>NC_133806.1:32434757-33171007 GCF_043250625.1 Sebastes fasciatus | reverse complement strand
TATTAGAAAGAGAATTAGGACCTGTTTAACTTCCTAACACTAGCTCTAAGCAGCTTGCCGAGATTTTTTTTTAAATCAAAACAAATATTTAAATAATAATCATTTGAATCATGTGTTTTTTATGCAAACAACCACTATAGATGACAATAACAAAGTACAGTACTGTACTGTGTACTGTACTGTACTGTGTACAGTACCCTCTCTGCCCCAAAAAAATAGGGCTCCCCCGGAAGATACGGTGTAATTCGAACTCTGTAATTTATCATGCATAAAATGTTTTTTGTGTAAAATATATTGAACATTGAATGACATCAGATCTAAAATGTTACTGCAAAAAAAATACTTACCTGCCACAGTGGCAGGAAGTGAAAAAAAGTTAATTTCAGACCCTGCTCTGTGGTGAACAAACGTTTAGGATACTTATGCGTTTTGTTCAGCCAGATAAGTAAAAAGCTAACGTTAGGCTGTAGACGAACTACACCAAGGTCGCATGAACGCGCAAGTATAAACAACAAGGCTGTAAAGGCGGACGAGTCAACGTGATGACGCTTAGTAGTCTCATTTAGCCACTTGTTAGCAACCTCCTTTTTAAAACATTTACTGACGTCGTAGAACAAAACATTAAAATCTCTTCAGCTTGTGTTAACCACAGACCTTATTTCAGGCATCTAACTAAAAACCCATTTTAAAAAAAAACATTAACTTTCAGACGAGGGAACAGGAAGTGCTAAAATGATAATGATGACATTATTAGTGATTTTATTAAATTATTTCCACATTTTGCTCTTTCCTCCTCATCTCTCACACACATTGTCAACACTTAATCCCTGTTTCAGCTCAAGACGACGACGACACTGACGACTTCACTGACGACACTGACAGCATCACCAGCACCACCAGCACCAGAACCACTAGTAACACCAGCACCACCAGCACCAGAACCAACAGTAACATCAGCACCACCAGCACCAAAAGCACCCCCACCACCAGGTCAGATCTCCGTTACAGCACCCGCCCAGCTGACGTCAAAGTGGCTGTGGGACAACCTGCAGTGTTTCGCTGTGGAGTTCCCGCAGCTTCTCCAAACTTCACATTTACCCTCTACGGGAGTCACGGCAACTTCATCCTCAAATGCCCCTTTGGCCACGAGGAAAATATCCCCCAGGTGAGGTGGTCGCCGTCCGACTCTGTATTTACTCTCACTTCATCCTCACTTTCTTCGCCACTTCCCCTCAGTGACGCCATCTTGTTGACACACAGACACAAAGCTGAGGAGGTAAACAACATCTCTCAGAGCAGAAGGTGAATTAACTTTCATCACACTGGAAAAATAAAATAAAAAATAAAATTGAAAGTTGCTTCTCAACTCACTGTGAGATTCCAAAAGTTATTAACATTGTTTAACATTTTACACAAAAGTAAGGCTGCCTTTAAAGGGACAGTGTGTAGGATTTGGTGGCATCTAGTGGTGTGGTTGCAGATTATAATCAACTGAGTTCCCCTCTGCTGACTCCTCCCTTTCCAAGACTGCGGTAACGTGAGCCACCGAGTGCAAAACCTTGGTAATCCCGTTCTTCTAACTCAGAGGTCATCCTTACCATAATATCACTGCTTTAAGAGCAACTGAAGTCAGGCGGCTGGCGGTACCACGGTTTTACACTCTGGTACTCACGTTACCGCAGTTTCATAAGTGTGCCTGAGAACTACGGTGGCCTTCAGGTAACATAATGGCGTAACAACATGGAGGACTCCGTGAAGAGGACCCGCTCCCTATGTAGATATAAACGGCTCATTCTAAGCTAACGAAAACACAGTTATTAGTTTCAGGTGATTAAACACTAATGAAAACATAGTTAGGAATATTATTAGATCCCCCCAAATGTTCCACACTATTCCTTTAAAGGGACTCTATGTAAGAATCAGAAATTGCTTGTTAACAGTGACACCTGTGGCCGTTAAGTCGATGACAGTCAGCGTCCTGTTGCGCACGCTTATGCTCGTAAACAAAGGTCCCTCCATGAATCGAAGGCCCGGTCGATGTTGATCCTAGTTTTCCTCCGACGCCAGTCACATTCCTGTTTTGCCAGACGGGCTTCATTAGATATAAATGTTGGGAGTCTGAGTTGTGGTGGGGGTTTGTCGTTTATTGGCGTTAATGGACTCCATTTCTAACCAAACATTAGCTATGGTTGCACATTTTTAGCTCTGTAAGCGGAGCTGAAAATAAAGGCACTCGCGAGCTAGCATGAAGTCACATCCGTTGGATTTTCCCGGTATAAACGGCCCAGGTTCATCACATTAAAAGCAGTCTACAGGCTGATAGAGGAAACCCAGAAAGTTGTGTAAGGTCTCATTTCTTAGGTTCGGTTACAACCTGTTCACACACTGGCAATAAAGGGTCTAATCTCTCTGTCTCTCTCTCAAGAGGAGCTAGAGTAGCTCACATCATGTTTATATTCTTTTCAATCTCTTACTCTTCCTCTCATCTGAACCCCTCTTCATTCCACTCTCTCTCTCTCTCTCTCTCTCTCTCCCCCCCCCCCCCCCCCCCCCCCCCCCCCCCATCCTCCTCAGGCTCTCTATGGAAGTTGTGGTGTGAAGAAAGGACAGTCGTTGGGTGTGTGGGTCCTCAAGGGATCTTCGTTCTCCGACAACGGCACAAGAGTCGTATGTCAGCAGGCGAAGAATCCTAAAGCAGCTGTTGCCTTCCTACGTGTTTATGGTGAAGACACAATTTAATATTTACATTTTTCCTCACCATGTTTATCACAGCATTAAATCATTTTGATTACTTTAATTCACGTGTCTATGTGCTGTACTAAAAACAAGCCCACGATCACAGAAAAAAACTCCAATGGTGGTCTCTAAGAGGTAGTTATACTATGGTAAATGGTAAATTCTCCTCCCTCACTCTGCCCTGTTATCTTAGATAACGGCCTCAGCTTCGCCACTCTCATCGGCTGTGTCATTGGGGGCTTCTTCGGCATCCTGTTGGTGTTTGGTTTAGCGTACACCATGCTGCAGAGATCTGACGCCCTCCAGAGGTTCTTTAGTAAGTACCCTGCCTCCGTGCCTCCCTGCCTCCCTCCCCTAGCCTGAATGCATCGACTGCTAACTGAAAATGTATAAGTAAACATGTGACGTCTTTGTGCTTCCAGGGGGGAGTGTGTCAGATGATATGACCACAATAATAACGAAGGAGTAAACGGAGACAGAAAGCCGTTTCTTGATGTCGCTTTTTGTACCTTTCTTACCAACAGAGAATGGAAATGTTTCTGTTTTTAAATCCTTTCATCGATCAAAAAGAAGTGAAAGTTGGATTGAACCCTGCAGGTCTGGAGATGATGTCTTCTGTTGACCTCTGATCTCCTCACTTCCTTGTTCTGTCCACACGTTATACACAGCCTGACAGTGTATAATATAGCATGAGCCCTTCAAACAATACACCAAAATATTATTATGCCAGATCGCTTGCCCCATTGGTGCAGGGTCATTCATCAGTGCATTGCCTGTACGGTACATACCTTATAAATCATGTGTAAAAATGTGTTTTTGTGAACTCTAATGTGACTAAAACAGTTGACGTGTTTGTAGAAAGCAGCAGTCAGACTGTATGTAGTGTAGGATTTCAGTAGCTTTTGGCCACATGTAATAAAAAAGAACCACTCTAAGTGTGCCCTGAAGGTTCCCAGCAGTTACAGTAAGAGGTTACAGAGATGTTATGAAAGTGCTGACTAAGTGATCGTCTGCAGACCGGCGCCGGTTAAATGAGGAATTAAAGAGTAGCTGCCCCTTTTTGCTGGTACAAATGTTTTACAGCTGTATCACAACAAACTAATGAAGGTAAAATACTCACTGATGGTCCCAGCTGTGCTTGTAATAGCAGGTTTAGTCAGCTGCACTTTCACAGTTTGTCCACTTGAGGGAAGCACTTGCTCCACAGATAAAAAGCCAGTTGGTTGTTGCAACACTACTGAGAGAAATATTACCTTTAAAGGTCCCATATTGTAAAAAAGTGAGATTTTCATGTCTTTTTTTTTTTTATCAATAATACATATATTATAAATCGTATAAATACTGTGTGTGTGTGTGTGTGTGTGTGTGTGTGTGTGTGTGTGTGTGTGTGTGTGTGTGTGTGTGTGTTTGTGCGCTCGCGAGTGAATGAAATCAGCTGACAGGAAGTAAACACGGACCCAAGCTGTTGCCTAGCAACGCAATTCCATTGAAATGTGCTAAAACAGAGCGTTTTTCAGACCGAGGGTGAATACAGGTATATTTAGGCAGACAGTATGAGGAAAATAAAGTTGTTTTTTTAACAATACAGCATGTAAACATGTTCTAGTAGAAACATAAAAATTTGAGTATGATATGGGACCTTTAAAATAACTTATTGTGAACACTAAAACAACTATTTTCTGTTTCCATCAGAGCATGTTGCACTTCACACTTTCATTCAATTAAAACTGTAATGAAGAAATTGCTTTGTTTGGGATTTAGTCAGTGAGGTAAGTTAGATGTGATGATAGGTGTTTTTATATAATAACATTGTGAGGTAAATAGTCCTGAAGCTTTTGTGGTGACACAGTCATCGTGTTTGCATGAAGGAAAGTAGCTGGTAGTTCTGCAGCTACCAGAGATAAATCAGGGATGTATTTGTTTGTATGCTGTTGCTGATGTTTGTGCCTTCTATTCTTTCTGTAGATGTTTTTATGATTACATTACTGTAATATGCTCTTGTTTTCTTGTTTCCTTTTTGTCCTATTGACCCTGCACACAATATGCATGTGTAAATCAGAGCTTTCTGTCAGTGTGTGGCCCATTGAACCAAATTAAAGTAACATGATGTCAAAAGAAAAACTGGAGTGCGTTTAAAATTTGGAAAGCTGCAGTATAAACCATCATCATTTCATCACATAAATACCTACTTCCATTCTTTTGCATGATTTTGTTGAATTTAGACCTATGAAAACCCGACAAGGACCAACATTTCTCTAAAATGACCGGAGCACAGCCAATAGGAACGCTCAATCTCTCTCTCTGAAATGCCCTGTGATTGGTCAAAGTCTCCCGTTACGGGCTAGATGTTCTAAAGCCTGAAAACAGAGCCATGAGGAGGAGCAGAAGTCTAGTTTTCACACTTGAATTACAATATGCTGAAAGGTTATTATGGAATTTTTGCCCAATGATGCCAAAAATATGCTGCCTACTGCTGGTTTAACCCACTAAATATCAATTCATCTTTATCCAACCAGCTCAGCTGGGGCTGCATTTGGTAAAAGACAAACCAATCCATCAATCAACCAATCACAAACCCACTTTTGACTGCAGTCTTCATCCCCCCCCCCCCCCCCCCCCCAACACACACACACACACACACACACACACACACACACACAGGGAAACCAGCAGGAGAGGATTCAGCCTGGTCTCTTAAAGTTGGTTGATACAACAGAGGCAGCGTGGAGCAACGTGTTGACTCAGCTGCTCAGCGACACCTCGGTTCACTCCTGATAAGGTCCCGTCATCTTCTGCTGTCTCATTTCTTCATGTTCTCCACAACTGAAGATGAAGTATGACAGTAGTTTTACAGCAGGATTGTTGGCTTCATTTGGTGTTTGCATGACAAAGGATCAAATGAGACAACAGTGTGGTGTATTACAGTCAGTCCGGTCACATTTCTTAGCTCTCTTTGGGAAAAAAGCCCTATAACGCTGTCTAAATACACAATACTCTTATCACGTGAGGACCCACCACTAAGAGTTTCCCAATGTGACTTTTAAAGCAAGCTGCTATATTATTACTATCTATTAGCTAGAAGCTGATTTCCATCGGATCTTTTCAGATCTAAGTGAAGCTCTCTAATCTGCTGACTGACTAAGCTAACCTGTTCTCAGACCTTTAGTTTGACTGTTTATGGACAAACATCCTGCATACCACCATAACACACGCACGCATGTGTTGCCATGCGTGAATGAATGTGTGCGTGTGTGTGTGTGTGTGTGTGTGTGTGTGTGTGTGTGTGTGTGTCCACTGATAACCTACATTGTTCAGAGTGTGTTCTCAAGATGACCTTTAACTGATAATGAATCAGTTTAACTCGCTACAGCGATCAATAGCTGAGGAAACACGGGTTACACTATTACATTTAAAGTTAAATAGTGACATGTTGATCGTATCGAGTGAAGTTAGCGGTGGAGCCGACAACAGACTTTACGACTTTTAGAGTAATTTTAACTGACCTACAACTAACCTCTAATTTCCCCCCAGTCGCTGTGAATCATTGAGACTGTATGTCTGCTACGTTTGCTGCTAAATTAGCTTTTATTTAAAAAGAATAAAAGCAGAAAAGCAAGATTGCATTGAAGTAAACAAAATGCAGGATTTTTTGGGTAACTTTTACACTTGATATCTACCAGATTATGTACCAGTTAGTCATCCTGCTGAAAAAATCCTTATATTTCTTTATGAAGCTAATATTATTATTAAGCTACATTTTTAACTGGTTTTAACCTCATTTTTGCATGTTGAACTTTCACATCTTTAATAGTTGACATTTTTATTTCATTAGAGCAGTGATTCTCAAAGTGGGGTCACTCTGTCAGGAGGTCCGCGAAATAATTTGCTATAAATTATAATATTGTGCTCGATCATTAAAAAGTACAAATCTACAGATGGGGACCATTTGCACCAATAAAACAAGCATATTGTGTCCATTAGGTATATAAGTGGTATTAATTAGGGCTGTCAATCGATTCAAATATTAAATTGCGATTAATCGCATGATTGTCCATAATTAATCATGATTAATCACAGATTGTTTTATTTGTTCAAAATGTACCTTAAAGGGAGATTTGTCAAGTATTTAATACTCTTATCAACATGGGATTGGAAAAATATGCTGCTTTATGCAAACATATGTATATATGTATTATTGTAAATCAATTAACAACACAAAACAATGACAGATATTGTCCAGAAACCCTCACAGGTACTGCATTTAGATAAAACAATATGCTCAAATCATAACATGGCAAACTGCAGCCCAACAGGCAACAACAGCTGTCAGTGTGTCAGTGTGCTGACTTGACTATGACTTGACCCAAACTGCATGTGATTATCATAAAGTGGGCAGCACCAAAGCCGCAAAGTTGTTTTTAGTGAAGCCCGTCTGTTAAACAGTGTTGGCTGCGGTCGGAGGACGCGGGGGAGACCGTAGCTTTGGTCTCCAGGACCGGAGTCTCTGCTGTACTCTGCTCCTCTGCTCCTCTGCTTGCCTTCACTCACACACCGCGCTCGTTCTCACTCGCTCAGCTCGCTCCACCTCACGTGCATGCGCACACACTCCACACTGCAGAAGAGTTAGTTTAGCTCTGAGAATATCTAGTGAATGTTCAGTGGACGTTTGTGCAGAAATAAATGCCGTAGCCTCCAGACCAACAGAGGTTTCCCGTGTCTTGTGAAGTGACGGGGCTCCGCAGAGAGAAACGTTATCGTCTCCGACCGGGTGCCGATGTCTCCCCTGTTCCCTCCCGCTGCAGTCGGGAGGCTGAAGCAGGAAAAGCCAACACTAGGATCAGCATGGATTCATGGAGAGACCTTCGTCTGGTCAGCTAACATTACTGCCAAGCAGCTGAAATATAGAGTGATATTGTGCTTTTAGCTGACATGTGTCGCCTCACTATTTTCAGCGATGCTCGTTCATGTCTATGTAGAGCGATCACAAGCGCGAGCAACAGGAAGCTGACTTTCATTGAATTAACGACCACAGGTGTCGCTGTTAAGAATCAATTAATGATTCTTACAAACAGTCCCTTTAACCTCCTTTGAGACAAGCTATGACATGGTTGGTACCGATGGATTCATCAGGTTTATAGTTTCATATGATACCAGTATCTTCACTCTAGCACTCTAGCCTGCTACAACCTCCGAAAGATCAATTGCGTTAATGCGTTAAAGAAATTAGTGGCGTTAAAACAAATTTGCGTCAACGCATTATCGCGTTAACTTTGACAGCCCTAATATTAACATTCAATGACATTGTAAATGTATTAATTAAGGATTATCTAATCTTATCTTAACATGATTCAAATTGAAATGTGTTTCTGTTTGTTTATATGAAATAGGTCTGAAGTATTTAGGTTGAAAAGTTTTAGAATACAAATAGTTCCGATGATATCTAAGAGTAGAAATGGTATTAATCAGATATGCATAATCGGTGTTACGGTTAAGACGGGGTCCTTGGAAAATGTTCTCCCCTGTAAAGGGAACACCTGGTTTAGTGTATATTTATTATTACTTTTACAGTGACTGAAAATGCTCAGTAGTGCTACAACCAGAGAAAAATAATATTGTAATTTTCACCACCAATAGAAACATCCTACATATACTGAAAGAAACAGCTCACTGAGTGTCCTCTCTCTATATATTCTTTAGCTCCTTTAATTCTATCAGTGACATGCTCATGACATGGAACACACCGGCCTTTATTTAACCTCACATTAACAATATTACAGATGCTTCATGCTATATGAAGATTTAAGCCATCAAAATTATTTGAAGTAATCCATGAAATCCAGTCCATGTGCAAAAGAATGTGAAAAAACGTAATGAAAGTGAACGCACCACTGTATCTGTATTCTCTCTCTCTGCTTTGTCATCACCAGTTGCGTCTCTATCTGCTGTCAAATTGGTGTATTATCACTCACACTCACACACATTCAATCACACACACACACCTTGAACTACAGTATGTCTCTTTTGTGTCTGTGTCTTTCTATATCTCCTCCGTCCTCGCAGCGTTATCATTTGTTGAGAGGCTGATGCATGCCTCGGCTTTGTCAGCGTGTGACAGGAAAAGGTATAAATAGTCACAGATCACCAGCTGTGACACATGCGTGTACTCGCATAGCTCTGCACACATGCGTTGTATATATACTGGAAAAACAAAGTTCGGAATCTTGTGTTTGGTCGATTATTTCTCTGTTGTTACAATGCTAATGGTCATTGTATTTTACATGGTTGGAAAGCCTGTTTATTTACCTTCGCAATGATGTCCCACTTGCAAGGATCATGCATTTGTGGGATGAGCAGCACAGCTGATTATGTGGGTAGCGCCCAAGAACAATTTGCCAAAATGCTCTGCCAATGGTAAACAGTGTATTCTCATAAGGCTACCAGGAAGCCTGCAATGACTGCCCTTCACCGTCAGGCCCGTTTGCGCTGGTGTCGACAACACAGACAATGGAACCTGAACATGTGGGGGAATGTCATGTTCAGTGATGAGTCCAGGTTCTGTCTGCCAAAGTTGGATGGCAGGGTCAAAGTATGGAGACAACACGGAGAACGCTATGCTGATTGTTGAATCGCTTTTGGTGGGGGCAGTGTCATGGTGTGGGGCAGCATCTTCCTCACTGGCAAAACAAGGCTGGTCATCATTGAAGGCCATCTCAATGCAGTGAGATATCGGGATGAGATTCTGCAGCCAGTGGCGATCCCATATCTCCACAATCTGGCACCTAACTTCATCCTCCAAGAAACAACGCTCACCCCCACAGAGCCAGGGTTATCACAGACTACCTCCACAATGTGGGAGTAGAGAGAATGGAACGGCCTGCCAAGAGTCCACACCTCAACCCAATTCAACACTTGTGGGATCAGCTTGGGCATGCTGTAGGTGTTAGAGTGACCAACACAACCACGCTGGCTGACCTGCAACGAATCCTGGTTGAGGAATGGAACGCCATCCCACAGCAACGTGTGACCAGGTTGGTGACCAGCATGAGGAGGAGGTGCCAGGCTGTTGTGGCTGCATATGGATCTTCCACCGCTACTGAGGCTCATGTGTATTAAATGAATAAAGTGTAAAATTGCCAAAATGTCTTGTTTGTTCCTTGTTACTGATAGAGAGTTCAATCATCCAATCCACCAAACAACTCAAAACAAGAGTCAACACCTACAGGAGAATACACTGTTTACCATTGACGGAGCATTTTGGCAAATTTTTCTTGGGCGCTACCCACATAATCAGCTGTGCTGCTCATCCCACAAATGCATGATCCTTACAAGTTGGACATCATTGCGAAGGTAAATAAACAGGCTTTCCAACGATGTAAAATACAATGCCAATTAGCATTGTAACAACAGAGCAATAATCGACCAAACACAAGTTTCCGAACTTTGTTTTTTCAACACCTGAAAAAATTGTCTAATCACCTGAAACTAATCGTGTTTTCGTTACCTCAGAAAGAGCCGTGTAATATGTGGGATAATGTACAGCGAGCCGGTCATTGTTGTGAAAAAAATCCCGACAGAGTCTCTCATCACCCTGAAGGGGTTTATTTCACAACAATGACCCTCTGTACATTATCACGCTTATTACACGGCTACATACTTAAGAAATCAATGATTTTACACAAAAAACGCTCTGTCAGAGTCCGACATCAGAACTGCGCCCATAGCAACGGTCTGTTATACATAGCAACGGTCTGTTATACATAGCAACAGTCTGTTATTCATAGCAACGGTCTGCTATAAAGAAATAACAGACCGTAGAACGCCGTGATTGACCAATTAGAATTGAGTATTCAAAAAAGCCGTGTAATAAATCTACATACAGAGTGGGCACCCTCTTCACAAACTCCGCCATGTTGCACCGCCGTGTTTCTACAGTAACCCAGAACGGACAAACCAAACTCTGTTAACTTTTCCTACTTGGGCCGGAGTCGATAACGTTACTCGCTCCTGTCGCCACCGCTGCTCTCTCTCTCTCTTGCTTCACCACTCACTTCCCACGTACACACACACTATACGCACTGGTTCTGCTTCAAATGACCTGCGTTACTCTTACAATAACTGGTTCTAGAGAGGGACATCCACAATTTTGTGTCAGCCACCGTAGCAATCCTACACGTTTAGCACATGGGAGAGGCCGCTAGATACCGCTAGATACCGACAGATCCTACACGCTGTTCCTTTAAGATGAACTGAACTAACATGCAAGAACAAACTATTTTAAAATGGTCTATTTCATGCAAGGCTGTGAGTTTGAAGAAATCCCTCCCTCCTGCCCAGGGTTAGTGAAGAAGTAAAATGGCTGTTAACCAAAAGACCAACACAGTGCAATTTATTCCACAGAGAGAGGAGCTCTGGTGGATACCTGGGAAACCTGACAGAGAGCAGAGAGAGCACAGAGACAACACTGAAGTCAGTAGAGGAACGACAGACATAATGCACTGTACACACCTCATGTCTTTGTCTCATCTAAAACTCTAGAATACACTTGAAAAAGAAGAAAAACTGATGTTCATTTCGTTGTATCTGTGAAGTTGAGATGATTTAATTTTATAATCTCATAGTATTTAGTACTTACAGTAGGTCAGCAAATGCACTTTAAGCAGAGTATACCAGTCCCTTATTGAAAGTATACTCACTTTTAACATTGTACATCGAGTAACTAAGTGTCAAAAGCAAGACGAAGCTTTCCAAAGTAGTCAAACTGGCCTTTACAATTACAGGCTGCAAACAGACCCCTGTGCAAAGAAAAACATATAGAACAAAAATAATTTTTCCCTATTGCCATAAAGTATCTTAATATTTAAGGGCAGCCACTTTCTGAAGCCAGCCTGCTACCTCAGCAAACAGCACTTTATATCTATTTATTTAACCTTGATTCAGTCCTGGTACCTGCTGCTCCTTTTTAATGTAGCTTTTACAGTACTGTTTTAATAGCACTTTTTGCACATGTGGACCAAAGACAAATTTCTGCCTTTTGTATATGAAAACTAGACGACTATTTTCTATTCTAAACTTTATAACAATCGTCATACACATACTGTAGGCTACAGGTACATACATGACATTAGACCTCCGCATTTAACCCAACCTGAGCAGTTTAGAGCAGTGGACTGCTGCAAAGCATCCAGGGAGCAACTTGGGGTTTTAGTGTCTCGCTTAAGGACACGAACCGCCAACCTTCTGGTTAAAGGACGACCCGCTCTACCCGCTAAGCCACAGTATTTTTACCTCTCTTCATATTTTCTATGACTGATATCCTTTCTGATTTTGCTGCTTTGATACTGTTTGTTGTTTAAACTCAGTGTAAAGGCTTCACTGACGGTCACTGGAGTGTCAAAGGATTCTTGCCAGTGAATCACAGACTGTATAAAGCAAATTTATTAATGTTAGAATATTATAATGAACATTTAAATGAAAGTGTATAACTATAAGTAAAAATGGCCCCTGTCTTTCACTCCATCACGCACACACGCTGATGTTTATGGAATAACATTGCCACCGGTCTCCTACACATATACGTAAACACGTCACACATCCACACCGGACACGCTGCACACACTTCAGTTTATACCCCAAACAAAGAGGAGGAGCAGGCGCTACTTATTCAGGTAAAATAGAAAATACACACTTTTGACCAGGCAGTGTCTTCGGAACATTCAAGTAACCATCAGCTCAGGTAAGCACAGGTATGGTGGAGCGAGGCAGGATGGGAGTCAGGGAGGGTTAAGGGGTCACGGTCACCTTTCTGTGAAGCAGTCGATTGTAAGGGTTGTGATTCTTGTGAGTGTTTTGCACTATCAAAGAGACATTCATGTGGGAGGTTGAGACCATTTGAAGAATTTACTGAAAGATGAGCTTTGAAATTGTTTTTGCAGATTTGAAGATAAATTATCACAAACTGAACAGCAAATATGCTTGTGATGAAAAAATAATTTTATTTGTTGAATTTGTTCGTTTGTATATGGCATGTGGAGCTTCTGGTTTATAAGTTATGACATTGTGTCCATGTATGACGAGCCCTAGAATGATATGTGGGATGATTTCTGGTTTGAATTAACCTTAGACAACAGAACATTTTCCAAATTGAATCAGAAACAATTAACATTTGTTAATTCGCTTAACAAAAGAGTAAAGAATGCAGGGGGTGTTGGCAGAACATCGGTAAGCTGTGAAGGACGCTGAACCGTAAAATCACTTTAAACTCAAGCAGAAAGTCTATTCTGCATGTTGCTGCTGTGTCGTCTGAGAGGTGGGATCTGAAAGACAAAGGCCTGTTCACAGTTTGACCTTGGCTAAGGTCATGCTAACTGATAGCTGCTATGACATTTTTAGACAGCGAGGACAGAGGCCATGATTGAAGATAAGAGACAGACACTGCATGATAAGGAGTCTCTGTGTTGTCTTTGTTTTCATTTGATGTCCATTTCTCGGTGCAAACTGTATAAATCTGCAAGAAGTTACATGCAGAAAAAAAAATGCATCAAGACAGTGATACACCAAAATCTGTGACCGCAGAGAACCAGCAACACATAAGGTCACCATTACTGACGGATGTCATCAGATAATGTGACCACTGTACCTATCTTTTACTTTTCTTTTAGAGTTTTTATGAATATATCTTTAAATTAAAAGTATCAAAATGCATTTATGTTTTTAAAAATTTAGTTTTGTGTGTTATCTGTCATATATTTGCCTCATTTATTATATTGGTACAGTGGGGTCACATTTTCTGACAACAGCCATCAGAACAGGCGATCTCATGTGTTGCTGGCTCTCTGCAGTCACAGGTTTTGGTGTAACACCAGTATTTGATCTTCTTGTAAGACTTATCAAACATGTAAAAAAAAAAAGCATGTTTTATCTATTGCTAAGCTCACTGTGCTTTGGCTACGCAAGGTTTCAATAACAGGCTGGGATGTTTAAAAAAAACAAAAAAAAACATCTGTGAATGGAAAACTAGTTTGAGCCGGACAGAAGCAGAGCAGAAGAGAGGAGAGACAAAGAATGCAGTGAAAACGCAGAGACTCTAACCTCCATGGAGACA
This sequence comes from Sebastes fasciatus, assembly GCF_043250625.1. Taxonomy (NCBI): domain Eukaryota; kingdom Metazoa; phylum Chordata; class Actinopteri; order Perciformes; family Sebastidae; genus Sebastes; species Sebastes fasciatus. Next base: position 33,157,170 of record NC_133806.1, on the reverse strand, counting down.
CCCAAGGGTGTCCAAGATCAGTTAGAGGTGACAGTGAGGTCGCTGGAAAGTCCTAATGCATGTACACACTTATATACGTATATTATATATATATATATATTAAATGTCTGCAAGAAGAAACATTTTTATTCATGGGAGGTTTTTTATGCTTTTTAAAGGGGTTAAAAAAGTTGATCTGTAACTCAATATTACTTGTGATTATGAATATGTTATAACTATGCATATCTATTTTGAAATACATATTATAAAACTCATTACATAAAGCTGTATTTTGCATGCTACATACATGAGACATAAATGTTATAAAGTCAGTAATAAATCTGACTGCTCATATGATGTTTAAAGTGAGAGAAAGGTTAATAAATCACCTTTAGATGCTGTAGAGCACATGACTAGTGTTTGGCCTGAAGCAATGATTTTTTTAAGTGGAGGATGAAGGAAAGTTGTCTGGAAAAACCTGCTGGGTTTCACCCCAAGACAAAAAATGATCCACTGTTTACTCTCCAAACACCCAGAATGCATCCCTGCTGACGAGACACTGACCTCTCACACAACAAGGACATTCTTCCCGGGGGAGACGGAGAAGTGTGTGCACTTCGTTGCGTGTATGCACGAGTGTGAGAAACAAAAGGGAAAAAATGTCTCTCACAGTCATATGATCTCTCTCTCTGTCTTTATCTGTTTCTCTCTCTATCTGACTCTCAGTCGTGTTGAAGATGGAACATCTCACTGTTGTGGCTGTTATTGCAGGTAAATAAAACAGTAAAAAAAGTCAATCAAATATTCCAGATATTTTCTGTTCAAGGTCATTTATGAGCAGACAAAAGCTCACTTTGTTCAAAAGGCCTCCCTTGACCCCGACACATCTCAAACTTCAACTTGTTAAAAGAAAATAAATGACCATGTTTCCTCTGTAGCGAGACACTGATTGTATCACGCATTACAGACGACTCCCACTCTACAAAATTAACATTTCATTTATCTGTCTGTCTTTCTTGCAGTGCTCTTCACCCTTTTCATGGAAACTGAAGCAAGTAAGGTCAAAACTCGACTTTCACCACCTTGTCTTGTTCTGAACTGGTTTGTTGAGAAACTGGTTTAGGAAGAAATCAAACACTTTTGTCTCCATAACAACGGGCCATATTCAGGGCAACATCCCCTCTGTTAACATCCCCCAAAAATGGATGCTTAAAATAGTTAATAATAATAATCTTTATCGTCCACAAATGTGGAAATTTGCCTTCGGCTTCACAGGTTGTTTTAACACATCATGGTAAATCACAGTAAATACACTAAATAGCACAACATGCAGGACATCACAGTAAATGCAATAAATACCCTAAATATAAATACGAAAAAAGTAGTATACTTCAAGTTTATTTTATAAAGTATGCTCAAGTAAAGTTCAAGTATATATTTCCCAAGTATACTTTATGTAGTAAGTATACTAATATCAATGTACTAGTAGTACTGTATACTAGTATAAGTGTACTACTTTAATATTTCTTGGGACTAAATTGGCCAACTTTTTAGTTTATAAAAGTATACTTTAAGTATAAGAATAGTCAATTTTGAGTACACAACTAGTTTACAGCTAAATTTTATTTTGTACTGCAAAAGCCAAGTATACCATTCTGTAGACCGAGGCAAGAATACTTAATTATACTTTTTTAAGTATATCTCGATCAAAAGATTAAGTACAAGTAGTCCTATAAGCCAAATATACTTAGACTTTGCTGTATACTTGTCAGAATAAGCCAAGTATACTTAGACTTTTCTGTATACTTGTCAGTATAAGCCAAATATACTTAGACTTTTCTATATACTTGTCAGTAGAAGCCAAGTATACTTAGACTTTTCTGCATACTTGTCAGTAGAAGCCAAGTAAGTATACTTTTGTTAGGTATATCTCTGATAAGTACATAAAAAGTTAACTGAAGGCATACTCTCTTATTTTAAGTTTAAAAGAAGAATACTAATAACACACTTGAATAAACTTCTGTTTGGTAAGGGGTAGCACAACATACGGTACATATAACAATAACGGACATGGTCCCAGTGTGAACGGTGTTTATGAATTTAATTTAGTAAAGTTATTGCATTTAGTATGAAAGACTTTTTGGTTGCTGCGGCGGATCTTTAGCGTCTTCCCGAGGGGCAGATTTATAAATTCTTTAAAAAGAGGATGAATGGGATCAGAGACAATTTGTCTGGCTTTTTGTTTCACCTGTGTTTTATATATATATATATATATATATATATATATATACATCCCATTCCATGTTTGTAATTCTGGATAGTTTAAATTTGTTCTTAACCCCTAGGTGCCCGTGTACACGTGTTCAAAGTTAAGACACTTTTGTAGACAGTCTCTAAGATGTTCTTGCTTATATCGTATGAATGTAATTTCCTGATTAGAGACATGTAATACTAAATGATGTAACCCAGAAACATGGATCAATATATTGTTAAGGCCACTTTGTACATTGTTGGAGTAGAAATCTTGAATCATCCTTTGAAGCGAGTTGAAGTGAGTCTTGTCTCTAATGTTTATTTTCCCTCTCTCTTGTTTCTCCTCCTCTTGTGTTTGTTCTGCAGATCCATTTTATTACAGTAAGTACAGACACTCTTATCTCCTAATTCTTATAATCTACACCTAACATCCCCACTCAGTGTAAGGATTATAAAAAAGACTAGTGCAGAGTATCATGTTAGATTATTGCAATGTCTGATGACAAAAGCAGCCACTGCTAATGTGATAGTTTAAAAAAAACATGTTTAGATAAAGCATGAATCAAACGTTATTTGATTCTCCATTAAATTTTAGGGTGCGTGTTTGGAATTGAATATTTTGCTTTGTCAAGTGCACCAGGACCGTCTTAACTTCTAACATTACTGTCTAACAGACTATGAAAGGCTACGAATCGGAGGCCTAGTCTGTGCCAGCCTGTTGTTTGCTGGAGGACTCACCGTTTTACTTTGTAAGTTCTGCCAATATGGTAAACATGTGAAAACATTTAAATGTATTTTTAAATCCCAAATGAAAGTCTCAGAGCTACGCCTATAGAAGAATCAGAGTAACACATCCTACTTTGTTTTCACAGATAACAGGTGCTCCGGGAAGAACAAGTACGTGTTTTTCTCATATTGTGAAATGTGTGTTTTTGTGCTCATGTCTGTTCTTTAATGTGACTTCCTCCCCCTTTTATTGTCTCCCTCTCTCTCTCTTTCTTCTCAAACTGCCATGCTAATGGCCGCCCCACCCTCCTCTCTTACCTTGTAGAAAAGTGGAGGATGACAACAGTGAAATCTGATATGGTGCCTGACAAACCGGTTTCAGCCAGGGAGAAGAGTTGACAGGCAAGAGGGGTGGAGAGATTTGGGTGCGTTGTGGGGGGGTTTGGACCTAACACACCAGCTCAGATGATTATACCTGTACAGACCTGTGCAAAGATTTATCATTCATGCAAGATGTGAAAGCAGTCCAATAGATCGACATGTTACGATAAAGATGAAATAAATGAAGCCCTCTCTGTACTATATGATGTGTAAATCAATATTCACAAAGATGTTTATCCCTGCTTATAGTTGAAATAGTGCATTAGTAGGAACACAATGTGATGTTTAGTTCTGCTGTTCATTGCATGTTTTGCTGTGTGATAAACTACTTAGATTAATCATGTGGTCAACCATTTCAATATTGACAAGATTAGAAATACAAAATGTTAGAAATCTTTTGGTGTGCAACATCCAACATGAGAATAAATGTCACTATGCTAAACCCGATTCCAATATTTCAGTGTAGTTTTTCCACAGGTGTATAATGTAGATCATCTTGTCCTCTTTGACCTTTAATGACCTTAACTTTTAGAACTACCCTTACAAAATGAAGTTTATTCCAGTATGCTATTAGTATACTTCTTTTAAACTTAAAATAAGTTAACTTTTTATGTAGTTATCAGAGATATACTTAACAAAAGTATACATAAGTTTACTTGGCCTATACTGACAAGTATACAGGAAAGTGTAAGTATACTTGTCTTATACTGACAAGTATACAGAAAAGTCTAAGTATACTTGGCTTATACTGACAAGTATACAGAAAAGTCTACTTGGCTCATACTGACAAGTACACAGAAAGGTCTAAGTATACTTGGCTTATACTGGCAAGTATACAGACAAGTCTAAGTATACTTGGCTTATACTGACAAGTATACAGAAAAGTCTAAGTATACTTGGCTCACACTGACAAGTATACAGAAAAGTCTGAGTATACTTGGCTCATACAGAAAACTGACAAATACTTGGCTTGTAGTTGTGCTTACTTTTTGATATAGTAGCCTATTAAGGTTTGTGAACTGAGAAGGGCAGTTGTTGATCTAGAGTTTCCTTTAAGACTATGATTGTTATAATATGTTATTATACATATTTATCTTCTTTACAGACGTGGTTTGTTATGTCTCTAATGGTTTATAGCCCATAACTATTATCCCAGTGTGGAAGTTAAATCAGCCCAAACTCGACACATTTCGCCATCTTCGTTCTCGACAAGCAAACATGCAGTGCTTCACTCCTCCTCCTCCTCCTCTTCCTCCTCCTCCCGGCTCTCATCAGTCCTCCTGACTCTGGATCAGCTTCCACGCCCCGCTCCTCTCCAGCCCGGTACTCTCTCTAGCTGTCAGCTGGACCACACAAACCGACCCGGGATCAGGACTCACGGACTAAAGCTCAAACTCCAGCCCCCCCTTTTCTCTAAGAATGCAGCCGACCTGTTGAGTGTAGCCGAGCTGAAGGCAGCAGCAGCAGCAGCAGGGTGTTGGCGGACTGAGAGCAGAAAAGTCACACATATCCGCCTTCTTGTTCTCTGGGAAAGATTTCCTCTTTGTTGTCGTTGCTAGATTCACCGTGTGAGAGGTAAGTGTTATTGACTCATATCTCACAGACTATAATCTCCCTTCAACTGTTGATTTGAGGACATTTGTTTATGAAGTTAAAAACATTCCAAACATGCTCGTGAGCATCTTTAAGCTAATGTTGTAGCTTCTAAACATCTTGTTAAATCTCTGTTTTTATTAATAACTGGAGTTACTTAACACTCAAAAAGGCTCGAATTAAACACATAAACCTGTTTTTCCCGTCTTTGAAAAGTCTATAATTCTTTAAATGTGACAGTTGAATACAACATGATGTCATAATAAGAGTATTAATACAACATGATGTCATAATAAGAGTATTAATACAACATGATATCATAACAAGCATATTAATGTTAACCGGCTGACATGTTGACTCGAGCCACCAGTTACCAGGACAATGGAGCGGCACGCGCCTATAGGGGCCAACGTGCGTACCGGCCGGATAGTGTCTCTTCACGTGCTCTGATCACACTGTTCATGTCAATATGGTTATTAAAGGACGCTGCAGGCTTTAAACTACTATATTTGACATAAAGAAAGGTTGTCTGTACATCTAGTCCTTGTTTAACCAACCAGATGAGAGAATAATAAATAATATAAATAAATCAAATAGTTGTCTGTAGGTGTTTTTTGGGGCTGGGACGATACACCTATCCCCCGATATCACGATAATTGGGTGCCGATTCGATATATATTGCGATTTTTAAGAATTGCATCAGTGTGCTGACTTGACTATGTCTTGCCCCAAATCGGCATGTGATTACCATAAAGTGAGCATGTCTGTAAAGGGGAGACTCAACATGGATGTATTAAAGGTCCCATATTGTAAATAGTGCGATTTTCATGTATTTTATATCATAAAGTAGGTTTAAGTGCTGTATAAATACTGTGAAAGTATCAAAACACTCAATCCACAGAGAAATACCCACAGCCCGTATTCAGAAACTGCTTTTTCAAACAAGCTATCAGGATTTTTGTCCATTTGTGATGTCCCAAATAGGGATGCTCATTTTGAAAGATGTTCTTAACCGATAACCGACCCTCGTTAACCGATTATTAACCGTTACCCAACAAGATTTGTGCCTCTCATGCAGCGGTGTACCAGCTGCAGGAGCACAACAGATATTGGTTGACGGGAGTCTCCAGTTCACCGTCCGGGAGCGTTAACTTAGCAGCTACGATGCTGCGTGTAGTGTCGCAGACATGCGGCCACTTTCCCAGTAAAAGTCTCCACCACACATTTAGTTTAGTTAACTTTAGCGAGTGCCCAACAAACAGTGTGTGTATTTGTGCTACGTTAGCAGCTGTAGTATTGCCGGAGGCTTCGAGTTTCCAACAGACCGTGTGTGTGTGTGTTGGTGGTGAGTGTGAGGTTGTTGGTGGCGTTCTAGTTGTGATCGTAGGTGTAGCAGTGTGTGTACAGTTTATTTGTCGGTGAATAAATGCTATGAAACTACAACTCCTCCGCTCAAGCGAGCCAGAGACCGGAGCCAACTTCCTGTATCCTGCAACTCCGGCTCCGCCTCTTAAGGTGGGCTGTTAAGGTGGACCAGCTTCTCCTTAAAGTGACGAGCCTCTCCTTTGAGGCGCTCAGTTTTTTAATTAATTATTAACATTTCTTTTAACCAATGGCGCTAATCGGTTAAAATGCTTAATGTCGGTTAACGGTTAAACGGTTAATTATTGACATCCCTAGTCACAAATCTACAATATTTAGACCATTTCACAGTTTTAAACGTAAGCATTCTAAATGTGTCCCAGTTTTATTTCCTGCTGCAGTGGGTGTGAATTACATCAACTGACAGGAAGTAAACATGGACTCAAGCTATTGCCTATCAACGCAATTCCATTGAAATGCGCTAAAACGGAGCGTTTCAGGCAGAGAGTAAATACAGGTATGGGTCTCACTCACATGAACGGAGATAACTCTGGATTTAGCAATTAGTGCGTTTTACAACTTTAAAAACTAATTTTTTTAAATAAGGGCTATTAGAGTGTTCGTACTAAAAAAAAATTTATCCGCTGAGTTACAGCCTTCTCTTTCCCAATGTAAGTCTATGGGGAAAGTATTTTTGGGCCCAATGCATCACGTGACGGACACGGCAGTTGCAGTACCACCGTTTGACCGCTACGAAAGTCGGGATTGACAACCGGCGCTCTTCCTGGGGGCTTGGTGGGTACCCATAGAACCCATTTTCATTCATGTATCTTGAGGTCAGAGGTCAAGGGGATTGATGGATTCATCAGGTTTATAGTTTCATATGATACCAGTATCTTCACTTTAGCACTCTAGCCCGCTACAACCTCCGAAAGATCGATGGCTTTAATGCGTTAAAGAAATAAGTGTCGTTAAAACAAACTTTGACAGCCCTGTTATTTTTACTCAAATTGAAAGTTGCTCTTATTTTCTAAACTCACTATGAGGTTCCAAAAGTTATTAAGTAAGGGATAATGTACAGCGAGCTGGTCATTGTTGTGAAAGAAACGGGAGCGGAGGGGTCTCTCATCGCCCTGAAGGGGATTCTAACACAACAAGGACCTGCTAGTTGTACATTATCCCGTTTATTACACGGCTACTTACTGAAGAAATCAACAATTTGACACAAAAACGCTCCGCCAGAGTCCGACATCAGAGCTACGCCCATAGCAACGGTCTGTTACACATAGCAACGGTCTGCTATAAAGAAATAACACACTGTGGAACGCCGTGATTAACCAATCAGAATCGGGTATTCAACAAAGCTGTGTAATAAATACGATTTTTGTCAACTTTTCTAGCACTAGACCACGGGAAAAGTTGAATCATACACCTTACTTTGGATAATATCTAAATTAATAGAGTAAATATGTTTGATTTTCAGCATGTCAGATGACCTGAAGTCAAATATATCAGTCATTGTCAGGCATTATTTATTTAATTTCTTTCCAGCCACCCAAAAATCAATGAAAAAAGACATTTCCCTCACAAATTAGTGGTATTTTCTTTTAATTTGTAAGCTACATGTCATGTTTTATACTTCTGGTGAATATACACTAATCAGTCTTATTTACAAATATGTATTTTGTATATACAGTTACCTTTGTTAACATCTTATTTTGAAAACCGGACGTAGTCACGCGTGTATATTTTCGTAAAGCCTTCGCTAGTTCTCCCTTCAGCTCCATTCTCTTTATATATACAGCTCCATCGGGGCCGTTTGAATGCATTTAAAATAAATGTCTTAAAAAATATATATTCATTTCCCACCCTTAGTGTTTATAGTTGATGCTAGCCATGACCTCTTTCAGGTGTTTAAAATAAATAGCATTAAATAGATGATATTTTAGACAGTCACATGCTAAATGATTCAACTCATGAATTAACAGTTTGAGACATTTTACTCCTCAAGCACACATTAGGCTCCCAGTGAAGACTTCCTGCTGTGGAATTTTTCAATATTGTCATACTGTTACATGCTTTAGTGAACACATATGGTCAGCTGGTGTGTGTGTGTGTGTGTGTGTGTGTGTGTGTGTGTGTGTGTGTGTGTGTGTGTGTGTGTGTGTGTGTGTGTGTGTGTGTGCGTGTATGTATGTGTATGTGTGTGTGTGTGTGAAAAGGCCAGCTGATAAGAACAGTAGTGATAACAGTTTAGCTTCAATGTGGCACCAGGACAGATTGGGACAAGGACAGATACAGGAGACGTCAAATTGTGCTGTACAATGTTGAACTCTATGGAAGAAAGGACTGCTAAATATTGATTATTTATTGAATAAATCATTTTTTTTAGGTTACTTACAGTCAAAAGCTTCAAAAGTTACAATGGTAGGAAAAAATCATTAACATTTTAGGAGCTGTAACCTGCAAGAATGTTGGCGTGTTGCCACAAAAACGATGTAAATAGAGTTTATTAACCCAGGAAAAATCAACTTGTTTAACTTGAAATCTGTTCTTCCTCTCCGCCTCGCCGTTCTTCATTCTCTGTATATATTTGTTCATGTTTTACAAATTTTGTTATCAACTAATATTAAGCACCAATGTAAGGCCGGTTTCTACATCATTCTGACACTCTTTATGAAGGTGTGTGAGCAGTTAACTGACCAATAAAGGATAGAGATGCATAAACAGTTGAAACAGCTGTAGGGTTGTTGTTTTGTTTCACATATCTATGTGTGTCTGTGACCCATGGTTACAGATACAGACTGTGCACGGGTAAACAAGAAGCCTCAGGTAAACAGACCTTTATACAGGGAGAAATCAGTTGCACAAGAGGCACAGAGTGACCATATAGACCAGAATGCATTGCAGTAGTAACATCTAATATGTTTTGAGCATGTGGTGATGATCATAGACATGCTGTAAAGCTAATATACTATATGGCATGCTATCTGTCTGTCCTGCAACAAATGGATGTCCCTTCTGTGGCTGTTTGTGAAAGTTTGGTAACTGAAGTAGATCTAAACCGATCTTGAGGGAAAGTGTGATGCATTTTTAGTTTTCTTTGCATGCATGGCATTATATATTCATATAAATGGCAGGTCATTTGTGTGGACTACTGAGATTTCTGCCAAAACAAATCAATATTTTGCCACGCATGAATATGATTGCTTAGCAACAAACAGATTTGATTTCAGAGTTTCCTTAAGAATTTATATAACTACAGTACCAAATGTATTTTGGGATATTTAAGTACTCCAACATTGTTTTATCTAACAAATGCACAGAGAGGGAAAGATACAGTCACACCTGTCTAACTGCAGAATGTCTACTGTATTTTGACAGATTTAAATGCACCTTAGTTGTACTTATATGAGCACAGTTATTCATGGAGAGTAAAGGGTTACAGGGTGAGAGACGGAGATGGAGGGAGGGTGAAACAAAGGTGGCGACAGACAGAGTTGTCTTTCCTCTCTCAGATGAAACCGACTTAGCTCACAGTCCTCACCTCGCCTCCTCACATGACCACGATTCCTAAAAAAAGAAAACGAGAGCGAGTGAGGGAAAACAGTTGGAGGGGAGAGCGTTCTTAGGCGAGGCACACTTTCCTCCTCACCTTTCCTCACATCACTTTGAACACAAATTTAGAAACCTCAACAAGAAGACATTGCTTTTACTGTGACTGTGACCTTCAGTGCATTCCCTGTGTAGCCACAAAGCTTTAATTTACAGCTCAGCAGAGACACAGCTTATGAGGGGTGGGAAAAAAATTGATTCACCTATGTATCACGATTTTTTACGATTTTGAAATAGATTTTTTTAATGCTAGAATCGATATATTTGCTTCATTTGAGTCTGTGGAGGTAGAAGAAGTTACCGCTTTTATTGTTGTAGTCTGAGTAACATGACGTCATATCCGCTCCGTATCCGTCAACCAAAACAAACCGCAGGAGGTATAAAACGTTGGAGGGTCAGCGTGGATACGACCTGCACCCTCACATGTTAAATCCAGCGTGGTAAACACTACATATCCAGTAAAGGATGGAAACACTTTGGGTTTCAAACATTGACAGGAAAAGCAGAGCTCGACATCACCGCCAGAGCTGCATGCTAACTCTGTCACGGACAGGAAACGTTATCGTATCGAGGTAACGTGTCGGCGAGCCGTCCGTCGCTCTCATCTCCGTGGTCAAATGAGCCGACGCTACAACTGTAGAGCACCCAGATACTGGCATTTATGTTAAATGCATTCTTACGGAGCTGACCATGGATGTATTAAAGAGAACGGAGCTGACGGGAGAGCTAGCGATGGACTTGGCGAAGTTAACGGAGGTATTATTACTGTGTTGACAAGGTGTTAACAAAGGGAACTGTATATACAAAATACATTTATGGAAATAAGATTGATAGGATTATATTCACCATAAGTATAAAACATTTCTAGTCCCTATAAATTAAAAAAAATACCACTAATCTGTGAGGGAAATGTCTTTATTCTTTGATTTTTGTGTTGCTGGAAAAAAAAATAATAATAATACCTGACAATGACTGATATATTTGACTTCAGGACATCTCTGACTACATAATGTGCTGAAAATCATACATTTTATTGTATTAATTTAGATATTTCCAAAGTAAAAGTCCCTAGAAGTGTATGATTCAACTTTTTCCCATGGTGTAGTGTTAAAAAAGTTAACAAAAATCACAATAAATCTGAATATTGAATCACAATACTTAAAAATCTCAATACATATTGAATCGGCACCCAAGTATCGTGGTAGTTGTTATCCATATATTTTTATTTGCACTTCATAGTTATAAGTGTCTAATACAAAACTGTACGCATGTGTGTCTCACAGTGTTATTCAAATATTGGAAGCACAACAGATGATTCAGGGCTTCTACAAAGTTTAATAGAGAAGTTACTAGTCAGTAAGTGTAAGATTAATAGTTTTATTGATGAAACGATGGTCGAAGTCTGAGCCACTGACTGCGAGCTTTGTGGTTACCATGTGTGACTCATGGCTCTAGTATGCTCCACTCCCTCTTAACCTCCGTCTGGCTCTTTGTGTCCCTCCTCGTTCCCTCTCTTTCCCAACCGCACTCGTTTTCCTGCCTCCCTCTCTCTCATTCCCACAGGCTTCAATTCTTCCTCCTCCTCCTCCTCCTCCTCCTCTCACTCTCTCGCTTACTCTAACCACCTCGATATCTTCTTTGTACTTTCCTTTTTTCTTCCTCTTTCTCTCTTTCCCTTCTTCATCAGTGAACTGACACCACCTCCACCACCCTCTGTTTCTTCCTTTCTATCTCTCTTGCTTATTTTTCCACATTACATAAAACACAAGTTGCACTTTTAGTGGTCTAAACCAGTAGTGGAGGAAGTACTCGGAGCTTTTACTTAAGTAAAAGTAGCAGCAACTCAGAATAAAATTACTCCACTACAAGTCTTGCAATCAAAATCTTACTTAAGTAGAAGTATAGCAGCAAAATGTATTTATAGTATGAAAAGTAAAAGTAGAATGACTCCTGTCAGTGTGAAACTTTTGAAATATTATTATGTATGCATTACTGACTGACAGCATTTTATGTTTTAGCTGGTCAAAATGAAGATAATTTTAACTACTTTTAATACTGTAGGGTGGTTTAATCTCTAACAACTAATCTGTAATTATTCATATTTTATAAACTGAGCGTGTAAAACCTCGATCTTCATTAACTGAAGCTGTCAGATAAATGTAGTTTTAAAAAAGTACAATAGTTCCCTCTGAGATGTGGGGGAGTAGAAGCATAAAGTAGCATGAAATAGAAATTATACTTAAGTACAGTACTTGAGTAAATGTGCTTAGTTACTTTACTTTCTTTGGTCTGTAGCTGTTAGCTGTGATCATCTACAAATAAGTCTACTTTGTAATGATTAAATCTGAGGTCACATGCTTCATCAGTCAATATTTCCAGACATTCAGTTCCAGAGAAACATCACGTCCTGTCGTCATGTCATCATGTCATTTATTAGTAAAGTGAAGGAAGGAATGAGTTGAGCTAAATTCAACTGTGTCTCAGCTGAGATAAAAGCTAATTATTCATCACAGATTTCACAGCAGGTTCACACTGTTCAGTGTGTCTCTAGACCACATAGTGTGTGTGTGTATGTGTGCCTCATAAAGGATGTGTTGGAATCCAGTGCTGCTAATTTAGGAATAAAACATACCACTGAGAATAGGCAGCTGTCTTTGTAGCGCAGTACAGGAACACACAGACTCCGGTGTCCAGCCTTCAAACAGTTGGGGGGCGGGAGGGGAGAGGGGGGGGGGATGTTGGAAAATAGAAACAGGGACACATACATGCTGTGCACGTCACATTTTTTTGGGATAAAGTAGCATTAAAGATAGAGTCGACGATGTTGTAAAGGTAGCATAATGTGAAAGTAGCATCGCCTCAGGAGCTCCGTCTAACCCCCCCCCACCTTAATATAGCAGCAAACAACTATTGCCGGGCCGGCCGTGCATGCCGCTCTGCATTGCTCTCATACGGCGGTTGTCGGCACTGTTGCAGTTGTCTGCACCGTTAGCTACAAGCCGCTAGCTCAGCTGTCGCCACGTTGAGAGCCGTGCAGAGGAGGTAGAAATGCTCCCAATCTCCCATTTAGCACCTTTAAGAATTTTGGTTGTCCATTTGTCATCAAGCCATGCAGATAGTTTTTTGTCTTATTTGACCAGATCTGAACTAAGTGTCTCAGATATTTCGGCCTCCACCCCGCTACAACAGAGCTAAATAGATATAGATTTTCATTTGTGGTGCTCACAACATTAAAAGAAATCCAATAGCAGCTTTTCATCCCTGATGATCAACAGATCTGTGTGAGACATTTTCATAGGAACTACTTAATAGAGAAGAAATAGACACTATATAATATCAATATTTAATCTTGGTAAGTACTATAAGTAGTGGGTGGGATCCTGACTGAATGAGTGACTGATACATGGCTAAATTTAAGAGTTGGAGCTCCTTTGACGGCCCTGCAGCTTATTGTGTAACTTTACTGTTGGATAAGAGAGGAAGAGAAGAGAAGATGATAGTGTATGAGCGTGAGACGGGCGTAGAGCCTAGAAAGCCTGTGCTCCAGGGGAGTTTGTAAGGGAAGGGATAAATGAGTGGAAAAGACCTAACAAAAGGGAGACGAGAGGGGACGGGTGAAGGAGCGAGGACATGCAGAGGTGTGTCAGAGGAGGGAAGTAGTAGAGGAGAGGTTTGGAGGAGATTGGAAAGGACACAGCAGCTCAACAAAGGCAGAAGAGTAGTGTGAAACAGTGGCTTCAAACAAACAGGCTTCTTAAAGCTTCTAAAGGAAAGTGGAAAGGAGTATTAGAAAGAGAGAGAGAAGACAGAATGAAAGATGCAGAGGGTGTAGAGACAACAAAAAGTAAAAAAACTGTCCTAAAGACAGGAAGAGAAAGAGAGCTGAAAACAAAAAGCGAGGGACAGTCGGAGACAGGCAGAGTACGATGACAGAGCCAGAACAGAAAACTCTTTATCCGTGCTAGGCAGAGAGAAGTGGCTCCACAGGGACTACAGTAGATCTGAAACTATTAGTTGATTATTCAATTAATCGATTGACAGCACATTTATCTGAAATTATTTTGATAGTATATTAATTCTATTCATTATTTAAGCCACTTTTGGAAGCAAAAATGCCTCAAATCTGCTGTTTCCAGCCTTCCCAGTGTGAGGATTTCCTCCTTTTCTTTGTCGTATATGATAGTGTACTGAATATCTTTGAGTTTTGGACTGTTAGTTGGACAAAACCAGCAATGTGAATGTTACCGTGCAGCTGTGGGAAATTGTGATCTGCATTTTTATGCCTCTTCACCGGCAGCAGCCATGGCTGGAGGCATTATGTTTTCGGGTTGTCCGTCTGTTCATCCGTACATATGTCCGGTCCATTCTTTTGATATCTCAGGAATGCCTGGAGGAAACTTTTCCTTCAAATTTGGCACAAACGTCCACTTGAACTCAAGGATGAACTGATTAGATTTTGGTGCTCAAAGGTCAAAGTCACTGTGACCTCACAAAACACATTTTTGGCCATAACTCAATAATTCATGAGAATTTCACACAAACGTCTAACAGGATAAAATGATGAAGAGATGACATTTTGGACGGACATGGATGTAAACTGCTACTTGTCTGGTTGGTGGAGGAATACAACCACGAGGCCATGATTCTAGTTCACTGCTTTCTCACATTTTACAGAAAAGAAAAAAAATTGTCAATCATCACAAAAATAATCTGCAGATTAATCAACAAAGAAAAATAGTTAGTGGCAGGCCTAATCCACTGACATTAGATATTGAATGCACTCTATGTGTTATATAGTACACCATACACCATACTTATCCACCAGACTTCCTAACTAGCCATAAACTTAATGATGTGAACACACACCTCCAGCACTCCCCTCCTGGCTCCACTTTACACTAACATTTGTTTTAGAACTCGATCTTCAAACAGGAACAAGGAGGCGCCACCTATTTCATACTCCCCTGCTTTCTGTTCCTCACCCTATCCCTTTGTCTCTCTTCACTTTTCTCACTCTTCTGCCTCCCCCTTTCCAATAGTCTCCCCCTCAGTGTCTTCTTCTGTGGCCCCGTCCTCCTCTCTCCTGTTTCTGTCTCTGCCCTCCGTCTATTCCTCCTCTCTCTCTGTGTGGCTCTCTCCTGAGGTAAACCGTTCTCTAGTGGTTGTTGGCTTATTTCCCGTCCGTCCACATTCCCCCTCCCTCGCTTTGGGTTGCTGTGGAGAGGCACCAGGAGAGGTGCACTCATCCTGCTCTCCTCTTTCTCCCTTTATACCAACAGCAGAGCAGCGGGACACATTGTTTTACTATCATTCTCCTTTATTGGGACTCAAAGGTCACGGTTATATGTGTGTCTGTACAGAAACTAAACTACAGCTTAGGAGCTGAATCTGTACTGTCACATCTTTTAGGTTCCATCCTGAGAGATGTCAGTCTGATCCGTAGAGCTTAAAGGTGCCTTATGGAGCAAAAGTTATGTTTAAGTCTGTGTCATTCACCAAAACGCCGTGTGTATCCTTGAGGTCTGACAAACCTGTTGAATGCACTTCCTTCCTCATAAAACATTTGCAAAGACAATTTTACTGAAGAGCTGTTTACATCCATGTTTACTTGCTAACAGTCTTTCTCTTCACTGCCTTTGGTGGCACATTGGTGTGTGTCTTGGCTCATTATTACCACCTGTAGATCAGTGGAATAGTGTGAAACCATAGAGTGGAGCAGGAATGAGTCCTAAAACCTGGAAATGAGTCAGGATTTTAGCACCTCTGGTCCCCTCGTCTCAAAGTCAGTGTTTTTTGAATGGGTTTTTAGTTAGAGCCTGAAATCAGGTCTGTGGTTAACACAAGCTGAAGAGATTTTAACGTTTTGTTCTACGACATAAAATACCTCAGTAAATATCCCGCGTGTGAATTTTGAAGCTTTTACCTGTCTTAAAAAAGGCGGTTGCTAACAAGTGGCTAAATGAGACGACTAAACGTCATCACACCGACTCGTCCTCCTTTACAGCCTCGTTGTGTATACTCGCATTCATGTGACCGTGGTGTAGTACGTTAGCTTTTTACTGCTGGCGATTGCATTCACACTTCAAAAATCATAAAAGTGGTGTACTTTTGTGACATTATTTTGCTGAATAAAAAAAAGCCAACTGAACAAGACTCTGGCTGGACGGTCAGTCTGTGAATTTGTGGCTAAACTGTTATGCAAATAGTCAGTGGTCATGTCTATCATGTTAAATGCAGCGGTACATGTCCACCAGGTCCGGTGAGGACACTAGGGGACGCGCTGCTCCACTCAACTGGCACCACCCAAATGTACCTGATTGGTTCCTGATTTTCTGCTTGACATTTCAAACAGGAAACAACTTGGCGGCCTGCTCATAAAACTTTGTAAACTTTCTGTTATTCCATCTAAACAAATCACCAAAATCAACTTCTGAAAACATTTTAAGCGAGAAATATGGGATGATGTCACTGCAGAATCTGGTTTCACTTCAGAACTAGATCGCCTAGTTTCACAGCTTGGTCCAAGTTTTGTGAGCCGGACGCGTCACGCTGGACGGGCTCATTTGCAAAAAAGGACTGTTCTCGCCTTTTCAAACTCCAACACTCGGCCGACCAATCGTGTAACTTCATCACTCAGTGACAGACTTTTGCGTTTGTACAAAATCCCATTGGCTTTTTGTCGTGCGATGCTAACCTCCTGGTTGGCCTACAAAAATACGTCATACCTGCACTACTCTATTGGCTGGACTGTTTATCGTGTACATGTGCATCTTTTGAATGACACAAACAAACGGGGACCCACTCATAAAAAAACTCCATAGCACTAGTAGAGGTCAAAATGCTTTTAACCTACAACACTATTTTCTCTTGTGAGTTCTGCCCTTCTCAAATAGAAAAAGCTTTAGATAAAAAATGAGAAAAAGTTTCCAATTTCCCCACAAAAATCTGTCATAAAGCTCACGTTCGAGCAAACTAAGAGGACATACAGATCATGCTGCTGCACAGGCTGAGCTGTAGCGTCAGCAGGAATTCAGACCAACTAATTTGACTCAGCCCAATTTGAATTTGATA
The DNA here is from genome assembly GCF_043250625.1 of Sebastes fasciatus. Lineage (NCBI taxonomy): Eukaryota > Metazoa > Chordata > Actinopteri > Perciformes > Sebastidae > Sebastes > Sebastes fasciatus. The sequence continues at coordinate 33,140,190 of NC_133806.1, read as the reverse complement.
TCTTCCAGATGATGCATTTTTATGCACGCATTTGTGTGTGTTTGTGCAAGTTTTCCCTCTCACTTGATTGTGTGTGAATGCCAGTTTTAAATGAGCTCAGGTGTGTTTGCTCTTCACTACGTACGGAGCGCTCTGAACGGAAAAAGTGCAGCGAGTGGAAAATCCCTGCTGTGTTGTTTAAGGTGTGTCTCCACCCAGTACATCATGTTACCTCTGCTGTGTGGACACAGAGCCGCTCAGTAGACAGTGCGTGGGATGTAATTGTCAGGAAATTTACTTGGATAATATATTATTGTAAAGTCTGCCTCACTGTCAAGAGAGAGCTCTTACTGGAAGTAAGATGAGGGAGCTTTTTGTCAGTTTTTAATAATTAGCAGGCATTAGAAAATAAAAATATCTATTGAGTGATGATGGTACTTCAAAAAGAAGCTGGAGCTGGAAGCTAGCCATCTATACACTAATGTACGCCAGAAACAACATTAAAATGATATTACAGACAAGAATAGCTTCGGCAGGGAGAGTGCACTTTAATATTATTCTCATTGATTTGTTCAAGTGAAAGTTTTAAAGAAGAAAAATGTGGACAGTTGCAGCAGGTGACTACATGTACATGGATGCATACATGCAGTAGTGTACTGTATATATGGTAGAATAAGCCTGTAGTGAATTGAAAGATAACATTGAAACAAGAAAAAAGAAGATTGGAGCTTTCACATGGGAGTAATGCATTATGCAGAATGGTTCAGTCCTCCTGTTGAGGCTCCATTGGAGCACTTTGTAGCCATCAACATCAGATTGAGTTTCTGAGTGTGTCTGAGTGTGAAAGAGAGCGGGAGAGACCACTTTGTGTCGGCCAAATTTGATCAGATTTCTTTGTGTGTGCTTCAGATGGAGCGGCTGCATGTAAGAGTGATGGCTTTCTGTTTTCTGTGTGTTTAAGTCCTTTTAGTGCCCCTCAGACAACACAGAGAGGCTACATGTTGCGTCAGGTCTCTGTTGACTCTGTTGGCCGGTGAGAGCCAGTTTGGAGTTCTGTAATCAGCTTTCTAACATCTAACACGCACACACACATTTAAAATGTGATTATTTGTGCCATGGGGACTGGAGATAATGTTATTTACCCCACGTTGATTCAACTAGAGTCTGGTTCTAATGGCCAGTCAATGCACCGCAGTTAGTAGTTCATGTTTTCAATCGACCTGCGAGCATAACTCAAAAGTACAGATTTTTAATTAATACAAGTTTTAATATCTTTATCACTGCTCTGGAACCCCTTACAAAAAGTTTATTTTATGATGTAAACTTAAGTATAGTTCAAGTATAATCCCAAGTATACTTACCTTTGTGTAATAAGTATACTAATATAAATATACTAGTAGTATACTTGTAAGTGTACTACTTCAATACTTCTTGGGACTAAATTGGCCCTACTTTTTAGTTTATAAAAGTATACTATTAAGTATACTTTAAATGTAAGAGTAGTAAACTTTGAGTACACAACTAGTTTAGATCCAACTATAATATGATCTACACTACAAGTGAACTTATAGGTATACTGTTATTTTATTACTAGTTATATAGTTGTAGCCCACTTTTTTAGTTTATGAAAGTACACTTTAAAGAATAATCTCAGTAAACTACTGGTTTAGTAGTTTTTACTGTAATTACTGTATGCTTGTAAGTTAACTTATAGTACTTACCAAATATATTTACACTTTTCTGTATACTTTTCAGTATAAGCCAAGTATACTTGGACTTTTCTGTATACTTGTCGGTATGATACAAGGATATTTAAGCATAATTTTTTAAGTTCATCTCTGATAAGTACATAAAAAGTAATCTGAAAGCATACGCTCTTATTTTAAGTTTGAAAAGAAGTATACTAATAACATACTTGAATAAACTGTAAGGGACTAACTTAGAATGTAAAGCTGCATACTGTACATACATCAATCTAATTACATTCTTAGTTGTTGTTAATATTGTTGTTGATGTCAGTGTTTGGTTTTATCTCTGCAGGTCAACAGCCTCAAGCGTGAAGATGTCAAAGATCGGTGCTTTGGTGTTGATGACACGTGAGTTTCTTTAAAGTTTTTTCATTTAATCACAGTTTGTCTTTAAGAACTCCTTCATTAAATCACTAACTTCCTCTTTATGAAAGTCAGAAAGTAAATCAATTTGATTTATGGCTGCAACTAACGATTATATTCGTTGTTGATTAATCTGTCCATTATATTCACGATTAATAGATTAATTGTTTGGTCTATAAAATCTCAGAAAATAGTTAAAACTGTCGATCAGTGTTTCCCAAAGCCCAAGATGTCCTCAAATGTCTTGTTTTGTTCTCAACTCAAAGATATTCAGTTTACTGTCACAAAGGAGGAAAGAAACCAGAAAATATTCACATTTAAGAAGCTGCAATCAGAGAATTTAGACTTGTTTTTTCTTAAAAAATTACTCAAACCGATTAATTGATTATCAAAATAGTTGCTGATTAATTTGATAATTGGCAACTAATTGATTAATTGTTGCAGCTCTAATTTATTTTAGTTTTAATCAACCAGAGAGACACCTCTTTATTTATTTATTCATTATTATTATTATTATTATTATTATTATTATTATTATTATTATATATCTACTGTATATATTTATTATTATTATTATTTTTTATTTGTTTATTATTATTTATTTTTGTATTATTTTCTACAATTTGAAATTCATGTATCCATGATTGAGAATCAGTTATGTCTTTTGTGGCCAGCTGTGGCTGTGTGTGTGTATGTTGTTGTCAGGTGTGATTGATTGATGTGTTGTGTCACGGGTGAGTGTTGTTCAGAAAAAGAAAAAATGAACTTTCCCTGTATAGTGACTGTTCTATTGATTGTTGACAATTAATAAAAAGACCTTTGAAAGAAAGAGAGCCACCTCACACTAAACACATTAATGTTACATCTCGAAGTACTCGTGACCTTTTTGGCTCCACTTCCTCTTTACAGAGGACATTCTGCCTGCAGGTCTGTCTTCCATCAGCACATTGCACAAGTATTTATATCTTTGTGACACTATGTGACATGTCTGAGGCGAGACAAAAAGCAGCCGAGTGGATGAGTGGTTAGAGAGATCATCTTGTCACTGGCTGTCTGGTTGACTCCTTCACTCTGATGTCATTATGCGTCCTATAGAAATAGACTGTGAGAAAGCAAATCCCCTAACACTGTAGGTAAATGAAGCGTTCCACAATTAACAGTCCTGAAAAGGTGACGGGGGGGACAACATCCACGGCTCCTTCAGGTGTTGTAGAAGAGAGAAACGATGTGATGGATGAGGAGGAAGAGAGATAAAACAGGCAGATTTTGATGTAACATTTTTAAACAGATCTGGATTTCTGATAAACGCAGCAAAGATCTAAGAGCTTTGTAAGAAATCTTTTATTCATTGACACAGTTTCATTTGTCAACGATTCTAAATTACAGGCATGTCTTTCCTCAAAAGTATCCAAAATAGAAAACTACCTCAATATTAAGCACACAAAACCAATATGAGTGAAACTATTTGGAGTATTTTAAGTGTTTGGACCACATGAATCAGTATTTTCCAAATAAACCAACAGCAATGGGATCATTATTCTTTCTTTTCCACTCATTATCCCTCATAAACCAAATGAGATGCCTCACTGAGGGGACCCACATGACAGCTCAATTACTTTTATTTTCAGTCAAACCTTTGTCTTTATATTCTTTTAAGAACGCAGTGTAATTGTATTTACGGATGACCATAGAAACCTACGTGTGTTGGGAGGAGGTGGGTAATGTGGTTTGTTAACCACTTCAATGTTTTGTCTCTTTCCTTTCTGAAAAAATTATCAATAAAATATTAAAAAAACCTACAGCAATGAGATCATTTTCCTTTCTTTTCCACTCTCATTATGCCTAATAATAATAATTATCCAAAAATGAGTTGCCTCGAGCTGTGTTTCACTGTTTTTTTGTCTTTCTGAACTCTTGCAGTTGTGTCCATGGGGTTTGCGGAAGAACAGAACTGTAAGTACACTAATATGTCTTTTTTTCTCCTCAATCAGCCCAACTACAGTAAATATTTGAGTAATAGGTTAGGTTTCATCCTAAAAAAGGATATAGCTATTTTATTATTATTATTATATTTATATCTTAAAATGATGAGATAAGACCACCATTTTTCATATACATTGAGTGTAATGTCTCTTCTGTGTTGAAATGTATTGATTATGTCATCAGTGAGAGAATGAAACTAGGTCACCGTGTTTGGTCGTCTAACTTTGTACTGTTGACTTTATTATGTCACTGTTTGATATGTGGATGTTTCTCATTTATCTGCTGCTCAAACCAACTTTCATCTGACTCATCTATTCATTTCTGCTGCAGCAGTGGAAGAGGATCCATTCACCTTTGGTAATCTATTATTTTCCAATGTATTATTCTCACATTTAGAAGTTAATGGAACTGCTCTGTATCATTGACATAAAGGGCAGTTTGCTGTAACTTGTAGTTAAAGGTGTTTCCTGTGTAATTTCCTTTGTAAGTTTCTTTGCTTGGATTTTATTATTATATTGATTTATTTTCAAATGCTGACCAATGACATGTTTGTGTAGACTACCACAGACTGCGTGTTGGAGGCCTGATTCTAGCTGCTGTCCTCTGTCTCATTGGCATCACCATCCTGTTCAGTGAGATGCAAATTATGCACACACCCTTATCCACACATACGGAGTCATAAACTGTCTCTAACAACACACAAATACACAGATATGAAGAAAGTCACCTTGTCTTTTCTCTTGTTGCAGGTGGCCACTGCAGGTGCAAGTTCAACCAGGAGAAGAGGTGATCCTTCATACAGTTAAATAGGGATGCACCGAGTACACCGAGTTCAGACCGAGTACAAGTACTTACATTTGGGTACTCTCCGATACCGAGTACCGATACGAGTACTTCTCTGTGTCAAAAGACCCTCGTTAACAGCCAGCTGGAGGGTGTGAGCGACACACGGCAGGCTGGGGAGTCCCGCATACGAGGCGGTGCGCCGCCACCGGCTCTAGGTCGGCTTGGAAAGGCTCGGGGCAAAGGTGCTTCCCGGGGCCGTTGACAAAGTGCTCACTGCGCCCTCTCTCCCTGCTGAGGAAAGACGGGGCCCCCTGCTCCCGGTGCGACTGTCGACCATGGCGGACTGTCCTCAGTGCGCCCCAACCACGTCGTACCCACAGGGCGGGGCTCGGCCCACGTACATTAAAAGGCGCCAGGGTCTTACGCCGATGTCTGCAACCCACCCGACCCATCTTGAAACACGGACCAAGGAGTTTAACGCACACGCGTTAATGCCCGTCTCATACATACTGTCGGGGAGGTGGAGCTTGAGCGCGTGCGATAGGACCTGAAAGATGGTGACGAGAGGTTAACGTCACGCAGCCGTAAAGTTGTATCGGAGCCGTTTTGCGAGTACGAGTACATGAGCACAGTATCGGACCCGATATTGGTATCGGTATCGGTGCATCCCTACAGTTAAACATTAAAGCATTTGTGTAATTGCTGTGTAAACCGTTAACTAGGAACAATTTACATTTAATATTGTAAAAACAGTACATATTGTGTATGTTTTTTTCGTCTCTTACTCCCTCCTTTTTTCTCCTTGCAGAAGGAGGACAGGAAGCAATGCTCAGCAGATGCTCTCCGACCAAGGTAACATTTGTTAACCTACCAGCGTCCCTCTCTTTACCTTGTTAACTGTCGCAGGTGTGAGACACTATCTAAAAACTCCCCAACAAGCAAGACTATGTTGATGACAACTTCAAGAGGTGAAACGTGGTCAACAGCTGATTGAACACAATTCTAACTCAGTCCCATGTAAATATTTATTAACAGAAAGCAAACTTCATTTGTAGTTATGGTTTACTGTAAATGTCAACAGAGGAGTTGATCACCTGTAACCACAGAGACGTGACAAGAGCAACAAGGACAACAGCTAAAACCTTCCTTTTCACATTACAACACTTACATTATTCTAAATAAATATACCCATCTTCCCACTTCTACAATAAATGCTGTTTTGCCCTCCCAAAAACAATACTGCATATGTAGTAGACATATGTATGTAGACGTGTGTAGCAAAACACACACATTTCATCACCCAGCTGAAGTCTAAAGTTATATTTACTTTGTCCATCTGTTTCACTGTAAACAGCCTCATGTCACACACACACACACACACACACGCTGACACAGTATGGAAATCTCCCATAGTGCTTGACTCAGATGGACGTCGCTGTCCAACAGGTGGTGGGACTCTGGGTGTCTGGCATGCAGAGGAAGGGAGGGAAGTAGGGGGAGGAAGAGTGGTGTGAGGCCACCACTATGTCGTGGTGCAGACGAATACAAGATGCCCTTTTGAGTTTGAAAAATGCAGATTTAGCTGCCATTTATTTGTAGTGAAGCCAGTTTAATCCCTGATGACGCTGATGGTGTTGGATGCTACTGGTGTGGTTTTACCAGCTGTGATGTAGATAAAGACCCATATGGAAAAACACTGAGTGTTCAGTATGTAAGCAACTCAGCAGGAGCCCACAGGGACAGACTGCACCGGCAGTTTCCACTCTCTCTTTCCCTGCTCATTATCTGAGAATGAGTGGCAGTGTGTGTTAATCTTCACATACAGAGAATGACATTGTATATAACTTCACTGCAAATTAAACGTAAATATTAGCCTCACCTCTAATGGAGAATTTCCGCTGCTAATGTGTGTTAGTGGTTGTCAAAGCCATCAGCCCAAAATGTGAATAAACACTTTAAAGTAGCCAAATATAAAATAGCAAGTTAAAGTTACTTACTTGTCTTGACTTAGCTTGAAATAAAGCTTAAAATGGTAGTAAAACCATAGACTGTATATAAGGAGTGGACGTAGTCACCGTGGTTTGTGGACTGCCCTTTTGAAACCTCGAGTTCGGCATTTTGGCCGTTGACATTTTGTTTTTTTGCAACCAGAAGTTACACAAGAGGGAGGAGCTAAGTACAACTGAATAAGATATTTATATATATATGTATGTATATATATATATATACATACATATATATACTTTATTTTTTTCCCCTTTTTTCAAGGTTGTTTTCGTATATGCAATTTATAGTTCGTAATTACAATAGTTTATAAACCAATTTTTAAGTAATTGAGCTTAGAAACAAACACAATAAGTACACTAGAGAAAACATCAGCATTCAAAATTGAAATAAAAAAATAATAATAATAATAATAATACAAAGAGAAAAAATAAATAAATAAGATATTAAAAACAATAATAAATAATGGGGGTGGGGTGCAGAGATATAGCAATATCATTTACATGGGCCCACACATGCGTCCGCCCTCACATGTAAGGTCACTTCCAGGCACATGTACATGTGCATGCATGCTAACCCATGTGTACCTATGTAGCTATATTTTTCCTTCTGTCGGAATCCATCTCTTCTCAAAAACATCCTCCATATTTCTTATTTTGTGAGTTCTCTTTTCCACAACTTTTCCTTCTTGAATCAAACTTTTCCATTTTATTAAATTATTATTGTAAATAAGTGACGTTCATCTTTACTGAGACCAATTGGAGGTTTCCCGAGTATGATATGCTCTGCTTTTAAATACAGAGGGTTTTTTGAAGATGTCTTCTGTAAACTTAAAAACTTCTGACCAAAACAAATTCAATAGAATTTGACATTTGTAGGTGTTTAAAATGTTACAATTAACTTTTATGAACTGAAAACACACCGTGAAAGGGTTAAGGTTGTAAGAGATGAAAACTCAGACAACTCTCAGACCGGACAACGTGGTAGCAACCTGTCAATCACGAGGTAGCCCTGCCCTAAAGCATCCCCTGCTTTATGGTTTTTCTGACTCTAAATGGGACCATAATTTACTAAATGAACATCATGCTGTATTGATGAAGACTTGAAACTAGCGATTGAGACCATAAACTCATGTTTGCAATGTTTACTGAGGTAATAAATCAAGAGAGAAGTAGACTCATTTTCTCACAGACTTCTATACAACCAGAGGAGTCGCCCCTGCTGGCTGATAGAAAGAATGCAGGTTTAAGACACTTCAGCATTGGCTTCACTTCTCAGACCCAGAGGTTGCCCACTGAGTAAAACCACAGTTTGATTCTCATCACAAATTTGATGAATTTATCTTTAACTTCAGTTCTGTAGAAAAGTAATCTAAATACAGCTTAAAGTACTAGATTCTATGTTTGTAACTCACCTTCCTGTCTGTCTGTCTTTCTATCTGTCTGTCTGTCTGCCTGCCTGTCTGTCTGCAGGTCGTTCCTGTGACTGCTAGACGTCAACCAGAACACACACTGACATCCCGATGAACCTGCAACCAACAGATAACACGCAGCAGCAGCGGGATCTGATCCATCCAACAAGAGGCTTTTGTTTTTATTGTTAGAGAGCGACAGGAAGTAGTCTGTGTGTGTGTACCGGCTGTGAGGTGTGATGCTTTCTGCCTGATAACTGAGCTACTGATCTGCAGCCTGCAGCTTGACACATACACACACACACAAGTTGTCACTTTCATTTCAATCAGCTGATGGTGTTTAGAAGTTGAAAAGGTTTTTTGACATGAAGAAACTGTCTCATGAATCCTTCTGTAACTCAGTGTGAATGCTCTGTTGTTCATTTTAGGTTGATTGAGCTGAAAGTGACTTCATATAACGGTTAACACGAACCTTTTACCAAAAAAAAATCCTTAAGTGTCTGCATACTGTAGGTTGTGTCGATGTCTCGCACTACTCCTGTTGTCTGTACTGTCTGTGTAAGGTAAACATTGATATTAGTCGCTTACTGTGACCAACCTAACCATGCTTTCATGTCACATATGAAATCCACATAGTCAGTGAGTGTTTAGAGTGCTGTTGATAATTCATGATAATCTCTTAATTCCAATGTTTAGCTTTATGGAGGAAAGTAGTGGATTGCACTGTTCAGAGATACAGAAACGCTCTGTCATGTTTCTATAAAAAGAACTATTGAAACTAACTACTACAAACTATGGAACTTTATTTGAGTGTGTGTGATGGAGCGTCCATGTTGGAAGAATTGCTGCCTGTCTTTGTCAGAGCTCTGTCTTGATTTGAAGTTCTGCTTCTCCTCACCCAGGTACAACTTCTTCAAATAGTTGCTATTTGATCTTAATATTTAAAAAAAAAAAAAAGTTGTGGCTAAAGATTGCTCAGTGAATGATTACTGGATTTGCTCTTTATTATTGAGTGTGTAGCAGATTAGCTGGCTCAATGTGCTGTATGTGAATTTCAGTAAAATGTGCATCAAATCTGCATGTCTACCTTGGTAAAAATGGGATATTGTGCCTGAGCCAGAAGAGAGAAATAAGGGTAGCAGGTACAGTATGTCTGTTAAACTTTGATGAGAAGTAAGTTAGCTTCTCTTTCTTTTTTTTGAACTTCTTTTTATTTCCTTTCAACAGGTACAGTCGTACAGCACAGTCACATGTTTTGACATAACATAGCAAGGTCAAGTGTCCTTAAGAGGCAGCCCGTGAGCTTCGGCATCCCCACAATGTCCATACATTGTTCCATTAAGTAGGAATGAGTAATAATTTTCGTCCATAGGCCCAGAGAATACATACAGTAGATGTACAGGGAGGAAAAATAACATGTTTGTTTATACTTATATTACGCGTGAAGAGAAGGTAAGTATAAACAAAGTAAATAGTGATACAAAAAAAAGTCACAACAAGAAAAATAAATAAATATCAACAAAAATGAATAGAAGACTAAAAAATAAAAGTCCCCAGGTTGTTACATATTCATTTAGTTCACATCAATTGACAAAAATTAGGTTATTGGGGACCACTTAGTTAAGAATACATCTGTCATGCAGATCTGTCATCTGTCACCTTGCAGTAATGTTTTCCATATAGTAAACCTCTTTAACCTTCTCCCTCCGTTGTGATACTGAGGGGTGCTGCGTAAATCACCTTTTAAGGTGTTAGTGTCATGGTAATATCGTGAAATAATTGGCATAATTTGGTCACAATTACACACAGTAATACCATGATATCATCATGTAAGCGACCAAACTTAAACCTTTATTAGATTCGTCACATACAGGTACACACATGAAATATGATCTCTGCATTTAACCCGTCCTAAGGAGTAGTGAGCTGCTGTGAAGCAGCCGGGGAGCAGCTTGGGGTTAAGTGTCTCACTCAAGGTCACCTTGACATGAAGACAGTAGGAACGGGGGTCAAACCACTACAACTAGACGACCACTCTCCACCCACTGAGCTACAGCCGCCCTTACCACTGTATTTACATGGTACAACAATAATAAGATATTGTACCATACTATTATAAAATACCATGTATGTGCAAGCACGACTAGCATTAAATGAACAGTTATCTAATGGAAACAAGAAAAACAAATACACGTGATTTATTGGCTTTAACAGAATCATTCAACTGCAGGTTGTGACCATGAGATGGAGCTACCTTCACAGAAACATATTCACACATTAACCAATGTGCCCACAGTATGCTGCAGAGTCATGGTAGACCATGGTTTCTACAGGATGTTTCTCAGACTTACAACAGTTGCTGGAACTTTAATGTTTGTTTAATTGTCAGTAGTTATTATTCACATGTTATTAACAGAATACACCCTGTTTTTACCCTCACATTTCACCTTAATGACTTTAAAGTTCAAGAAAAAGAAAACACAGAGCAAAAAAGAGAGATTAATGGCGTATAAAAAGCTTATTTTGCAAGTGCAGTGGATAGTGAATGAAAACTATTAAACACGTCAAAGGAAAATGACTCACGATGCCAGACTCTGCTGCTTTTTCTCAGGTGAACAGTGCCACAGGATCAGGAACTGAATTCAGTCTGTCTGTGTGTCCTACACATATCTCGAGAACCGCTCATCCGATCTACTTCACACTTGGCAGGTGTATGCTGGGGACCCAAGGGAGTGCTTTCTTTGAATTTGGTGCAATTTGGACACACGTTCAATATTAATAAACTTTGAATAAACAAGCGACCTCTGTGCACACTCACTTTACAACCGTTCTCTTCTTCACTTCCCTGGAGTCAACACGAGCAGATATAGCCAATGTATTTCACCGGTGTGACCGTGAGTAAGTTACGACTTGGGTGTGTTTTTCCCCCACGAGTAAGACTGTATTTACTCTGTATAAGACTTGATACTAACTTATAACATTAATAATATTACCCCCAGCAAAGTACATCTGTTAATTCATTTTGGAGATTGCCTCCACAAAGTGTATTTCACCGATTTTTCTGACTGCAAGTAACCACGACTTGGGTGTGTTTTTTCCTGTGAACCAGAGTGTATTTTACCAGTGTTTCTGACCGTGAGTAGCAACGACTTGGGTGTGTGGCGCAACTATATCATGGCAGGTGTATTGCTCAGGACCCAAGGAAGCATAGCGTTGAGTGTGAAGTTGTTTGCATGAGCGGTTCTCGAGAACACCACAGGCCGAGCATTCAGCCCGCTCTAAACAGGCATGTTTTCAACGGGAACTGCACTAGTAAGTATGAATATACCACTGAAGGAAAACAAGCAGAAACATAGATTAGCTTTAGTGGACATAAGTATGAGGAATTATTTCAGACTCAGCCGACGCCATATTCAATGGAATGATCTGATTCTGTCCCAGTGACTTCCACCTCACACAGTGTCAGGTACTCTAGTCCTCCAGGTATCACAATGTTCACATAACGGCCTTCCATTCCTTCACACGCAAAGGTTTTGGAGGTCCCGGCAGCGATAGACGAGATAACAGCACATCTGAAGAAAAAGAAAACAGAATTATCAGTAAAACTATGTTATTAGATGGAAATATGCACATATCTCACCAGTAGTTCTATACTGGGGATGCTACTGTGGTGAACAATATGAGTATTTGTTAGAAATTATGTATATATCCAGTGCACTGATTTCCTGTAACTTACACAACCAATGAAAAATTTAATATATGACAGAAAGTGCTGTCACCTGGGATTATCGTTGCCATCGTCATTGAGGGAATTTCCGATGCGGATCTCAGCACCATTGATCCTATCGTGGCAACAGTCCATTCTGTTGGTGACGGTGACAGTGTTGATGTTATATGTCTTCAGGAGGTCCAGTGTCCACCAGGGTTTTTTATCTTTTTGTGTGTGGCTACAGGATCCCTGTTTCCAGATGCTAGTACGGTTTCCATCAATGGCCCTTTCGGGGATGCCGTTAAACCCCAGGGAGGACTGGGTCACTTTTCCACCTTTAGCAATATTAGTATCTGGACAAATCCATCCATCCATCTGCAACCGCTTATCCCGTTAGGGGTATCTGGACAAAGATATAAAAAATGTGTCATTATAGATAGTTTGAGGATTTTTTTCATTATTAACTTATTTATTTATTTATTTATTTATTTATTTATTTATTTATTTATTTATTTATTTATTTATTTATTTACTTATTTACTTATTATTATTATTTATTTATTTTTATTTTTTTCCTCTTTGCATTATTATTATTATTATTTTTTATTTTAATCAATTTTTTTATTTTTTATTTTATTTCAATTTTGAATGCTGATGTTTTTTTTCTCTTGTGTCTGTTTCTAAGCTTAATTACTTAAAATTGTTTAATAAAGGATTGTAATTATGAACTGTAAATTGCATACATGAAAACAACCTCAGAAAAAAAGGGGGAAAAAATAAAGTATATATAAAAAGTAAATAAATAAAGGTAGATAGTTTGAGGAAAGTACAGAAATATTACATGTTTTGATCTGACCAAAGCCCTATGACTGTCTGCTCAAAGTCAACTATTGAACTCTTTATATGAGACAAATCACCAGTTGGAGCCGTACAAAATGTGATATTGAAGATAGACTGAGAAAGGCACATATATTACATGTGTCTATTGAATGCTAAAATTGGAATTCATTAGGGAAATATGAATAATTTGACTTGGATAATTAAAAGAATAATCTCACCAAAATGGCCACTTGTTTGTCCTAGAACAGCCAACAAGACAAAGACTGGAGTCATCATCCTGTGGAGCAAGTTCACACATATGAAGATATTAAACTTATGCATTTACTATATTTATACACACACATACATACATATACATAATATGCACGTACGTTTTTATGAAAAATAACTCCACCTATATATTGCCATACCGGTCTAAATTAAAGCTGTGTATCTCTTAATGGTTCAGGGTGGAAATCAAGAGCGAACATAGGACGGAAAGTTAGTGGAAGAATACAAGTCAGAATTGCGAACGGCCATATCATTGTTTTATTTAAAAGCTGGATGGGAGGAGACCCAGATGAAAGTAAAGTTGGTCTGAAATGTCTAGAATTAAATAATGAGAAAATCACTGACAAAACACAAGTTATACAACCTCATGATAACGGGACGCTTGAGAAATGTGTTTCTAAACTTCACGACACACCGTCCTCCGACAAGAAGACCAAATAAATCAAATCTATCTTTGATGGATGTCGTCGCTGGTGTCTGCTGGTTTTATTTCATCACTTTATCGTCTTACATACATACTTACAGTACATCTGTATATAGAAGGTGATTCGGGGTCTGCTCACACACTACTGAAGTGTTTTTATTAAGCAGAAAAATTGTGGACAGTATTCACTGTGTTCACAGGACTTATTTGTGCTCTCTGTCCCAAAAAGCTTGAACAGAATGTTTTTAGCCCCCTTGTTGTACAGCTGACTCCCAGAAAAGTTCCTTTTTGTCCCCCCATTTGTCTTTAGATAGTTCTCTTTTAATGCAAATGTTAGTGCTTTTAGTGTTTGTGAACTGTATTTTGTCTCTGTTTGTGTCTCTGTCTGCAGCTCTGTGTTCTTGCTGCTGACTGTCTGGGCCAGGTCTCCCTTGGAAAAGAGGTTCTTAATCTCAATGGGACTAACCTGGTTAAATAAAGGTTAATAATAATAATAATAATAATAATAATAATAATCATAATCATAATCATAATCATAATCATAATCATAATAATAATAATAATGAGGCCCTGGTGCATACTTTTTAAAATAGCATATAGTGCATGGAATTGGAGGAAGCCCAGATGGAAATATTTTTCTTTTGAAATTAAGAAATTAGAAAGCTATTGACAAAAATGTGAAAACCTCCCCTTGATCCATTTGTGTGCACCTTTGAGACGGTCCCTAACTTCAGGTCCTCTGTTTCCTGTCATGTCATAACACCTGTGGAACATCAGTCCCATATTCAACTAATCTGATGAAAATTGATGAAAAAGTTATTTGAGGATGCGACTGTGTTTCAATTTGACTCGGTGTCACATTTGTGACGGACAAATTGACAGATGGTGGGGTGGAAATATTACTGCAAAATATAATGTGGATCTTTTCAGAGCACATTATATAATCACAGAGTTACAGAGCTACCACTCTCCTTCTAAATAATCAATTATTAATAAACAAAGTAATGCTTGTCTACATGCTATTTTCAGTAGTTGTTGGTCCACATGGCGCAAATTAGGCACAAAATGATGCAGGGTGCTGTTCACTGTTCATTCTGGTCTGTGTCTTCTTTTAATCCCTCTTTATTATCTCATGTTTTCCCTCAGTCTAAAGTAAACTCCTTCCCTCCTAGAACAGTTCCAGACAGCGGCCACAGGAGGACGCTGCTCCATGTCCAGAGGTCCAGAGGTCCAGAGAGTTCAGAGAGGAGACACACCGGAAGTGATACCTTATTATAAAATGTTTGCGTTCACGGGCCGCAGAGTTCATGGGCTGGGCCCACTTCAAGTACAATCAAATTAAGGATCACACACACACACTCACACTCACACACACACACGCACACGCGCACACACACACACACACACACACACACACACACACACACACACACACACACACACATGGGGTTATTTAGGTTATTATTGCATCTAGGAATAGTTTTTAAAAAGTTGCACCTATCTCATTAATGGCTGATTTAATGCAGCACCTGGTGAGCAGGCTGAGTGACACCTAGTGAGCAGGCTGAGTGACACCTGGTGAGCAGGCTGAGTGACACCTGGTGAGCAGGCTACGTCACACCTAGTGAGCAGGCTATGTCACACCTGGTGAGCAGGCTACGTCACACCTGGTGAGCAGGCTGAGTGACACCTGGTGAGCAGGCTACGTCACACCTGGTGAGCAGGCTGAGTGACACCTGGTGAGCAGGCTACGTCACACCTGGTGAGCAAGCTACATGACACACCCACGATGTTCGTGGCCTCCAGTAGCGGCGCACTGCCTCTGGCTAACATGCTAACATGCTAAATGCTCATAGCAGTGACTTCCTTGTCCACTGAGGATCTTCTACCTTCATGAGGTGTGTGAGGACTTCCTGCTGGTTGAGACTGTTAATACCTGCTGACTGTGTGTGGAGGACTTCACAGTGGTCAGGAAAGACTGGCAGGGAGCCGCTCAGACCGGAGAGGAACTTTACAACCAACTTGATGAGAACGTCAACCACATCGTTGCCTAGCAACCTAGTTAAACGTAGTTAAAGGTAGTTTAACTGTAACATATACGTGGCTACAGTCGCTGTGGAGTTTATATTGTTCACATGTCCATGTTGTATCCTTTCGTGATGTTTTATAAAAGAACGTTTGTTCCATGTCAACATCAGCACCCGGTGGCGGAGCCACACGGCGGCCATTTTGGACTGAAAGCTAGTAAAAAAAACATCTGCCTAAAAAGAGCCTTACAAAGTAAAACAAGATTATGTGTAGTCTATTGAAATGGCCTGTGTTGAACAATACAGTATTATAAATATAGTGAGCGTTAATAAGTATAATATATATTAAAGTAGCAGTAGGCAGTATATTTTTGGCATCATTGGGCAAAAATTCCATAATAACCTTTCAGCATATTGTAATTCAAGTGTGAAAACTAGACTTCTGCTCCTCCTCATGGCTCTGTTTTCAGGCTTTAGAACATCTAGCCCGTGACGGGAGACTTTCCTGATGTTTATCAAAGAATGTATACTGCCAAGAAGTGAAAGTCAATCGTTTGTTCCATCAGCGCCAAGCAGAAGAGCTACACTTCCACCATTTTGGACTCAAAGCCACTAAAAAAAACAACCACCTAAAAAGAGCCATACAAAGAAAAACTAAAATGATTTCTATTGACATATTCTACCCCTGTGTTGAACAATAAAATATTATAAATAAATAAATAAATAAGCATTAATAAGTATAATATATATATATATATATATACAGACGTAGGCAAAGTTGTTGGTAACGTTCCGTTAAAGAGAGAAAAACCCACAATGGTCACTGAAATAACTTGAAACTGACAAAAGTAATAATAAATAAAAATTTACTGAAAATGAACTAATGAAAATCAGATATTGTTTTTGAATTGTGGTTCAACAGAATCATTTTAAAAAACAAACTAATGAAACTGGCCAGGACAAAAATGATGGTACCCCTAGAAAAGATGTAAAATAATGTGACCATAGGGACATATTAAACTAAGGTGTGTCCTGTAATTAGCATCACAGGTATCTTCAAACTTGTAATCAGTCAGTCTGCCTATTTAAAGGGTGAAAAGTAGTCACTGTGCTGTTTGGCATCATGGTGTGTACCACACTGAACATGGACCACAGAAAGCTAAGGAGAGAGTTGTCTCAGGAGATCAGAAAGAACATTATAGACCTTCATGTTAAAGGTAAAGGCTATAAGACCATCTCCAAGCAGCTTGATGTTCCTGTGACTACAGCTGCACATATTATTCAGAAGTTTAAGGTCCATGGGACTGTAGCCTACCTCCCTGGACGTGGCCGCAAGGGGAAAATTGATGACATATTGAAGAGACGGATAATACGAATGGTAACCAAAGAGCCCAGAACAACTTCCAAAGAGATTAGAGGTGAACTCCAAGGTCAAGGTACATCAGTGTCAGATCGCACCATCCGTCACTGTTTGAGCCAAAGTGGACTTAATGGAAGACAACCGAGGAGGACACCAAATCATAAAAAAGTGAGACTGGAATTTTCCAAAATGCATATTGACAAGCCACAAAGCTTCTGGGAGAATGTCCTTTGGACAGATGAGACAAAACTGGAGCTTTTTGGCAAGTCACATCAGCTCTATGTTCACAGACGCAAAAATGAAGCATCCAAAGAAAAGAACACTGTACCTAATGTGAAACATGGAGGAGGCTCGGTTATGTTATGGGGCTGCTTTGTTGCATCTGGCACAGGGTGTCTTGAATCTGTGCAGGGTGCAATGAAATCTCAAGACTATCAAGGCATTATGGAGCGAAATGTGCTGCCCAGTGTCAGAAAGCTTGGTCTCAGTTGCAGGTCATGGGTCCTCAAACAGGATAATGACCCAAAACACAGCTAAAAACACCCAAGAATGACTAAGAACAAAATATTGGACTGTTATGAAGTGGCCTTCTATGAGCCCTGATCTAAATCCTATTGAACATCTGTGGAAGGAGCTGAAACATGCAGTCTGGAGAAGGCACCCTTCAAACCTGAGACAGCTGGAGCAGTTTGCTCACGAGGAGTGGGCCAACATACCTGTCAACAGGTGCAGAAGTCTCATTGAGAGTTACAGAAATCACTTGATTGCAGTGATTGCCTCAAAAGGTTGTGCAACAAAATATTAAGTTAATGTTACCATCATTTTTGTCTAGGCCAGTTTCATTAGTTTGTTTTTTTAAATGATTCTGCTGAACCATAATTCAAAAACAATATCTGATTTTCATTAGTTAATTTTCAGTGAATTTTTATTTATTATTACTTTTGTCAGTTTCAAGTTATTTCAGTGACCATTGTGGGTTTTTCTCTCTTTAACGGAACGTTACCAACAACTTTGCCTACGTCTGTATATATATATATATATATATATATATATATAATAAGTCCAAAATGGCTGGGAGGCTGTTGTATATTTATATAATTGATAATCAGTTGTATGCACAGACTGCAGAGTGCCTGTCTGTTGGCCTTAATATTTTAATCTAATTTAACAGAGGTGTCTTATATCATCACCCACTCCCTTTTTTCATGTAACCCAGTAACGTTTACGCAGAGTAAATTTTTTTTTACACACAATTATTTTTACTTGAGTAAAATTTCTTTAAAGGAGCAGTATATAGTAGTATATATATATATACACTATTCTAGTACTCTTTCCACCTCTGGTCACTTTGTACTCATCATAGTTATTTTAACAGTTGAAATAAAACTTTCTTTCTCTCTTGCTTTGTGCTGAAATGTGCAAAGCAGAATCTTCTGGAAGCTTATTTCTTTAATCAATATCATAAATGTTGAGGATCGTCTCTCAAACTCTTCATCCTGTAGCTCTGCTGCACATTCAAACCTTCAGATCTTAAAAGATATTATCTTTACAGATTGATTACGTCAAAAGAAAAACATAATCCAGGAGAAAATATGTTTCCCCTCGAAACAAAATTGACATTTTCATAGTATGATAACTTAATTTTTTTCTTCAAGTTGATTTAGTTCATTATTTTACTGACAAAATTACAGACGGAAAATAAAAGTAACAATAACGTTGGTCAGTAACTTTACCAAACACGTACCTGGAAGCTCTGTAGCACCCTGGAAGCAGCTGTGATCTGCATGCCCACGTAGAGAGCAATTCTTTTTATACTTTAGTGCAAAGCATGATTGACATCTGCTTGATTAACAAACACCCTGGTCAAATAACAGGTGTTGTTTTTGTATTCAAAGGCCAGTCTGACTGTGATGTTGGTGTTTAGGTCATCTTTTTTCAGAGGTTACACCCTGCGTTTGCTCAAATAATGGTCGGAGTTGATGAATGAAGATTGTGACAGGTAGTAGAGACAATGTACGTACATCTAATTACAGTACATGAGATCTGGTGAAGAGAAGAGATATATCTATTACAAATATTAAATGTAATACAATAGATAGAAATTAACGATGAAAGAATTCAGCAATCTGTTTTAATATTTTTTAATATAACAACTTTTAATAAATGTAAGCATAAATAAATAAATAGAGTAAGTGACTGAATGTTGCTCAGTCTGCATGTTAGAATCAAACTGCGTGTATTGACCCTTCTGGAGGATGTAGTTAGCGATGGTGTTGAACTGTACGGAGAGTTGTTACCGTCATTTAGCCCACCATTGGTGAAATGAACGGGGTGGACAAAATAATAGAAACACCTGAACTGAACAATATAGCCTTCATGAAGGTAGGTGTTATTGCAGCATTGTTGTATTACAGTAGACTGCATTAGATTGAGCTATAATTTATTCTTCTCTACTGTATTTCCTGTATATTTACAGCGTGTTTCTGTATTTGGTTGGATTTTCTGTATTTACAGCGTGTTTATTTGGTTAGATTTCCTATAGTTACAGCAAGTTTCTGTATTTGGTTGGATTTCCTATAGTTACAGCAAGTTTCTGTATTTGGTTGGATTTTCTGTATTTACAGCGTGTTTCTATATTTGGTTAGATTTCCTATAATTACAGCAAGTTTCTGTATTTGGTTGGATTTTCTGTATTTACAGCGTGTTTCTATATTTGGTTAGATTTCCTATAGTTACAGCAAGTTTCTGTATTTGGTTGGATTTCCTATAGTTACAGCGTCTTTCTATATTTGGTTAGGTTTTCTGTATTTACAGCGTGTTTCTGTATTTGGTTAGATTTCCTATAGTTACAGCGTCTTTCTATATTTGGTTAGATTTCTGTATTTACAGCGTGTTTCTGTATTTGGTTAGATTTCCTATAGTTACAGCGTCTTTCTATATTTGGTTAGGTTTCCTGTATTTACAGCGTGTTTCTGTATTTGGTTGGGTTTTCTGTATTTGCTCTATGTGTGTTATGATGTTGCATACAGTATATGATTAATGATGTTATTTCTGAGCTGTCAGGGCCACACCGTACTGTAGTTTTAGTTCCCTATAACCTTACCAAAGTGTATTTACAATAATTATGATCTTTTTCTAAACTTAACCACACCTTTGTAAGCCAATTTATAAAATAAAAACAAATAAAAACCGTTTGTGTAACAGGGTGTGATGCCTGTAGATTATATCAGATTATAATATTGTTTTGTAAAGAAAAGGGAAATAATGAGCCAAGGAACAGGGAGTGTGCCAGACTTTATTATACACATGTTTTAACTGCACTTTTAGTGTATTCTTTAAGCACACAGTCCTCTGTATAAACATGACTGAGTTACACAATCTCAAAACAACACAGTATAAACAGTTAATGAATAGCTGTATCCTTTTACACATCAGTATGAGGAGTGGGAAATCCCATCAGCAAAACAGCACATTTAAAGGAACAGTGTGTAACAATTAAGGGGATCGATTGGCAGAATTGGAATATAAAATGAATAAGTATGTGTTTTCTTTAGTGCATAATCACCTGAAAATAAGAATTGTTGTGTTTTCGTTACCATAGATAGATAAATAGATAGATAGATAGATCTAAGTCCTTAAAATCAGATAAATCAACAGACGCTTTGAGTATACAATGGATGTTGAGGGGCTTAAAGTTGGAGTGTGATTGGCCTTTTGTTTGTCTTTTTAACCGTAAACAGTGCACAGTAAAATGAAATGACATTTCTTCATATCAAGAGTATTAAACTGACAAATCTTCAGACAAAACATTAAAGCATCATCACAATAATATAAAACGTGTGTATGTGTATGAAAAAAATCTGTTCAATGTTCAAAGTAAAACAAGGTATAAATATAACCACATAAACTACATGCCTACATGATTTGTCATAACAAGAAGAGCACTGGTGTAATTATTGGCATTTAAGGTAGTTAAACCTGAGCTTTTCTCTGTTAAGATGCGTCCCAGTGTCTGCCTACTGGAGATAACCTTTCTGTGTCTTAGAAAGGATCTGGCTCACCCTAGTGGACACTGTTATATGAATCTATTTTCTATTCTGCTTTCAAACTTAAATTATTAATAAAAGTATGAAATACTAAATCAGTATACAGGGGACTGTATAAATTTAAACAAATAGACAAAAATATTATGAAACAAACAGAAATGAGTCTTCATTTTCTTTTTGTCAGTCGAATTAGAAATTACTTTTACATCTTGTTTCACATCCTTCTCTAAAACACCAAAACAAGGTTTATTGTTGCTAAATTTACATTTATGAATGAAATATTTTTGCTCGGATTATTATCAAATCTATTATAAATAAGATTATTTATCTTCTTGTTTGGGGTATTTGGAGAAACCAAACACATTTTCCCATAATAAACTAAAGTCTATAAAAAAAATAAAATAGAATTACATTTTAAAAAAATGTCTTAGTGTGAAAACAATGCCAAAATATGTGTGGAACTGTTTCTGGGTAGTCATCACAGAGAGAACGGTTTGTGTTAATGTCTTTTTTCTTTCATTTCTGCATGTAGTAATTTGCAGGATAATGTTTAGGGTTAATTTTGAAGGACACCTCCTTAACCTTATTTCTGATTATGTATTTATGGGGAAGCATCCCGACCTTCGTCCAATAGCTTATATATCAATCACAAACCGATTCCAATATGCCATATGACATATGGAATAGAGACAACATCTCTTTGAAATAAGGCGTATATGGCTCTATTATTGTTTTCAGAATCAGAATCTTGTTTATTGCCAGGTGTATGAGGTATACACTAGGAATTTGCTTTGCTTTTGTTGGTGCAAATAAGCAGTAAAATAACAAAATAATAGATAAAAACATTAGAATAAAATAAGAATAAATTTTTTTTAAATTCGATCAATACACAATATAAGCTATAAATATAATATTAACAGATAGTGCAAATTATTGCCGGTGTGCAAACGAGAGAGAGAGAGAGAGAGAGAGAGAGAGAGAGAGAGAGAGAGAGAGTGGGGGGGGGGGGGCAGTAGTGTTTGTGTGAGAGATAGTGGGGGTGCAGTAGTATGCGTGAGAGAGAGAGAGATAGTGGGGGGGAGTAGTGTGTGTGTGTGAGAGAGAGAGAGATAGTGGGCGAGCAGTAGTGTGTGTGTGAGAGATAGTGGGGGCGCAGTAGTGTGTGTGTGAGAGAGAGAGAGAAAGATAGTGGGCGGGCAAGTAGTGTGTGTGTGAGAGATAGTGGGGGCGCAGTAGTGTGTGTGTGTGTGAGAGAGAGAGAGATAGTGGGCGAGCAGTAGTGTGTGTGTGAGAGATAGTGGGGGCGCAGTAGTGTGTGTGTGAGAGAGAGAGAGAAAGATAGTGTGCGGGCAAGTAGTGTGTGAGAGAGAGAGAGAGAGAGAGAGATAGTGGGCGGGCAGTAGTGTGTGTGTGAGAGAGAGAGAGAGAGAGAGAGAGATAATGGGGGGGCAGTAG
The DNA here is from genome assembly GCF_043250625.1 of Sebastes fasciatus. NCBI lineage: Eukaryota > Metazoa > Chordata > Actinopteri > Perciformes > Sebastidae > Sebastes > Sebastes fasciatus. Next base: position 33,117,785 of record NC_133806.1, on the reverse strand, counting down.
TGTGTGTGTGTGTGTGTGAGGGAGAGAGAGAGAGATAGTGGGAGGACAGTAGTGTGTGTGTGTGTGAGAGAGAGAGAGAGAGAGATAGTGGGGGGGCAATACTGTGTGTGTGTGTGTGTGTGTGTGTGTGTGTGTGTGTGTGTGTGTGTGTGTGTGTGTGAGAGAGAGAGAGAGAGAGAGAGATTGGGGGGCAGTAGTGTGTGTGTGTGTGTGTGTGTGTGTGTGTGTGTGTGTGTGTGTGTGTGTGTGTGTGTGTGTGTGAGAGAGAGACAGTCACAGAGGGGCTGTTGGAGAGCCCCACTAACTAACCCTAACACTAACAGTAACTCACCCTTACACTAACTAACCCTAACATTAACTAACCCTAACACTAACTAACACTAACACTAACACTGACTAACACTAACACTAACTAACCCTAACACTGACTAACCCTAACACTAACACTAACTCACCCTAGCACTGACTAACCCTAACACTAACTATCACTAACACTGACTCACCCTAGCACTGACTAACCCTAACACTAACACTGACTAACACTAACTAACCCTAACACTGACTAACCCTAACACTAACTAACACTAACACTAACTAACCCTAACACTGACTAACCCTAACACTGACTAACACTAACACTGACTAACCCTAACACTGACTAACCCTAACACTGACTAACACTAACACTAACACTGACTCACCCTAACACTGACTAACCCTAACACTAATTAACACTAACACTGACTAACACTAACACTAACTAACCCTAGCACTAACTAACACTAACACTAACTAACCCTAACACTGACTAACCCTAACACTGACTAACCCTAACACTGACTAACACTAACACTAACACTGACTCACCCTAACACTGACTAACCCTAACACTAATTAACACTAACACTGACTAACACTAACACTAACTAACCCTAGCACTAACTAACACTAACACTAACTAACCCTAACACTGACTAACCCTAACACTGACTAACCCTAACACTAATTAACACTAACACTGACTAACACTAACACTGACTAACCCTAACACTGACTAACCCTAACACTAATTAACACTAACACTAACTAACCCTAACACTGACTAACCCTAACACTGACTAACCCTAACACTAACTAACCCTAACACTGGCTAACCCTAACACTGACTAACCCTAACACTAACTAACCCTAACACTAACTAACCCTAACACTGACTAACCCTAACACTGACTAACCCTAACACTGACTAACCCTAACACTGACTAACCCTAACACTGACTAACCCTAACACTAACTAACACTAACATTGACTAACCCTAACACTGCCATGGGGAAAAACAGTTTTTATGGCGTGAGGTTTTGGTCCTGATGGACCTTAACCTCCTGCCAGATGGCAGATTCTGAAAACGATGGTGTCTGGGATGGGAGGGGTCGGCCACAATCTTTCAATGTCTTCCTTTTGGGGATGTAGTGAGAAACATTCCTACTGGGGAGTCAGCTGGGTTGGGGGAAGATACATATCTGGGTGGAGCCCTAATACATTCCTTAAAAAGGAAATACAATAATATTCTCGGGGGTTACTGGGAAATTGTATGTAGATAAAAAAATTCTCTGTAGTTGAACAACAGCTTCTCCCCACTGAACAATGTACTCTCCAGAAAAATCTGATTCTGGGCCCATTTCCCAAAGAAAATAGATTTATTTTTTAACAGAATGTCAAACTGTGTCTTTCAGTCATATTATATATATATATATAGTACAATCATTAGTATTACTATTATTATTATTATTATTATTATTATTATTATTATTATTATTATTATTATTGTTGTATTAACCTATACTACACCTATATATTATTATTATTATTATATCTTCTCATATCATTTCTTACATCTTCTTGTATTATCATATTATACTGTCATGTTCTGGCTGTGCCAGCCTCTTATTATTTACTTTTGTGATTTTGGATTTGGTGTATTTTTAGATTATTCCGGTGTTTCCTGTTTTATTTTGGTAATTCACTCCTCCTGTGTCTTGTCTGGTTTTACTTCCCTCCTTTGTTTGTTTTCCCGCCTTTTGTTGATTGTCTGCCCCGCCCTGATTTGTTTCACCTGTGTGTAGTCATGTATGGTATTTAAGCCTGTGTGTTTCCCCTCTGTCCTTGTCGGTTCGTTTGTCTCTCCAGCCCCGTCTACCTTGTCCTCCGTGTTCCTTGTTTCCTCCTGCTCTAATCCTGGTGTTCCTCGTGTTTTCCCTGGTATGTGATTTTTGGTTTTGGTCCTCTGTTTGGTTTTTGTTGTTTGTTTCTATTTGTTGTTTTGTACTTGGTTCCCCTCCCTGCATTTTGTGTTTTGGATTTGTTCAGCTCTATTAAAGCTCGCTTTATTTTCAAAACTACCTGTCCTGCCTGTCACTCTGCGTTTGGGTTCCCTCTGAAAACTCTTCTTACGACAGAACGAACCGACCAGTAAAATGGACCCAGCAGAGCTGCAAATGTTTTTTTTGAAGGTTGGTAATTTTGAAAGGACTGTGGAAAGACTCTTTTCTGCTGATTCTGATGCCTGGAGTCCCATCTTGGAACAGCTTGCTGTGCAGAGGCTATATTTTAAGGAGAAGCCATGGGTGAGCCATTTTGTGCCCCACTTGGACATTGTAACAAAGAGACTGGACCAGTTCATGCACACCCATCAGGTCTCCCTGCCTACGGGTCACCATTCTCCACTCCAGGCTGTTGGCGTTGGCTTCCTGAGCTTTCGGCCCATGCCCCAGCAGTCAGCTAGCTCTGGGCTAGCATCAGCCCCGGATCTGTTCTTGGGAACCCGCCTTGCCCTGGGAGGCCCACTGGGTTTCCAGTCTGCTCCTCGCCATGCTGGCATCCAGGACACTAGCTTCGAGCCAGATGTCATGCTAGGGGTTGGATCTCCCAGAAGGAAGCGTGGGTCTCAGAGGCGGCGTTCTCCTAAGTTGCTCAGTGTTCCATCCAAATTCGGGCCTGCTTCTGTGTCGGAGGTCCGGCTGACCCCTGCTCCAGGTGTCCTGTCGGCGGTCCGGTCGACCTCTGCTCCAAGCGTCCTGTCGGGGGTCCGGCCGACCCCTGCTCCAAGCGTCCTGTCGGGAGTCCGGCCGACCTCTGCTCCAAGTGTCCTGTCGGAGGTCCGGTCGACCTCTGCTCCAAGAGTCCTGTCGGAGGTCCGGCCGGCCTCTGCTCCAAGCGTCCTGTCGGAGGTCCGGCCGGCCTCTGCTCCTAGCGTCCTGTCGGAGGTCCGGTCGACCCCTGTTCCAAGCGTCCTGTCGGGGGTCCGGCCGACCCCTGCTCCAAGCGTCCTGTCGGCGGTCCGGCCGACTCCTGTTCCACGCGTCCTGTCGGCGGTCCGGCCGACTCAGGTTCCACGTGTCCTGTCGGCGGTCCGGCCGACTCCTGTTCCACGCGTCCTGTCGGCGGTCCGGCCGACTCCTGTTCCACGCGTCCTGTCGGCGGTCCGGCCGACTCCTGTTCCACGCGTCCTGTCGGCGGTCCGGCCGACTCCTGTTCCACGCGTCCTGTCGGCGGTCCGGCCGACTCCTGTTCCACGCATCCTGTCGGCGGTCCGGCCGACTCCTGTTCCAAGTGTCCTGTCGGGGGTCTGGCCGACTTCTGTTCTACCTGTCCTGTCGGGGGTCCGGCCGACTTCTGTTCCAGGTGTGCTGTCGGGGGTCTGGCCGACCTCCGCTCCACGTCTCCTGTCGAGGGTCTGGCCGACCTCCGTTCCACGTCTCCTGTCGGGGATCTGGCCGATCGCTGTTCTGGTTGGGCCGCAGCCGTCACCTGCTGTTCCGGTAGAACCGCAGTCGTCACCTTCTGTTCCGGTTGGGCCGCAACCGCCACCTGCTTTTCCAGTTGGGTCGCAATCGTCACCTGCTGTTCCGGTTGGGTCGCAACCGCCACCTCCTGCTCCGTCCGGTTCGCCGGTTGGGCCGCAACCGTCACCTCCTGTTTCGCCTGGGTTTCAGCCCAAAAACCTTGTTCCTGTGACTGCTGGGCCACAGTTCCAAGACCCCGAGTTTCCCGGCTCTGACTCTGCCTTGCCCCCGGGTCATCTGCCGGAGTTTCTCGGCTTGGACTCTGCCCTGCCTCCAGGCCATCCACCCGAGTTCCCAGACTCTGTCCCGGTTCTGTCCCCGGGTCGTCCGCCTGAGTTTCCCGGATCTGACTCTGCCCTGCCCCCGGGCCGTCCGCCCGAGTTCCCAGACTCTGTCCCGGTTCTGCCCCCGGGTCATCCACCGGAGTTTTCCGGCTCTGTCTCTGCCCTGCCCTCAGGCCGTCCGCCCGAGTTCCCTGACTCTGTCCCGGTTTTGCCCTCGGGCCGTCCGCCTGAGATAATCGGTGCCCACTGTTCCTGGAGTCCTTCCTCCGGACCCCCCTCCGCCCACCCGGTTCTGTTTGTGGAACGTCTGGGATCCGTCCCTTGAGGGGGAGGCTATGTCATGTTCTGGCTGTGCCAGCCTCTTATTATTTACTTTTGTGATTTTGGAATTGGTGTATTTTTAGATTATTCCGGTGTTTCCTGTTTTATTTTGGTAATTCACTCCTCCTGTGTCTTGTCTGGTTTTACTTCCCTCCTTTGTTTGTTTTCCCGCCTTTTGTTGATTGTCTGCCCCGCCCTGATTTGTTTCACCTGTGTGTAGTCATGTATGGTATTTAAGCCTGTGTGTTTCCCCTCTGTCCTTGTCGGTTCGTTTGTCTCTCCAGCCCCGTCTACCTTGTCCTCCGTGTTCCTCGTTTCCTCCTGCTCTAATCCTGGTGTTCCTCGTGTTTTCCCTGGTATGTGATTTTTGGTTTTGGTCCTCTGTTTGGTTTTTGTTGTTTGTTTCTATTTGTTGTTTTGTACTTGGTTCCCCTCCCTGCCTTTTGTGTTTTGGATTTGTTCAGCTCTATTAAAGCTCGCTTTATTTTCAAAACTACCTGTCCTGCCTGTCACTCTGCGTTTGGGTTCCTTCTGAAAACTCTTCTTACGACATATACAGCTTTACTACTATTATACTATTACATGACACTACTGTATCATACACTACTATATTCAGTACTCGTGCACTATTTGCACTACCATTGGCACACTGTCACTGCACTGCTGTACATGTGTTATCTTTTAATTTTAATTTACTTTATTCTATTCGATCTTATCTCTTTTTAAGGTGTATTGGTGTTGGGACGTGTTGTTTAAGCTACTGAATGCCTACATTTCCTTTGGGATCAATAAAGTATCTATCTATCTATTATTCCAAATAAGATACCTGTGTGGTGAGAAGTTGTTTTTTTATATATCAGGGACTGTGCAGGCTAGAAGGACCTGCTGATGGAATATAGATAATTTCACAGGGAGTTTGTCTAAATTAGCTATATTACAATTTAACATAAATCTCAGGCTCTGCTTTCTCTAGAGCACTCCAACCATCTGCATTATTTATGTTTCTCCACACACGCGCGCGCGCGCACACACACACACACTGACCTCGCGCTCTCTTGGCCCCTCCCTCGTCATTTATTGGCTGATTGTAATGAGGGAAGAGGCAGTGTCAAGCCATCCAGCGGTAGCCAGAATGGGACAGGAAATTAGACGTATTCCCTTTAAAAATGAAAGCCTAAAAATATTTTTGATGATAATGAGTGTATGAAATGTGTTAAAGCTACTTTGAATGTCTGACAAGTTGACTCCCTTGCACTTTTGTATATTTCATGTTTGTTTCATAATTGAAGGTGTGTTTTTGGTTAAGTTGTATGTGTGGGAGGATGAAGCAGAGCTTTTGTTTATATTTATTTTTATTTTAATGTCCTTATATGGAAAGTTTATAGTGTGGAATAGACAGACAGCAATGCAAGCCAACTGCTGATGTTGTCCAGAGTCCTATAAAAGCCAAGTGACAAACCCAATGTTTTTGTTTAAATTATGAATTAAGAAATTAAGTAGGCTAAGTAAATTATAAGGCTATCATGGTGCGATCAAATGTAATCTTGTAAAATTTAGTTTTTTGTGAGAAACTTGAATAAATCCAGTTGTTTGAAGATGTTTTCACTGCAATATGAAATAGATATTAGGGAGAGAATTATGACCAGTTTAACAGCCCTGACTAGCTTATAATATATAATTAAAACTACAAATGCCAAGATTTTTTTTTTAATCAAAGCAAGTATTTAGATAAACATACAATCATTTATTTCCTGATCATTTGAATTGTGTTTTTTATGCAAATAACCACTTTTATATGGCAATAACAAAGGAAAAGGATAGCAATTAAAATTTGACAGCTAGAATGAAGCACAACATGGAAGTGAAAGCAGCGCTCTGTTTGCAATAAAATTAAATCAATGAATAATCGTGATAAGATAAGATATTCTTTTATTAGTCCCACAATGGGGAAATTTGCAGTGTACAGCAGCAAAGGGAGATAGTGCAGAAACAAGAAGCATCTGTAAAAACAAAAAGTAAGAAACATCACGGTGCAAAATATGAACAATTTAAATAGAAGGAAATGTAAAAATAGGAACAATATAAACAAGGGGAAAATATTAAAAATAGGAACGATATATACAGTAAACGATGTATAATCAGATCTCAATATTGATCAAAATAATAAATGTCAGTTTACAAGCTTAAAAATGGATGCAATGAAATGCGATGCAAAAATGAAATGAAATGCATGCAAAACAAATGAAATAAATTCATACATATATATGAAGTAATCAAATGTCCACCTCTGTCTCTCATATTGTGGTAGGTAGGTAAGGTTGCTTGTTTGGGGCTTTTTTTTAGGGAGGGGGGAGGGGGGGATGTTTCTATATGTTTCTATGGTTGCTTGTTTCTCAAGAGATCTGGCAACACTGTTCTTCATCCACTTTCACTCTTTTAGGCCCTTCAAACCATGTCCATGCTATCAACAAACTCAGCTCATGTTCCACGGTGCTTTTAATTTGAAAGTCCTGACCGGAACTTCCGTATTCGCTCTGCCTGACTTGACACTAATGACTAAATCAAGTGAAACACCAGTCCGCACTTGGACATTCACTTTGTAGCAGCAGGGTGTAAAAGAAAACTCTGCGACGGGAGAAATTTACCCTTAAATACTTAAAGAATAATACGGCGCTAAAAAGGGAGTTTGGTTTCGTCTGAAAACCCAGTTTGTTTGTTCATTATGGACCCCACTAAGTCTCCCAACGCTCCTCCAACCAACTGGTCCGATGAGAAGTCCACCATGGGCCACAATCCCCCTCCGCCCTACCAGGACCAGCCCTACCCGGGATACCCTCAGCCCGGCCCGGGATACCCTCAGCCCGGCCCGGGATACCCTCAGCCAGGCCCGGGATACCCTCAGCAAGGCCTGGGGGGATACCCTCCACAGCAGCAGGTAACCAGCCCAACACCACCACCACCACCACCGGGCCTCTATTAGATATAGATATATACATCTACTAATAACAACAAGTGGAATCATTTAGTAGCAGATAACGGGATGCTACACCCCCATTACAATGATAGAAAAGATAATGACTATATTATATTAATGCTAATTTAAGACAATGACTATCTATTTTAATGCTAATTTCTTTCTAGAGTTTTCTTCGCAATTTGAACCTCATTCCTCCATGTAATTATTGCCATAGTTGTGGGGACTATGAAGAACTCTATTTGTATTTTCTGTCCTATATTATTATTATTGAATGAACACGTTAGTATTGGAAAGGTTCTTGAGATGATCTTTAGTTGCCTATTTTCCTTGAAGAAGTGCTTACTGTGATAATCACAATTATTAACAGACTTCCATCTAATCGAGATAATAATTAAATCAAACTCAGCAAATGGTGATCACAATTTGTTCTTTCATATACAGTATATGGAGGATCTAAATATTCAAGTTGAATTAATGATTATTTATTGCTGATTATAACTAAATCAGCTGTAATTGCTGATGGTAAACCAGAGACCACCACTGAAAGTACCTACTTTTTCAGTTAACCCATCCTGAAGTATCTAGTTCAGACTTGTTGGTGTCAAATAAAATCTCTTGTTTAAATTATGAATTAGCCTACAGACTTCGATCATATCAAGATAATAATTAATTAAAACTCAGATCAGATTGTTCTTTCATTTATGTGACCTGCTCCATAATTTGAGTCACTTTGACTCAGATACACACTTTGATTTTTCTGTACGTCTGTAAAGAGGAACGTCTCAGCTTTATGGTAATACCAAGATTATCTTTCTACACCAAATATTCTATGAGCTATGCTCTTCCAAAAGTTTTACTGTCATCAACCGTTATTTTTGAGAAAAAGGGCATTAAAGATAATTCATTTTCAGCCATTTTTCACGGATTCATGGATTAAAACACATTTATTAAAACTCAAGTTAAAATGAACACAATATTTTTTTTGTCAAAAGTGACACCCAACATTTCATAAGGTAGCCTACACATACCTTCACGCATACATGTGCACGTGGATGACCACAAGCAATGTATGGAATAAAATTGATAAAATATTAACAAATATACTGTACATATGATATAATATATAATGTGTATTTAAATATAATAATATGAAGAATGTATAATGAAAAAAATCCTATGAGAGTTGTTCAGTGGCGCATGAAGCCTAAATGGCTCGACTTCCGTCTGACAAAGTACCTGGATCTTCTGCATCCGTCGGTCCCATGGAGCAGGCACAGTAGCGTCCGCTCGGTCATGGGGTCACGGTCAACTGTCACGGTGCCGTCACGGCTTGCTAACACCTGGATCTCATTCACGTGAACGGAGGAAGGGAAATAACTCTGGATTCAGCTGTTAGTGCGTTTTACAACTTTTAGGACCTAATGATTTAAATAAGAACTATTCAAGTGTTCGCACTGGGAAGTTGATTCACCTCAAAAAAAATTACCAAGTTACAGACGTCTCTTTCCCGTTGTAAGTCTATGGGAAAAAGTATTTTTGGGCCCAATAGCATCACGTGACGGACACAAAAGTTGTAGTACCGCCGTTTGGCCACTACGAAAAATTGTCATCAACGACCGGCGCTCTTCTTGGGGGCTTGTCCCATATCCAAACAATAAAAAAAACATACAAAAAAATGGATAGATGCACAAATATTATGTACATATAATGTTATATAATGTAATATGTAATATAAATATAGATATAACAGAAAGACTATTAAATGTGGTGCTTGCGCTCTTTCTGCTGGCGTCTCTTGGAGCACACGTATCCTCTGAAAAACTCATATGGGAGAATATCTACTACCCACATAATCAGCTGTGCTGCTCATCCCACAAATGCATGATTCTTACAAGTTGGACATCATTGTGAAGGTAAATAAACAGGCTTTCCAACGATGTAAAATACAATGCCAATTAGCATTGTAACAACAGAGAAATAATCAACCAAACACAAATTTCCAAACTTTTCTTTCCGAGTTTATATATATTATATACTGGAATTTTTTATTTTTAATACCAATTTGTTGCTGCATTAAAAAGGTTTACACCTGAATTGTAATTCCACTTAATTTTGCCAAGTTGTTGGTGTAAAATGTATTATTATAATAATAAATAACAGTTCACTAAATTTATGTTATATTATCTATTTATTTATTGGTCACATTTTGTTTTACAAAGGTAGGAAAGCAATGTTTAAGTCAAGCTGTTGTTGCCTTAAACATGAAGTAATAATCCTAGTCTCTTCCACACAGTGAGGCACGCAGCTTATTAATTAAACAGTAGTATTGGATCGGTACTCTGTATCTGTCCATCCCTAATCATGTGAGTATTTCATCACTGGGTGCCTGCTGGTTGAGTTGTAGTTTCGTTTCCTGTGAAGCCTCCCAGATTACTGTAATTCACTCCCCCTCTAAAACCTCTTTTCCTTGTAACTGAAAGTGAGTTTGAATAGTTTTTCCTGTGTGTGGCCTGCAGGGCTATGGACCCCCGCCGCCGCAGTACGGAGGTCCAGCTGGACAACAGCAGTACCCCACGGGTCAGGAGTACCCAGGACAGCCGTCCTATGTCACTGTCCAGCCCGCGGTGTATGTGACTCGAGGCCCGCTGGAACACCCCGTCAACGACTACTTGGGCTACTCCATCTTCACCCTGACGTGCTGCTGCCTGCCGCTTGGGATTGCTGCTCTCATCTACTCCATCTCAGTGAGTCTGATTCACTTGTATTCATATTCTACATGGACTGGTGCACATAAACACAAAGCAAAATGTCCCCCAACCCAAATCCGAGTTATTTAACTCTGAATATGTTCCGATATAGAATCCATGCTATAGCTGAACGATGCACATTTCAAAATACATTAAACTAATAAATATGAATCATACTTAAAGGACCAGTGTGTAACAATTAGGGGGATCTATTGGCAGAAATGGAATATAATGTTAATAAGTATGTTTTCTTTAGTGTATAATTAATTACCTGATAATAAGAATTGTTATGTTTTCGTTACCTTAGAATGAACCGTTGATATGTTGCACCGCCATGTTTCTACAGTAGCCCAGAAAAACTAAACTCTGTTAACTTTTCTTGCTTGGGCCGGAGTCGATAACGTTACTCGCTCCCGTCGCCAGCGCTCTCTCTCTCTCTCTTGCTTCACCACTCACTTCCTACGTACACCACGTACACCACACCTCGGTCACCGTTGCTCTCCAACACACTTGACACACGGGAGAGGCTTCACTTCTCCTCACCTCACCGCTAGATACCACCTGATCCTACACACTGGACCTTTAAGTAAAATAAACTAACAATTTCTCTATTGTTTTAAATGATCTAATCAAAATATAGTGAAACTAGAATGGCACTCGGAGAGCGCAGACCTCAGCCCCCCTCTCCGTTCAGCTTGTGCCATCATCCACGTGTATTTTTGTTTATGTTGAGATCAGCTGTACGTAGCGGAGCATCGTAAAACACTTCTTTCAAACTGGACAGAAACAAAATTAAACTCACCTAAACCGTCGTTACTCCTTCCAACAATCACCAAGTGTGTTTTGGTCGAACTCAACTGTAAATTCACCGAGTTTAATGTGAAAAAACGCAAAATCTACAGCTGTTCCCCACTCCCCTTTCTGTCTCTCTCTCTGAAGGAAAGAAGTCATGCGTCATCAACGCGTCATCAGTTACACTGCGCATGTGTTAAACCCAGAGGTCTTAATGTTCTGGCTGATCGTAATGCTTAAAAAAATTGGATTGTTCATTGTGCTACACCCCACCCCTCCCAAAAATGTCATTCAAATCCATCGCAGACTTTTGGAGTAATCCTCCAAACCAACAAACCAACGCCGGTGAAAACATACCCTCCTTCTATGGTAGTTCTAAGGTAATTATTGTAAGAATAACGTAAATAGCATTTCGAAATAAAAAATAAGCACTGACCAAAAAGTCTGAATACTCAAAAAAAAAGAGTAAAAACAACTCCTCCTAATGATGAACTGCATAGATGGAAATAAGTCTAGTAATCCCAGTATAGCGGGTTAACTGTTGTAACAGTTAAGCATAACAATTGTGCATTTTGCGATAAAATTGTACTTTGTGTCTCGTGGTAATGACAATTGATGAGAACCCGGTACCGGGTTTGGCTAAGCTCTGTGTTATAACACTGCCTTTAAAAACTTCATAAAGTGCTGTGGTGGTCTTTTTATGCCTCCCTCAACGTAGTCGGGGGTATATAGCGCTCCGCGTGTCCGTCCATCCTTCCGTTCTTTCGTGTGTCACACTTTCGTTTCCGGAGCAGAACTTGAAAAACTATTTAACTGAGGAACTTCACATTAGGTATGATTGTTGACAGTGTGGTCTAGTTGTGCCTTTTGGGGGTTAGAAGTCCAGGGTGCCCACATTTTTTCGACTTCTATTTCGTTTCCGGAGCAGAACTCGAAAACTATTTAACTAATATGAAATTCAAATTTGCACCGGGGACACAGAGTACAGGTGTTGCAATACAAGCAAGTAATGAAGTTTTTAAAACCTGGAAAGCATCAACAAGACAGACCATATTTGTCTTCTACTGACTTTATCCTGAGGAAGGTGAGCTAATGACAAGCTAGATTGTGCTCAATAGACTAATTCCATTAGTTCTAAAAGGGCAAAACATTTAGCCCTACTTTAGTAGGGGGTAGGGCGTTGCCTTGTTTCCGAATAGTTTCTAAAAGACGAGGCCTTAATGCTTCTAAAACAAAGTGTATTTTGTCCAAACAATGTTTGCTTGGCAATGATTTCAATATTTTAGTTACAAAATCAAGGCACAAGAAATTGTATTTTTACTTTATAATATTTTTGTATTGAATGTACATACTTGACTTTGGATTATTTTTTGTTATCTTATTTACATTGTTATTGATCTTATTTGTTATTATTTAAGTTTTACTTGATCATATTTCATTATTATAATAAAACTACTCCATCTGGAGTCAAAATTATACAGTTTTTGTTGATTTTCTACTGTGCACAATGGTAGAATGTGATGATGCACAATGGTAGAATGTGATGATGCACAATGGTAGAATGTGATGATGCACAATGGTAGAATGTGATGATGCACAATGGTAGAATGTGATGATGCACAATGGTAGAATGTGATGATGCACGGGGTAAATGTCACGGCCAAAGGCTCCATTGTGTGCACATAGCCTCCTGTAGTGGATATCAGGAGTATTTTAGAGCCAGATTCCCTTTCAAGAGGTAGAAAACCCATTTGGCACACTTTGGGTATCCAAGTGTGCCAAGTGGAGAGTCCGCCTGGTCCTTTCCTGACTAAAACCTTTGTAGCATCTATGTGCTTTGTGTTATTTCTATCTGCTTTGGCACAGTTGTAGTCGAGGAGTTGCTGAATGAATTCAGAGGCGTCTCTGTGTATGGCATCATTGCTATAATGATGTTATCCACTGTCTAATCTAGAAAACATTTTAGGAGAGGATAAAAATGTAGATTTTTCTTTTGGTTCATCGAAGTTTACTCAGACATGAATCCTCTGAGTTCTTACCTATCCATAGAGACCAAGATCATGCATATAGACCTGGTAGCTGTGGAGCTTTTCTTGATTTATTTTGGACATGCCTGTCTAGGCAAACCACACCTCCCAGCACCCTGTAGGGCTTTAAGAGGTTAATATAAATATATGAAAAGTTCATGCTTCTCAGCTAAAGAATAATGAGGTGATCTCTGCCACAGTGTGTATTCTAGCTGCAGAGCAGATGATGGGAAAACATTTGAACATCTTGTCTAGTCCAGTCAAGGTGAATATGTACAACACCTGTAAATCATTGATAGAGGACACAGCAGAACCTGTGTGTGTGGGTGGATGAGTGTGTGTTCATGCAAGAGTGCCAAGTTTGGGGAAGTGAATGAGAGTTACTGGAAAAGGTGGGAGTCTGTGAGGAAGAGAGCTAGGAGGACGGGGTCAGATATAAAATGGAGATTGATCGTGGTCCTGAATGTTGTATTGGGAGAGAGGTAACCTGGAATGGGTTACACATATATATGACATTGCCTCATGTTGCCCCCTCGCTCTTTGAGATCCTCAGACGTTGGTCTGCCGATGATCACGGTGTGACGTTTCCTATGCTCCTGAATCATTACAGTGGGGGGGATTCAAAATGGCTGCTAGGTGTATTGTATTGCAATACTTTTTTAATACTCGAGAACTACTTCCGTTTCTAGGTAGTCGTATATTTTTGTTGTGTGAGTTAACTCAGAAGGTTAATGAGTTTGTTTTTGCACCGCGTCTCATTGAAGTGGTGCGGCGTAAGGAAAGCACACACGTGTTTAGGTGGAGAGTGGGTTGATTGTTTCCATGTGGTCGGCGTTTAATCGTCAGAGGGGGGGGGGAAAGTGTGAATTTAAAGCCAAATAAAACATTTAAGTACACTCACTGGGAGTCTTACTTGGAAAGTGGACTTCTCTGAAGCTTTAAAGGTGCTGTGAAGTGTCTTTTAAATATGGTACATTTCTCATGTGGCTTGGCTTGTTTCTGCAGAATGTGTGGGGTGATGAATCTTTAAATATTAACGAGAGCTCAAAAGTATGCAAATATATCGCACACTGCAAAAAACATACATCTTACCAAGTCATTTAATGTTTCTTGTCGATGTACCACACTGTGTTTAGGCCGTGTGTGTGCCAGGGTTAGGCCTCGGCATGCCTTCTATAGTAGCAGCAGTTGTTAAACTATTTTTAGACTCTAGAGTCCACGTTTAGCATCCAGTATTTACCTCGACGTTTGAAAGCAATACACCAAACAGAGTCCCAGCCACATGCTGTTTCTGAGTCTCAGTCTTTTGATCAGTAACAATAGGCTGTCTCTGTTGTTCCTACGTTATATTAGAGCCCAGTCCTCTCTCTGCTCTTTATTGATCAATCTCCGGTTACTATGTGCAGAGCAAAGTCCATTAAAGTTCATTTATGGCCAGTAGATCATTTGACTGGTGCCTGTGTCTGCGTCTTTAGAGACACAATACTGTGACTGTAATGTGGAGCAGTTATTCAGCCAGCAGCTTGTTTGGTGCTCTGCTTCCAACGCTGTTACAGTAATGAACAGATACTCTGTGAGACCCAGAGCTGCAGGACAGAGCTGACTCGGCCTGCATGATGCAGAGAAACTCAGTCAGTTACCCCCCATTTTGTTTGTGTGTAGCTACTCATCTAGGATATATGGGATATGGGATTTGGCTCAGTAACAACAGATTGACGCGTCAATATCAGCACATTGTTTTGAACCTAATATGTATTTTTGAAGAAAGCTGTAATATGTTGATACTAAATGAAATATTCAAGACAAAGACATCATTTTTTCATGATTGTGCCATTGCATCACTTCCATCATTGGAAATTAATTTTACATTCACTGATCTGGAGGTCAGAGGTCAAGGGACCCCTTTGAAAATGGCCATGACAGTTTTTCCTCGCCAACATTTAACGACAGTTTGAGTGTTATTTAAACTCCTTCCTGACAAACTAGTATGTATAGTTTTCAATCGTTTTGATCCAGTCTTGTTGGTCATTTCTGTACTGCAAGTTTTTGTTGCTTATATACACCAATACTGTAGTTTGTTATGATGATATGCTGGTGCTTGTTAGCCAAACGTTGTTTTGACATTTAGGTTTCTATTTGTGCTGTTACCATAGACGCACAGACAACAGTCATTGGATTATATCGGAGGAAAAGTCAGAAGTTGGTAATTATTACGCAAAGTCTGAGGTTATAAGGTGATTTATGTGACGTCTAAACAGATTTATGAGCATTTATCCTGATGGACAGAGGAGATACCACTGTCACTGGAAAGATTTGGCTGGTTTCAGCAGTATGAAGTCGACGCGTTCTGGTTTATGATTCTGAGAAGAAGAAATTTGATCTTGTCAATTGGATCATAAGAGTTAAAATGTTCAAACATCTTGTCAGCTGCTTATGTTTGGACAATATTTACACTCGGGACTTTTTTTTGTAGAAAAAAACATGTTCATATTTGTTAAAGGGACTGTTTGTAACTTTTTAAGCGTATAAATGTAGTGGGTCGCCACACATGCGCGTTCGCATATGCGCGCTCGCGTGTGGCTGGAGCCTCGTCTCCGCTGCCTGCTCTCCTTCACTCAGACAGCGCACGCGTTCTCGCGTACTCGCGTACTCGCGTACTCGCGTACTCGCGTACTCGCTCCACCTCTACTAGACGTGAACGCGTGCTCACCCCACACTGCAGAAGAGTTAGTTTAGCTCTGAGAATATCTAGTGAACGTTTGTGCAGAAATAACTGCTGCAGCTCCTCCAAACCAACAGAGGTTTCCGTGTCTTGTGAAGTGACGGGGCTCCTCCACGTGTTACGTTGTCGTCTCGTCACCGACCGGGTGCCGGTGTCTCCCTGCGGCTGCCGGCTGCGGTTGGGAGGTGATAACGTAACTCGTTGAGTAGCCCCGCTGCCTGAGCCTGCGCTGAGGCAGGAAAAGCCAACACTAGGATCAGCAGCGATTCATGGAGAGACCTTTGTCTGGTCAGCTAACATTACTGCCAAGCAGCTGAAATATAGAGTGATATTGTGCTTTTAGCTGACGTGTGTCGCCTCACTGTTTTGAGCGATGTTCGTCCATGTCTATTTAGAGCGAGCAAGTGCGAGCTCGACGCTGACTTTCGTTGATTTCAGGGCCACAGGTGTCGCTGTTAACAAGCATTTCTGAAAGTTACAAATAGTCCCTTTAAAATGAAATATTGAAAATTGTATTAGTACTGAAACTCAGCTATTGGTATTATTTAATTATAAGTATAACTGTACTGAAGCGTTATTCATCTTTAATCGCTCATTGAGTCGTGGCTGTTGCACAGACGTGGTGAGATCAAGCATGATCCAGAAAGGGTTAAAAACAGAACTTAGTTTCATTCAGCTTTAGCTCGTAAAGCCTTGTGATAAACCCCGGTATGACGTACGTACACTCCGGATACCGTGCTTTTCCGGTCTTCCTGGTTTCTCAGTTACTCAACCTGTAGTCCCATCCTGCAGAGTGCATGCTTTTACATTTAGCAGAACTAAATGTGACAGATAACTCTAACAGAACTTCCAACGTTCCAACATTATTCCTTCACATATAACAAAAAGAGATGGAGTCTCTTTCTAATCCGGACACTGTTATCAAAGTGACATTTTGATTCTACCTAATAAACACGCACTATCTGCAACCACCTTGGACTTCTAACCACTGGCGCACTTTACACTTACTTTACACTATACATCCTATATACCACTTTATAGACTGCACATATGTACAGTACATATTACATTTATTTATTGACGGACTGCACACACTATGTTCACCCATTCACTCTGTATCTTTTATATCTCTATTTATTGTTTTAATCATTTTCGTATACCTGTGCCTTCTGTGTTTCACTCTGTTTGCTGCTGTTGCTGCTTTGATACCTTATATGGTAAGGTTCATCTTATCTTATCTTATCTTACCTTATCTTACCCAGGTAGTTTCATCCTCTCCATTAACATATCTTATCATCAGTTCCTTATAGTGTTGTCACGATACCAAAATTCGGACTTCTATACGATACCCTGCCTAAATACCTCGATACCGAGGCGATACCACGGCAAAAATCTAAAACACCAGGAAAAGTAATGAAAAAATATATGACAGAACATGGACCTTAAAATTGTTTTTTTATTAATTAAAAATGTTTAAAATGTAAAAATGTATTCATTAAAAAATGGGTACTCCAATATTTACCTCAAAATTGATCGAAAATTACTTTATTATATCTACATTTTATATTTGCATTCATTTTTGACACATTACTAGATCTTATTATGACCCTTACAATATACAAAATGATAGAGACCTTTGCAAGCGTCCACCAGAAGAACAGGTCATGACATCAGTTCCTCTTTCATAACATGGAAGTCAGATATTGGAACACGAGACTAAAATACACGGACATGTTTCCCAAAATCAAATTATTCTTTCTCAAGAGAACCGTTCCAGTCCTTTTGGACACGCTTTTTGTAAGATTGTAGCTGCATGAATGAACAGAACATGCATGAGTGTCCCAGAGTCACTTTCTCTGAGGCCTGATGTGCCCTCAAACAATAGATTAACTCACTAAAAGAAAATGAAATGTAAAAGACTAAGTCTAAAATGAAATGTATGCGTTAATGCATCGTGCACATTGTTGTTAGGTTGAATAGATATATAATGTACTTTGTTATCAAGGTAACCAAAAGTGTAGTTTAGTTAAGTAACAGACATAACTAAAGTAGATTTTCCGGTCTGGAACAAGAAGAGAAACGACACAAAGCTGTGTACATACTGTAAGAACTCAGCTGTTATGTACACAGCTGTAACAGTTTCCATGATGCATTACACGCTTCATACTGGCTTTCAGTAGAAGACTGTCACTGGTAATATCTGATTTATCGCACAGCGCTGACGAGACAATGTGGTTGCAGGGTGACTGTAAGAGCTGCTCTGATCGGGGTGATTGATTTATTTAATCAGGAGTAAAAACTACTTAAGAGATTAAAAACTCTCTGTCCTGGCCACGATAGGCAGCAGCACAGTTACACGGTTGAAGACATAAAACAATCCTGGGATCCTACCAGTATTGTTTTTTGTGGACAAAGGGTATATTTTTTGACGTTTATTCCTGTGAAATACAAGGATCTCAGTTAATGGTATTCAACCCTGCGGGGTTAACAGTTGAAAATCATTTGTTGTTGTAGTGTTTCCTGTAAGTTGGACTTGGACTACTGTTGACTTCTGTCTTTTCCGGTCTCTTCTGTGCGTCTCCCACTCAAACACATATAAACAGACCAAGCCAAGAAGTGTGAGGGAACCCTGCAAGAGCACAAACATCAACCTGCTGCAACCTCAAATGTTTGAATTTCTCGTTCAGACACAGCAACATGGCACTCAAAAAAACATTGGTTGTTGGGAGATGAAAATGACTAACAGACAGGAAGGAAGAGGCACACTTTCCCAGTTTTCTCTATTTTCTTAAAACCAAATCCTTCCCGGGTTTGTTATTTCTCAGGGAAATGGTGTTTCACTGCGTAGCGTCACACCCCAAGAGACATGGTATGCGGTTCTACTCACAAACACTGACTGTTAAATGATCTGCAAATAGCGCTTTAAATAGCATGAATGGTAGCTGTTGCATGGTCACGAGGATCTAATCAGTCCGGCAACGCGGTCAGGGACCCTCCCTGGATTTCCCTTGAAAAGTGAAAGAGACAAAGTGGCGAAGAGGAGGGAGAGGAAACGGTGCCTGTTAGTGGGTAGTTCAATGTGTCCCCATTATTCTATTATGTGGCTACATAATAAGGGAACTGGATGAACAGGAAGGAGATATAAAGATAAATAAAAACAACTGGAGGAAAGTTGGCAATACTTGGGAGCAGAGAAGACGGAGACAAAGAGGGACAGTCATGTTTTTGTCCAGGTGTGTATCAAAGTTTATAGCTGGAAAGCTAAACAGAAAAGAAGGCAGAGACGGAAACAAGGCGGGAAATAACAGACGAAGAGATACGGAGCTGGCTGCGGGTCTCATTTCATCGCTCAGGCATTTCACCCTCTATGGACAGGAGGGCAAAACAACCTCTCAGTCAATCCTGTTCTGTCAAACTGTTAGATTAAATTAAAAAAATGTTTTTAGTAATTTACAAAGCCAGTTGTTTTTATATCTAAATGTGCTCAAGAATTCCCATAAATAAAAAAAATTAAAATGCATAATTTTAATTGAATATCACCGCGCCGATCACGACACATCATCAGGAAGAGACTAACGTGTTTTGCCACTGTTAACTAACTAACGTTCCCTCTGATGCAGTGACACAAAATAGAGTTCTTTAAATGAAAAAGAGATGTGCGAGACAACCCAGTAAAAGCTCCAAAGGGTGTAGTGAGGAAATTACCTGAATACATTACAATTTGGATTCCTAATCCAAATTAGGCAGTGATGGGTGAGGGTAAGCAGTTTACTTTTTCTCCTTTGTTTTTGTCATGTCATGTTTTTTTCTCATGTATTTGGGAAGGTGGTCCTCGGAAATAGGCCTTAAACCTACAGTAGGCAGAATGTTTCTGGCATCACTGGGCAAAAATGACATACAGCATATTGTAATTCAAGTGTTCTGAGAGAAAACTAGACTTCTGCTCCTCCTCATGGGTCTGTTTTCAGACTTTCCCGTGACGGGAGACTTTGACCAATCACAGATCATTTCATTGAGAGAGAGCGTTCCTATTGGCTGTTCATTCAACAGAGGCAGCTGTAAATCACTCGCCGATCAAATGGTCAAACTAGGCAGCGCTGATCAAATATGAATCAATATTCTGTTACTGTAATGCATATTTCTCTCCTCAAATGTTTTCAGAAACATCTTGTAGTGTACTGTTTAGCTGGTAAATGAGGAAGTTTGTGCTCCAGCTGGTGGGCGGTGCTTGGTATTTCTTCAACTGATCTCAACATGGCTGCCGGGTCACAAACTTTCTCATTTTACAGCTCAACAGTACACTACAAGATGATTCCGAGAACATCTGAGGAGTAACAGAACAGTAATAGAATATTGATTCATATCTGATCAGCGCTGCCTAGTTTGACCGTTTGATCAGAGTTTGCAAGTGATTGACAGCTGCTCAGAGACGGCAGCTCGGCTCTGATTGGTTGTTGTCCCCCGGTCTGTGAAACCTTGCAGATGCCGTTAGGAGCACCGGAGGACACAGAGGCACATGATTTTTTTCAGATAACTGTCAGGATATAGTGACCGTTTTATAAAAATAACTTTTTTTAATCATATTTACTCCATTTTCTACCCACTGCTGCTTGAAGTTACAAAAGGTTGAGAAGACTTAAAATTCAACAACAGTGATTCTGAGTCTGAAGACTTAACTGCACCATTGCGTGCCAGTTCTCTCTTTTGAGGACAATAAGAATAACTCTGCTGAGATTTGAGAGTTGAATTCTCTGGAGTGTCCGGACAAGAGACGCTTTTGTCGGGACCCAACATCAGCGCTCCGTTTGTCTCGCTCCGAGCCACTCCTCGCGTCAGTGACGGCGTCGTCAAACGGCCCTTTGTTTCTCCAAAACATGAGCTCTTCCTCACAGATTAGCTCTTATTGACAGTGGATGAACATCCAGACGGTAACATGCAAACATGCAAAATAACATTTCTGGTTTTGAATAATATTAATCTTCTACTGCCGAGAACTTCCTCTTAAAACACACCTCACATTATTCCAGTTACATTAATGATCAGTAGACGTAATGTGAAATGTCTGACCAACTCAAATTCTAAATCTGCGAATGATGGAATAACACCACATCGTGGTCCAGAAGGCAGATGATGAAAAGATGAAAATACATGATTGTTGCACAGTCGTTGTATTTCACCAACCATTCTCCTCTTTACAAGTTACACTAATAAACTTCCCATTTCATGAGAAATTGCACACAGCCGTTTCCCAGCTGACTATCAGAACGAGTCCAATTATTGTAACCCTCAGGAATGCGTTGCGTTTCCGGAGCGTTGCACGCTGTTAACGCTGCCAGTTCATGTCCCTCTGGAGGCGGCTACAGTATGTGTTCCACACACTGAGCTGCAGAGAACAACATGAAGTCAAACACCTGTTGCATGTCAGTCAGGGAGGCTGTGAGGTCATTGAATACTCAGCAGAATGGCGTGCGGGAACTGATGTAAACTGAAATCAAATCCATGACGACAACACAGCAGATAAAAGAAGAGAAAAATAATAATTAACATATTTAATTGTAATTAATCGCACAATACGCAACAAGAAACAGGCAGCAACAGCTGTCAGTGTGCTGACTTGACTATGACTGGCCCAAACCTGCATTTGATTGTCATATCTGTATTATCAATCTATTAAAATAGGTAATCGCACATTTCTATCTGTTCAAATGCACCTTAAAGGGAGATTTGTCAAGTATTTAATACTCTTATTAACATGGGAGAGGGCAAATATGCTGCTTTATGCAATTATATGTATATATTTATTATTATAAATCAATTACACAACACAAAACAATGACAGGTATTGTCCAGAAACCCTCACAGGTACTGCATTTAGCATAAAACAATGATGCTTAAATGCAAACGCAAACTGCAGCCCAACAGGCAACAACAGCTGTCAGTGTGTCAGTGTGGTGACTTAACTATGACTTGCCCCAAACTGCATGTGATTATCATAAAGTGGGCATGTCTGTAAAGGGGAGACTCGTGGATACCCATAGAACCCATTTACATTCACATATCTGGAGGTCAGAGGTCAGATGGAAATGGCCATGACCATTTTTCCCCACCAAAATTTAGCGTAAGTTTGGAGCGTTATTTAACCTCCTTCGTGAAAAGCTAGTATGACATGGTTGGATGGATTTTTTAGGTTTTCTAGTTTCCTATGATGCCAGTATCTTCACTCTAGCTTTAAATCTCGCTGCAACCTAAACATCACAAATTGCATTAATGCGTTAAAGAGTGGTGTTAAAATAAATTTGCATGAACTTTGACCCCCTTAAAAATAATCTGGAAAGACTTTGAATAAAGCTCAATTTTAATTGTAATATTTACATATTATATAATATTATATTCACCAATATTCTCTAATATATATTATAAATGTATGAATTCTGTGTTCCAGGTGAATAGTGAAATACTGAAGAAGCTGTGACCACAGTTCATGTAAATGTTTGTTTAACAGGGTTTTTTCCCTCATTGCTCAATATGACAGTTGACCTAACAACAGGATGACATTAGTTAGCTTGATTATGTGTCAGAGGTTTAACCACCCCCACCCTATCTCACTTTGGGAAGACTTACCTGAATATGTTGTTTCCAAATGTATCATCAGACTGACACACAGTAAAAGACGTAATCATATCTCTTTACTGGAAGGCTCTAACTCTGAGGTACTGGTAGTGTTGAATCTCTGTTAACAGTTACCAAAAACAACTGTTCATTTCTTTAAACTCTCAGTTTTGATATGAAATGATGAATTGAATAATAAATTGATGAGTTACCATTGTATTTAAATCTTACATCCGTATTTATTAAACCTGCATTAATTGATTTTAATCAATACTAATTCATTGATTTGGCCATTTTTTTTGGAGGGCAAACTGTAAACACAACATGGTAGGGGTGTAACGATTCATCTACTACATCGATGTAACGATTTATATTCCTACGATCCAACTACATCAATAGGTACTCGGCAAGTTGTCCTTCACGGGAGACGTATATTGATATAAAATCGATTTGAAACCCCAAAATCGATTGTATGGATACTAAGGATTTGCACCTTGTATTTAAGGACGACAAACGTTATATTAAAGTGTTTTTTAGCACTTTTATTAGTAAAGACGCGGCGTGGAGGGAGATGGACACCGGTCTGCATGAGCTGCTGGTGCTGCGGTGCACTCGGCAGAGTTTCAGGCGCTATCAATCCACTTGACGAGGGCGGCTACACCCACAGGTGCTTTCCCCGTGCACTGTCGTTTTCTCATTCAGAGAAAATGACTTTCCTTTCCCCGTCATGATATCTATGTGCACGCAGCGTCAGCCTCACGTATCCAGCCGGAGAGCAAACGGTCTGCGAGGCAAATTATCACGACGTGAGTAAAGTAAAAAACAAAACAGAAATTCAGCTAACGTTAGTCTAACGTAGTTTTAAAATGATTTTCCAGATGTTTTCATGTGTGAAAAGAGCCCAAATGAACACTGTAGGTGGACTACTGAATTACTATCAGCAGATTATTTAAACAGCGTTTGTAGAGGAATGATTCTGTCCCAAGCTGTTTGATCTCTATCAGCGGTTGATCACTGTATTATTGATCTACCGTTTATACTGAAAATGAGTACAGAAGCAGGTTAAACCACCGTTCATTTAACTTGAATAGAAGTTGGTTTATTATATTTTTTGTTAAATATTGCACTGCCTTGTATCTTGAGAACTGAATCAGCAGGTCCTTAGTCGCATTTGTTATTATTTTCTAATAAAAGATTTATGTATTTGCTATTAATCATTGTTTATTTTTTTATATCCATAATTAATTTATCCCTGATTCCCTTACAAGAAAAACTTTGAGGAATCCTCTGTTGTGGCAACTTAAAATCAGTTGCTGTCTAGTGATGAGAGAGAGAGAGAGGCAGCAGAATGCATGAAAACACAATATTTGTGCATCAATTCTGACGGGCTTTAATGTGTGCATGCATGCATGCATGGTGTCTCTCCTAATGAGAAAGAGCGCCCTGCAACGAGTTACATACAGACTTATAAAGTAGTCCAGACATCCTCAAACACATCCCCGTGCCAGGTGTCAACATTCTCCACCACAGGGGATCTAAACAAAAGGAAAACTAACACATAGGTGAAGCCATTGTCCCATGCTCTGCAGGGTCATCAAATAAATGTATTTCATCCTACAACATCTGCTGTAAAGATTTCTGCCTACTGAAGCTTTAAAGAAGGGAGCTTCATTGAGCTGTGAGTGTGACTACAAACAGAGTGGGAGGGTGTAGGGAAGGACCGGATTGGAAATGGGCCTTGGTCAACTGCTGGTATAAAATATTGATTAGTGCAGCAGCTTTAAGGTGAAATGAGTCATCCACTACTGTGACGTCTGCCTGTCACAGTGTCTCACTCATGCTGATAACGACATGCAGTGTCTTTTTTTCTTTCTCACCCCAGAGAGCTAGACTATATAATAAATCACAGATGGAGGATTTTAAAGGGCGACCCAGACAACCTTTGAAGTTGAAAATCACACTGAGAGCTGACTCTCAGAAGGCAGGCGTCCCTGAAACAGGCTTCGGCCTCGAGGTTACGCCTGTTTAGCTAGTACGTAAGCAACAGCAGCGACGTGGTTACCTTAAAAAATACCTGCAGAACACAGAGCCTGTGTCCCTGCATCTGTATGTAACTGTACGAAAACACAGGCACACGTGTGTCAACCAGAGAGAGCAGCGTCACGGAGTGGAATGCGTTTCCCCCCGTTGACCTCGCCATCGGCCAATCAGATGAAGGTTGAATCAAGTGGGAGTGAAGGTTGGGGGTGGTCGAGGTGAAATGTTTCAGCAAACAGTCAAAGTGATGTGAAGACAGACATTTTACCATGTTGAATTAACAAGCTTGACTATCTTTTTATGTGTGTGAGTGAGGCCCTGCAGGCTTTTAGTATCCGTTCCCTCCTCTCTTTCATCAGCTCTATTCAGCTCTGCTTCTCTGCCATTTTCTCACAAATATCAGCCCCCTGCTCTCCCATCCCCATCCCCATCCTTCCTCACTATGACTCAGACTGCTCTCACGTACAGCAGACCACAAACAGACACTGGCAACCAGACGGGCCCAATCACAGAGATAATACTGCAGACAGGCGGCAGCCAATCAGGCTGCAGCAGGAAAGCTGAGCCAATCTGCAAAACGCATCAAATACAATTTAAGCACCAGCGTATCAGGCTGTATAATATAATTTAAGGATACGAAGATGCACTCAAGCAGCAGTGCTAAAGAAGCGCTTGAAGAGTCTTACATCCACCCGAGTCAAGGTCTTTTATTTTATTCTGAGAGGATTCAATAGGGCGTCCTTTTATTTTTTATTTGTTTTAACCAGAGATGAAAATAGAAGCTGGATCCCTCCTCTGTTGTTAATCATTTATTGGGAGTAGTTTCCTTCGGAAAACTTGTGTAATTTGGTACTAATGCTTTTCCTTATTTTGCTTGGAAGAAAAGCTCGATTTACCCCAAGTTAATATTAATTTAGAGTTTATTAATTATCGGAAACTGAACTCTCCGTATAGGTTGAATTGTATGCTTGTCTGTGGACAAATGTCCTATTTTTTGCAACTAAAGACGCTCTAGGTAATAATTGGAATGAATCAATTGGTAGTTAACCCATCGAACACTGTCTCTATTTCCCTGTCAGTAGAAAAAATGATTAGGAAATTATGGACCATGAATATAAAGCATAACCTTTTTGTTGTTATTGTAGTTGAAGTTATTAGTTATTATTTATCCACCGGAATTGACTTGACAATTAAAATTTTGAAACTAGTGGCTTTATAATTCTATAATCTGCCATGTTTTTACTTCCTGTTTTATAGCCGGGGCGATTCTAGGATCAATTCGATTCCAGGATGTGCCAATTGTTTCAACATTGGGGGGGACACATATTAAGCAGAGGGGTCTGGATTTCCTCCCCCAGGAAATATCAAGCATCAAACACTTCATTTTCTGCATTCTGGTGAATTATTTTACACTAATGTCTGCCTTTTCTGCATCAAGTTATGGTGGATATGTGTTTATTTATGTAAAGGAAACCACAAAAATCTGAATATTTACAAAAATATAATGGAATATAATGCAGTAAGGCTCTCTTGCTTTTTAGGTCAAGTTTAAAAAAAAATGGTCTCACTACATTGAAATGAATCCTATGGGGACTAACATCATCACACATGAATACAGTTGGGCTCATTGGATCCACAAGAGTCTCAGCTTTACAGTGAGACCCAATTTATGGAATTCCAAAACTGTTAAGGGACCCCAGTATGCAGAAATATTCAAATACACCATTTTAGAATTGACAAAATAGTTTTTGCCCCAAACTGCATGTGATTATCATGAAGTGGGCATGTCTGTAAAGG
Organism: Sebastes fasciatus; assembly: GCF_043250625.1. NCBI lineage: Eukaryota > Metazoa > Chordata > Actinopteri > Perciformes > Sebastidae > Sebastes > Sebastes fasciatus. The sequence continues at coordinate 33,091,629 of NC_133806.1, read as the reverse complement.
GGAGACTTGTGGGTACCCATAAAACATTTACATTCACATATCTGGAGGTCAGAGGTCAAGGGACCCCTTTGGAAATGGCCACCGATGGCCTCCTTGGGTTTTCTAGTTTCATATGAAACCAATATATGTATCTTCACTCTAGCGTTAAGACTGAGTCCGCTACAGCCTCTTAAGACAGTAATGTCAGCGTCTCAGAGGTTTTGATAATTAACACCCCCAAAAAGAGTGTAAAATTGCTTTTATAGCTTGATAATAAGCATACAGTATGTAGAGCATTGGCCCACATTAGGTTCAGTATTTACTTTACTTTTTATCTTTGAGCTCCAAGCAGAGCTCTGCTGAGTGTTTCTGACTGATATCAGATGTCAGGTACTTTGGTGTAGAGGAGAAATTAAACACGCACATACTCGGCCGGCCGTGATAACGGTTGTTGAGGACGGTTTATCGACGGTTGGAAATTCATTTTCATTTCCTGAAATCGGACCTTTGTTTGATTAAGGTTTGTACAGCTTACCACAGTAGTAGTGAATCTTTCCAGCTGGTTTTGTGTCCTTTACTTTAATAGTTGTTGTTGAATAACCTGTTATGATTTGTTTTATATAGCCTATAGCCAATTACAAGACATGTTTTCATGGTTGCAGTCTGAATTATAGTTTTAGGCTATATGAATATATGCTGCCTTCAAATGGGGTCGTGTTTACCGTGTTCATGATAAGAGTCTACACCAGGGGTCAGCAACCTGCGTCTCTTTAGCCCCTCTCCAGTGGCTCCCTGTGGCTTTTTAAAAAACATTAGTGGAAATGAATAACTGTTTTTTGTTTACATTTTCATTTATCATTGTAGGTCTATGGTACGACGGTACGACGGAATATTAGGGCCGCATTGAAGAGAAAAAAAGAGAAAACTATTTTCTCGTAAAGTTATGACTTTATTCTTGTAATTTTACACTATTTACTCGTAAAGTTATGACTTTATTCTTGTTATAGTACGACTTTTTTTCTCGTTATACTACGCCTTTTCTTCTCATTAAGTTATGACTTTATTCTCGTAATATTATGACTTTTTTCCTTGTAATATTACGACTTTATTCTGGAAATCCCAGATGTTTTTTCCCTCAATGTAGCCCTAAAACTCCGCAGTACATTTGCACTTTGGCCCTCACTGCATTAGGGGTATACACTATATACATAGACTATAAGCTGTGTTACCTTCATCACAATGATCAAATGTTGTTTTTTTTCACCGGAAATGGCTCTTTTGATAGTAAAGGTTGCTGAGCCCTGTTCTATATGAAGGTCCCCCCCGTCGTATTCATGACCTCGTAAGTGGAAAGTTTCTGAAAGCTCCGAGCTCACAACTTGTGACGTGTTTGTTGACGTCAGAAATGGCGGAGGCCACGGAAGTTTATTTTTCGGTGCATAATAAGTGACTATATTGTAATTTCAGTCGTTTATTGTTTTTCTTCATAATTTTATAATATGTCTGAGGGAAATGTTGATATTCCCAACGGCCTCATCTTTCTCCTCTGTCATTATGCCTTTGCATTTAATGCATTGTTACCCTCTTGCTAGCTTGCTAAGTTGTTAGCCTCTGTGGCTTCTAGATATGAACAGTAACGTTAATATTGCCGTTGCTTAGCAGCGGAGTTCTCACGACTTAACCACTTGAACGCCGAGCATATCGTGTACACGACTTCCCATGTTGTAAACACGAGCTCACAAGTTTCTTTTGAAGGCATCAATATTTCTAAAACAAACACTGTAAGTTGCCTTTTTTTAGCTCAAAGGGTCGTTTTCTCTGCATGCAAAGGGCTATACATACATATATATATATATATATATATATATATATATATATATATATATACATCTATATTAATTGATAGCCCTTTTTTTTGTTTTTCTTTAAATCTTAAAATCAAGTTATTTCTGCACAGAAATGCACTGTTCATGCTTTTTGAACATGCTATTCCATTTTTTACTTTCTGTAATCTATATTACAGTATATTATGGGAAGTGTTTCACAAGTGTTTTTTTATTATTGCAATATAGTAAAATACCAGTAAAAAGTGAGTATTGCCCTCTGACTTTTACTGCCTTGTTCCTGCCTTGTTTCCCCAACCTCACTGTATAAATCCATACTGTACGTAGCAGTGATGCACACACATGATGGTCTGATTGCCCCTGACTATAGACCATTTCACAGTTGTAAATGTGTAAACGTTTCCAGTGTGTCCCAGTTTATTTCCTGTTAGAGTGTATGTGAATGCCATAAGCTGGCAGGAAGTAAACATGGGCCCAAGCTGTTGAAACTAGATCTATCTACTGTGTCTCTGGTCTATTATGCTGCTCAAATGGAACTCATGAGCTTGTGGTTACCACATAAGAAGTCGTGTACACAACATGCTCGGCGTCCAAGTGGTTAAGTCATGAGAACGCCGCTGCTAGGCAACGACAACATGGGCCACAGTTCGTGAACTCTGAGCTTTCAGAAAATTTCCATTTACGTGGTTGTGAATACCATAAGGGGGGGGGGGCGTTCATATGGACTCTTCTGGTGAACACAACCCCATTTTAAGGCAGCGTTAAGTACTCGCCCTGTTGAAAAGACCCTTAACGAGGCTCTGAATACCAGCTGCTGCCCAGCAGCTGACCTCTGACCTCTCTGTGCAGTGGGGGAAGGGTCAGAGACATGCTGAGTATCTTCTCTCTGGGACTTTCCACAGAAATGTGGATGTGTTTTTGTAAATCACATTGTAATAGATGTCATGATCCCATGGAATATTTTGCCAATAATCCAATCAAGCTAAAGGCCAGCCCACACTAAAAGATTTATCAAATCTTAACAGATTTTCAAAATGTGAGAGACGCAGAACAACATGTTATTTTACATTTAACAGTTTTGTTCCTATAGTGTGTGGAGAGCAACGATTTGGACAAAACAGCACATTACACACTAACAGATCCCATTCATTAACAACAAGAGTCCCCACTAAAAAAAACGGAAATCTCGCGATCAAACGTGTCTTTAGTGTAAACTCGAATGGCACTCGAGAGCGCAGACCTCCGCCAAGGTGCGTGACTTTAAAAACAGATCCCAGGTCACAGCTGGCGGTACCGTGAGGTGGTCGGCTTATTATTAACACGGTGTGTTTCCGTGTAACGTATCGGCGGATGCCTCTCTCATTCAGCAGCCTTGTTATGTCTGTATAACGTTACACTACGTTGTCTCTCATCCCGTCAGCAACCGCTTTGTTCTTTCTCACCACGGACGACCAGCAGCTCCCACACACACATCCACACACGTATCTCTCTGCTCTCAGAAGGAGGCAGAATCACGCATCATCAACGCGTCATCAACGCGTCATCAACGCGTCATCAACGCGTCATTAACGCGTCATCAACACGTCGTCAGTTACACTGCGCATGTGTTATACCCTGTGGTCTTAATGCTGAGGCTGATCGGAATCCGGATCATGATCCAGATCGCCACCAAAATCTAATGGATTGTTCATTGTGCCACACCCCACCCCTCCAAGACATTTCATTCAAATCCACTGCGAACTTTTGGAGTAATACTGCTAGCGGTCGGAGGACGCTGGGGAGACCGTAGCTTTGGTCTCCAGGACCGGAGTCTCTGCTCCTCTGCTCCTCTGCTCCTCTGCTCCTCTGCCTGCCTTCACTCGGCTCGCTCCACCTCACGTGTATGCGCGCACACTCCACACTGCAGAAGAGTTCGTGGCTCTGAGAATATCTAGTGAATGTACAGTGGACGTTTGTGCAGAAATAACTGCTGCAGCTCCTCCAGATCAACAGAGGTTTCCCGTGTCTTGTGAAGTGACGGGGCTCCGCAGAGAGAAACGTTATCGTCTCCGACCAAAACTCCGGTGTCTCCCCTGTTCCCTCCGGCCGCGGTCGGGAGGCTGAGGCAGGAAAAGCCGACACTATGATCAGCGCTGATTCATGGAGACACCTTCGTCTGGTCAGCTAACATTACTGCCAAGCAGCTGAAATATAGAGTGATATTGTGCTTTTAGCTGACGTGTGTCGCCTCACTGTTTTGAGCGATGCTCCTTCATGTCTATTTAGAGCTAGCAAGCGAGAGCCCGACGCTGACTTACATTGACTTAACAGTCAAAGGTGTCGCTGTTAACAAGCATTTCTGATTCTTACAAACAGTTCCTTTAATACACGGCTGTCAATCGATTAAAGTATTTCATCGTGATTAATCGCATGATCGTCCATAGTTAATCACGATCAATCGCACATTTTTATCTATTCAAAATTAACCTTAAAGGGAGATTTGTCAAGTAGCAGTAATGGCACTGTTTACCACTGTAATCTTATTGCTGTAATTCATCATCACTGACTAAATGTTCCGGTATTAAAATATAATGTAGAAGGAGGATAACGGGAAATTGGATCTAATTGAGGGCTCAGTATTAGATGATTATAGTTGATGTTATATTACATATGGTCATAGTTAGTAGGAAGCATCAAGGTGTTGAAATAGTTGACCACAGTATATATAAAACATTTTGTCCACTTAATTTCAATCCTTTTTTGTGAAGACCCAATGTAGTCACAGGAGGCATGGAAAACTTGAACGAGAATTCATTTGAAAAGCAATAACAACGCTTACGGCAGGTGATTTTCTTGGTCCATTACCGACTTGATGTTACATACGTTAAACATTATCACACTTTCACCTCAACGCTATATTACGCCATGTATAACACGGTCAAAAACTTTTTGCGATCCACACCTACGCAGAATTCACAGCATCTTGCAAAAACCTCCCTCTACCATGCGCACTGAAAAGCTGCCTTACGGCACTATATCCTGTCGTAAATAATCAAATGTATATTCTAGCACTATAACAAGAAAATGGTAAACATCATAATAATCCTACATGGTGGCTATTTAAACTATACAAAAACTGTTGTGCAAACTAGGACTTCTGAGGCCTGTACTACGAAGCAGGATTTTGGATTAGTGAGGTAACTTCAGGGTTTTCCGTCCTAGGAATGTGGATCACTTCTTCGCCATGGTAACTGATGCTGAACAGTTGTGTTCCAGATAAGAGATCAACTCGTATAAAAGCACCACCTACTGACCAATTAGAGCTCTGCGCAGATCGTATGGTAATATTACACAAATATGAAGAAGTTACCGTCATAATCAAACTAAAAACAACACAGTTTAAACTGACAGATGCAGGAAGGACAGCTGGCTGTATGCTGTGGCTGTTTACCGCTTTGAATTATGTTTTTATATTTATTTTTTTACTTGGTCTTGAGTCCGTTTCATACCACCAGAGAGGGGGGGGGGCAGCTGAAAGAAGGTTGAAATAGTAATAAACGCTACATCTTAGCCACAGGGTATAAAGAAGTGTAATCCATTCATCCTTTACACTCCTGAAAGCTATTTATATCTAGACGACTATAACTGACTTTTGAGTGTTCCATTAAATTAATAAGTCTGTTAATTTATGCATTCATACATCGTAAAATTAAAAAAATTGTAAAATGTGTCTCTCTGTCTGTCTGTCTGCAGTCAGTAGTCTTGTCCATGTCTGTGATTGGTCAGAAGCTGCAAACACCTCCCCGTTCATGTGAACGCGCTCATAACCAGACTGAGAATCCCTGAGTTGATTTACAGAGTTGATGACCACCGTCGTAGGACCGTTTAGCGTGATCTCGGTTGTTAGGGTTAGTTAAACCACATAAGGAGAAGATACACTGGGGATGTTGACCTGGCTTCATAGTACAGGTCACTGTAATATGTCATGCCAACATAAACAATTTCACCAAATATAAATATGTGCATAATTGGCTCTTACAGACACAGTAACTTGTTACTTTGGTACAGAGCCAAGCTAGCTGGTTTCCTCTGCTGCAGTTCTTTATGCTAAGCTAAGTTAAGCTAACAGTCTCCTCGCTGTAGCGTTATATTTAACTGACAGATTCCAGAGCGGTATTGATTTTTTTTTCATCAACAGTAACTCTCAGCAAGAAAAGAGAATTGGCGTACTTTCCAAAATGTCTGTTACATTTTAGATGATGCAACAAGTTTCTCATGTATCAGGAGGTAAAGCTTCTTTATGTGATGCTTAAAACTGAACGCAAATCAGAAGATGAAACATCTACCTGTCTGAACCACTTTAAACCAAAGACGCTCAATCTTACTTGAGCTGCCTTTTAAATTGTAAAGAACAGTAATGGATTGGGACGTCATCCTCTATATAAATTGTGCATGGCAGGATGCAGGGCCTTCTTACAATACACACACACACACACACACACACACACACACACACACACACACACACACACTCAGTGTTATACACAGTAGCAGGGAGTGAGAGTGGGAGTGGGATTTGATTAGGACTCTCTGGCTGTACTCTCATTAAAGGCACAGGGCTCATTCTTTTAAAATGGACCACAGGTTTCCTGCTTCATGTTCTAATCTAACAGCACGTGTTTTGATAAAATTGAACACCAGTGAAACCTCCTTTTTATAATTTACTTTTTTTTAAGAAATCAATCTTCTTATTTCCTTTATTTATGGAGTTTTATCCCAATATTGAGAGATAAACATTACAGTTTATCTGAAGATATCTGTATTCTCTTCCTCCTTCATTTAGACACTAATATGGTATTTGGGATGACCAGGGATTTTCGTAGGCCAACCAGGAAGTTAGCATCGCCCTGGTTCCCTCGATTAAAACTCTATGAGATTGTTCCGTTGGGTTTTGGATTATTACAAAATATAAACTCTTTTTGAAGTGTAAATGCAGTCACCAGAAATAAAAAGTTAACGTTAGGCTATAAACATTTTATTGCTCATCATTATTATCTCTTTTATTCTATTTTATTTTATTTAATTTCATTATTTTAATACAATCTGCTTATTTTGTGTAGTTTCATATTTTTATTGTTATTTTTATTTCCTTGTATTTTATTATCTTTTATTATCTTAAATAGCCATCTTTTATATTGCTTTCTTATTCAATGAATTTATAAATCGGTTGTTTTGTTGTGCATTAGTCTCTAAATCCATTTTTAACATTGTATATTTTTGTCCATCGTCTGTACAGCAATTTGAATCGCATTTGACTTGTTTTAACGGTGCTATATAAATAAAGTTTGATTAATTGATTGATAAACAAACTACACCACGGTCGCATGAGTGTGAGTATACACAACGAGGCTGTGAAGGAGGACGAGTCGGCGTGATGACGTTTAGTCGTCTCATTTAGCCACTTGTTAGCAACCACCTTTTTTAAGACATGCTAAGGCTTAAAAATCTAGGAGTGGGATATTTATTTATTGATTTTATGTTACAGCGGGGACCTCGCTGCCCTCGCTTAACTGCTGCATGTCCCTCGCGTGGGTTATCTTTAATAACGGCCATTTAATTTAATTATAAATGTCATTTATTTTAGACAGAGAAAGGTTAAGAAACGTGTGCTCATTTGTAAATAATAGTAATAATCCACAATTAAAACCCCGTACTATATTCATTCATGGAGCCGTGCAGGTCACTGCATGTTCTACAACACTGTCCTCCACATGTATTTCAGAATAAAAGCCTTGTGTTAACAAATGAAGGAATTCTGTCCACAGAAAAAAAAACTCTTGAAGGCTTTTATTTTTAAATGAAAGCAGGAAGTGTTGATTTAAAAATAAATCTTTACTTTTTTTCATGCCCGTAACATATTCTACAGATACAGACATTGAAACTGTAGTAATGTTGCTGGTATGATGTCAATATACAACACATGCGCAGTAAAATCTGGTCCTCACTCGTCGAAATTGAGCCAATCGCAACGCACAACCGCAGCTTCAGTTACACTGCGCATGTGTTATACCCCATTTAGGGATGTCACGAGAACCAAGTCGATGCCAAAATTCCCAAAAACGTGACGCTACTCTTCTTCTACAGTACCAAAGGTACCGTACGATGCCTGTAATCAGGGTGCGAAATTAACAAGCGCCAAATGCGGGTTTTTCCGTTTGGCGAGTAACTCCCTGAAGGCTTCTGTCCTCTGCTCTCTTTGTATCGGAGTTTGACACACACAACAGTGCCGTCAGATGTTGGGTTTGTTTACTTCTTCAGAGATCCTTTATTGTATAGCTGGAAGGCAAAATAAATAAAATATATATATTTTTAATTATGTCCGTATTACTACTACATCATTAATCATATTAATTAGTTTGATTACATTTCTGTTTTGCATGTTTTGTTGTTAAACCTCACTCATATGTCTAATTTGACATACTGTATATGTTTTTTTTCTCACCTTCAGGCCCGTGAAGCCAACAACGCCGGGGACCAGATGGCGGCGGAGCGGAGCAGCAGTATGGCCAAGAGACTGAACCACATTGGCCTGGGACTCGGCATCGGGGTCCTCATCCTCACCATCGTCTACGTAGTGGTTGCTAACAATTAAATCTGTTTCAACATCTTTCCCATATTTCCGGTCCCCGTTCTCGTTCTACATCAGGTAAAATCAGACCACAGGAACATTGCTGGTCATCAGGAAGAGTTTTTGTCACCTGATTGGCTAAAAGACCTTTGAAAAAAGTTATTGATATATTAATCAGCAGTTGATGGCCATGTAATCCATTACTTTCCAATACCGTAGAGGTGACCACTACAACCTTCCAAAGATTATTTTTTTACTTCAACATGTTTTTTTGTTTGCAATTTGCTTCCTCTGTTATCGCACATCGAAAATCGACATTTTTAGTTTTTGACATGTAAAATATTTTTCCCACTTTGATGCCTTAAGTGGTGGACACTACACGCGTCAAAGGCACGTGGTGGCTGCGTGGCGTGTTGTTTTTTATTTCGACGTCCATGTTAACAGATTAGAGAGGACACACTGCCCGCATGAGACGCGCGTCTATTTTATAGAATAGAGGGCTCGCCTATTTTTCACGCGAGCCGCTCGCGTCTCAGCTGTGTCTCACAGCAGCAACAGACAATGAAGGTGATCTATTCACAGTAAATTATCATCATACCAGCTACATAATACAGTTTACATGTCTGGACCTCTGTAGAATATGCCAAAGACAGTGAAGGTGATCTATTGACTGTATATTAACTTCATACCTGTAAGACTTTACTACAGTTTTGATGTCTATCTGTAGAATATGTTACGGAGATGAAAAAAGGAAAGACTTATTTTTAGATCAACACTTACTGCTTTCATTTCAAAATAAAAGCCCTCAGGTGTTTTTTCTATAGACAGAATCCCTTAATTTGTTAACACAAGGCTTTTATTCTGAAATATGAGCAGTCAGTGCTGTGGAACACGCAGTCACTTTGAGAGCTCCAAGAATTGATAAAGTTTGGGGTTTAAATCAACACTTCCTGCTTTCATTTCGAAATAAAAGCCCTCAAGCGGTTTTTCTTTGCACAGAATTCCTTCATTTGTTAACACGAGGCTTTTATTCTGAAATATGTGCCGGACAGTGATGTGGAACAAGCAGTGACTTGGAGAGTTCCATGAATGAATTTAGTACGGAGTTTTAATTGTGGATTATTACTATTATTTACTAATTACCACACGTTTCTGAACCTTTCTCTGTCTAAAATAAATATAAATTATATTTATCATGAACTTATATGGCCATTAAAAGGCAAACTCTATGCAGAAAGAAAGGGCTGACAGCAGCAGCAGAAACACAGCCGACACGCAGCTGACACGCAGCCGCCACGCGACGCAGCCGCCACGCGCTCCTGACGTTGGTAGTGTGCCCAACACTTTAAGAGTTCAGCTCCACCACACATGTAGTCTGAAAGTATTATCCAAAGATTGTGTTCGAATAGTAAACGATTATCAAAATACACAGTTTGTAGTGTGTCAGATTATATTTTGTGTTGAGTTTTGTTCAGTTTTGCAATTGAAAGAGATTTGTTTGATTTGTACAAGAGGCGACATAGTGCTGCAAAGTCCTCCTCTTTATTTCAGCTGAACAGGTCCAGTTAGCTCTAGATACAGTATATAAAGCATAGTGTGTTGTGTACGGCCTGGGTGTTGTTTGTCATGCAATGTCTGTACGTTCTTTTCTTAACCAACGCTGAAAAAGGACGATTTTACTTTATACCAAATTTCTTTATAAATAAAGTTAAAGTATATTGAGAGAGAAAGAACACGTGTGCTGTCTGGTCTGTTTCGATTTAGATGATTCATATCAGAGTCGAGGTCGAGAGCGGCTCTATGATCCTTAATCTGCATCTCTGAAATATGTGCCAGGGCTGGTTCAAAGGTTTGGTCTCACGCAGCATACCAGACAACAAATGTACTCTGTCATCAGGCAAATACAGGTAGAAATAGGTGAAACCACACCCATGTTCCTATTACCGGAAGTGATGTTAACCAAAGGAACGTGTGCAGCCTAAACAAATAATAATAATAATAATAATAATAAACGACTAAATACACACCTGGCCTCCTATAATTGGTGCCTCAACCTATAATCACATGTAATAGTCTTTCTAGTACAAAAATGTGATATAATAATAGATAATTCTAGGCCCTGTCTTCCCTACAGGTTTTTAATCATAGTTTAATACTTTGGCGAGTATGACTGTTAAAGGGACTATTTGTAAGATTCAGAAATGCTGCTAAACAGTAACACCTGTGGCCTTGAAATAAACGAAAGTCAGCGTCGAGCTCGCGCTTGTGCTCGCTCTACATAGACATGGACGAGCATCGCTCAAAACAGTGAGGCGACAGACGTCAGCTAAAAGCACAATATCACTCTATATTTCAGCTGCTTGGCAGTAATGTTAGCTGACCAGACAAAGGTCTCTCCATGAATCAATGCTGATCCTAGTGTTGGCTTTTCCTGATCAGCGCAGGCTTCAGCAGCGGGGCTACTCAACGAGTTACGTTATCACCTCCCGACCGCAGCCGAAGACACCGGCACTCGGTCGGTAACGAGACGATAACGTTTCTCTCTGCGGAGCCCCGTCACTTCACAAGACACGGGAAACCTCTGTTGGTCTGGAGGAGCTGCAGCAGTTATTTCTGCACAAACGTCCACTGAACATTCACTAGATATTCTCAGAGCTAAACTAACTCTTCTGCAGTGTGGAGTGAGCACGCGTTCACGTCTAGAGGTGGAGCGAGACAGCGAGAACGCGCGCTCTGTCTGAGTTTAGGAGAGCAGGCAGCGGAGACGAGGCTCCGGCCACACGCGAGCGCGCATATGCGAACGCGCATGTGTGCCGACCCACTACATTTATACGCTTAAAAAGTTACAAACAGTCCCTTTAAAACAGGTATTAAATTGCATTCTATGTATGGTCATCTTGTAGTGCAAGCACCAGCCGGAGCAAACTCTCATTTTACAGCTAAACCGTGCACTACAAGATGATTCTGAACACATCTGAGGAGAGAAATAGGCATTAACGTAACAAAATATTGATTCATATTTGATCAGCGCTGCCTAGTTTGACCGTTTGATCAGCGAGTGATTGACAGCTGCAATAGGAACGCTCTCTCTCTGAAATGACCTGTCACAGGCTAGATTTATTAAAGTCTGAAAACAGAGCCATGTGGAGGAGCAGAGGTCTAGTTATCTCTCAGAACACTCGAATTATAATATGCTGAAAGGTTATTATGAATTTTTGTCCAATGATGCCAGAAATATACTGCCTACTGAAACTTGAATACGTTGGCCGGTGTGACGTTGGCCTGTTTTATGAGGAATTAAAAGGTCTTCAGTGTAACTTGCAGAAACCCAGTTATAGAAGGAGATTTTGTTCTTTTATTCAGTCCACATGTCAGACCAGCCCGACATTTTAACTGCTTAATACAGAATCTTTTAGTGTCAGACGGGTCAGAGAAACAACAGACATGACGTCAATACGTCAGCCGCACTGCAGCTTTAGAGTCTGGAGATAAATCTGATCCGAGGCTGTTACGGTAAATGCCTCGCCTCATTTCCTGCTCTGCCGGCCCCTCCCTCGTTGTTTCCTCGGGCTTTATTGGATGTCCTGCAAGAAGAAAAATACTCCTCCTGGCGTAATCACATTATTTTTTTTAACTCACTTCTCCTACGTAGCTGCTGGTCTAATCAGCCGCAGTGTTTCCTTTTCATCCTCTCTGCAGCCATATCCTCCATCGCCATGGTGACCACTGTTAGGTTGACAGCAGCACTGAGCTCCAAACTGTTTATTACTGTAACACACTGGCTCCCCATCGACTGTCTGTTTACATTTATTTTTATAGTCATTTTATCTATGTCATCACTTGTCTGCTGTTTAACACCAGCCATCTGACTGGACTCAATATGGTCAGATAGTAAAGACGCCGTGATACCGGGATCTCTTCATGGTTGGCCTCTGTTTATCCTGATAAACACACACTGTAGGGAAACAGAACCTCCATGTTAGACCTCCTGCCCCTCTCCAGCTCCTACACAGACGAATACAAAGCAGAAGTTAGCTTAGTCTGCAGCAGCATTTACTCTTAAAACAACTATTTTTAAATGCCAGTTCGTTGAAATCAATATATTGACAGGTTGGGATAGACATTATAACATTGTAGGAAACAAAAATATGAACAAAACCATAAAGAATGGGATGGATTAGGATAATAAATGAGCCAAAAGAAATGACACCCACCTCTCCCACACGGTAATTGTCCAAAAGGGGAGAGGGGGAAGTGGCAGTGTTGCCAGATCTCACGAGAGAAACAAGCAACCAGAGGCATGTTTCACAAAACCAAGATTTTTCAGTTTTCCAGTTATCCTGGCTCAGTTTAGCCTTGACTCAGTTTCACGAACGCAGTGGCACATAAGTTACCATGGAGATTTATTGTGTGCAGCTAGCCTGCTCCAGACCAGGCTAACAGCCAGGCTTAATTTATCCTGGTGTCTTATCTGTCCAGTCAGCAGTCACTCCGATCAGAAACCAGTGTGTTTTTACAGTTAGTCCATGACATGGCATGTATCTTGCCTTATTTTTATTAGCCTGCAGGCTAATAAAAATAAGTGCTAACTGAATACATACCACCATTCAGTGAAGTACTGTTATTTTAACATTGTGATCATCATTCATTTTTATTTGTATAATCATTCATGTGATAGTCAGTATTACGGTTACATAGTGTTTATGAAGACTGTTGTTCATATTGTTGTTAGAGGTTTGATGAATATATTATTGATTAGAAATGGCTGATAAAGTTCACTGGACCAGTAGCTATATAGTGTTCTGTATATTATATAGTGTATATATACATGTATATATAGTGCACTGTATATTATATAGTGTATATATACATGTATATATAGTGTTCTGTATATTATATAGTGTATATATACATGTATATATAGTGTTCTGTATATTATATAGTGTATATATACATGTATATATAGTGCACTGTATATTATATAGTGTATATATACATGTATATATAGTGTACTGTATATTCATGAAACAACAGGGAGAGGACAGCACAATGCTTTGACCTTTTATTTTTCTTGGATCCCTGGTCTGCTGGGAGAGAAACACACAGCAATGATTAATACATCCTGTTACTGTGTATACTGACAGTGTACTTTGAAATGATCACTTCCTTCTCTTTCTAATCCCCTCATTATGTATTGTTAAGTGTGTGCTGTACAGACATCTGACAGTTTAGAAATTGAGGAAATTAGAAAGAGAAGTAAATGATCATTCCAGTGCACACTGTAAGCATGTACAGTATGTAACATAATGTATTAATCATTGTTATACAGTATATACAGTATATGGTCTCGTTGTATTCTAGCATTGTGGATTAGTGGTTGTAATTAATTCTTCATAGTAAATTTCCTAAATAATATATTAACTTCCACCGCTCACTTTTAAGGTGAAGTAACTCTTTGAATGGTTTAATAATGATGGTTCCAGTTAACAGCAGTGGTGAGTCAATGTAACGTTATGGGCTGTTTTTAGGCTATTTACTCATTGAGTCGGTCCGCTATGGTCCGCCACGTTTTTATCTCGCTGTTTTATTACAGCAACCGTGTCTCCTTTTCTACATATTATCTGCTAAACTTCCTCCTAATCTTCCATTAAAAGCTGTTTCTCACTGGGTTTAAAGTACGCAAAACGCGTTTACTCCATTTCAGCATCAGTAAATCTGTGATCGACCTTGTGGTCTATTGAGGAAAGTAGTGAACGCGCACCTATCTGAATAACTTACACCTGGCTCAACCTACTCTCTCCTCTTTAGCCTGGCTCAACCTAGTCTCTCCTCCTCAGCCTGGCTCAACCTAGTCTCTCCTCTTCAGCCTGGCTCAACCTAGTTTCTCCTCCTCAGCCTGGCTCAACCTAGTTTCTCCTCTTCAGCCTGGCTCAACCTAGTCTCTCCTCTTCAGCCTGGCTCAACCTAGTCTCTCCTCTTCAGCCTGGCTCAACCTAGTCTTTCCTACTCAGCCTGGCTCAACCTAGTCTCTCCTCCTCAGCCTGGCTCAACCTAGTCTCTCCTCTTCAGCCTGGCTCAACCTAGTCTCTCCTCTTCAGCCTGGCTCAACCTAGTCTCTCCTCCTCAGCCTGGCTCAACCTAGTCTCTCCTCTTCAGCCTGGCTCAACCTAGTTTCTCCTCCTCAGCCTGGCTCAACCTAGTTTCTCCTCCTCAGCCTGGCTCAACCTAGTCTCTCCTCTTCAGCCTGGCTCGGCCTTCGTGAAACCAATTAAGTCAGGATGAACTGACTAGACTAGGTCAACCCTCGCTTTCTCTCTTATCCCGGATATCTTTATTCTGCTTTTGTGAAACAGGCCCCAGGTCTATAGAAACAAGCCCAAAATAAGCGACCTTACCTACTGTACCTACCACAATATGAGAGAGAGAGAAGACCACTTGGATTGCATGCATTTGCATTTTTGCATCCATTTTTAGCTTGTAAATTGACATTTTTCTTGTTTGTTTATTTGTTTCACATTTATAAAACAATAAAATACAATTCTAATGAAAAAAAAGTCAAATATGTGTGAGGGTTGAAACCTATAATGGCTTATGTAGAAGAACCACAACCAAAGGACATACAGTAGGTCAAAATACCTATCATGACAAAAATTACCAATATATTTTAGATATTAGTGTTCAAAACATTTCACATATAAAAACATATAGTGTAAAGTGTAGGAGTAAAGTTGAAACAAAACAAAAAAATACAAAGAAGCAGGAGTAATCGCCGTATTTACAATTTCTAAGAGAGATCATTTTTTCCCAAATCATATGTTTTTTTGTCAGCAGAGCATTTCTGACATGGTGTACGGTCATAGACCTGCTCTACATATAAAGCGTCTTGAGATAACTTCTGTTGTGATTTGACGCTATACAAAAATAAATTGAATTGAATTGAATTGAATTTCTACGTCTCTTTTTATACACAGACAATGACACAGAGGAATTCATTAAATGGACATTTTCATTCCATAAGATAACTCCACGAAATCTGATAGAAAACTGACCGGGATGTTTTATACAGAGGAAGATGAAGACTCTCAGCCTGTCTGGTAATTATGGAATTGAGAGTAGTTAAAAAAAAAAATATCTAAAACTGTTAGGTAAATCTGCATCCATATATCTCACCTTAAAGACAAATGTACAGGTTTGAAGAATGTTGATGTCAAATATAGTCAATAATTGTAATTTTAAAAAAGTGGTGCACTTGGTGTAGCAGCATTCGAAAAAGTTGCTAGTCTGATAAATTGTTTCTGTAGCAGCGATATTTTGTTCAGATAAGTTGGAAAAGTTGTTGTTGTTGTTGTTATAAACTTAAAGAAGTTGAACGGTTTATTTCATTTTTTGTATTCTTTTTTTAGCTTGTAACTTTGTGTACGGATCCTGCAACAGGACCAACTAAACCGGTATTGAGGAGAGAGACAGGAGCCCAAATAAGCAACTATACACTTTCGAAATTTAATATTAGTAAGCAACTTTTCAGGAAAACAAGCCCTAAGTCTCGTAATAAGCAGACTTGGCGACTCTGAGAAGAGGCAGAAGGGATTTATAGTAGAGACCACAGAAGAAGAAATTAAGGAGGGGGGGGCTCTGAACTTCTCCCAGTCAAAATAAACTGTAACCAGATCAATTTAGTGTAATTATAACAAGCAGAGAACAATATATAGAGGTATATAATGACCCTGTTACATCACAGTTTTAGCAGTCTCCCTAATCTTTGTGTTTGTGACCAGAAACGAGCCTTGGACCTGTTGACGGCTCAAACATGTTCTCCTTGTTGATATGACGCAGTAATGCAGCTGGATTGTCTCTGATATAATATCAATTTGTTGTGACAACTTGTATATGTGTGCTTTTCTTTATTTTCAGGGGAACTTTTTAACCGTTGAACTCACTGGGATCATTTGTTAAAAGAGTGTTTTGAAGCGTGATCAGACGTGTATGTTCACGGGGGATCATGTGGCTTTTCTTTTGATTTCATCCAGTTTAATGGTGGATTCGTTATAATTAGTGTTTTCTATTTAAGTTGTGTTTGCATAGCTGCCTGTGGATTATTTTCCACTCTATATATTTTTATGTACAAGGACAAGCGTTGCAAATGAGCTTAGGCTATAAAATGGACTTGATTTTTCTTCTTCATAGAATGGGCTCAGTGCTTTAGTGAACGTGCACAGCTGTCTGTAATGAATCATTCTCTGCAGGCCAGGATCATCTGCACTGGAAGCCATTA
Source organism: Sebastes fasciatus (assembly GCF_043250625.1). Lineage (NCBI taxonomy): Eukaryota > Metazoa > Chordata > Actinopteri > Perciformes > Sebastidae > Sebastes > Sebastes fasciatus. The sequence continues at coordinate 33,074,927 of NC_133806.1, read as the reverse complement.
ATCACAGCCAATATCTGTCATTTAACCTTAAGTGATGCAGCGCAGGTCGACTGAGCACACGTCTGATGATGTGAACCGCTTTACAAAAGGTGCTGCGGATTTTGCACAGGTTTACCGTAAAATCCATCTGCCTTGGAAATATAGTAGACCATCAACATTTGTCAAGCAGCTTGTAGCTTTCTGATAGTTTAAGTCTTGTGGTTGCTTCAGTTTTATTTTAACCACACTGTGGTAGTAAAACTGAACTTTCACACGATGCCCCCCAGAAATGTCTGATACAACAATGTGTTGTTTGTTCAGTTCAAGTAGAAAGGAGAAGAATGGAAGTCATTTTAATAAGAAAATTGCTGGCTGCAAAATTCATATTTTTAAAGAAAAGAGTTGGTAAAATTCACAGCGGGCTACTTTACACGATAAATGTCAGTTTATAGCTGCTATTTCACATTAAATGTTGTAATTATCATAGGCTTGTGCATCATTATAATTAACCGTAATAGTTAAAATATACAGGCATTTTTTTATCACTTATTTTCACTCTCCCCTCCACCAACCACCGGGACAGTGATATCCACACAGACAGAGTGTCCTTATTTAGACATCTTTTAAAGGGACTGTCTGTAACTTTCAGAAATGCTTGTTAACAGCGACACCTGTGGCTGTTAAGTCAACGAAAGTCAGCGTCGGGCTCTCGCTTGCTCACTCTACATAGACATGAACAAGCATCGCTCAACACAGTGAGGAGACACACGTCAGCTAAAAGCACAATATCACTCTATATTTCAGCTGCTTGGCAGTATGTTAGCTGACCAGACGAAGGTCTCTCCATGAATCACTGCTGATCCTAGTGTTGGCTTTTCTGAAGCAGGAAGAGAAACGTTATCGTCTCTGACCGCAGCCGGAGGGAGACACCGGCACCCGGTCGGAGACGATAACGTTTCTCTCTGCGGAGCACTTCATAAGACACGGGAAACCTCTGTTGGTCTGGAGGAGCTGCAGCAGTTATTTCTGCACAAACGTCCACTGAACATTCAGATATTCTCAGAGCTACACTAACTCTTCTGCAGTGTGGAGTGAGCGCGCGTTCACGTGAGGTGGAGCGAGAACGCACGCGGTGTGGGAGTGAATGCAAACAGGCAGAGGAGCAGAGGAGCCGTCTGAACAGCGTAACCACACATGTGCACATGGGAAACCGACCGGGTAGATTTATACCTGTAAAAAGTTACAAACAGTCCCTTTAAGTTAGATATCCAGTTTGTACACATTAAAATTGTGTTTGGTTGTGCATCATTGACTCTTACTCATGATAGTTCCAGGTAATAAATGTCCAAAAAAAGCTCTGAAGCAGTGAAATATCATGAGGAGGTTTCCAACATTGGCTGGACCACAATCTACTCAGCTGCAGTCTGTCAGGCTTGCCAGCCAGACTTTGTGTGTTTTGTCCGTGAGAGAAAGGCGGGAGGTTAGCACTGTCGCCTCACAGCTAGACGGTTGCAGGTTGGAATCTGGCTTGGGGCCCTTTCTGTGTGGAGTTTGCATGTTCTCCCTCGTGATAGTGTGGGTTTTCTCCGGGTTCTCAGGTTTCCTCCCACAGTCCAAAGACATGCAGGTTAATTGATGACTCTAAATGTCCCATAGGTGTGAATGTGAGTGTGAATGGTTGTCTGTCTCTATGTGTCAGCCCTGTGATAGTCTGGAGACCTGTCCAGGGTGTACCTCGCCTTCACCCAATGTCGGCTGGTATCGGCTCTATGACAAAATTTCAAATGTATATACTGATGATTTGGGGTTTTTGAAGCACCGGTAACATTAACCCAGTCCCAGTTCCCCTATATCCCGACCCTATCCCAGGCTGTCATTCCTGATGTACATATATACATGAATTTAACCCTTTCCAACCACTCAACTGATCCTAAACAAACATTAACCATGAAGATTTCTCTTCTTGTCTGTTCCTACATTTGATGTGGTGAACCTCAAGCTCATATTACAGTGACTTCAGTGCCAACTTTTACTAATATCTGCTCTCGGTGGTGTTGTAATGGAAGTTTTCTGGTATGAGATCACAGAGTGATAAAACCACATACTGATCGTGTTTCAGAGTATCCCACGTACAGATGGTAGCTGATTAAACACAGGGAGTGTTGCTTTTCCTTTCTTTACTCACAACAATAACTTTTATTTGGGTTAACAGGGAGGGGAGGCTGCCAACCAGCCCCATTCCTTTCAGTACTGACCTTTTTTCCGGGTTTGGCCTTTACAGCTGTACAGTCAGGATATGAAATGAGCTTGTGTTACTTCAGTGTTTGTTTAGTGATTATCGACTTCCTCCAGTGAGGTAAAAAACACTGTTAACACAGCGGGGCTGTTATAGAAGTACGGCACCGCCCACCACATTACTGCCCTTTATCAGAATAATGTTAAACAGGAGCACTGATGTGGTGAGATCTAACTAAGACACACACATCCTGTTCTTTACAGTTCTTTACGATTGTTTAAGCTCAATTTTGAGGCTCATTTTGTCAAAAGCACTACATGACACAACCACACACTCAAGTAGCAGAACCCCTCAGATCTTTAATTAAACATTCAAAACGGTACAGTAATTTATTAAAACCCAATTGTGTCACCGTATGGCACACACACATGGTTCATAGGAAGCGGTTACACACCGCTGTGTTCAATCTAAAACACTTCTACTTTTTAATCATATAGTCTGGCTTTGATTTATTATTGAGATATTGTTAAAGTACATGAATATATTGACCAAACACAACACGCGAGTGTGAAGAAAAGGAGGTTAAATGCGCTTCACAAGGAATAGTAAGTAAGTAAGTAAAGCTTTATTTATATACAGTAGCACCATTTAAAACACACCGTTACACAGTGCTTCACACACAAATGAAACATCGAACAATGATAGAAACCAAAGAATATATCACACTATGAAACACAGAAACAATGAGAGACAGAACAAACACAACATGTGAATGAAGCCTATAAAAATGTTTGCCTATAGAGATGGGTTTTTAGAGAGACCTGCGGGGCCAGGGGCGAACCTACCAACTTTACTGTCTTTCAGAGGATTCAGGTTCAGACTGAAGCTACAGATATCATATGAAACTAGAAAAACCTAAGGAATCCATCGGTATCAAACATGTCATGCTAACATGTCGGGAAGGAGGTTAAATAAGGCTCCAAAGTTTAGCAAAGTTTTAGCGAGGAAAAACTGGCATGTCCATTTTCAAAGGGGTCCCTTGACCTTTGACCTCCAGATATGTGAATGTAAATGGGTTCTATGGGTACCAACGAGTCTCCCCTTTAATAATAATAATAATAATACGTTTATTTGTAGAGCACTTTTCGAGCACAAAGCACAAAGTGCTTTCCAAGGAAATCCACATAATGTACAACAGAATACACTGAAACATAAATAATTAAATGAAAACAATAAAATGGAAAAATTAAGAAACAAGCATATACATATTCATACAGTTACATATGCACATATATACACATCAGCACACAAGCATACAAAAGACTAAAATTCATCTGACTGAAAAGCCATTTTATAAAAGTGGGTTTTAAGACGGGATTTAAAAGTTGTGACCGAGTCTGCTGATCTAATGCCAAATGGAAGACTGTTCCGGAGTCGGGGAGCCAGTACTGCGAAAGCACGATCGCCATTTGTTTTCAACCTGGTCTTTGGAACTGTTAAAAGACCCAGATTTGCTGACCTGGGGGGCCTGTTTGGACGGTACCGTGTGAGAAGCTCAGTGACATACTCCGGTACTAGTTCATTCAGAGCTTTATATGCCATTAAAAGCACTTTAAAATCAATTCTAAAAGACACTGGGAGCCAATGTAGTGAAGCCAGAGTTGGTGTGATATGAGAGCATCGTTTGGTTTTGGTTAGCAGACTTGCTGCAGAGTTCTGTACTATTTGGAGCAGGTGTTTTGGAGCAGCGATTATTTAAGCAGGTGTACAAGGCATTACAATAATCAAGACGGGAGGATATCAGGGCGTGTATAATTTTCTCCGTGTTTTTAAAAGAGAGAACTGATCGAATTTTCAAGATATTTCATAGTTGATAAAAACACGACTGGACTACTTTTTTAACATGGTGCTCTAGACTCAGGTTACTGTCAAGGATAACACCCAGATTTCTTGTGGCTGATTTTACATTGGGAGTAAGGGGGCCAAGGAGAGGTTGTACCTGATTTGAGATGTGTTCTGGGCCAATGATGAGTACTTCGGTCTTATCAGAATTGAGTTTTAGGAAATTTTGTGACATCCAACCAATTAGGTCAAGCAGAACTAACACAGAACATGCACCAGAGTCGGCAGCCATCAGTAAGTCGTTTGTGACTCTAAGAAGGGCAGTTTCTGTGCTGTGTAGTTTTCAGAAACCAGATTGAGATTTTTCAAAGATGTGGTTGTTGTTGAGTCCCTGTGTTAGTTGGTCCAGCACTACTTTTTCAAGGATTTTTGATGTGAAAGACAGTTTAGAAATTGGCCGGAAGTTTGTTAGGTCTGTGGGATCTAAACCAGGTCCCTTCAGCAGCGGTTGAACACAGGCGGTTTTGAATTGATCTGGTAAAACTCCAGAGGTAGGAGACCTGTTAATAATGGACAGTAATGCAGGGCTGACTGACTCTATTGATTCTTTTAACAGTTTTGAGGGTATAGTATCAAGAGGACTTGAAGAAGGACTCATTAATGCTACCGTATTCTTAAGGTCCTGCAATGATATTGGTCGGAAACAATCCAGCACCACCAAGGAGGGGCAAGTGAGGTCAACTGCAGATGTGGGAGGAGTGATGTTTACCCTAATCTTGTCAATCTTTTCTATGAAAAAGGAAAGGATTTTGTCACAGTCGGCTGAGGAAGAAACGTCTGCAATAGGAGGAGGAGAATTTACAAGCTGATTGATGGTGTTAAACAGGATTCTGGGGTTATGTTGGTTGGTGGAGATGAGCTGTGAGAAATACTGCTCCCTGGATTCCTTACAGACATGCCCAATTTATGATATACAGACGTAGGCAAAATTGTTGGTACTCTTCCGTTAAAGAAAGAAAAACCCACAAAGGTCACTGAAATAACTTGAAACTGAGAAAAGTAATAATAAATAAAAATTTATTGAAAATTAACTAATGAAAATGAGACATTGCTTTTGAATTTTGGTTCAACAGAATCATTTTAAAAAACAAACTAATGAAACTGGCCTGGACAAAAATGATGGTACCCTTAACTTAATATTTAGTTGCACAACCTTTTGAGGCAATCACTGCAAACAAGTGATTTCTGTAACTCTCAATGAGACTTCTGCACCTGTCGACAGGTATTTTGGCCCACTCCTCGTGAGCAAACTGCGCCAGCTGTTTCAGGTTTGAAGGGTGCCTTCTCCAGACTGCATGTTTCAGCTCCTTCCACAGATGTTCAATAGGATTTAGATCAGGGCTCATAGAAGGCCACTTCATAACAGTCCAATATTTTGTTCTTAGTCATTCTTGGGTGTTTTTAGCTGTGTTTTGGGTCATTATCCTGTTTGAGGACCCATGACCTGCAACTGAGACCAAGCTTTCTGACACTGGGCAGCACATTTCGCTCCAGAATGCCTTGATAGTCTTCAGATTTCATTGTACCCTGCACAGATTCAAGACACCCTGTGCCAGATGCAACAAAGCAGCCCCATAACATAACCGAGCCTCCTCCATGTTTCACATTAGGTACAGTGTTCTTTTCTTTGGATGCTTCATCTCTTCGTCTGTGAACATAGAGCTGATGTGACTTGCCAAAAAGCTCCAGTTTTGTCTCATCTGTCCAAAGGACATTCTCCCAGAAGCTTTGTGGCTTGTCAATATGCATTTTGGCAAATTCCAGTCTCGCTTTTTTATGATTTGGTGTCCTCCTGGGTCGTCTTCCATTAAGTCCACTTTGGCTCAAACAATGACGGATGGTGCGATCGGACACTGATGTACCTTGACCTTGGAGTTCACCTCTAATCTCTTTGGAAGTTGTTCTAGGCTCTTTGGTTACCATTCGTATTATCCGTCTCTTCAATATGTCATCAATTTTCCTCTTGCGGCCACGTCCAGGGAGGTAGGCTACAGTCCCATGGACCTTAAACTTCTGAATAATATGTGCAGCTGTAGTCACAGGAACGTCAAGCTGCTTGGAGATGGTCTTATAGCCTTTACCTTTAACATGAAGGTCTATAATGTTCTTTCTAATCTCCTGAGACAACTCTCTCCTTAGCTTTCTGTGGTCCATGTTCAGTGTGGTACACACCATGATACCAAACAGCACAGTGACTTCTTTTCACCCTTTAAATAGGCAGACTGACTGATTACAAGTTTGAAGATACCTGTGATGCTATTTACAGGACACACCTTAGTTTAATATGTCCCTATGGTCAAATTATTTTCAATCTTTTCTAGGGCTACCATCATTTTTGTCTAGGCCAGTTTCATCAGTTTGTTTTTTAAAATGATTCTGTTGAACCACAATTCAAAAGCAACAGCTGATTTTCATTAGTTAATTTTCAGTAAATTTTTATTTATTATTACTTTTGTCAGTTTCAAGTTATTTCAGTGACCATTGTGGGGTTTTCTTTCTTTAACGGAAGAGTACCAACAATTTTGCCTACGTCTGTATATTTACAGAAATGTAACTGGGGGCGAGGTCATGCAGTGCCTTTAATTCTTTTTTATTATTATTTTTATAGTCATTGTCTTTATTATATCATTGTCTTTATCATATCATTGTCTTTTATATTATCTACTTACTTTTACTGCCCTTTAAGAACAGTTTGCACATACGACACGACACTGGTCACTAATCTTATAGCTGTCGCTTGTATAGTACCCTATATCTATATTTATAGACCGTCTTTTAATGCATTGTGTATGTGATGGGGAGTTGCAAACTCAATTTCGTTGAACCTGTACAATGACAATAAAGGAAATCTAATCTTATATGTGATTAGCGAGATCTTATAGTTGATTCTGAATTTAACAGGAAGCCAGGGAAGGGATGTGTAATGGAAATTCTGTCAATTTCCCTAGATGAGTCCTAATGAACGTTGAAATAAAGATCTCAAACAGAGGAAATGTCTTTGTTGTATTTTATTCTTATAAGAAGAGGCACTGGTTATACAGAGTCACCCAGAGTCTACAGAAGAGTGCCTGCAGGAGAATATTACAATGTGATTATATAGAAATCTACAACAGAGAGTGTGTGACAAGGAGTTGTTTTACATGGGTAAGGAGTTGTTGTTGTTTTTTAATTTTTTTTGTACCTTTATTTATTCAGGGGGAGGTTCACTGAGAGCAATGCTCTCTTTTTACACAGTGTCCCAGTAAAAGTCAACACTCAGTACTTTCCCACTACATGAGACATGCAGACAGAGTAGACAGTAACTTTCTACTGATGCACAGAGAGACATCACTACATACAATGTCATTTTCCATTACATTTCCCCCCTTTTGATCATTCTAGTGATCAACATTAAAGTATATACATATGATGTATCAGGAAAGTACCTCAGTTAATTTAAATTTAAGTACTTTAATTTAAACAGACAAAATCCAAACAGTCACATATCATGATGTTTACGCTGAATGTCAGATGGAACAAGTGGAATAACATACAAACATACGAATTCAATCGAAAACCATTTCATAATCACCTTCCACGTAGGCATTTGTTTAATATTATTTTAGTTGCATATAATGATAATAAACCATGAATGATACATGATTATCAAAAGGCTCACCCTTAACCTCTAGCAATGACCTACATGTTCCGTCTTCAACCAATTAGGGCCTCCCAAGGAAAATTACCAAGTAGAAAATTACCTGTAGACCTCCCAAACCCTGTAAAGGTTTAGAGAGCTCTTTTGACAGAGGTCGCAGGTCACATGCATCTACTGACAACTGGCCAAAAACTCCGCCTCGGTTTCACAGGAGATGGAGCAAAAAGACTAGATGCGCTATCTACTCTATCTGGACAGGACAAAGGTAAAACCTCAGATGACAAAAGAGGGAAAACCCATATTGTCCCGTCCGTCCAAACCGATCATCTTCAGGGTGATGTAGGGTGATTTACCTGATCACGTTTCAAATATAACCCAACACACTTGATTAAATGACATCACACGCTAAATTTTAAACCTAACATAAAGTCAATCCTTATTCTTATACAAGGAAACAAGATAGATAATACAATAATAAATAAATGGAACAAAATCTAAGTAAAGAAGTAAATCATAGATCATAAACCATTTAATTTTTACCCTTTGAGATAGAGGTATCCTTACCCACAGAGGTACCCAGGAGCAGGATGCAATTTCAGCCTCCTTTCGGACACCATCAATGCAGCTCGGACACCCCCTCCCCAAATCCTTCAGTTTCTTCCTTTCTATTCCAAATCAATCATGCAGAATACCAGCTCATCTTGAAGAGTATACACTTTTACTATGAATCCCTACAACCTTTAATATCAGGATACATTGATTCTTATAAAATTCACTAACTAAAAATTGAAAACATTAAACAATTAAACCTTGAGAGAGTAAAAGATTCAACTCATTCTCCGTGTTTTTTGTCATCCATGTGATCCATTTATTGAAAGTGTTGTGAGTGTGTGTACTGAGGTGTGTGAGTTAATGTGATGTGTATGTAATGCAAGATAAGTATGTGTGTGTGTCATGACATGTAATATTGCTCTGATTTTAACACACACAATCATAGGGATCAATATCACTGGTCAAATAATGAATAAGGTTGATTATATTAGATTAACACACATTTTTAAAATGATTATCTATAACTGATTAAGTCTTCTCTTCAGCTCAGGTGCTTTACGCACCACAGAGCCATCCCTGTGGACAGGTCTCAAGACATACTGTCTTCCTTGCTGGCAAAATCAAATATCAATCAAACACAAACATGAAAAATAAAAAAGACGCGGCAGCATAAACTCTGGTACTTTTAAAACCCCCCTCTGAGTCTTTATCTGACTGCCTGATCACATTTGAGAATTGTGCTCTCATTATGGACAAGATGGTGTCGCGTGTACAATGCAAGGCTCTGCGTCTTCCCAATTTTTGCGATATTCATAGTTGTTGTCCTAAAGTCGCCTGGAGCATAGTAAGCTGAGGAGCAGTCTTCTCAGTTTGTTTTCAGTGGGTTGCCATTCTTTACAGAAAATGTAGAGTTGTTCTGCCATCTTTAAACCTCCTGCTGACAGTGGAGGGGGGTCAGCACGTGCATTCTGAATGTCTGTGGCAGGCTATGGGCGGCGAACGAGAGAGGGGCCCCGTGGCCCTGCCACTTGTATCATTGGCAGATTGACAATTCCAGGCGTATCCTCTAGCAGGCTGGAAATCACTTCCTCATCTGTTGTGTGCTGGCCTCCTCCGACGGCCCCATCCACCGCTGCAGAGGAAGTTGAGCTTCCTCCTCGGGCGGACGAGCCGGAGGAGCCTGCTATGGGGGCGGTGGCTTTGTTAGACGGGTCGATCTCCTTCTTTTTGAGCTTGGATTTACCGTCTTCTTCCGGGGTGCAGGGAGGAGGATAGGTGTCCAGATCAGGGTCCACCTTAGACAGCTCCTTAAACAGAGGAGAATAGGGAGATGATGGTTTATCTGACTTCATTTTAGATGTTACTTTATGCATCTGTTTGCTGTTACTCTTCCTTTCCCTACGTTCTGCTTCTCCCTTCCATGCTTTCAGACACTTTTTATGTTTTTCTATTTCCTCTAAATCTTTCCCCTTAACCTTCTTTCTGTCCCTCATCTTCTTCTCTACTTCTGTTAATCTGTTCTCTAGCTTCCCCAATTGATTTACGCTGAATGAGCCTCCAGGAGGAAACCCATAATCTTTAATCCATGTAGAAACACATTCTATGCTTTCCTCTCCGTATTTGGATCTCATGACATCGATACATCCTCCCTCAGGTGGAGAATCCTGAGTCGTCCCTGAATCGTTTCAGGTACGTGTACACGTCACTTTACAACACGGGGTGTCCCTCGTGACGTCTAGGTTACTATAGCTTAACCAACATAAAGCTCTAAGGCGGACAATGAACCTCGCTTTAGGTGCGGTCACTTTCCCCTTTTCTTCCACTTCTCTGAGTCAACCGACTTCAACAATTGCTTCAAACAATTGCTTCATACGCTTCAAACATGTCTTCCTTTAAGCACTGTATGTGTGTGAACAATGGCCACCCAACACAAATACTTCTTAGGTCAAGAAACTACAACGTTCAAAACTAATTTAATTTTGAACATCCATTTCTATTTTCCAGTTCTACTTTATTATCCCTTTCCTCTATGGAGTACAACAGATGCCACAGAATCTCAAATCACATCAGGAAATTACTTCAACCCAGTGGAAATTATTATGAAACTCAAGAAACCTCAAATTCCACGTTCTATTTTATTATTTATATTATACTGGTTTTTAATATTGTTATTATCAATGATTAAAAGACATCAGAAATTCAACGTCTCACCTTGTTAATAGTTGATTTGTTGGACTCAATCAGGTCCTTTGGGTCCCAGTAGAGATGGTCCAGAGCCGCTGGGGATCGGTCCTGTCAACTCTTAACTTGTCAAGGTACAGGCAGGAGGTTTCTCCTGGATGATCAGTCACCCGTCATCTCAGGACGATCTTCCACGGTACCTTGCTCGCAGCGCCAAGATTGTAATGGAAATTCTGTCAATTTCCCTAGATGAGTCCTAATGAACGTTGAAATAAAGATCTCAAACAGAGGAAATGTCTTTGTTGTATTTTATTCTTATAAGAAGAGGCACTGGTTGGTTATACAGAGTCACACAGAGTCTGTAGAAGAGTGCCTGCAGGAGAATATTACAATGTGATTATATAGAAATCTACAACGGAGAGTGTGGGACAAGGAGCTGTTTTACACAGATAAGGAGTTGTTTTACTCAGACAGTGTCCCAGTAGAACGTCAACACTCAGTACTTTCCCACTACATGAGACATGCAGATAGAGTAGACAGTAACTTTCTACTGATGCACAGAGAGACATCACTACATTCAATGTATTTTTCCATTACAGATGCCAGAACAGCGGTGATGTGAGACCGACGGCTGGTTCTGGTTTAGAACCTGGCAGCTGGATTTAGACTAGGCCTGCAGTCTGCTGCTCACAGAATAGGAGACATCTCAGGCTGCTCATCATCTGTTGCGTAATGTTCATTAATTGTGAACGTTTCCAGAATGTAGATTCAACATTCAAGAATTTTATTTGCCACGTACTCATACAGGATGTGTAGTGAAATGCAAAGTGGCAGTGCTCACAAGATTGTGCAAAACAACATCAACTATACAAATATTTTTAAAATGTAATAAAAAATCGTGGGAACAATGGCAATATTTACAATGAGAGGGGTCTATATACAATATGGAATATAAATATACGTGTGTGAATAGAATAGTAATGAGTGTGTGTGTATTCTCTGTATGTAGCCCTATGTGTGTGTGTGTGTGTGCGCGCGTGCATGCGTGCGTGTGAACGTTTATGGATAAGGGGGGCAGCGTGTGGCGCTTCGTGGGCGCCCTGGAGAGGTCAGAGTTCACAGTCCTGATGGCCTGGGCAAAGAAACTCTGCCTCAGTCTCTCTGTTTTGGCAGCGGAGACGTTTGCCTGACTGCAGCAGCTGGAACAGTCTGTTGTTTGGGTGGTGAGGATCCTTCATAATCCTGTAGGCTCTGGTTCTGCACTTCCTGGTGTACAGGTCCTGCAGGGAGGGGAGTGTGGTTCCTCTGCAGAGCCCTCTTATCCTGTGCAGAGCTGTTGCCAAACCAAGCAGTAATGCTTCCTGTCAGGATGCTCTCTACAGCTCCAGAGCAGAAAGTACTTCTTTACACTAAAAGGGAACAATTTGGAGGTTTTGTTCCTTATAGGTTATTGTGCAATGGTTTTACTGGTCCGGCCCACTTGATTTCAAAGTGCGCTGTATATGACCTATGAACTAAAATGAGTGTGTTTTAGTGTGTTAACATTGTAGCGCTGCTGCAGAACTTCTGCTTCAACACTGTGTTGTCTGCTGCCTCTTAGTGGCCATAAACAGTATTAGACACAATGAAACTGCAAGTCATTACTCTAAAAGGACACCAGATTGTATGTATGCGTATGAAATAATCTGAAAACTCAACATTGACTGGATTTATTATTTTGTTCTTTCACTGCATAGCGTTAACATGCAGGTGTTCATGTTGTTGTTGTGTCCACTCCCCGCCCATCGGACGAAGACAAACCAAAAGCTCTCGTTTCTATACATAGCCTACACTTTATTGAACATATGAAAATAATAATACACATGGCAGAACACAAATAAGTTAAGTCTCCCTTTTAACGATTCAGTACAAGAAGCATTGCGTGTGAATTTGTGCAATACGTTCAAGTGACGGCACCGATCCTTCAGTCACACGTGTCTAGTTCCAGCTAAAGTTGATTTCCCATCAATTCTCCACCACACAGTTAATGGAAAGAGCTCTTACCACAGGTGCTCTTGAAGCATCTCCAGCTGGCTCCGATGTTGGTGCTCAGAATAATTAATTACTTCTGAAAGAACACTTAGCAACCTAAGGTTTTTTTTATCCTCAGTTTTCAGACAAGGCAACAGCCAAATGTATAAAGAAGCCATTGTTTCACCTCATGTGGCGCCATGTTGTAGCTAAATACATTACACGCATCATCAAGCTGCTTAGTTTGGTTAACCTTTAGAGTAAAGAGCTGATTATCTACTGAGTTTAAGATATACTTTATAATTTGGACCACACACATGAAGCATCATAAACAGTATCGGAGACTGAAGGCCATAACGAGTGAGAAAAAGACTACCTCATGCTTCAACAAGTACATTCAAAGTACAACTCGTCATGTGTGTTGTACATTTACGCAATATTTACATACGTTAAAGCTTCCCCTCTGTGGCTCGTCGGCGCCGTGTTTGCATTTCAAATTTCCATCATCTCTTCACTTCAGAAAGCGAAAGCAGAAAAAAATATATATATTTAAAGAACGCAATGCAAGACTTGGAAATGACAGTATGGCGTCATCACAGAAAAGCCAAGTTTGAGTGGTGTAACACGTGTTAAATATATCTTTTTTTGTTCGTCAGCGAGAGGCTGAAAGGTCACTCAACTGTCTCGAGTGCCTCGTGAAATATACAAGAGCAGCTCACACGATATGAGAGATCACATGTTGAAATCTTATCAGCTGCACGCAGATTAAATCAAGGCAGAGACGAAGACATGAAGTTTAAAGACAAGACAGTTTTGTATTTAACCGTTCTAAAATGGATACACAACTATATAAGCATAGCTTGTCCCCAAAAAAGTCATCTCTATTACAGGAAGGGTATCTTCATAAATAGCAGATAAAGGAGTGAAGTGGATGTGAGAAGAGAGGAGAGAGAGGTAGAGGAGATCTTCTTAGTAGGAGCGGATGGCCGGAGGGACGTGGGCACAGGCCTGCTCGTCCAGAGAGTGGTCGATGACAGGCCGGTACTTGAGGGTCACCTGTGATTACACAAAAACAACAGATATATATCAGATTATTTACTCTGCTGGCCTTTAAAGTTAACAATGGTTACTAGAGCTGCCTAAAGGTCCCGACACAACAAGCCGACAGACAGTTTGGGGCCGTCGTTCAGCGTGTTGTATCTTGATTTTTGTATTTTACCGCTGCTTCTTGTTTCTGCACTATCCCCTTTGCTGCTGTACACTGCAAATTTCCCCACTGTGGGACTAATAAAAGGAATATCTTATCTTATTCCAATACACGGATATTTTCACACCAACATGGCCATCTGGAATGAAGCTAAGTGGTGAGTGAGAGTGGTGTGAAAATGGTCGACAAACGCCGCTTTGTTTCATGTACGTATCATAACAACGGCTTGTGTATCCGCCGTCCTCGGGCTTCCTGTTTCCCTTTTTGAATGACAAATACAGACTACCGCCGCCTGCTGGTGTGGAGAGTTATTTCATCTCACGCAGGCGCAGAACGTACGTGCTAACTGGCCGTCGGCTGTAGTCTTTGCGGTGTGTTCAAGTGCAGCTTTTTGGCCAGGACAAAGGCGTCGTGAGGCGAATCAAAGGTTGGCCTTCGTCGCTGCTAATTCTTTGATATCGGGTTGGTATGTCCGGGCCTTAATATCCTGCTGTAAGCACCATAACCTGACACACACTGACCTTTCCAGTCTTGGGGTCAACGTAGGACATAGTGTGTTTCCTCCAGTGATCGTCATAGGGCGTCTCCTCCTGACCCTGCAGGGGCTTTGAATAGTCATACTCATCGATTCGGTCCTGGAATGTAGTTAAGAAAAAACAATGTCAGAGGAGAGACCGGCTGCGATACACAGTGAGAAGTTATTTACGCAATTATCCACAGAGTCAGTTTAGAAAAGAACATGACAACCCTGGGACAGAAAGGAGAAGCAGAGGAATAAACATAAAGAAACGCATAGAAACACAGATAAAGTGTGGTAAAAAGTGACCTTAAAGTCCTCTCTGGCGTGGGCTCCCCTGCTCTCCTTCCTCTGCTCGGCTGAGTGGATGGTCTGGACGCCGTTCAGCATCAGATTCTGCAGCTCCAAACTTTCCACCAGGTCTGTGTTCCACACAATGCCTGGAGTAGAGGAGATGGAAGGGAAGGTATTTTATCACTTACAGTAGGTCACAGAGTAATATTAAGGCACATTTACACACAAAGAGGCAGAAGGAAACTGTAAACAGTCAGAATAAGACACACAAAGTGGTGCAGTACCTCTGTCAAAGGTCTTGATGTCATCCAGGGTCTGGTAAATGGCGTCCATCTTGTCGCATCCCTCCTTCAGAACGGAGCCGGTACGGAACACGGCGGCGTGGGCCTGCATGGCCTGTAAGGAGAGGCAGGAAGAGACAGAGGATTCATATATATCTATAGAAGTTTCTGTAGGATCCACACAGGCCAGGTGATAATGTGAGGGACCTTAACAGTGCTAGTAGTACATCACAGTATACTACTGCATAGCATCGAATATACAATGACTTCATAATACATGCTTTTCTGTCAGACATGTTTCCAAATAATGTTTCTAATGCGCAATGTGACTATTCTTTTCTGATTTTGTGTACCTTCTGCATGTTGAGCCTAATCTCGGAGGTCCTCAAGCTTCCGTTGGCGAACCTCAGCTTGTCCAGGTTGGCCACAGACTCCTCTCCTGCGCTGGGCGCCAGAGGAGACAGTTCCTCTCCTGAAGAGGAAACAAAAAACACCAGCAGAGTCAGCGGTGAAGCAAGCAGGTAATGTGAACACTGGAACACTGCTGCCAGATATGATCTAGTCTGTGTAGAGCGTTATAATGTTGTCAAACAGAAGGTGAATTATTGACCAGAATACTCAAAAGTCACATATATTCATCTGGACAGGGCAGTGATGTATAAATAGCTTTCAAAACAGAATATTGTGGCATGTGTGACTATTTCAGCCTTCTTTCAGCTGCATCCTGAACTCCGGCGGTGTGAAACAGACTTGAGAGCAAGTCATAAAATAAATATAAAAACATAATTCAAAGCGGTAAGCACCCTACAGCATACAGCCAGCGGTCCTTCCTGCATCTGTCAGTTTAAACTGGGTTGTTTTTAGTCTGATTATAACTTCTTCGTATGTGTGTAATATTATCATACAATCCGCGCACCGAGCTGTGATTGGTCAGTAGGCGGTGCTTTTTGAATCATCACTAATGCTCTAGTGTCAAACATGAAAAAAAACAACAACAAAAAACAAAGCAGAATTTAAAGGAGACAAGTCGTGCTCATTTCCAGGTTCATACTTGTATTTAGAGTTTCTACTAGAACATGTTTACATACTGTCTCTTTAAGACCTCCTCCTGAAAATGTCCAGTCTGCTCTGATTGGCTTGTGAGAAAAACATGGCACACCTTTGCAACGGTAGTTCTCAAGCCGTATATATATTCTAATGAAGCTGCATGTGACATAGGTAGGGGAGCCAAATCTGATTGGCTTGTTGAATCACATGTTTTCTGATCTAGACAGCCCACAAAAGAACTGACTAGGTTGTCTTATTTCACAGTTTGTGAGTTGGTAGACACTCCAGATACCCAGATGGATGTCCCCTTTGCATTCTAATAAAACTCATGAACATAAGTCCTCACCAGGTTTGTGCTCCTCGGCGATGGTGAGGGCGCACGCTCTGCCGAAGACCACCAGGTCCAGCAGAGAGTTAGCGCCCAGCCGGTTAGCCCCGTGGACGCTGGCACACGCCGCCTCACCGCAGGCATACAGCCCAGGAACCACCTTATCCTTTCCGTCAGTATGAGTGATCACCTGACGGGAACAAAAAATTAAAGTGCTGTCAGTTTGTCATTGAAGTACTTAAAAGAGTGTGAGGAGGAAATGTGTGTGTGTGTGTGACTGTGCACACATTACCTACCTGTCCCTTGTAGTTTGTGGGTACTCCACCCATGTTGTAGTGAACGGTGGGCAGGACGGGGATGGGCTCTTTAGTGACGTCGACTCCGGCGAAGATCATGGCCGTCTCTGAGATGCCAGGCAGCCTCGTGGCCAGCTGCTGGGGGGGCAGGTGGTGAAGCTGCAGGTACACATGGTCCTTCTCTGGACCAACACCCCTGAAGGAGCAAACACAGACCGGTAGAGAAAAGATCTGATTTAACTGTGCGTTGATCATTACATTTTTGCATGCAGAATTACATCACACACACATATCTATATATATCTATATATATATATATATATATCTATTTTGTCCATACCTGCCCTCTCTGATCTCTATGGTCATGGAGCGAGACACCACGTCTCTGGAGGCCAGATCTTTGGCGTTGGGTGCGTAGCGCTCCATGAAGCGCTCTCCCTCACTGTTGATGAGGATCCCTCCCTCGCCACGGCAACCCTCTGTGATCAGACAGCCAGCTCCGTAGATCCCTGTCAAGATTCACATGTTAACACCAAAGTGAGTAAACTTAGAGCTTAGTCCTGGGTTTTTTAGAACCACAATAGTGTTTTACGTGGGGTACATTATTCCTCTGGGTTACCATGGTAACTTAAACTAGACATAACCCTGCTCTGGAACAAGGTTTTATTCAAGCTATTGGACCCAAATGTTGATGAGTGAATAACAGTTATATAGTAAACTATTAAACAGCAGTTATCTTTGCAATGAAAATACTTCGTAGGATTCCTACGTATAATTGTAGATTTTAACCCGTCAGTGCAGGTAAACATTGGGACCATAAAGTTCTCAGAGCTTTATTGTTATGACACAATATAGTCTCAATAAAAACTATAATGGTGTGCTTTATCGACCGAACGGTGATAAGTATATTTATTACACAATCATTTTATGCCAGAAGTCCTTCAGAGCACCAGACAGCTGTTACCCTTAAATTGATTTTAGTGCTCAGATTCATTCCATGTATTAGTTAGAAATACAAACATTAGTAGTCAAGTTCTTTCTGATAAAAAAAAAAAACTTTTGACATGCCGACAGCTTTTTTTATACGATCCCTTCAGCCTTGTTAAGCTACTGTTTTTATTATTCTATTATGTTCTACAATAAAAAACTAGAATTACGCGGTTGTATGCTTCTGCCAACCAGTTGCAGTTGCATCCACGTCTGTCCGAAATGTCATCCCTACAGCAATTTATCCTGTTAGACATTTGTGTGAACTTGTCATAATCAGCATATTAATTATTGACTTTGACCACCCAAATCTAAACAGGTCATCATGAGTCCAAGTGGACGTTTGTGCCAAATTTGAAGAAATTCCCTCATAGCGTTCCTGAGGTATGGCGTTCACGAGAATCAGACAAACGGACTCTGCACTGGCTTCAAATTCAATTTCGCATCCATTTTAAGATACTGGTTCTAACCTTTAGAGCCTTGCATGGTCAAACACCCCGGTATATTACTGACCACCTTTACACACCAAATCAGGCTCTTAGGTCTTCTGACCAAAAATTACTGTCAGTCCCCAAAACCCACTATAAAACCCGAGGTGACCGTGCCTTTCAAGCTTTCGCACCCAATTTATTGAACGCTGTCCCCCTATCGCTGCGATCCCTAGACTCTCTACCGCTGCGATCCCTAGACCCTCTACGATTCCTAGACTCTCTACCGCTGCGATTCCTAGACTCTCTACCGCTGCGATTCCTAGACTCTCTACCGCTGCGATTCCTAGACTCTCTACCGCTGCGATTCCTAGACTCTCTACCGCTGCGATTCCTAGACTCTCTACCGCTGCGATCCCTAGACCCTCTACCGCTGCGATTCCTAGACTCTCTACCGCTGCGATTCCTAGACTCTCTACCGCTGCGATCCCTAGACTCTCTACCGCTGCGATCCCTAGACTCTCTACCGCTGCGATCCCTAGACCCTCTACCGCTGCGATTCCTAGACTCTCTACCGCTGCGATCCCTAGACCCTCTACCGCTGCGATCCCTAGACCCTCTACCGCTGCGATCCCTAGACTCTCTACCGCTGCGATCCCTAGACTCTCTACCGCTGCGATCCCTAGACCCTCTACCGCTGCGATTCCTAGACTCTCTACCGCTGCGATCCCTAGACTCTCTACCGCTGCGATCCCTAGACTCTCTACCGCTGCGATCCCTAGACTCTCTACCGCTGCGATCCCTAGACTCTCTACCGCTGCGATCCCTAGACTCTCTACCGCTGCGATCCCTAGACTCTCTACCGCTGCGATCCCTAGACTCTCTACCGCTGCGATCCCTAGACTCTCTACCGCTGCGATCCCTAGACTCTCCACCGCTGCGATCCCGAGACTTCTGTGACATTTTTATGAAGCAGCTGAAAACGTTTTTATTCTTTCAGCCTTTTGTTAATCTGTCTGAATGAAATATTTATATACGAAAATATTTTACTTATATTAAAAGGGTATTCTGCATTTATGTTGAACAACTTTCAAAGTTGGTGCATCACATAAAAGGGGAGAAAATCTGTAGTGGCTCAGCCTTTACTGACCTCCCACGGGTCACATCACTGGGCGACTTCACACATAACTGAAGAGTCTGGTGTCAAATGTCCAGCAGGACAAAAATAAAGAGGACCACTAGTCTTAATGTAACAGGGGTCTAATATTGGAGCTCAATGTAAACAGTCAGGACTGAACAGACTTAAGGATCAGCCCAGGATTAGGGAGCTGATATACATGTATGCCAGACTGACTCGTTAACTTGAAAGTCCTCCGAGTGTAAATGAACCAGACGCGTTACTGTCCATCATAGTAAATGGGACAAAAGGAAGTGAATTAATAGTTCTAAAATAATCTATTTTCAATATATCTCCTGGACACTTGACCAGCAGGTTGTCTGAGCAGTACACCAGAGATAATTATTAGTGCTTACATCTCTCACTATCTCTTAACAGAAAATGTCAATAACCACCACACAATGAAACAGTTGACACCATTTAAACATCCTTATCACACCTTTACAGCTAGACAATAAAATAACGGACTTTGAACGGTCATTGACGGAATAAATTCCTCGTTTAAATTGCTATAAATAATCTAGACGTGTCTTTAAAGTATGCATGAAGCCGCTGTGGAGCGGTCAAGCGATTCCCTTTCAAAATAAGATTCAGCTTTCACGCTTCAGTAGAAGAATTATTTTATGACTTTGGTTTTAATAAGTTAATAAGTATATTTTTCTCACCAGTGGGATGGAACTGTACAAACTCCAAATCCTGGCAGGGCAGGCCAGCTCTGGTCACCATTGCATTTCCATCTCCTGTGCTAGTGTGGGCAGATGTGCAACTGAAATAGGTTCTTCCATAACCCCTGGAAGGAAAGATACAACTCATTAATAAACTTTGATGCTTTGTCTCAAACTATGGCTGTAAACTTGAGTTATATAAATGAAGAAAAAAGGGTCCACTTTTTCTGTTTTTCGCAAACAGTGAGTGTGATACCTACCCAGTAGCAATGACAGTGTTCTGGGCTCTGAAGCGGTGAATAGATCCGTCCTCCATGCAGAGAGCGATCACTCCTTTACACTCTCCGTTTTCCATCAGCAGGTCCAGGGCAAAGTACTCCACAAAGTAACTGGTGTCGTAACGAAGCGACTGAACAGATGCATGAAATGTGGTTAAATGGTATTTTATGTATGTCAAGAACTGAGTAGAAGAAAAGATGGAGAACAAGTACTATGTGGACTTACCCGTCCATAAAGTGTGTGCAGTAGCGAGTGTCCTGTCCTGTCTGCTACGCAGCAGCAGCGGTGGGCCTGGCCTCCTTTTCCGTACTTGAGACTCTGACCTCCAAAGGCCCTCTGGTAGATCTTCCCATCTTCAGTGCGGCTGAACGGCATGCCGAAGTTCTCCAGCTTGGAAAAGAGACACAGCGACATGACGTTGAGATTTGCGGCGTTGTCGTATATTTTTGTGGAAACAGCCGTTGTGATGGTGTGACGCAAGAATTAAAATTTGTTCATTAAAAAACCCAAAAAGTAACATTGAATAAGACCTAATCGCCCGACAAATCTCAGACAAAATTAAAAAAGAAAATTAAAACTAACTACTTAAATCTAGACCACAGAAACAAGGATATATCCATATCTTATGTAACATATTCTGGACTGCGAAGTACTTATACAGTATGTAAAAAAATATTTTCCCTAAATTGTATGCTGTATATTCTAATTGAATGACTTATATTCTCTGGATTTCCTTCTTTGGAGCCAAAAAGACAGCAACTAACAACCACCGATGTGAAGAAGGAAGGTTAAAAACGCTTCAGCCGCCTCACAAGGAATAGTAGTCCTGTCCGGTACTCAGAGAGTAGGGCAATCTTGTAACAGGAGACTTCAGAGAGCAGGTCCAAAGCACACTGGAGCACACGGATTTAAGGCAGTAAACTTTATTAAAGACTAACGTTTCGACGCCAACTGCGTATTCATTAGAGCGGTGGAGTTGGACAAGACGCAGTTGGCGGTTGAAACGTTAGTTTCCTTAAATCCGTGTGCTCCAGTGTGCTTTGGACCCGCTCTCTGAAGTCTCTCCTGTTATAACCATCGATGTGCCTGCTGAGACCTTACCTCCACTACGGCTGCAGGAGCCTGCTCCGTCATGTAGTGAATAGCGTCCTGGTCTCCCAGCCAATCAGATCCCTTCACTGTGTCGTAGAAATGCCACCTCCAGTCATCCTCCTCCATGTTCCCCAGCGCTGCATTGATCCCACCCTGTGAACCAGGTTAATATGCAAAAATACAATATATTTAATATATTTATAAGAAGCTTTGCATTTGCATAACTAATCTGTATTGTTAAATCCCAGTCTAATGAATGCAGTCTGAGTTGAGCCTGATGAAACATACAGTACATGCAGGTGTTATACCTGTGCAGCAACGGTGTGAGACCTGGTGGGGAAGAGCTTGGTGACGCAGGCAGTGTTGAAGCCAGCCTCAGACAGGCCAAAAGCCGCCCTGAGTCCTGCTCCTCCAGCTCCTACCACCACCGCATCGAACTCATGATCCACCACGGGGTACTGAGTAGAAATCTGAGAACAAAGAGGGAGAGAGGTTACTGTCAATTATTGTATGTATGTATGTATGTATGTATGTATGTATATATATATATATATATATATATATATATATATATAAATATATATATATATAATTAAAAGGTAGTAACTTTGATATTGACACCTGATGCTCCAGTGAACAATAAGAGTATGCACAGACTCACATTTCTGTACCTTATCATGCATCCACACTAAAACCCTATTAAATGCTAAGCTACATAAAAGAGCAAATGTGACTCACATCATCTGATATTTTGGCACTTGTTTTCTTGCCATAGATGGAGAAGTGAAAGTTCCTGGATCCCTGAACTGCAGCAGCAGGGACCTGACAGATAAGAAAAGAAAAAAACAATTGATATCAGTGGAGAAATCAAACAAAAAGCAGCAGCACTGCAGCATGAACCACAAGAATGGCTGCTTGTCTACAGAAAACATACTCTTCTTCTAAGCCTGTACTGCTATTAAGGCAGTAGAAGGAGGGTTTAAATGTATAATCCTAATTTAGTGTAACGTTACAGTTGCCTTTGAAGAGATTAGCATTGTATGCCTTAACATTTGGCTAGTTCACAGTAGCTAACATTAGCTAACAGGTTTCCACAAGGGCACCTGAAGTAACTCTAATAAACACGTTGGAATCCCTCTATTATGTTGACAGATTACTGAGCATATTATCCTCTATACATAATATGTTATAAGTTATATAGTTATACGTTATATAGCCTTCTGCTGGACTCACATGCTAGCTGTTCTTGGTGTCACATTGAACCACCCTCAGCTACATAACACAGCTACATAACTCACAGGTTACGCAAGTCAGTTACGAAAGCTGAAAGTGCAGCAACATTCTTCCTTTTAGCGTAAACAAACAGACAATCAACACACACAAATCTTTCATATACAGATATGTGACAGAGTTAGTATCCAACTGTTCCTACTCACTGCTTTAGTTGTAGATAAAACCCTGTTGGAGAGGAGTCTGGAGGCAGCACGAACACTCGCCATGTTGTCAGCTGAAGGAGCGGCTCTGATTTCGAGCCACGGTGGAGGAGCAGATATCCTTAACAATGGACCAAACCACTCTCTGAAAACGGAGGTGTCACTTATGTTACACCTTATTGTTATCCTTTAAAACCTTTATTATCGCTATTAAACTGTAAAAACAGTATTTTTATTGCTACAATGTATCCAGATAAACACACAGACATATTTATTTTAACACTTATGGGATCGTTATACAAGTGATTCCCACGAAATCCCCCCCGGTCGGTCTAGATGGACTGCTGCAGCGTCTGGTTGTGTAAGCAGACAGGCTGTGCAGGAACTAATGTACAAGTGACCTAGACTGTTCATTCAAGGTGAGACACAGCACCAGATATCTAACACACCGACTGTAGTCGGACTTAAAACAACTATTAAATCCCGTGTTGTGTTTGTATGAAATACTCTAGCGAGCATGAGCCAGCAGGCTAAACGTTAGCTAGCATGTTAGCTCCTAGCTAGCCTTGTTTGTGGTCAGCTGGGATGATGAACTTCACAGACTGTTGTTGTTGTTGTTGCAGTGGTTTCATACATTGATAACAAACTTTCACATCTAGTGCTTAGTTGCTACACCATTTCACCAATGCCACACATTTGTAAATATCTTCTTAGTGAATTTAAAGCTATCTCCTTCTAGTAAGCTACAAATTCAATGGATCCTTCATTGTGTATTGAAACATGATCAGTGTGTGCTCATGTTTAGAGCTAAACCACCTCAGCTGTGCTGCTGCTAACTGAGCTACTGACACCTAGAAATAAAGACCATGATGACAGCATACATACTGCTGATAGAGCTAATGACAACTAGAAATAAAGACCATCATGACTGCATCAATGCTGCAGGAGCAGTGGGATTGAAAAGACTTGAGGAGCACCCTCAATGTAAACATTTGTTATAATGTGAATTCAAATGAGTTTATTATTACTGATGTTTTTGTCTTTCCTGTGTGTGTGTGTGTGTGTGTGTGTGTGTGAGACAGCAGCCTCCATGAACAACTTGAATGACCCTCCCAGATGGAACATCCAACCAGACCCCAGAGGAAGGGGGGCGGGGGCCGGTGATGGCAACCAATGGAACTACGCCCTGCTGGTCCCCATGCTGGGACTGGCTGCATTTCGTAAGTTACACAAAAAGAAATGTGTCTAGGAGTGTGTCTGTGGGTGAGGTAACAGGAGGATAGGAGAACAACATTTGAGCTATTGATGGTATAGTTAATGAATGTCCTCATGCAAAGCTTTGAGTTTCAGTGAGATCCACACTTTACCTGTACTGGTGTCCAAGCTCAGCTTTACCAACTGAAGATTGTACTGAATGCTGAAAGAAAAAAAACTGGAGTTGAATCAGAGTATTGTTACTACTCTCCACATACAAATACTTGTGATTTTGAATTGATGACCACCTCTCTTTTAAACCTCATATACAGAGTCTGGTGAAAAAGTAGAAATTGAAGTTAGGTTTTTATTTTAGAAACAAGTCTTGTTTTTCTCTTGATGTCAGACAGAAACTGGTTGAAGCAACGTTCTTGCCTGTTCTTGACTACGGTGATCTGCTTTACATGAATGCATCAGTCTATTGTCTCCATATGTTGGATACTGTATATCATGGTGCTTTAATGTTTGTTACAAACTGTAGAGCCCTCACTCATCACTGTGTATTGTACTCCAAAGTCAATTGGCCTGCTCTGTCAATACGTCGGCTTAGCCATTGGTATGTTTATAATCTATTTTATGTTTTCTGCACCATTTGCATGGAATAGCCTGCAAAATGAACTTAATCTCCAGCACCTAGTCACTCTAAATGAATTTAAAGGCATGGTTAAATCTATAGAAACCGACTCTATCCATGATTGTACTTGTTTTGATTAAAATAGGATTATATGGCTTCCCTGCACTTTTACGGTATGGCACCTTTGAGCTGATCTATTGTTTTTTAATGTGTGTGTATGAAATTGTTTGTACTGCTGCCATTCTTGGCCAGGTCGCTCTTGAAAAAGAGATTTTAATCTCAATGGGTCTAAACCTGGTGAAATAAAGGTTAATGAAAATAAAAGTGGCCATTTGTGGGGAAAAAAATCAACCTTAATTTAAAGGGCTAACGCACCGTGGGTATGTGGATTACAAATGAACCGCATCAGTTTCCGCATCAAAGTTCGAATGACACTTCTCATAGTGGCCCAAACGAATCACACCAACTGGGCAAACAGATCTGAGTTTGTTTTAACCGAATCAAACAGGTTAGGTGTGACTTAGATTGTTGCATTATCTCTTAAATTATCTCAAAAAATGTCTCAACTCCCACCGTGCCTCCAGGTTGGATCTGGACCAGGGAATCTCAGAGGGAGATCCAGAATGTCAAAGACCAATATGACAAGGACGTGTCCACAATAAAAAGCGAGATGGAGGCACGGTACCGGGAGACACTGACAGAGAGGCGCAGGGCGGCGGCTAGACTAGAGCTGGAGCTGGAGAAGGAGAGGCAGAGGGTAAAAGGTTACAAGCAGGCCCTGGTCTCACAGAGCCAGCAGCTGATGGGAGAACGGAAACAGTTACATCAGGTAAAATCTTGTCTCCATTTCTGCTATTGTGCATGTTTCGCTTCAAGCCTGTAGCCTCTCCTGCTTAAATCGAAACACTGACTTCTCCCTTAAAAGGAGCGCGAGGCCTTGGAGGAAGAGAAGCAAAGGCTGGTAAAGTCCGGCGCTGCAGGGGCGGTGCTGCATGACGCCCTGGAACGAGAGAACAACTGGTACCGGCGAGCCACCGCCACCCTGAAGGAACTAGAAGGTCAGCTCTTAGAGCGGCAGAATGCCTTCTGTTCCCTCATCCAACCTCGAGAACAGCGGCTGGAGATGGAGAAGAACATGCTGCTTAAGGTCGTCAAAGACCCCGTCGGGGCGGAACTGGATCTAGAGTTGGACCTGAAGGATATTTTTAAGAGAGATAAGCACTGTGCGGACCTGCTAAACATGGACAAGAGAAAGAATGGAAGCCTCATGTGGGTGTACCTCAAGTACTGGCAGCTGCAGGTCACCGTCCAGAAACACAAGAGAGCTGAAGAAGCCATATTTGGAGGGAAAATCCAGTCTCAAACAAAGTGACAAACACAAGCTGCTGTTTGTCATTTGACTCTGAAGAATGTTGAAAGTATGTGGATCAGAAATGGAAAATGCATGCATTTTTTTTTTTTATTATCTTTACTTGATAATGATTTTATGGAAACACAATAGTTAACCCCAATAACAAGATCATGTTTATCCCTTGAAGCTCAGAGTTTTGAAAAAGAAGGGATGTTTTGTCAGGTTTTGAGCATGCTGGACGATTACTTATTAACTTCAGAAGCCCCAGCTAAGACTAATTATCTTTAAATTAACTGTGTGAAAAGGTAGAATGATAAAATGCTCATTCAGGTGATATCCATATTGGATGCACAACTGATGTTAAATACATAGAGATGTATTTTTTTTCCAATTAGCCCTTTGGAAAAGTCTGTCAGAATATTTGTGTCAATTTAACTCACATTCTCTGAGTGCCATGAATTACTGCTAGCTACATATATTGTAGGTCTGGAAACATTTGTTCCTCCACCTTGGGTATGAATTTCCCATAAACTGTTCCCAATATGATGTGATAATTACACATCTCTTTGTTGCTGCAAGTGTCTTCAGGAGAGAAAATAATCACAAGATAAACTACTGTGTTGAACAAAACAGCCAGGAAACATTAACACATTGACAAGAATTATTTTTTGAACGTTATTTTGATGGAAAAGTCCTCGAAGTCTTTCTGTGGAGAGTGTTGACAACACACATTAATATGTTGATGGACTATTGGAGATATTTATCATATCTGTGGGACTATATTTGTTTTTACTTGGGGTTTCCTCCCATGTATGACATCTCTCTTTACACCATTTCTGACACATGGCCCAAAGCCAGTAGAATAGTGTGTCTTCAAATGCAGGTTTTAGGGAGACGGGACACTGAAGGTGCATGTGAGTCTAAATAAGGGAATAGAGCACAAAGTAGTTCTCAGTACTGCAACACCTCACCACAATACTGCAACAATAATAGTCAAATAGCACCCTTTTACATCACACTTCACCCCCGTAATGAAAGGATGAACTAAAGCTGTAGCATTTCTGTAAAGTTGCCAAGTCTCTCTATGCTGTTATGCTTTTTGTTTTGGACCATAACTTGGTGATTAAGTGCTGGATATGATGCCATGAATTCAAATGTACCCACTCTAACCACTCTGTGAAATCCTCCTAATAAATTCCTGGTTTAAAAACTTAATTTCTTGTTCTTGTTTGCTCCTAAGAATCTCAAAAAGTAATACTACATTTACCATATATAATATCAGCTCACTGTTGGTCCCTTTACGATGCTGTTGTCTTACCACAAGGGGTTGCTGCCGCTCTGTTTGTATCCTGAAGAATGATCATTTAATATGAAAGCTTAGTGGAAGCTCATAATGCATTTACAGTATGCAACAGGAATACATGGAAACATCTGGTCAACATCACTCATCTCATCTATAGTCCTAACCTTATCATAGTGCATGTATGTCAAGTTTTTTGTTGTATTTTTTCTAACAGGACAGTTAGTTTTATTATAGTAACTTCCATGTAAAACAGTTGGTAAAATGAGGTTCCAGACACTGTTTCATGAAGCTTTGTTAGTCATGGAAATCACAGACAATGACAAACATAGTCTACAAACATTGTTTGTTTCTACAATACAGTATCTCATTACTTTTTTTTTGCAAAGTATAGCACATGATCTTTGAATTCAGCATTATTACACCTTTTTAAAGATAATAATTTGGTAATTGAATTTGGAGAAAATCCAGAGAATCTCTCTTAAAATAAGCTAACACTGCTCAGAAGAACAATTCAAGAGCTTTTTTCCATCTAGGTCTTTTGTTTGTCTGATACTAAAAACACCCAGTTACTTAGATATTTTTACTTTCATTAAAACACTCCTGTCAATCTTTCAAATGTCACAGTTAAGATAGTTACACAATATACAATTTAGAAGTCAAATTGAATCTACTAATACCAGCGTGTAAATTACAATAACAGAGGCTATATTATATTTTCTGATCTTATAAATGTCTTCCACCTCCTTGTGTCACTCCCTCCTCTGCACCCGCTGAGAGGTGTCCCTCGGTGAGGACATCAGGCTCGAGGCTCTGAAGTTCACCCTCACTGGCTTGCTGATGTCCTGAGTTACAGCAGTCACTTCCTGTTTATCCTCCTTCCCCAGTGTGACTGGTTTTTGTTCTGTTTGCTCATGATCCCTGCTGGTGTTGAAGAAGGGTTGCTGGTGCTCTGTCATGCCTCTGCTGTTGCTGCCCAGCCTCAGCGTCTGGCTGGGGCTCCTCTCCACCATGAAGTGGGTCACCTGTTGCTGCTTGTAACTCTCTCTGCGAACGCTGTCTGTCTCTGACAGAGTCAGCCTGGAACACATTATACACACCAGATAAATTAGTTTTAATCCACCTCTCTGCGATACGTTAAAGTAGAGTGGCACCGTGGACATATCTCTTTCACATTCTTTCATAGACTTAAGGGTAAATTCAGTTGACACTTTGAAGCTGGTCACATTTTTGACCACACCACATCACATATTACAGGTTTTTTTCATTTAGCAGTAAAAGGCAACATACCTGCAGTGACATCACTGATCAGGATGAGGTCATGAACTCGCCTGAAAGTTTCAACCCAAACAAGGCAGTGTAGCAGCAGATTTCAGCCCCACTGTATACATACATCACGGAGGATTTTACCCTCTAAGTCAGGGGTCAGCAACCTTTACTATCAAAAGAGCCATTTTAGGCAAAAAGAAATCTGTCTGGAACCGCAAAACATTTGAGCATTGTGATGAAGGTAACACAGTTTATAGTCTAAGTATATAGTATATAAGTCTAATGCAGTGACATTGCCAGAATAAAGTCGTAATATTACGAGAAAAAGTCATAACTTAATGAGAAAAAAAGTTGTAATATTACGAAAATAAAGTCAAAACTTTACGAGAAAAAAAGTCGGAATATTACGAAAATAAAGTCAAAACTTTACGAGAAAAAAAGTCGGAATATTACGAGAATAAAGTCATAACTTTACGCGAAAAAAAGAAAATAACACGTAAAATTACTACTTTATAATATTATGACTTTATTCTCATAATACTACAACTTCTTTTCTTGTAAACCTATGACTTTATTCTCGTAATATTATAACTTTATTCCTGAAATCTCAGATTAATTTTTTTCCTCAATGTGGCCCTAATACACCGTCGTACCATAGACCTACAACAATAATAAATAAAAGTGAGAATGTAAACAAAGAACAGTTATTCATTTCCATTTTTAAAAATCCACAGTTCGCATGTGGCTCCGAAGCCGCAGGTTGCTGACTCCTGTGCTAAGTCAAAATACAGCATGTCCATGTCATGTGTTAACAGTAAAACATAATGAGTACATGGGTTGCTCCGTTGCCCTTGACCCTCTGCTGCATGTCACAACATATTGAGCACTACACCATATAAATCTATAAATACCTAAAGAGGACCTATTATGCTTATTTCCAGGTGCTTTCTTGTATTTTGGGTTTCTACTATTGAACATGTTTATCTGCTTTAATGTTTAAAAAAACGCTTAATTTT
This sequence comes from Sebastes fasciatus, assembly GCF_043250625.1. Lineage (NCBI taxonomy): Eukaryota > Metazoa > Chordata > Actinopteri > Perciformes > Sebastidae > Sebastes > Sebastes fasciatus. The sequence continues at coordinate 33,045,635 of NC_133806.1, read as the reverse complement.
TCTCACATCGGCTGTGCTGCTGGCCCACTCTGTTGTGATTGGTCAATCGAACCAAACTCTTCAGACTCCCACCAGCTCCGCTCTAAGTAGCTTTGATTGAGGGCGTGCCAGACTAGCTGCTAGGCAGTTATTATGCAAATGTATTACTTGGTGACATCACTATATTACGGAAGAAAAGGCAGGACTTCAAGCAAGGCGTTTCAGGCAGTTCAGGAGCAGTGTTTCACTAGGGGAGAGTAAATCCCTTTGGGGTGGGCTTTGGCCTTAACTTTTCAGACCTTTTACATGCACAAAAAGCTATATAACACACTAAAGGAAAGGGAAAAAGGCACAAAATCATAATAGGTCCTCTTTAACAAATTTCACTTTAACGTAATAGAGAAAATATAGCAGAAAACACAACATGTGTTGCAGTGATTCATACGAAACTTAAAGCTGAATTTCAAGCGGGAACAACCTACTTGTATTGTGGTCTGGTTTCAAGGACCAGGCTCAGCCAGCAGGCTTGGTAGCTCTCCTTCTTCCACTGGTTTTCCTCCTGAAGATCACAGTAGGAGTTCACCAGGTAGCTGCCTCCTCTGCTCACACAGTGCATGGTGGGATTGTCTGTAGCTATTATGTAAAGAAGCGAGCGCGTGCCAAGACAAACGTCCTCTGTCTTTCACTCCTGTCTGACTTGCATAAAACTCAAGGGAGACGAATACGACAAACGATCAAATCATGTGTCATCATCAACTTGTGTACCATGTAGTCTGAGATGTGAGTGTGTTTGGCAATGTCTTAAATATCCAGCCTTGTTTCTATTTTTACTCCTCTGCATCACTTTGTAGTGTGAATATCATCACTCGAGGCATCCTGAAGGTTGGTTTTCATTTGAAAACAAGTGTTGGCTCTTTCCGTGACATGAGTAACCCAGATGAACCCAGATAAAAAAACAACCCATTAATTTCATTTACTGAACTGTGTTGTATCAGGTACCTGTAGAGGAAAAGTGTACCTTTGGCTTCTTTGTATTATGGTAGAATGAAAATGACTCATCAACTTGACTGACCGGGACATGGATTCAGGGTTCATCCCATCAGGTCAAAGAAAATATCCTCCAACTCCTCGGATGTCTCTCACATAGACCACATGTCGTGTGAAGGAAACAGCTGAGGGGCAATCAGATCACTGACTGACAGTCATAATCCAACTCATTAATCCACAGCTACGTCAGTTCTTTGAGCAAAGTCATGTTACAGACTGCAAAATACATGTGTGTTGGGACTGACTGAGTTTTAGAAAAGTTCTCTGACACCATCGACACGGTGCATTTGATTTGTGAATGGTTTACTATCACCTGTATGTCGTTATTCCATACTCTCTGTGAATGTGGAATAATGAGATATATTAATGGACAGTGAGAGTTCAGACTTCAAAAGATGTGCTTCCAGTATCTATAGTAGTATAGTATAAGTAAAAGACCTTGCTGGACTTCAGTATGTGTAACATTACAAAGTAATTTGATTCCATACTACATTTATGACCATTTTAATTACTTTTCTTTTTTAGTTCACAGCATTGAAAGTTGAGAATATCTAATATACAGACAGACTATCACTTTAAACCCTGATTACTGGTGCTCTCATGAGGACGTTGGCAACCCCAGTTTCATCACAGTGTGAGGGTGAAACTGAATCAGAGGCAGTGGAAAGTATGCTGGACTCATCCCAGCAGAAACAGTCTGTTCCTGCAACACAAGAGCCAGTATTACATTTGATGCTGAATCCTGACTAATAGACGTTGCTGTGGCAACACGAACGTACATTCATAAATAAAAACAGGCATCTCTTAAAGTTTAGAAGTGGCAATTGGTTTTCCATCATGAGGTCACAAGTCATTTAAGCTAGAATGATAATATTTGATATGAATGATATTATTTAAAGGTACAGTGTGTAGGATTTGGCAGCATTTAGTGGTGTGGTTGCAACCAACTGAGTATCCATCCGCTCACTCCTCCCTTTCAAAGACTGCGGTAACGTGAGCCGCCGAATACAAAACCGTGGTAACGCCGTTCGCCTCGCTCAGAGGCTATCCATACCATAATAACACTACTTTAGGAGCAACAGAAGTCAGACAAAGGCTGGCGGTACCACGGTTTAGCACTCTGCGGCTCACGTTACACTTTTTAGTAATACTTTATTGAGTTTGCACATGAAATAAAAAAAGGGAATTCTAAAGGAGGAGAAAACAAGGGCAGCGCCCACAACATACAGAAACCTACAATTTTATCAAATGCTAAGGTGTGCATCTCTTTTGTCTGATGTCCAGTGTTCTTTGTCCCTCTCAGCTCACGTTACCACAGCGTGTCGGAGAACTACGGCGGCCTTCAGGTCATGTAAAAACGCTCACTAGAGCCAGTGTTTTTGGTCTGAGCAACATGGCGGACTCCGTGAAGAGGACTCGCTCCCTACGTAGGCCTAGATATAAAGGACTCATTCTAAACTAACAAAAACACAATGATTCTTATTTTCAGGTGATTATACACCAATGAAAACCTAGTTATGTATACTATATTTAATTTCTGCTAATAGATCCCACTGAATGTTACGCACTGTTCCTTTAATATGAGCAGAAATGTTACTGTGACACTAGTATTCATATACAGTATATATAGTCACAATTTGTTGTTTATCAATCGCACTGATTTTACATTAAATGTTTGAAATCTTAAGACATCAGATTCCCTGTGGTTCTCCATATTTGACTCAGACGAAACCACATTTGTATCATGAATAAACAGCTTGTTTATTTTCCATTGAATTTTCATCCATTTTAAGGTTGGAACTAGACCACACAAATCAGGTTTAATCAGAGGGTGGTCAAATATGTAGTTTTAATAAAAGGTTATAAAGGATGTTAACATTCTTAATCCCACTTTATTATGCCAACAACATTGGGGCACAGTTCATAAAAAATATTTGTTCCTTACTGTAACATGAAGAGGAAGCTGTCATTCCTCTTCAACCAATAAAAGAATGATTTAACTAATGCAATCATTGCCCTGTACATTGCACAATCTCATTTATTAAAATGTGAATAAAGTAGATACATAATGTTCTTTTTTCAAATAATGAATTTATTGTCAAACAATCAAATATACAGTAAATTTATCTCAGTCGAAAACATGACAAACAGCTGAAACAAAGACAAAAACATGATGTCCGATACCAAGAAACTCCAATGACTTTGTGGCTGTGAGCCCTAAACCCACACATCAATGAAATAGTACAGTATGTTCACAGAGATAAATGTATGTCTGATGTGCCAGTATTCATCAAATCTCCAGGTATCAGTACTGATCAAACAATCGCTTTGTAGAAAAACTAAATTGATGCATCAGCCTCCTTCGTTTGCTGAATAACAGACTGGACAAAATATGCTGTTTACTACATCATATAAAGAATCAGTGCGTATGTGTCACGCACAGCATTAATATCTCAGCATCACAGGCTGAACCAGGCAGGCCTCTTCCGGCCCCTCTCCACAATCCTCTTGTCCTCGACCAGCTGACTCGGCGTTTCGCCCTCATACAGGACGACAGTCTCCACGGTCGGGGCCTTCAGCGGGCCGCCTTCCATCGCTTTTATCTGTTGACGAATCAGAGCCGTCTCTTTGCACACCTTAGCGTAACAGAAGCCACACATGATGTGTTTCTGCTTCAGGTGGCCACACTCGGGACACGGCTCGATGTTGTTCTGAGAGAGAGAGAGAGCGAGATAGAGACTGTGAGTCAAACAATGTAATGGAAGACTGTTTCTACATTACTTCTCACATATCTTTGGCATTTTCTGTACTACAATTTATTATTACTTATTGGCCAACGTTTAAACCAATGCTGATATATTTGTGATCAGCTAATATCAACTGGTAATATCGGCATGTCTCTACTGGAGATGTTAACATTTACACATCTTGGTTCTGTTTCAAGATGTTTTGCGGTTAATGAAAATTACTAAGGTCAGATATTGATTTAAAATGATGTCATCAGACCTGTACACCGAAAGAAATCATCACATATACAATTCTTGAACAACTTCAGTACAAAGTATCTCTCAATTAATCTGTTCACAACAAAGTGTGCAGACTATTGTGACTGATTAGAGGTATACGGATACCATTTTTCTGAGCTGATCTGAGTACTAAGAACTCATTAAATGGTCCTTCCTTCTATTGAATTAAATAAGGTTAAGTTTGTTATCTTCTTTGTTGACAGTGAAGAATCTCCACAGGTAATACGTTATGTGTATGCATGCTATTAAAAGTCCCATTATTTGTGGTATCTAGAAAAACGCTAATTTATTTATCTGTTGGCATTGGTAATTTATTGGTAAACTGTTAGTGCGGTATCTACTTAACTTGTATCTGAGTAAACATTTTATTATTTGATATTTTCAAAGAGATGTCTCAGTTTTGTAAATGCCATCAGTACAGATAGTAGGTGGCTCTGTGAGTAAGACAAACATGTGTTAAAGTTAGGTTTTGGGGTGTAATGACCCTTTGAGAGGATCCAAAGTGTACCTTGACTTTAAGGAGATTGCTTTCAGCTCTCCTCCTGGTGCGGTTGACCTCTATAGTGCGTCTCTTCTTGGGTGCTGCCATCCACAGGATGCTGTCTAGGAGGCTGGGAGGCTGATCCGGGCTCTGCTGCTCTTCCAGCTCCAACTCCTCCCTGTCGACCTGAGGCAGGAGGCTGGGGCCACTCACTGCCAAGGCTGGAGCTGCACACAGGAAACAACAACATTATTGTTACCTGCTTTTCACTGCAAAGCCAGGTCAATCAGCTCAGCATGACCGGAACAAAGGATGAGAATGTAGAGAGGTGGTGGAAGGAGGTAGCGAGTAACAAGCTGTGACAAACAGAAGATCCAGTGTGTTAGTCAGAGCTTGTTACCAGGATTAGATCAGCAGCTATCTCCTGAGGTCCAGTCAGTCAGTCAGTCAACTCACCCAGCTGTCTGTCTAACGTCAGTCCGGCCGCCTGCACAAGTCTGCTTTCAATGTGGAGCAAAGAACATCTTAGGCTGTGCACTAAAGCGGATAAATTCATCATGATTGTTGTCAGCACGCTTCCTCTCCGTCCAACATGTCAAACAGCTCACGGTCACTCGCTGCGGTTCACCACGTCATCAAACAGCGACAACAAACTCGACTTCTTCTTCTTCTGTTTAATTTCCGGCAGGCAAGGCAAAGAATTCAAGCGTGTTACTCTACTGCCATCTAGCGGTCAAGCTTCTAAACTTCACTCTTTAGTGTGATTAAAGCATTTACATTTATTCAGCAAAACATGGTGCTGCTTTCCATGTGATATTACTGTGATATTCAGTAGGAACACATTGATTTTTAATTAATCTCTTTTATTTCTATTTTAAAACGTGTTTTTAAGATGTACAAAAAAAGGTAGCGTCAATAATGATATGTTTAGTAGAGAAAGGATTTAATTTTTTTTTTTTTGTATTCTTTCATTTCAGATAATTATTTGATAAAGTTGATAGCGGATGTACAAAAAGACCCACATTCATTTAGGCTATAATTCCTCTCTTATTGTACCATCTGATTAACATCACTGTCTGGCATTATTGGTCCAAATTCAGAATGATGAATAATTAATAGAGTTAATTAAGTATTGGATTTGTTTTACACTTCCACAGTTAATCGACTGTATTTCCCCCCCAAAAAATCCGTAGTCCAGATTATGTGTAACTAATTTCAATTCTGGAAGAAGTTTTATTTTTTGATTTATTTCAAAAATGTGTCATGGCCATTCGGTCTATTATATGGAGGACCACAAGAGTCACGTAAATAGTAATAAAGCATTTAATTGATTGATAATTAATTGTAATAGTTGCCCTTTAAAATGTCAAATAATTAATTACTTTGTAATTGTGTCCATTTAATCATAGATTAATAAATACATTTGTAAACACATTTATTAATTCCTATTTTTATTGTACAATTAGTTATTAATCAATTAAATGCTTTATTACTATTTAAGTGACTCTTGTGGTCCTCCATACTATCACACTACAGACTTGATTTTATATATATATATATATATATTTTTTTTAAATATTTGATATTTAGTAAATGTAAACCTAGTTTGGTTTGCAGGGCAGTGTAGATGTTTCATTTAGTGTTTCTAGGTGGCAGTATATTCACCCTTTAGTGGATTAGCAACCATCCAGTCAACACACAGGAGAAGAAGAAGAAGAAGAAGAAGAACAAGATGGCGGAACGAGGCTACAGTTTCTCTCTCACCACATTCAGGTAAACTTTGGCAAAATTGCCATGAAATTTTAAAAAAGCATCAACTTTCAGCCTGTAGGGGTTGTTGTTGAATATTAGATTGATAAAGTGTGTGCACGGTTTCTAGTTTAGATAGGAGATGAAGCTTTAGAGGGCCGATGGAGCTGATCAGCACTGTCATCGCACTGTCCATTATACTGAATGAATCGGCTAACGTTAGCATGAAAGCTAACGTGTTTTAAGATGAAACGGTCAAGAGACTCTTTTCTTTTAGTATCGATAAAATCAACTCGCCAAATAGTTTTATTAATGATCGTATTACTGAATGGACCGAACCAGGTCCATTTCCATGCTGACTATAGCCTTCTAGAGACTAACGTTAGCATAGTTCATGTAGCTACATTAGCTCAGATGAGACGGGGGTTTTAGCGTTTGCTTTCAGTTTCGTATTTGTTAATCGGGATACACTAAATCTGATCTTCAAACTACAGTAGCCGTTGTATTTGTATCTGGTTGAGTTGATTTCCCTCCGCCTCACACTATAGTAATGCAGCATGATGTGTTTGTTCCTGCAGCCCGTCGGGTAAACTGGTCCAGATCGAGTATGCGCTGGCAGCTGTAGCAGCCGGAGCACCCTCAGTGGGCATCAAAGGTATGGACACCTGGACATGTGTGGAGCACATTTGACTGTAGGTTTCTGAGCAAAAGTGGGCCACGGACCTTTTGAAGATTATTCAACTATTGATAAAAGATGTGACATCGTTTTGAATTCAAAAGCTTTGATTAAATGGGGACATAAAGCACATTAGTTTCATGACTGATTGTTAGCAGAGGATGCAACAAGACTCTCTGCCTGGAAAGGTCTATTCATTGCTAAAGGGTAAATTAACTCTAAGGCATGGAATGGATGCAAACCATTTCTGATGTATTGCCACTCCGTCAGAGTAGTTTCTCCTGATTTTAATGTGGAAAAACAAGAGGGCAGTGGGGCACAATTTGGTTATTAAACGTTTTTTTTAAATATGATACAGCATTAAAGTAATACCACGCTATAGTTTTGTGCTTCCGTCTTCAGTATGTGCTTTGTATCCAATCAATGCGCCAACCCTCCTACTGATGCAGAAACCTTAGCAGTCACCAGCATCCTTAAAGGCTATGCATGGCAATACATAGTTGATTTGGTTAGGATTTGTGAAGATGCTAATTGTGATATTGTCTTTCATTTTCAGCTTCCAATGGAGTTGTTCTGGCAACGGAGAAGAAACAAAAGTCCATTCTGTACGATGAGCAGAGCGTCCATAAAGTGGAGCCCATCACTAAACACATAGGCATGGTCTACAGCGGCATGGGGCCGGACTACAGGTGGGGATTCTTTCTGCGTTTGTAAGAAAGACAGAACGCCGGCTGCTTAGGTTTCTTTGCTAACTTTAGACAAGAAGTATCTTTCTGTGTGATGTCCAACAGCTTTTAAATGCACTATAGAGATAAATGTGAAGGTTGGCTGCACTTAGATTGTTCATAAGCAGCTAAAGCAACAATATTTCTACACTGATGCAGTCTATTTTTTTTTTTAGGTTTGCAGGTTTTAACCATTTTGCAAAACATAGCATAACGTTTTTAGATTGATATTCTGCTTTCCAGACAGCTATCAATGTCTTGGGGTCTGACGTCTGAGATTTTTTGAATCAACTGCTAAAAAGCGACATCTGTAATGTAAGAAAGCAGATGGTGGAGGCTAGCTTGTACCCATGAAACCCTAAAGTAATACTTGTGAGATTTTTCTCAGGTGATTTTTTTTTTTTTATTCTTTCAGTGTTGTTGAGTTAAGCTTAAAGCTAGTGCTATGCCTTGTGCACACACAAACAAAATATATATTTATGAGTTGTATTCTTCGTTGTGAGTACGGAGCATGCACAGGATTAACAAAAAAAATTCAGGACTTTGTTGGCTCTGTATGTGAGAAATCAGCCAGAGTGTGTCTGACTATTGAACCTTGTATGCACAGGTAAATGAATGAGTTGTGTCCTTGCAGGGTTCTAGTGCGACGAGCCCGGAAGTTGGCACAACAGTACTTCCTGGTTTACCAGGAGCCAATCCCCACAGGCCAGCTTGTCCAGAGAGTGGCCTCTGTAATGCAGGAGTACACACAGTCTGGGTGAGTAATACACAAAGATGCACAATACACATACTGCTTAAAGGTGATGTGTCTACATCACCTTTATATTTCACAGGTGAGACATATTCAGTCAGAATTTTTGGATGTAATCTGTGTTGTTTTTTCCTCCAGTGGAGTGCGTCCGTTTGGCGTTTCATTGCTGATAGCTGGATGGGATGAAGACCACCCCTACCTGTTCCAGTCAGACCCTTCTGTATGTTGTATTACTAACTTTTCTATTTGTTGAATAACATTTGTCTTCAATCGCTGTGCTCTTTCTACCTTAGTAATTGTTTTATTTTAATAAATCTTAGACAGCAGACTAACCCTGCCTTTCTGTAATAATACTACTACTCATTAATTCCCTTACATAAACCGATCATTTTATATTTCTGAGATGTCGGGGTGGTTATACCCTTTCTTAAATTTTTGGATTTAGTTGCAAATCCTGTCTGTTTGGAGTGTGCTCAACAATTATTCCATTATTCCAACTCTTTATAATGCTCTGAAGTGATTCTAACTCTTTATAATACTCTGAAGTGATTTTAACTCTTTATAATACTCTGAAGTGATTCTAACTCTTTATAATGCTCTGAAGTGATTCTAACTCTTTATAATACTCTGAAGTGATTCTAACTCTTTATAATACTCTGAAGTGATTCTAACTCTTTATAATGCTCTGAAGTGATTCTAACTCTTTATAATGCTCTGAAGTGATTCTAACTCTTTATAATACTCTGAAGTGATTCCAACTCTTTATAATACTCTGAAGTGATTCTAACTCTTTATAATACTCTGAAGTGATTCTAACTCTTTATAATACTCTGAAGTGATTCTAACTCTTTATAATGCTCTGAAGTGATTCTAACTCTTTATAATACTCTGAAGTGATTCTAACTCTTTATAATACTCTGAAGTGATTCTAACTCTTTATAATACTCTGAAGTGATTCTAACTCTTTATAATGCTCTGAAGTGATTCTAACTCTTTATAATACTCTGAAGTGATTCCAACTCTTTATAATGCTCTGAAGTGATTCTAACTCTTTATAATGCTCTGAAGTGATTCTAACTCTTTATAATACTCTGAAGTGATTCCAACTCTTTATAATGCTCTGAAGTGATTCTAACTCTTTATAATGCTCTGAAGTGATTCTAACTCTTTATAATACTCTGAAGTGATTCCAACTCTTTATAATGCTCTGAAGTGATTCTAACTCTTTATAATACTCTGAAGTGATTCCAACTCTTTATAATACTCTGAAGTGATTCTAACTCTTTATAATGCTCTGAAGTGATTCTAACTCTTTATAATGCTCTGAAGTGATTCTAACTCTTTATAATACTCTGAAGTGATTCCAACTCTTTATAATACTTTGTAGTTATTCTAACTCTTCAGAAGGATAACTTTTATTCTTGTTTCTGACTGGCAGGGTGCATATTTTGCATGGAAAGCCACAGCCATGGGAAAGAACTACGTAAACGGCAAAACATTCCTTGAAAAAAGGTAATATTTTACAATAAGATATTTTTTGTTTAATGAATAGAATAAAATCATGTTGCGTACAGCAAATGTATAGATGTGTGAGCTTAGTACTTTTGATATTCAGTTGCCAATCTCCCACAATAAGTACTCTGTATGTTTATGATGGATATCTCAAGGTCTGTGATCAAAACACAGGTGTAAAAATGCTTATTTGTCATTGTATATTTGAGAGATATAATGATGCATTCAAATTCATATTTTTTTAGCATAGTCATGCCACTTTGAGCAAAGTTTGAATTGATACAAATGACAGAATGTTTTATTTTGAATAAAGAAAACAGTGTTTTTACAGTTTGACACTTTTAATGTCAGTACAGATTGAATTGAAGCCCAGGTGTGTCTTTTATTCAACAAAAAATCCTTGACCCGGTTTTGGTCCTGGTACATTGTTTAAGAACTTCAGATAATATACAGCACACCAAGAATGCACACAGTTGAGGTGTCCGTTTCAGTGGGCTCACACTCTTACAGTTCTTCTACTTGATGCACACTTCACAGATTGCTAGATGACCACTTTGTTTTTGTTCTCCAGGTATAACAACGATCTGGAGCTTGAAGATGCCATCCACACAGCCATCTTGACATTGAAGGTATGGTGTTTGTTATATAAAAAATACCAAAGGAATGGAATCTATTTTCTTTCGTTATCAGTCATTCACACTCTCCTATCGTTGTGTTTCAGGAGAGTTTTGAGGGTCAGATGACAGAAGAGAACATCGAGGTGGGGATCTGCAACGAGGCCGGCTTCAAAAGACTCACCCCAGCGGAGGTGAAAGACTACCTGGCGGCCATTGCGTGAACACACCCTCCCTAGCGACAGGGCTCTCTGGCCACATTTCAAACAGCACAGTAGCCAACTGTTTCATGACACATTATTGTAAACCACAGTTGTTCAGGTAGAGTTTGGCCACATTGTGTTAGGGCCATACTCAAACATGAGAGGGTGCCCGCCATAACTTCACTATATTCAAAATTATTAACGTGAGTTGGCAGAATCACACAGCCTGTTTGGGGATTATGCCCAGACCTAATTTACTTAAAGTGACAATGTTTGTGTGTGTGCACGAGTCATGTGACTGCCAATCACAACTGAATTAAACTCCATCAGTGGCTGTGAGATGGCAAACAAACATGTTATCGCATAACTAATTGGCTTTATTGTCAAACACATACCCTGGGCGCTGTGAAACGTGGCAGTTGGCTGCTGTGCATATGAAAATAAATGTGGGCTCTGATGAGTGAAATCTCAAGTCTTTCATTGAATCCTTCAGTTTTCTTATTTCTCATTACTGTTGCAAAGGCATTGCTATCGGTTTACAAATCAAGCACTGTTGCTTTATGCATTTATTAAAAAATGTATTGCTTGTAACCATTGTGACAAATGGCCTCTGGTTGAACAAAAGGCAAAAACATTAAAATGGTAATGAGGCTAACAATTATTAAAGACCAGAAATTGCTTTGGTCCCTTGGGGTGGTTTACTCATCCTGAACATTGACAGTTTTTCTTTTTATTCTCCCGACTGCACGTCATTAGTATCCGTCAAACACCGGGACCGAGGATCAGCTAAAGGGAGGATGCAATGGAAGGTTTTGTGATTTTTACAGTTAGGATCTGGTTTCCTGTACAGCTATTGTACACAATGTACTTTTTTTCAGGCTAGAAACAATTCTAGAGTTTGTATTTTCTCTTCTGGTATCGTCACTTATTCAAATAAAAGATGGTGAGTTGATATTGACTCTGTGTTTTGTTTGGATGTGGTAGTTTCAAGTAGTTTTATTGTTAGATGTACTAAAACGTGCTCTCACTACATGGTTGTTTGTACATAATGAGCGCGCGCCAGTGTGTGCAGTTTGGAGCAGAGCGCGCTCTGACATCAACCGGAACACCCTTTCAAAATGTATACGTATCCCTCCGCGTATGTTTATGTTTAAGCAAATGATACCCTGGCTGATATAATAACAGTCATCATTAAAATGGGCTGCATCGTACATGTGGTAAAATGACTGAAATATAATACTGTTTTTATAACTTAACTTCATTCACAATTTTGCCAGGAGATCTACTTTTCCCGGCGGTAGCTCTTAACCACTTACCTCATAACCTCTGATGACGTTTATGGCGCCAGAAATCAAGGGTTCGGTGAGGAGCTCGTGTTCGTCAGCTGGCGGATCTTGACCGTTATCTATGCTATGTTGGCGGCACCGTGAACGGTAGACATCTGAAAGGCAGAATAGCGGCTAGTTCTCCGTCGTTCGTGCTACTATAAGGTCGGTTTGGAGCCAAGATGGTGATACTACGCAGCAGCAGCGGCGGTACCGGAGCTGAACCGGTAGCGGCTCCTCAGAGGAGCTCGATGGAGTTAGAAACAAGCTCCGAGTTTCTGTCGCTGCTTCCCGCGTCGCAGAGAAAGTCCGCCCGGTCCTCCCAGGCCTCCCAGGCCCTGGATGACAGCTTCAGCAGCTCTGAACACAACCTGGTGAATGTGAGCATCTAGAGCCGGGCAGCTGGTTAGAGAACTACAGAGAACTACATCAGCTGTTAGTTGGTGTGTCACTGATCGAGGAGCACAACTTTACTGGGCTAGTTCTTCTAGCGTGCTAAGCTAACTAGCCACCTGGTCAGCTACTGTCAATGATCTGAATGAGCACTACACTATACACTATTACGTTACAGTCAACATGACACCGTTATTAGACCACTTTAATTCTAATGTTTTAGTCAGTTTAATGTGTCATCTAACAATAATATAACGCTAGGTTACAAGACCAGGTTATCAAGAAGCGAATGTAATGCCCTAGAGGTGTTATAAGTGTGTCTAGAGGTGTTATAAGTGTGTCTAGAGGTGGTGGGGTGTGTTTTGGTATGTTTTTTTTGTGGAGGGAGGAGATAGGGGATCTGTTCATTCATTCTTTAATTAACTCAATCACTAATTAAACTGTGTCTCAGACTTATCTTTTACTTGATAACAGAAATTAAATGTGCTTAATAGACTGTAACCTAAATTTTCACAGAGGCATTATTTTGTAAAAGACGCTTTCTGTGCCTTCAGGTTAGACCATATGCTTTAGAGTCTATACATGCATGCTTGACATGGATATCAAATTATGTTGATCATAAACTTAGTTGCTAAAGTATATTCTGATGGTAAACTTGCTTCAGCTCACTTTTAGGACTTAATTTCTAACACTGAGACACACAAAGTGCCTGCAGAGATGGAGGTCAGCAGCAGCAGCACCCATAGGACACACAGTACTTTAGTGACTGAAGAACACTAAGATATTGTCACTTTCTGCTATGAGAAGCAAATCTTTAGCTTCAGAGTCATGGGACAGACACTGCCTTCCAGCAGTTACAGTATATACATTTATTTATCTTTAATAGATAAGCATATTCATTTTTAATGAATAATCCACATATATTCTATTAAGGAAAGTTCATGTTCGTATGTTGTATGAACATTTACAAATTTTAAAATACAATATGCAAAATCTGGAACAAATTGATGAGGTTACTGATAATGTCACGTGTGAATAGTGATGCTTCACACAGCTCACTTCAAGTCGGTATACATGGCAAAGTATTTTTATTGTCATTGTGGTGACTGATTTGTACATTTCAGTTTTGCACAGTCCTAGAAGTAAATCAATAAATATTCTTCATCCCAGCCCATGATTAATTTGAATTACTATTTCAAGCGAGCAGAAAATCATCATTCCTTCTATATATACTGTAAACTCTGAACTCATTATGTGTCTGTGCCAGGGACATGCTGATGGGAAGCAGGATGAGGGAAGTGGACTCTCTCACTCTCTGAGAACCCGAGGACAGAGAGTTAAACAAGAGGTCTCTTTTTCTGACATGGATCCAAAGACCAGCTCTCCTGTGAATGAAGGCAACTCTGGAGGATGCCTCAGGTAATACAGGCCCATTACTTTGATATTATTGATACTATTTAACCAGCTACTCTCTAAGGTGTACGACAAGTGCTGTTGTCCTGGCAGTCTAAAGTGGTGACATTTTTCCATGCAAACTTCGTTTAAAATACACTTTTGTGAGCAAGTCTCAGGTTTTTTGGGGATTTAGTGTGACAAAACATGTGTCGAAAGATTCTTTGGAACCTGAATATTATGTATTGTCTGGTCTATTGTTCATTTTGTACATTGGCCGCTAGCCATGTGAGCTACATTTTAAGGCATTGTTGGAAAAAGCTTTTATCTCAGCAGAAATTCTCCAATTATAGGCTTGCTTGCCATATCAAATTTGATGTAAATCTTACATTGGGGGCATTACATTTTTGCAAAATTTGTGCGCATAACTATGAACATTTCTAACACTCAAATAATGAGTCTATACATGGGAATTCATTTTTGATTTTATGCGTCCTTCTTCTCTTCAGGAAATCTTCCAGGCTGCAGAGAGAGGGGAAAACATCCAGTGGCAAGCAGCAAGCAGGTACAGTTCATTGCAGTGTCATTTCTATACTAAGAGCACTGAAGATTTTAGATAATGTTGCACATAAAGCATGTTTAGTCGCATTTAGTTTTTAGGAGGGTCTATACTACTAGTAAGCTGGCAAAAACTGTTTTTGTTGCCCCAGATGTTCCAGATGAGGTGGAGGGGTCATCCACTCCCAAGAGGAGTCGCTTTGATATACAGAGCCCAGAAGGGGAGGAGGAAGAGGAGGAAGAGGAGGATCGTTCAGTGCGACGTAGTTCCCGAATCACCAGATACAAACTGGATTCCCGTAACCAGTCAGTGCTCTACGACCGCCTCATCACCAAGTGAGTTTAGCAACATTCACTCCAGCTTCTTTTGGCTCCTATATCACTGCTTCAGTTAAAAATAAAGCTGATCTATCACCTCGAGTTGTATCTAACAAATGGATTGACATACACAGTGGGCTGTGGGTGTGGATTTTAAACTAATGAGTAATTAGATTAGAGATAAACTTTGATAAAATCTGATAAGTTTTTCCTCTGATTGCCCCTCAGCACTGCTGAAGCTGTTCTCCAGAAGATGGACGACATGAAGAAGATGAGACGCAGACTGAGGAGCAGAGATAGAGACAATGAAGAAGAAGTAATTACCCACACAGGAGACTTACACGTTTTCATCTCAAGCTCTACGTTGCATTGTGTAATCCTAGTGTTTATGTTGACAGCAGGTGATTTTGCTGTTTGATAATGTGTAACAAGCTTCTAAACAGTGAATTAATCAGCATTTTACCCGTTTCCTCTGAGCAGCTCGGCATGTATACCAGGGGCAGAATGACAAGGTCTCTGAGGACAGATGTGGAGAGTAAAGACACCGAGGAGGAGAACAAAGGTGAGATGGATTAGGTTTAATAACCACTTCAGGTTCATACTGTAGGTCTGGGTCGAAAAAAGTTTTATACACCTGAGGGCCTCGAGTAACTACAAGGCATACTACAGACAGGACACCTGTATACACAAGAGTGTTGTCTTCATCTTAAGTTCTGTCGGTTATCTCTATGTAACTTCATCAAAAACAAACAATTTTTAACTTTTGTTTCGAGAAATAATAATTCTTCCCGAAACGACACACGTGCTTTTTATGTGTTACAGAAACCTAAACAGGGAACCCTTTTGTTTCTCTAATTCACAGGAGGGGATGAGGATGATCACAACAAAGAAAAGGGGGAAGATGGAGAAGATGAGGAGGAGGAGGAGGAAGATGATGATGAGGAGGATGACGATGAGGATGGCGAGGATGAGGAAGAAGAAAATCAGAAGCGTTATGACTTCAGACAACGAAAGACTGTGGTTCGCTACCAGGCCCCACAGGATGGTACTGCTTTTGTTCAACTTGATCATATTGTTTAAATGGCAGATGTGAAAGGCTTAAAACTAAGGCTGCCAAACTTAACGCGATAATAACACGTTAACGCAAATTAATTTGAACACCACTAATTTCTTCAACGCATTAACGCAACTTGCGATTTTTCGGTTGTAGCGTTCATTCATAACGTTCATCATTTTTAATGCTAAAGTGAAGATACATACATCATATAAACTATAAAACCTAATGAATCCATTGGTACTATGTCATACTGGCTTGTCATGAAGGATGTTAAATAACGCTCCAAACTTATGCTATATTTGGCGAGGAAAAACTGTCATGGCCATTCTCAAAGGGGTCCCTTGACCTCTGACCTCCAGATCAGTGAATGTAAATGGGTTCTATGGGTACCCACGAGTCTCCCCTTTACAGACATGCCCACTTTATGATAATCGCATGCAGTTCTGGGAAAGTCATAGTCAAGTCAGCACACTGACACACTGACAGCTGTTGTTGCCTGTTGGGCTGCAGTTTGCATTTTATGATTTGAGCATATTGTTTTATG
Source organism: Sebastes fasciatus (assembly GCF_043250625.1). NCBI lineage: Eukaryota > Metazoa > Chordata > Actinopteri > Perciformes > Sebastidae > Sebastes > Sebastes fasciatus. Next base: position 33,029,285 of record NC_133806.1, on the reverse strand, counting down.
CTAAATGCAGTACCTGTGAGGGTTTCTGGACAATATCTGTCATTTTTTTGTGTTGTTAATTGGTTTCCATTAATAAATATATACATACATTTGCATAAAGCAGCATCTTTGTCCACTCCCAATCGATTGACAGCCCTGGTTTCTACCAATACAACTGATAGCATTCAAATCTGCTTCAATTACTTTATTGAAGATCTTAACATACCACTATTTGGCAGGTAGCACTACTCTATAAAATACACCCACGCAGAAACCGGATGATTCTTTTGAATTCTTAAAGCAGATTTACCACAGGAGAAAAAAGATTAATGACATTCAATACTTCTTAGTCTTTCTTTGTCCCCTCAAGGTCAAGTCTTATTCATTACCTCGTTGAATGATTTGCGAAAGCTTTTGAAAGATTCATGTTATAAGCTTATCCTGTTAAATACTGTACTTCTCAAGCCCCTGTTAACATTTTATCAAATTTGATAAAGTTTGTTATTGTTTTCTTAGAGCCCAGGAAGCGCAGCATGTACTTTGAGGACCACTCGTCTCCCACCAGACGCAGGTTTAGGTTCAGCTCCACGGCCCCCAGGAGCCCCTACAACAGGAGAAGAACCAGCAGGTTAGTATGACGGCTCAGACACCAGCCATCATCAACCAAGAAATAACATCTGCTATTGAGGGATCTGTTCTCTCAACAACACTTTATGTTTTGATCAATATCTTATGAAATACTGTTAGAACTTACTGTAGCAGTCAGAAAAAGTGGTCTGACTAATACAGTGTCCAGAACAGGATCACTCCCGTGTGGGTTATCGTGCTGTCTAATAGCCATTAATATTATTATCGCATGTAAAATCAATCCCAAAACTCCTCTTTTTCCTTCTTTTTTTCTGATTCTCTTCATCCCCACCCTCAGGAGTAGTTCTGAGAGGTAAGACCCTCACTACTTGTCCATATTGGTGTATATTGTTAGTCTGTAGTCTGCACTGTGGTTGTTGGTAGGTTTTTACACATTTGGGTGACCGTATAGTTGAAGAGACGGTGAACCAAACTTCACTGGAACGTAATCATTGTTTTAGCACTGTTTAACTTTGCAACAAAGAAAGACTCATTGTTTGAAAGCCGAGTTTCTGTTAGTCAGTATTTTGTGTATTTCAATTGTTTTTGATTTATCATATTGAGCCTTTAAGGAACATTCTGTAAGAGTCAAGCCCTCCCTGTGTGTTGTTCGGGCTGTGTGTTAGTCAGGTGTCATGCATGGTGATGGTGTCATTTGAAGTGGTTGGATAAGTCACCCCTTTGTTGTTGCACATGATGCATAATCAGATACTGCCCTAAATGTCTTCACTCACTAGCGTTTAAAACTGTTTTGTTGCTGAGGGCAACAGAAAAGAATCTTATAAGAAAAAGAAGCAACAACCATTACCTAAATGGGATTGTGATTCTTTGTTGTCGATAAGCTGATGGTCATAATGATACAGATCGGATGGGAGATAATGTTGTTGCTTCTTTTGCCTTCGCAGACGGAGACATGCCATCCACAGTAGTGACTCCACTTCCTCATCGTCAGACGATGAGAAATTCCAGAGACGGAGAAGTAAGAACAGGAGCAGGTCAGTCAACAGGTGAGAGCAGCAGCAGCAGCTGTCAGACAGCACAGGTACAGGTAGACAACAGCAGTCTTCTGCAGCACATGGCTGGTACACAGCGCTGGGTGACAGAGGGATTAAAGACTAAATATTGTACAATAATAACAATAGGTTTTACCAAGACTATTTTATTAATTTATCTATTCATGTAAAGTTTGGTGAATAAATAACTCTTGAGAAATAAATCATGCTTGATTGCTCTTGTGACCTCTTGGGTCCCTTATTGATGACATTTGACATGTTTCATTACCCATCGTCCCTGTTATTTAATGATAATTTCCTATAATAATTTATATGGATAGAGTAGGACCAATGACTTAATGTGTTTAATACAGTATATTCTTATTATTGTAAAGAAAATCCATAATATTTTAGCAAAGAATAACTGCCATAAAATTATTCAAATCATTATTTATTTTTTTATGTTTTCCATGTTTTTCCTGCAGATGTCTGCCTATGAACCTGGTGAAAGACGACCTGCTGGGGATACACAAGGACAGGATGAAGATTGGAGCCAGCCTCGCTGATGTGGACCCCATGCAAATAGACAAGACGGTAAGCTGGATGCAAACACAGAGAGAGATGCCCAAAGTAGTCTGATAGACAGGGACATGTAAATATTACTGTATTGACCTGAATATAACACAAAAGCTTGTCAGGGTGCTTCTTCAAAAATAACAAAGCAAGGAGATGGACCATATTTCACATCCGTTAAATGTATTATTACATTTGAATAAAAGTAAAGTAGCATACTCCAATTTTTGAATAATAATTACTGAGAATGCAAACAAAGCCTTGTATTCCTGCTAATACAAGACTGATGAATGGATGATTGGACAGTTTGTAGGTCAGTAGTATTATGAAGAGCACACAATCGAAACATAACACTAATTTGTCATCCAGGTGCGGTTTGACAGCATCGGAGGTCTGAGCAGACACATCTCAGCGCTGAAGGAGATGGTGGTGTTCCCTCTCCTCTACCCAGAAGTCTTTGAGCGGTTCAAGATACAACCTCCCAGGTAAACAATGTGTGTTTGTTGAGAAGATAACGTAATGATATGGTTTAGCATTCATTTTACATTCATGTGACTCAATATCTATTTACTTTGTTCTTTTAAGAAACACCCAAAAATAACAGACTACAGGCCTTTGCACACCGGGGGCGTTAATCTATTTTGTCATGAATACTTTCATACAGAATGCGAATTATGTGGCAAATATTATTCTTTCTTTTTTTTCCGGAACAAAGTTGATTTTCTGAGCTTTTGCACTGCGAATAAAGATAAGATAAGATAAGATATACTTTATTGTCCCACAGGGAAATTTGACTTGGGCTCCAGGCCACTGCATCACACAACATACCAAAGTCACAATGTACATACACGCATAAACATGGATCATATATACACCTATGCATGAACGTGCTTAAATTCACACGTTGAGTGTGAAACAGTAGTTCTTTAAAATAATAAAAGTAATAAAAGACAATAGTTTTAAATACTAAAACCAGGTATAATCATACCAGATGATAAATGATCAATTTACAATATATTGGTTCTCAATAAAAGGCATCAACCAATCACGTTGTGCAGAACCGGTTGATTTGCTCCTAAATTTATGAAACAACAGGGAGGCTCCATAGTCCGAAACAAGATGGCAAACTTTATTACTCCTTTCAACCTTGACAAAGGCAGCGCGGACCAGATCCACTCCTTCCGTTCTTACCTTTCACAGAAAAAGCCCTAAACATATAATATTCACTGGCGAGGATTTAGTATTTTCGTGTCGTTTAGTCGTCACGCCCCCGGTGTGTAAAGGCCTTTATGCTGTCCTTAATTGCTGTCAAAGAAGTTATATACCCAACATCCAAGTTGGAAAAAAGTTTTCTGTCATATCATTTGAGAGAGCTTTGTCATCACTTCTGGGTCACACTAAGACATTTTAGTCAAAATGATTTAATCCTTTCTGTCTTAGGTGGTTTCTTTCTTTTAACTCCTTGTCCCTCTCCTCTTAGCTTGTCCAGTCTCTTCTCTACCACTGCATTGTAATGACAGTTAAACCCTTATAAAAATCCCCATTATTGGTCTTTGTCATATTTCCTCTTGTCTTTAGGGGCTGTCTATTTTACGGTCCTCCAGGCACAGGGAAAACCCTCGTAGCCAGAGCGCTGGCCAATGAGTGCAGTCAGGGCGAAAGAAAGGTGTCTTTCTTTATGAGGAAAGGAGCTGACTGCCTCAGCAAGTGGGTGGGAGAATCTGAGAGACAGCTACGACTGCTTTTTGATCAGGTAAACCAAACTCCTCGTCAACGTACAATATACCTTTTTTAGGATGGATGGAGATTGTCAGTTTAGTTCTTTTTCCTTTGTTGTAAGTGTGATTAATTTCTATTGTCAGCAAAAGACAAACCATAAACAAAGAATATCAGAAAACATTTATTGTAAAAGCTAAGTCAGTATATTTTGGCACATTGACTTGTAGATTATGATAAACTAAGTACATTCCTACACATGATCAAGTATCAGTTCTAAAGATAATGGAATCTGCAACTGAATGAATTCTTATTGAATTGTTTCTAGGCATTCCAGATGCGTCCGTCCATCATCTTCTTCGACGAGATTGATGGTTTGGCTCCAGTCAGGTCCAGCCGTCAGGACCAGATCCACAGGTGAGCAGCACCCCTGTTCTTACGGTATGTGTTGAGTATACTGAGATTAGTGAGTGTAAAATGTACAGAGTGGAACAATGGAAAATTAGTGTCTGATCGTGTGGTGGGTTGCCAGATGTGGCTGCCAAATTTCTCAAAAATAAATTAATAAAATAAATAAATTCATCTTAATCAGTATTTAGCGTTGGCCATCATAAGCCAAGCTCATGCTTCATGTGAGAAAATTCACAGCTAAGTGAATACACCAAAATTGCCACCAGCATGACTGGATGCAGCGTTTACAAGTCGTGCTTAATATTGTGCACCACCTGGAATTTGAAACAACTTGGATGCAGCTGCAGCTACACAAACAGATCTCACTCAGAATTGAAAATAAAGAAGGTATACAGCCCTTAAATGTCTGTCGCAACACATCACACACACACAAATCATTTGTGGCTTGACTGTTGAGGTGACTGGTGGGAAAATTGAGAAAATATAGCTTCTTTAAAAATGGAAATTGTTTTTAATCATTGGACTTTTATAACAGTAGTATGGAGATATTGTATGTCTCAGGAAAAGAAAGGAGCTACAGCAGCTTGCAATGAAAGTGAGGGGGTTCACTATCTTTTTCAAGGATACTATGATACAGCCCTTGAAAAGGACAGTGTTGCTGTTGCAAGTAGTAGTCACTAGAATCCAACATAATTAATTTGACTCAGTCAGTGCACTGCCGTTACATCCTATTTGTTACCGGGAGATAGTGTTGACCAGTTAGAAAAGGTAATCTTAGTCTTTTTTTGTCCCTGTAGTTCCATTGTGTCGACCCTGTTGGCTCTTATGGATGGATTAGATGCTAGAGGAGAGGTGGTTGTGATAGGAGCTACAAACAGACTGGACTCCATCGACCCAGCTCTGAGAAGACCGGGGCGCTTCGACAGAGAGTTCCTCTTCGGCCTGCCAGACAGAGAGGTGAGAAAATGTAGATGCCCTTTAATTCTTGGCGGAGATGTTGAAAAAAAAAATAATAATTGAAAAAATTGACTTGTGAATTGATTTTGGGCTAAAATGGTAGAAGCCTCTCAGCTTGCAAATATTGGACCTTATTGGATCTTATTTTTTATGGCAGGCGAGAAAGGACATTCTGAAGATCCACACCAGACAGTGGACTCCCCCACCCTCCGACACTTTTCTGGAAGAACTGGCAGATAAATGTGTTGGTATGTTTGCATTATGATGCTGCAAAAATAGTGGTCCAACAGGTTGTAAAATACACATCTTGCTAAACATCACTAATACAAACAACAAATGCATTAGATTAAAATTGTCACCAATACTGTATCACTTGGTATAAACATCAGAGAAATACAGTTTTATTCTTTTAGTGCAACAATCTACTGTAAATGATACTGATATGAGCCCAGGACAAAACCTGTGTCTCAGAACTAAAACTATTCATCTCCATTCAGATAGTTTGCACAGGAAACACTTGCACACATTTTTGACACACCTACAACTACATACTGTATACTTATTGTCTACAATCTGTCTCTTTTTGCTTGCCAGGTTATTGCGGAGCAGATATCAAGGCAGTGTGTTCAGAGGCTGCCCTGTGTGCACTGCGGCGTCGCTATCCACAAATCTACTCCTCTTCGCAGAAACTTGTGCTTGATGTCAACTCCATCGCTATCACAAACAAAGACTTTATGTCTGCCATGTCCAAGATGGTACCTGCTGCCCAGAGGTATAACTAAACTAACCGTATAGTAAAACATTTGTATAGTGCGGTCTGTGTAAACATTATTCTTACATTCCCAGTGCCTGGTTCTTGCATGTGGTTCTTAAGTTCATATGATGCTGATTGTGACTCTTAGGGCAGTAGTGTCACCAGCCAAGGCCCTGATACCTGCCATTCGTCCTCTGCTGAGCGCCACCCTGCAGAACATCCTCCACACTGTCAGCAGACTGTTCCCGCATGCTGAGCAGGGCTTAAAGAGGAAGAGAGAACTAGGTGCAGTCTTGCTTCGCATTAATTTATTCTGTCCCTCGTCTGTTCTGTTCATGGTCAAATTAATTTCCCCATTGTCCATAAGTAATTATAGAGTTATTGTTCATTTCCCAAACCTCTTTTTGGGCATCCAAAGTAACCGCTAAACTGTGTGTTTGTACGTGTGTTTATTTCCAGGTGCTTCCTGTGGTGTGTCTGAAGATGACCTGTTCAGTGAGGATGAGGACTCAGAAGTCTGCTCCAATGGACCGACCTCTCACTCCCAACTCAGAACATCTGCTGAGGGACTCCTCAGCCTCAACAGGTTGGTGTGCCATTAATCATTTGTCTCCTCATTCTTTCAGATTATGACTGTCTGTGTTAATAAATATTGTTTCACATCATTTCATAAATCAAAATCTTTAGTTCTATATATGGGAAAACACTGCTAATGTATCTTAGTCATTTACACGGTGCTGTCGTGGGTCTCTGTAGTTCTAGTTACTTATATTCCCTTTATCTTTGCTTTACTTTAGACGTGCTCTGAGCTGTCTGGTGTCCTGGTGACCCAAATCTTTTTGAAGGTCTTTTTTAGGCAAGTTAATGAGCTCTTTCCTACCACTTTACCCATCTCAGTGTCTCTGTCATCTCTCCATGTGTAGAAGTGTGCTGAGCCAACCGACCTCCTACCGTCCCAGGCTGCTGTTGGAGGGCAGACCGGGCTCAGGTCAGAGCTCCCACCTGGCTCCTGCTGTCCTCCACGCTCTGGAGAAATTCACCGTGTACACACTGGACATGGCTGTGCTGTTTGGAGCCAGCGCAACTGCACCGGAAGAGACTTGTGCTCAGGTAAACAAGATACCAGTATGCAAAATAATACACTGGGAAATGATTATGTATGTACATATTTAGTAACATTTAACAATTAATGAGATGTCTTCAGGTTGGGTTCTTTACATTTAAACAGGCCCAAGATCCATAGGAACTGAGGTAGACTAGATGTAGTAGCTAGTCTTGCAGCCTTGTCAAATTCAGTGTGTTCCTTTCAGTGGACTTCACTGGCCAAAATGGCTGCCACAGTGACTGTAGTTCATGGGCCCCACCTCCTTACATCATGGGCAGTGGGGATAAATATGTACTACAGACATTTACTCGTATGGAAGAGCCACGTTGATGGCAGGGGTGAATGAGCCATCGTGTTACCAAAAGTGATGTCTGGAAGTTGGTTATTTATTACGACCTGCATTCAAAAACCCCAAAAGTATGAAATTTACGAAGACGTGAAACAAATCCTCATTTCCAGAGAGGCTGTTGCCTTGTTTGTTTTTTACTTAAAGTTACTATGAGGATCTTTTAACTGGTTATGAAATATTCTCAATTTAACACTGGCGTCCGGCCAGGAGCTTAGCTTCGCCTTGCTGCTCCGCCGGTCCTCGCTGGGAGCCAACACCGACACTGTGCTGCTGGAGGCCCAGGCCGTATTGCTGGGCCTGCTGGAGGGAAGGGAGGCATGGGAGAACCAGAATCAGGACTGTGTACGGCATACTGTCGGACCTTGCTGCAATAAAATGAGAAGTTTTTAAAGGGACTCTGGTGATCTGAACCACTACTGGTTTTGGCCAAAGGGACCACCAAAATCAACACAAAATGAAAGTTCCTCGTAGTAGCTTTAAAATGACTCAAACTATTATTAATTGTCAGAATGGTTATTCGAACCAATGGACTGATTGTTTCAGTATTAGTTTAACGTCACTTTACAATCTCCTCTCTAATGTCCTCATCATACCTTTTGATTTGTGCATTTAGCATTTAGCCTTCATCATCGCGCCATATTGATGCCCATCTTATGTTCTGTGAAAGTGCCACTGTTCTGTACGCTCATCTGTCGATTTCCATCCAGTTTTTGTAAATATCCAGACCATATATTAATGTTTCCATGTCATGTGTTCTGCAGATCTTTGTTGAAGCAAAGCGGACCTCTCCCAGTATCCTGTACATCCCTCACATTGGACAGTGGTGGGAAACAGTGGGTCCGGCCTTGAGAGCCACCTTCCTCAGCCTGCTCAGCTCCATCCCTGCCTTCGCTCCTATTCTGCTTCTGGCTACGTGCAACCTGCAATATGACCAACTCAGTATGGAGGTATGGAAAGAGGAGTGATGCCCTGTTGACTTAGAGTGGTGATGTCAATGCATCTACATTTTCTTAAAAGGATTTTCTCTGACAGATAAGAAACAATACTCATCTACAAGTGTTTTTCTTGTCTCAGGTGCAGGAGTTGTTTCGGATGGAGTATGGAGAGGTTTTCCTTGTCCAGGTCCCCACCAGCAGAGAAAGAAGAAACTTCTTTGAGGATCTAATCCTCAATCAGGCTGCCAAGGCTCCTGCCTCAAAAAAGAAAGCTGGTGAGAAATGGATGAGGTTATAAAATACAGATCTGAGCAAGTTTGTAGTTAAAATGGGCTTTAGTAACTCAGGGCTAGCATAGCATTGTTCATTGTCTACATGTTCGAATGGGAAAAAAAAGTATATTGGGAATTCTATTAGCTTGTTTAAATATATTTACTTTTTACTTTAATGTCTGTTACATAGCAGCAGGTTGGTTTGGTAGCACAGCTGTGTAGGGGTGACATTTCATTGATATGCGATACACCCGTTACACCTATTAGCTACTGTACAACAATCGGTGTGGCTAATTTGAAATATTCACTAAACTTACCATGGATGGAGAGGGAAAACTGTGAAGATGGGCAACACAAGATAAAATATGTAAGGGATTTTTGTAGGGAGAAAAAGAAGATGCTGGTATTCACATCCAGTCCAAATAGAGCAGGATACAAGACGCTTCAGAAGGAGGATGTTGGACCGTAAATACAGAGAAGAAAGGAAGGCTGTCTGCACACTGAAAGTCTATATTATTTTAATGTACTTCCAAGTAGTACTGTGTTAGCTATATTCACTTCTCACTTTGTATGCATTTATCATCATTCCACTTTCTTCAGTGCTCAATGCATTGGAGGTGCTTCCTGTCGCCCCTCCTCCTGCCCCACGTCTTCTGACAAAAGAGGAGCAGCAACGACTGGAGGAGCAGGAGGAAGACACCCTCAGGGAGCTCCGCCTCTTCCTGCGTGACGTCACCAACCGCCTGTCCCTAGATAAACGCTTCAAGGCTTTTACAAAGCCTGTGGATTTAGAAGAGGTAGCTGTTCCAATATATTCTATTGTCTCATTTCATATTCCCTAATAAAGCCTTACTATCCAGGTTTCAGTTTAGTCCCTTTCCCTCCCGTTGTACTCACAGCAGCCTCTTTATAATGTGTTTTAGGTGCCAGATTACGCTGAGGTGATCAAGAAACCGATGGACCTGTCAACAGTTCTCTCTAAGATCGACCTCCATCAGTATGCGACGGTCAAAGAGTTCCTCCAAGAGGTGGATCTCATCTGGCAGAATGCCCTCGAATACAACCCAGACAGGGACCCTTCAGGTACACACACAGTGATCAGCAAAAAACATGCTCACAATCCTCACAGAGAACATAAACAGTATTAATACTTACAATAACCAATTAGTGTACTGGTTGAACATAAAAGCTGCATTCGTGCCCATTTGTGTGTTTCCTCCAGACCGTCAGATCCGCCACAGAGCATGCGCATTGAAAGACACCGTCCATGCTATCATCCGAGATGAACTGGATGAAGATTTTGAGAAGATTTGTGAGGAGACCAAAGCATCGCGCAGTACAAGAGGTGAATGCTGTGTGTATTTGTGTATACATACACATGATTAACATTGACACCAAATCCTCCGTCATCGTCTTGTCTGTCAACTCTCTCTCGTCCCGTGTGTGAGGAATCTGACTCCGTGTTTAGACGGAGCAGACACTTTCACTTTCAGTTTGTAGCGTCCGATATCCGCTGATACGCAAAATGAGTTTTATTTGTGTTAGGGCTGTCAAAGTTAACGTGATAACGCGTTAACGCAAATTGGTTTTAACGCCACTAATTTCTTCAACACATTTTTAGGTCATAGTGGGCTCAGTTTTAAAGCTAGAGTGAAGATAATGGTATCATATGAAACTAGAAATCCATTGGCACTAGGGATGCTCATTTTGAAAAGTCTTCTTAACCGATAACCAACCCTCGTTAACCGATTATTAACCGTTAACCGACAAGATTTGTGCCTCGCGTCCGCTGTGTGTCTGCCCGGCGTAACGACACTCTGTCTGCCCGGATTAACGATAGCGATTGCCCGATAAACAGTGTGTGTATTTGTGCTACGTTAGCAGCTCTAGCATTGCCGGAGGCTTCTTGCTCGCCGCCGCCGCCACACACATACCGTCTGTCAGCACGACGTAACTTTAACGAGTGTCCGTGTGTGTGTGTGTGTGTGTGTTGGTGGTGAGTGTGAGGTTGTTGGTGACGTTCTAGCTGTGAACGTAGGTGTAGCAGTGTGTGTAGTTTATTTGTTGCTGAATAAATGCTACGAAACTACAACTCCTCCGCTCCGCTAAAGCGAGCCCCGAGCCAGCCATAGACAGCCAACTTCCTGTATCCTGCAACTCCGGCTCCGCCTCTTAAGGTGGGCTCTTAAGGTTGATCAGCTTTTCTCCTTAAAGTGACGAGCCACTCAGCTTTTTAATTAATTATAAACATTTCTTTTAACTGTTTTAACCGATAGCATTAATCGGCTAAAATGCTTAATGACGGTTAAACGGTTAATTATGAAAATCCCTAATTGGCACCAACCATGTCATACTGCAGTGAAGGAGGTTAAATAATGCTCCAAACTTAAGCTACATTTTGGCGAGGAAAAACTGCCATGACCATTTCCAAAGGGGTCCCTTGACCTCTGACCTCCAGATCAGTGAATGTAAATGGGTTCTATGGGTACCCACGAGTCTCCCCTTTACAGACATGCCCACTTTATGATAATCACATGCAGTTTGGGGCAAGTCATAGTCAAGTCACCACACTGACACACTGACAGCTGTTGTTGCCTGTTGGGCTGCAGTTTGAAATGTTATGATTTCAGCATATTCAGCGCATTTAAGCTAAATGCAGTACCTGTGAGGGTTTCTGGACAATATCTGTCATTGTTTTGTGTTGTCGATTGATTTACAATAATAAATATATACATACATTTGCATAAAGCAGCATATTTGTTCACTCCCATGTTGATAAGAGTATTAAATACTTGACAAATCTCCCTTTAAGGTACATTTTGAACAGATACAAAATGTGTCATTAGTCGCGATTAACTACGCACAATCGTGCAATTAATCGTGATTAAATATTTTAATTGATTGACAGCCCTAATTTGTATAAATAAAGCGAAACGATGGTGGGGGCAATGGGCAAGTAATGTAATCGGTGTATGCCCGAACACCGTGTAACACCGGTAACACCGACTACTGCGGCAGGTCTAGTGACTAATTTTGAAAACCTTTTCATAAAACATGCTTCAAGTATAACTCTGAACAGTTACACCCACTTAAACCAGGCCTTCAGTTTCAGAATGAATAGTGTTTCACAAAAATGTAGAATGACAAAAAAAAAACATTGCTTTCTTTTTTGACTACCTCAGAGTGCTCCACCATCCGGTATGCTCCCTCCTTCTACCACGTCCTTCCCAAACAGTCCCAATCTCCTGCTGAGGTCAAGATCCCTGGCATGACCCCACAAAGAGAGCCGTCTGGACCCACAGCTGCAGTCACTCCCAATACAAGTGCCTCTGCTGTTACAACACCTAAAAACACAGGTAAAAAAACTACTATAGATAACAAAAATGAAATGATTTGCTTAAAAGAACTGTCACAAAAAAAACTTTTCCTTTTTTTCCTCCAGCCCAGAAGAAGAAAAGGCGGAAGAGTCGCTGGTCTGCTGGCTTATATTCAAAGAAGAAGTCTTCCAGCTCCTCTCACATATCCAGAGATGATGCACACTTGGGGTCTGATGAGGAAGATGGGGACGATGAGGAGGAGGTTGAGAAGGGGGGAGAAGGAACCGAGTGTGATGAGGGGACTGGAGGAGAGGAGGATCAGATGATGGCTGATGTAGAGTCAGGGCGTGCACCAGCCCAGGAAGGTAGTTTGGAGCCCACTGTGAAGGAGCAGGACAGTCAGGAGGGACGAGAGGAGGGGAGTGAAGCTGCTGACGATGACGTTAAACTGTGTGAGACAGGGAAAGCAGAAAATGACGACCGGACACGGAACGAAAAAGAAACGGCGGATGAAGTTGTCACAGATCAACCAGGACAGTCGGAGGAAAACCAAGTGTTGGCAAAGGCAGGAAATGAGAACAGTGTAACCATTTCATTGAACACTAATAAGGACAGCCACACTGAGACAGACAGAGCTACCCAGGGGCAATCCAACACAGAGGAGAGTGGTGAAACTGATAGCCAAAAGCTGACAGAAACTGAGACTGACAAATGTCAAACTGTAATACAGGCAGACGACAGGAACAACGAGGTAGTTACTGTAGAGGAGGCAGAGAAGACTGCTGAACCAATGGAGGTGGAAGCAACAGATACCTCAACGACAGACGCCTCTGCAGCTGGCAGAGGAGAGGAGGACACAGGCACAGGTTTGATATGAACACTGTCTTACACTTAAAACTTGGCTCTTTAACTTAGAGAAAAATATTATACAGACCTCCAATCCACTACATTCCTAGCTAAAGAAAGTCAGTGTAGTGCAGGGGTGCACACACTTTTTCAGCATGCGAGCTACTTATAAAATGACCAAGTCAAAATGATCTACCTACTATAAAAATGCAAAACATATATTTATTTATAAATATATTGAGTATTCTTTATATGTACAATATATGTTGGTGTACCTTGCATAACTGCATGAACCCATATTGTACAATATAACTCTGTACATTTTTTGTCATTACCTTACTCTGATGACTTGCACTGAATGGAATCAGCCAGGGATGCATAGTCCGGACAGTAGCTGCTGATAGCCAGCCTCAAGCACACTTCCAAATGATCATCAGTCAAGGTGGAATGGTATTTGGACTTAATAATCTTCATGTGGGAAAAGGCTGACTCGCATAAATAAGTGGAGCCGAATAATGCAGTCATGGAGGTAGCACATTTCCTCATGTTGAGGTACTTTTCCTCTGTGAGTAAGTTCCAGAACTGTCCATGAGCCCTGGACTTAAGCTGAATGTCAGCTTGTAGTGTCAAAATCTCATCCTCCACTCCAGATGAGTTCAGGTGAAACAGTGTTGCAATTTGTTGGCTGACGTCTATTTAAAAAAAAAAATTTTATTTTTTTTATTTTTTTTTAATGCCATGCGATCTACCCACACTACCTTTGCGATCGACCGGTAGATCGCGATCGACGTATTGGGCACCCCTGGTGTAGTGTTTCTATGGATAGCAAGGTGCAATCCCAGTGTTTGAGCGTGAATGTGTCAGCAGACTGTCATCTATTATAGTGGTCTAAACAATTTGCGTACATGTTTTTGTGTCTCAGAGCGGAGCGTGAGGCGCATAACTCGGGCTCTAAAGAATGCTGTGCTGCAGCAGCAGATGGTCGATGTGGACAAAGCTCTGCAGATCCTGAACGAGGAAACTCCTCCTCTGGTGGTGGACAGAGACCAATTAAAGGTGTGTGGGATACTGTGGCTGTCTGGCTTATTCTTTAGTCTTTTTATAGGTACTGGTCAGACAGGTTTTGTGCATCTTGACCTTATTCATAGAAGCCCTAATGAACCGATGACAAGACGAGGCTACTTTGCATCAGCTTTCCTTAGAAAGACTGTCCCGAATGACATTTTTTTGGGCTTTGAAGCTTCGGTGAGAAATGTTCAAAGCTTCGCGGTGCGGCGCAGCAGGCTGACATGTTCTTCTGTCTGTCTTCATCTCCCCCGTTTCAGTGCTCGGGACAGTGCCGCACTACTGTGCACACAAGCACTTCTACACACAACAAACAGCGATATCCGTCTGAGAATAACTAATAATGTTGAATATAAATAATGAATAATGTGGGATTATTCCTTATTTCATGGGCTATTTTGGGATTTATACATTATTATTACATATATACTGGAAAAACAAAGTTCGGAAACTTGTGTTTGGTGGATTATTTCTCTGTTGTTCCAATGCTAATGGTCATTGTATTTTACATCTTCGGAAAGCCTGTTTATTTACCTTCGCAATGATGTCCTACTTGTAAGGATCATGCATTTGTGGGATGAGCAGCACAGCTGATTATGTGGGTAGCAAAATGCTCTGCCAATGGTAAACAGTGTATTCTCATAAGGCTACCAGGAAGCCTGCAATGACTGCCCTTCACCATCAGGCCCGTTTGCGCTGGTGTCAACAACACAGACAATGGAACCTGAACATGTGGGGGAATGTCATGTTCAGTGATGAGTCCAGGTTCTGTCTGCAAAAGTTGGACAGCAGGTCAAAGTATGGAGACGACGCGGAGAACGCTATGCTGATTGTTGCACCGATGGAGTAACAGCTTTTGGTGGGGGCAGTGTCATGGTGTGGGGGTGGCATCTCCCTCACTTGCAAAACAAGGCTTGTCATCATTGAAGGCCATCTCAATGCAGGGAGATATCAGGATGAGATTCTGCAGCCAGTGGCGATCCCATATCTCCACAATCTGGGACCTAACTTCATCCTCCAAGATGACAACGCAGAGCCAGGGTTATCACAGACTACCTCCACAATGTGGGAGTAGAGAGAATGGACCGGCCTGCCAAGAGTCCACACCTCAACCCAACTCAACACTTGTAGGATCAGCTTGGGCGTGCTGTATGTGTTAGTGACCAACACAACCACGCTGGCTGACCTGCAACGAATCCTGGTTGAGGAATGGAACGCCATCCCACAGCAACATGTGACCAGGTTGGTGACCAGCATGAGGAGGAGGTGCCAGGCTGTTGTGGCTGCGTATGGATCTTCCACCGCTACTGAGGCTCCTGACGGTGTATTAAATGAATAAAGTGTAAAATAGCCAATATGTCTTGTTTGTTCCTTGTTACTGATAGAGAGTTCAATCATCCAATCCACAAAACAACTCAAAACAAGAGTCAATACCAACAGGAGAATACACTGTTTACCATTGATGGAGCATTTTGGCAAATTTTTCTTGGGCGCTACCCACATAATCAGCTGTGCTGCTCATCCCACAAATGCATGATCCTTACAAGTTGGACATCATTGCGAAGGTAAATAAACAGGCTTTCAATGATGTAAAATACAATGACCATTAGCATTGTAACAACAGAGAAATAATCCAACAAACACAAGTTTCCGAACTTTGTTTTTCCAGTTTATATTAAAAAAAAAAACCTGAAGTATTCGGATGCTGACTTGGAGGTTGACTACCATGGCAACGGTCGAAGCCTTGTGGTCAGCCCTGTCTTTCCTCATTGGACATTTTCTCCATAGAAGGGTACGTTTGACAACTATAAATGTAATCCAATCCAAGATGGCGCTAACTACGGCTGCCTCGGCGAATTGGTGCGCTCTGTTTTTCTTGTTTTTTTGTATTTCTTTTGTTTTTTGTGAAAGTTCACGGATTGTTTTCTCTAGAGAAGACATCCTGAACCTCAGGGAATCCACCCCAGCAGATCTTTTTCCCACATTTCTGGCTCCTTCAGCGGATTTAATGCACATTTTACTTGGAGCTGTGGCCCTCGGCCGAGCGATTAAGCGCAGGAGGGGAAAGCGCTCTGGAGCGCTGAATCGCTTCAGACAGAGAGGACTGAAAACTCCGCTGCCTGCGATATTCCTCTCCAACGTGCGCTCACTGTGCAACAAAGTGGACGAGTTGCTGCTGATGGTGAGAAACAACAGAGACTTTTCCCTCTCTTCAGTCTTGTGTTTTACTGAGTCGTGGTTGTGTGGAACTATACCGGACTCTGCGCTGCAGCTTCCCGGCTTCCAGCTGTTCCGAGCCGACCGCGACCCGGAGCTATCACACAAGTCAAAAGGAGGGGGAATATGTTTCTATGTTAACGACGGCTGGTGCAAGGACGTGACAGTGCTTCTGCGGACATGTTCTCCGGATCTGGAATCCTTTTTTATCAATTGCAAACCATTTTATTCCCCCCGTGAATTCTCCTCCTTCATTCTGGTCGGTGTTTACATCCCGCCTCAGGCTCACGTGGAGCTCGCACAGCGGCTGCTTGCCGACCAGATACGGGAGGTGGAGAGAAAAAACCCGGACTCTCTTGTTATCGTTCTTGGGGACTTTAACAAGGGGAACTTATCACAGGAGCTCCCAAAATATAAACAGTTTATTAAATGTCCGACCAGAGAGGAGAACACGCTGGACAAGTGCTACTGCAACATCAGAGACGCATATCACGCCGTTCCCCGCGCTGCGCTGGGAAACTCCGACCACGTCTTGGTCCACCTCATCCCCTCTTACAGGCAGAGGGTCAAACTGGCTAGACCGGTTGTGAGGACGACCAAGAAGTGGAGCAGCGAGGCGGTGGAGGATCTGCGTGAGTGCCTGGACTGCACGGACTGGGAGATGTTTAGGACCGCCACTGACAGTCTGGACGAGTATGCAGAGGCTGTGACGTCGTATATCAGCTTCTGTGAGGACAGCTGTATACCGACGCGACCAGGGTTCACTATAACAACGAGAAGCCCTGGTTCACAGCCAAACTCAAACAGCTTTGTTTGGTTAAGGAAGAGGCATTTAGGAGTGGTGACAGGGAGGGCTTTAAAGAGGCTAAATATGCGTTTGGCAAGGCGGTGAGGGAGGCCAAACGGCAGTATTCTGAGAAACTACAGGAGCAGTTCTCAGCCAACGACTCAGCCTCAGTCTGGAAAGGGCTGAGGCAGATCACAAACTATAAGCCCAAACCGTCCCACTCCACGAATGACCTCCGACTGGCAAATGAGCTGAATGAGTTCTACTGCAGATTCGACAGACAAAGTGCCAGTCCTGACTACATCTCCTCTCCCCCCAGCCATCAGCCACCAGCAGTTAACACCAGCCCCCCCCAGCTTTCTCCACAAGCACCGAGCCTGTGCACACCCCTCCCCCCCTTCACACCTCTGTCCATCAAAGAGGGGGAAGTCAACAGGCTCTTCAAAGGACAAAACCCCCGCAAGGCAGCCGGCCCAGACGCTGTCTCACCTGCAACCCTGAAACACTGTGCAGACCAGTTGTCTCCAGTGTTTACAGGGATTTTCAACACCTCCCTGGAAATCTGCAGGGTGCCGGCCTGCTTCAAAGCGTCCACCATCATCCCGGTCCCCAAGAAGCCAAGGATCACAGGTCTTCAGGACTACAGACCCGTCGCCCTGACCTCCGTTATAATGAAGACCTTTGAACACCTTGTGCTCCACCACCTAAAGACTATCACCAACCCCCTGCTGGACCCACTGCAGTTCGCCTACAGAGCCAACAGGTCTGTAGACGACGCAGTAAATTTAGCCCAACATTACATTCTCCAGCACCTGGACTCCCCTGGCTCCTATGCCAGGATCCTGTTTGTGGACTTCAGCCCCGCATTCAACACCATCAGCCCAGCTCTGCTACAGGACAAGCTTTCCCTGCTGAGCGTGCCAGACTCCACCTGCAGGTGGATCACTGACTTTCTAACAGACAGGAGTCAGCACGTAAGGCTGGGGAAGCAAGTCTCCGACACCCAGACTATCAACACCGGTGCCCCCCAAGGCTGCGTTCTCTCCCCACTGCTCTTCTCCCTGTACACCAACGGCTGCACCTCCAGACACCAATCTGTCAGGCTCCTTAAGTTTGCAGACGACACCACCCTCATCGGCCTCATCTCCGAGGGTGATGAGTCTGCCTACAGATGGAAGGTTGACCATCTGGCATCCTGGTGCAGCCAGAACCACATGGAGCTGAACGCTCTGAAGACAGTGGAGATGGCAGTGGACTTCAGGAGGAACTCAGCCCCGCTCCCCCCCCTCATCCTACGCGGCTCCCTAGTTAACACGGTGGAGTCGTTCCGTTTCCTGGCCACAACCATCGCCCAGGACCTCAAGTGGGAGCTAAACATCAGCTCCCTCACCAGTAAGGCCCAGCAGAGGATGTACTTCCTGAGGCAGTTGAAGAAATTCAACCTGCCACAGACCATGATGGTGCACTTTTACTCGGCCATCATCGAGTCCATCCTCACCTCCTCCATCACCGTCTGGTTCGCCGCAGCCACCGCCAAGGACAAGGCCAGGCTGCAGCGGGTCATCCGTGCTGCAGAGAGGGCGATCGGCTGCAGGGCAGGGAAGATTGTGGCCGACCCCTCCCATCCTGGACACCATCTATTTCAGACTTTACCATCTGGCAGGAGGTTAAGGTCCATCAGGACCAAAACCTCACGCCACAAAAACAGTTTTTTCCCCATGGCAGTGGGGCTCTGCAACAGCCCATCCCGCCCCCCTGTGACTGTCTCCCCCTCACACACACACACTACTGCCCCCCCCACCCCCATACCCCGACACTGACTCTCCCCCTCTCTCATACACTCTCAATACCACCCCCTACAGTATCCCTCTCTCTCCCTCTCTCTCCCTCTGTTACCTGATTGTTTTGTTTGCACACTGGCAATATTTGCACTATCTGTTTATATCATGTTTGTTTTTATAGCTTATTTGTAAATTGTACATTTTTATTCTTATTTTATTCTAACGTTTTATTTAATTCTTGTTATTATACTATTTGTCTCGCACCAACAAAGCCAAAGAAAATTCCTCGTGTATATCCCTTACACCTGGCAATAAACACCTTTCTGATTCTGATTCTGATTCTGAATCTGCATGTCATTCCTCATTCTCTTGCCTTTCTTCCTCATTTCTTCAGGTGCTGTTGGAGAGAGTAGTGACCAAGACTGAAGGATACGAGGTCTACAAGCTGGAGAAACTCTATGCTCTGCTCTGCCAGAGCATCTATAGACACAGACGAGACTACAACAAAACTTCACTAATACAGGTTGGTACTGGACGGTACTGATGAGCCTTTTTTTACTGGAGATGTTCTGAATTGTCAAAGAAGAATAACCAGTAAAGGAGGCTTTTGATATTCCAGTCTTCTCATGTTTTATTATTGCAATGGTATCTAAGAGGAGTGAAAGATAATGCCTTAACAGAATGTGTCAAAGTTAACGCGATGATAACGTGCTAACGCAAATTCGTTGTAACACCATTAATTTCTTTAATACAACTTGTGGTTTTTAGGTTGTAGCGGGATCAGTTTTAAAGCTAGAGTGAAGATACTGGTTTCATAGGAAACTAAAAAAAACTAATGAATCCATCGGTACCAACCATGTTATTCTAGCTTGTCGAGGAGGCTAACGCTCCAAACTTACGCTAAATTTTGTCGAGGAAAAACTGTCATGGCCACTTTCAAAAGGATCCCTTGACCCCCTTGAGTTTGCCATGTTATGATTTGAGCATATTGTTTTATGCTAAATGCAGTACCTGTGAGGGTTTCTGGACAATATCTGTCATTGTTTTGTGTTGTTAATTGATTTACAATAATAGATATATACATACATTTGCATAAAGCAGCATATTTGTCCACTCCCATGTTGATAAAAGTATTAAAAACTTGACAAATCTCCCTTTAAGGTACATTTTGAACAGATACAAATTTGCGATTAAATTGTGATTAATGGCGATTAACTATGGACAATCATTCAATTAATCATGATTAAATATTTTAATTGATTGACAGCCCTAATATTAATTAAATTAATATAATTAACATACAGTAGACTTTTTCCTAAATAACTTTAATGTTTCTAACATATTGTCCTTTCCTGTGCTTCTCATTTGATTAGGAGTTGGAACAAGAGATTGAAGACTTCTGTGACTTTTCTACAGGAATATGATTTTTTTTTTTTAAAGCATGCTCATCCTCAGCTATGTAAATATACATTTTCTATTTTCATAGAACTCTACAGGCACCTCTGTGCATTAGCTAAATCTTTGTATTACCCTTTTTGTTAATATTTAATTAAATGTGTTTCCTCTAAATGTCGTGTGACTTTTTATGTGCTCATCGCATCATAGCTGATTTTTGCCGTAACGTTTGGCAAACCCTGATTCTTTTGTTCACTACAGTGTGTCGGGGATTTATATCCCAAAGTATCATGATTACTACCTGGAAACATCACTTGAGTTGTCTTGTTTCGTGCACAGGGACCACATTTTTAACAGCCCGTGTTACAAACTGAGCATCTGGCATTTACCTGGTAAATAGAGGATATAACGAGATACTATTGAGTTGCATTACGGGAAGTGTAGGATCCAAGGTTTTTGAAGTCTCGCCCATTTAGAGACTAAAATTCAGTATATCCGTCTGCTGCATCTTTTTTTAACAATTTCTTTCTTCTTAATCTGTCTCTAACAGCCCCTCAACTTTAAGGAAGTGCAATGCCTTCATGTGCCTCCTTGTCCTCCGGTGCTCCTAACGGCATCTGCAAGATTTCACAGACTAGAGGAAAACAACCAATCAGAGCCCAGCTCTGTCAATAACTCGCAAACTCCAACCAAACGGTCAAACTAGGCCGCGCTGATCAAATATGAATCAATATTCTGTTACTGTAATGCCTATTCCTCACATAAAATGTGCTCAGAATCATCTTGTAGTGTACTGTTTAGCTGTAAAATGAGAAAGTTTGTGACCCGGCAGCCATGTTGAGATCAGTTGAGGAAATACCAAGCACTGCCCATCAGCTGGAGCACAGCCAATAGGAACGCTCCATTTCTCTGAAATAACCTGTGATTGGCCAAAGTCTCCCGTCACAGGCTAGATGTTCTAAGGGGGGGGGGAATCTGAGATTTCGAGAATAAAGTCATAATATTACGAGAAAAAAATTATATTACGAGAATAAAGTCAGAACTTGACGAGAATTCAGAAAATAACACGTAAAATGTCCTCCACAAAAGAGGCAATTTCCTCATCAGATCCGTGTGGTTCTTTCTTCAGAATAAACTAAGTCTCTTGCACAATCTTTTCAAGATCCTGATACTGATGATAATGTGGTGCTAATGTGCCAAAATTTGAAGTATTTAGTTATTTGTGAAATTTTCTCATAGTATTACGATTTTATTTTCTCGTGAACTCCCGACTTTATTATCATATTACGACTTTTTTCTCGTAAACCTCTGACTTTATTCTCATATTACGACTTTATTTCTCGTGAACTCCTGACTTTATTATCATATTACGACTTTTTTCTCGTAAACTTCTGACTTTATTCTCATATTACGATTTTGTTTTCTCGTGAACTCCTGACTATTATCATATTACGACTTTTTTCTCGTAAACTTCTGACTTTATTCTCATATTACGACTTCATTTCTCATAAACGTCTGACTTTATTCTCATATTACGACTTTATTTTCTCGTAAACTTCTGACTTTATTCTCATATGACTATTTTCTCGTATACTTCTGACTTTATTCACGTAAACCTGACTTTATTATCATATTACGACTTTTTTCTCGTAAACTTCTAACTTTATTCTCATATTACGACTTTATTTCTCGTAAACTTCTGACTTCATTCTCATATTTCCACTTTTTTTGTAAACTTGACTTAATTCTCATAATATTATGACTTTATTCTCATATTACGACTTTCTTTTCGTAAACTTGACTATTCTCATAATATTTTGACTTTATTTTTCGAAAAAGTCTGACTTTATTCTCATATTACGACTTTATTTATCGTAAACTTCTGACAATTTTCTCATAGTATTACGATTTAATTTTCTCGTGAACTCCTGACTTTATTATCATATTACGACTTTTTTCTCGTAAACCTCTGACTTTATTCTCATATTACGACTTCATTTCTCATAAACGTCTGACTTTATTCTCATATTACGACTTTATTTTCTCGTAAACTTCTGACTTTATTCTCATATGACTATTTTCTCGTATACTTCTGACTTTATTCACGTAAACCTGACTTTATTATCATATTACGACTTTTTTCTCGTAAACTTCTAACTTTATTCTCATATTACGACTTTATTTCTCGTAAACTTCTGACTTCATTCTCATATTTCCACTTTTTTTGTAAACTTGACTTAATTCTCATAATATTATGACTTTATTCTCATATTACGACTTTCTTTTCGTAAACTTGACTATTCTCATAATATTTTGACTTTATTTTTCGAAAAAGTCTGACTTTATTCTCATATTACGACTTTATTTATCGTAAACTTCTGACAATTTTCTCATAGTATTACGATTTAATTTTCTCGTGAACTCCTGACTTTATTATCATATTACGACTTTTTTCTCGTAAACCTGACTTTATTCTCATATTACGACTTTATTTCTCGTGAACTCCTGACTTTATTATCATATTACGACTTTTTTCTCGTAAACTTCTGACTTTCTCATATTACGACTTCATTTCTCATAAACGTCTGACTTTATTCTCATATTACGACTTTATTTTCTCGTAAACTTCTGACTTTATTCTCATAATATTATGACTATTTTCTCGTATACTTCTGACTTTATTCACGTAAACCTGACTGTATTCTCATATTACGACTTTTTTTCTCATAAACTTCTGACTTTATTCTAATATAACGACTTTTTTTCTAGTAAACTTCTGACTTTATTATCATGACAACTTTATTTCTCATAAACTTCTGACTTTATTCTCATATTAATACTTTTTTTCCTCGTAAACTTCTGACTTTATTCTCATATTACGACTTTATTTCTCATAAACGTCTGACTTTATTCTCATTACGACTTTATTTTCTTGTAAACTTCTGACTTTATTCTCATATTACGACTTTATTTCTCGTAAACTGACTATTTTCTCATAGTATTACGATCTTATTTTCTCGTGAACTGACTTTATTATCATATGACAACTTTATTTCTCGTTAAGTTATGACTTTATTCTCATAATATTTCCACTTTTTTTGTAAACTTGACTTCATTCTCATAATATTATGACTTTATTCTCATATTACGATTTTTTTTCGTAAATTTCTGACTTTATTCACATATTACGACTTTCTTTTCGTAAACCTGACTATTCTCATAATATTTTGACTTTATTTTTCGAAAAAGTCTGACTTTATTCTCATATTACGACTTTATTTATCGTAAACTTCTGACAATTTTCTCATAGTATTACGATTTAATTTTCTCGTGAACTCCTGACTTTATTATCATATTACGACTTTTTTCTCGTAAACCTCTGACTTTATTCTCATATTACGACTTTATTTCTCGTGAACTCCTGACTTTATTATCATATTACGACTTTTTTCTCGTAAACTTCTGACTTTATTCTCATATTACGATTTTATTTTCTCGTGAACTCCTGACTTTATTATCATGACAACTTTATTTCTCATAAACTTCTGACTTTATTCTCATATTAATACTTTTTTTCCTCGTAAACTTCTGACTTTATTCTCATAATATTACGACTATTTCTCATAAACGTCTGACTTTATTCTCATTACGACTTTATTTTCTTGTAAACTTCTGACTTTATTCTCATATTACGATTTTATTTTCTCGTGAACTCCTGACTTTATTATCATATTACGACTTTTTTCTCGTAAACTTCTGACTTTATTCTCATATTACGACTTCATTTCTCATAAACGTCTGACTTTATTCTCATATTACGACTTTATTTTCTCGTAAACTTCTGACTTTATTCTCATAATATTATGACTATTTTCTCATATTACGACTTTCTTTTCGTAAACTTGACTATTCTCATAATATTTTGACTTTATTTTTCGAAAAAGTCTGACTTTATTCTCATATTACGACTTTATTTATCGTAAACTTCTGACAATTTTCTCATAGTATTACAATTTTATTTTCTCGTGAACTCCCGACTTTATTATCATATTACGACTTTTTTCTCGTAAACCTCTGACTTTATTCTCATATTACGACTTTATTTCTCGTGAACTCCTGACTTTATTATCATATTACGACTTTTTTCTCGTAAACTTCTGACTTTATTCTCATATTACGATTTTGTTTTCTCGTGAACTCCTGACTTTATTATCATATTACGACTTTTTTCTCGTAAACTTCTGACTTTATTCTCATATTACGACTTCATTTCTCATAAACGTCTGACTTTATTCTCATATTACGACTTTATTTTCTCGTAAACTTCTGACTTTATTCTCATATGACTATTTTCTCGTATACTTCTGACTTTATTCACGTAAACCTGACTTTATTATCATATTACGACTTTTTTCTCGTAAACTTCTAACTTTATTCTCATATTACGACTTTATTTCTCGTAAACTTCTGACTTCATTCTCATATTTCCACTTTTTTTGTAAACTTGACTTAATTCTCATAATATTATGACTTTATTCTCATATTACGACTTTCTTTTCGTAAACTTGACTATTCTCATAATATTTTGACTTTATTTTTCGAAAAAGTCTGACTTTATTCTCATATTACGACTTTATTTATCGTAAACTTCTGACAATTTTCTCATAGTATTACGATTTAATTTTCTCGTGAACTCCTGACTTTATTATCATATTACGACTTTTTTCTCGTAAACCTCTGACTTTATTCTCATATTACGACTTTATTTCTCGTGAACTCCTGACTTTATTATCATATTACGACTTTTTTCTCGTAAACTTCTGACTTTCTCATATTACGACTTCATTTCTCATAAACGTCTGACTTTATTCTCATATTACGACTTTATTTTCTCGTAAACTTCTGACTTTATTCTCATAATATTATGACTATTTTCTCGTATACTTCTGACTTTATTCACGTAAACCTGACTGTATTCTCATATTACGACTTTTTTTCTCATAAACTTCTGACTTTATTCTAATATAACGACTTTTTTTCTAGTAAACTTCTGACTTTATTATCATGACAACTTTATTTCTCATAAACTTCTGACTTTATTCTCATATTAATACTTTTTTTCCTCGTAAACTTCTGACTTTATTCTCATATTACGACTTTATTTCTCATAAACGTCTGACTTTATTCTCATTACGACTTTATTTTCTTGTAAACTTCTGACTTTATTCTCATATTACGACTTTATTTCTCGTAAACTGACTATTTTCTCATAGTATTACGATCTTATTTTCTCGTGAACTGACTTTATTATCATAATATGACAACTTTATTTCTCGTTAAGTTATGACTTTATTCTCATAATATTTCCACTTTTTTTGTAAACTTGACTTCATTCTCATAATATTATGACTTTATTCTCATATTACGATTTTTTTTCGTAAATTTCTGACTTTATTCACATATTACGACTTTCTTTTCGTAAACCTGACTATTCTCATAATATTTTGACTTTATTTTTCGAAAAAGTCTGACTTTATTCTCATATTACGACTTTATTTATCGTAAACTTCTGACAATTTTCTCATAGTATTACGATTTAATTTTCTCGTGAACTCCTGACTTTATTATCATATTACGACTTTTTTCTCGTAAACCTCTGACTTTATTCTCATATTACGACTTTATTTCTCGTGAACTCCTGACTTTATTATCATATTACGACTTTTTTCTCGTAAACTTCTGACTTTATTCTCATATTACGATTTTATTTTCTCGTGAACTCCTGACTTTATTATCATATTACGACTTTTTTCTCGTAAACTTCTGACTTTATTCTCATATTACGACTTCATTTCTCATAAACGTCTGACTTTATTCTCATATTACGACTTTATTTTCTCGTAAACTTCTGACTTTATTCTCATAATATGACTATTTTCTCGTATACTTCTGACTTTATTCACGTAAACCTGACTGTATTCTCATATTACGACTTTTTTTCTCATAAACTTCTGACTTTATTCTAATATAACGACTTTTTTTCTAGTAAACTTCTGACTTTATTATCATGACAACTTTATTTCTCATAAACTTCTGACTTTATTCTCATATTAATACTTTTTTTCCTCGTAAACTTCTGACTTTATTCTCATAATATTACGACTTTATTTCTCATAAACGTCTGACTTTATTCTCATTACGACTTTATTTTCTTGTAAACTTCTGACTTTATTCTCATATTACGATTTTATTTTCTCGTGAACTCCTGACTTTATTATCATATTACGACTTTTTTCTCGTAAACTTCTGACTTTATTCTCATATTACGACTTCATTTCTCATAAACGTCTGACTTTATTCTCATATTACGACTTTATTTTCTCGTAAACTTCTGACTTTATTCTCATAATATTATGACTATTTTCTCGTATACTTCTGACTTTATTCACGTAAACCTGACTGTATTCTCATATTACGACTTTTTTTCTCATAAACTTCTGACTTTATTCTAATATAACGACTTTTTTTCTAGTAAACTTCTGACTTTATTATCATGACAACTTTATTTCTCATAAACTTCTGACTTTATTCTCATATTAATACTTTTTTTCCTCGTAAACTTCTGACTTTATTCTCATAATATTACGACTTTATTTCTCATAAACGTCTGACTTTATTCTCATTACGACTTTATTTTCTTGTAAACTTCTGACTTTATTCTCATATTACGACTTTATTTCTCGTAAACTGACTATTTTCTCATAGTATTACGATCTTATTTTCTCGTGAACTGACTTTATTATCATAATATGACAACTTTATTTCTCGTTAAGTTATGACTTTATTCTCATAATATTTCCACTTTTTTTGTAAACTTGACTTCATTCTCATAATATTATGACTTTTTTCTCATATTACGATTTTTTTTCGTAAATTTCTGACTTTATTCACATATTACGACTTTCTTTTCGTAAACCTGACTATTCTCATAATATTTTGACTTTATTTTTCGAAAAAGTCTGACTTTATTCTCATATTACGACTTTATTTATCGTAAACTTCTGACAATTTTCTCATAGTATTACAATTTTATTTTCTCGTGAACTCCCGACTTTATTATCATATTACGACTTTTTTCTCGTAAACCTCTGACTTTATTCTCATATTACGACTTTATTTCTCGTGAACTCCTGACTTTATTATCATATTACGACTTTTTTCTCGTAAACTTCTGACTTTATTCTCATATTACGATTTTGTTTTCTCGTGAACTCCTGACTTTATTATCATATTACGACTTTTTTCTCGTAAACTTCTGACTTTATTCTCATATTACGACTTCATTTCTCATAAACGTCTGACTTTATTCTCATATTACGACTTTATTTTCTCGTAAACTTCTGACTTTATTCTCATATGACTATTTTCTCGTATACTTCTGACTTTATTCACGTAAACCTGACTTTATTATCATATTACGACTTTTTTCTCGTAAACTTCTAACTTTATTCTCATATTACGACTTTATTTCTCGTAAACTTCTGACTTCATTCTCATATTTCCACTTTTTTTGTAAACTTGACTTAATTCTCATAATATTATGACTTTATTCTCATATTACGACTTTCTTTTCGTAAACTTGACTATTCTCATAATATTTTGACTTTATTTTTCAAAAAAGTCTGACTTTATTCTCATATTACGACTTTATTTATCGTAAACTTCTGACAATTTTCTCATAGTATTACGATTTAATTTTCTCGTGAACTCCTGACTTTATTATCATATTACGACTTTTTTCTCGTAAACCTCTGACTTTATTCTCATATTACGACTTTATTTCTCGTGAACTCCTGACTTTATTATCATATTACGACTTTTTTCTCGTAAACTTCTGACTTTCTCATATTACGACTTCATTTCTCATAAACGTCTGACTTTATTCTCATATTACGACTTTATTTTCTCGTAAACTTCTGACTTTATTCTCATAATATTATGACTATTTTCTCGTATACTTCTGACTTTATTCACGTAAACCTGACTGTATTCTCATATTACGACTTTTTTTCTCATAAACTTCTGACTTTATTCTAATATAACGACTTTTTTTCTAGTAAACTTCTGACTTTATTATCATGACAACTTTATTTCTCATAAACTTCTGACTTTATTCTCATATTAATACTTTTTTTCCTCGCAAACTTCTGACTTTATTCTCATATTACGACTTTATTTCTCATAAACGTCTGACTTTATTCTCATTACGACTTTATTTTCTTGTAAACTTCTGACTTTATTCTCATATTACGACTTTATTTCTCGTAAACTGACTATTTTCTCATAGTATTACGATCTTATTTTCTCGTGAACTGACTTTATTATCATAATATGACAACTTTATTTCTCGTTAAGTTATGACTTTATTCTCATAATATTTCCACTTTTTTTGTAAACTTGACTTCATTCTCATAATATTATGACTTTATTCTCATATTACGATTTTTTTTCGTAAATTTCTGACTTTATTCACATATTACGACTTTCTTTTCGTAAACCTGACTATTCTCATAATATTTTGACTTTATTTTTCGAAAAAGTCTGACTTTATTCTCATATTACGACTTTATTTATCGTAAACTTCTGACAATTTTCTCATAGTATTACGATTTTATTTTCTCGTGAACTCCCGACTTTATTATCATATTACGACTTTTTTCTCGTAAACCTCTGACTTTATTCTCATATTACGACTTTATTTCTCGTGAACTCCTGACTTTATTATCATATTACGACTTTTTTCTCGTAAACTTCTGACTTTATTCTCATATTACGATTTTATTTTCTCGTGAACTCCTGACTTTATTATCATATTACGACTTTTTTCTCGTAAACTTCTGACTTTATTCTCATATTACGACTTCATTTCTCATAAACGTCTGACTTTATTCTCATATTACGACTTTATTTTCTCGTAAACTTCTGACTTTATTCTCATAATATTATGACTATTTTCTCGTATACTTCTGACTTTATTCACGTAAACCTGACTTTATTATCATATTACGACTTTTTTCTCGTAAACTTCTAACTTTATTCTCATATTACGACTTTATTTCTCGTAAACTTCTGACTTCATTCTCATATTTCCACTTTTTTTGTAAACTTGACTTAATTCTCATAATATTATGACTTTATTCTCATATTACGACTTTCTTTTCGTAAACTTGACTATTCTCATAATATTTTGACTTTATTTTTCGAAAAAGTCTGACTTTATTCTCATATTACGACTTTATTTATCGTAAACTTCTGACAATTTTCTCATAGTATTACGATTTAATTTTCTCGTGAACTCCTGACTTTATTATCATATTACGACTTTTTTCTCGTAAACCTCTGACTTTATTCTCATATTACTACTTTATTTCTCGTGAACTCCTGACTTTATTATCATATTACGACTTTTTTCTCGTAAACTTCTGACTTTATTCTCATATTACGATTTTATTTTCTCGTGAACTCCTGACTTTATTATCATATTACGACTTTTTTCTCGTAAACTTCTAACTTTATTCTCATATTACGACTTTATTTCTCGTAAACTTCTGACTTCATTCTCATATTTCCACTTTTTTTGTAAACTTGACTTAATTCTCATAATATTATGACTTTATTCTCATATTACGACTTTCTTTTCGTAAACTTGACTATTCTCATAATATTTTGACTTTATTTTTCGAAAAAGTCTGACTTTATTCTCATATTACGACTTTATTTATCGTAAACTTCTGACAATTTTCTCATAGTATTACGATTTCATTTTCTCGTGAACTCCTGACTTTATTATCATATTACGACTTTTTTCTCGTAAACCTCTGACTTTATTCTCATATTACTACTTTATTTCTCGTGAACTCCTGACTTTATTATCATATTACGACTTTTTTCTCGTAAACTTCTGACTTTATTCTCATATTACGATTTTATTTTCTCGTGAACTCCTGACTTTATTATCATATTACGACTTTTTTCTCGTAAACTTCTAACTTTATTCTCATATTACGACTTTATTTCTCGTAAACTTCTGACTTCATTCTCATATTTCCACTTTTTTTGTAAACTTGACTTAATTCTCATAATATTATGACTTTATTCTCATATTACGACTTTCTTTTCGTAAACTTGACTATTCTCATAATATTTTGACTTTATTTTTCGAAAAAGTCTGACTTTATTCTCATATTACGACTTTATTTATCGTAAACTTCTGACAATTTTCTCATAGTATTACGATTTAATTTTCTCGTGAACTCCTGACTTTATTATCATATTACGACTTTTTTCTCGTAAACCTCTGACTTTATTCTCATATTACGACTTTATTTCTCGTGAACTCCTGACTTTATTATCATATTACGACTTTTTTCTCGTAAACTTCTGACTTTATTCTCATATTACGATTTTATTTTCTCGTGAACTCCTGACTTTATTATCATATTACGACTTTTTTCTCGTAAACTTCTAACTTTATTCTCATATTACGACTTTATTTCTCGTAAACTTCTGACTTCATTCTCATATTTCCACTTTTTTTGTAAACTTGACTTAATTCTCATAATATTATGACTTTATTCTCATATTACGACTTTCTTTTCGTAAACTTGACTATTCTCATAATATTTTGACTTTATTTTTCGAAAAAGTCTGACTTTATTCTCATATTACGACTTTATTTATCGTAAACTTCTGACAATTTTCTCATAGTATTACGATTTAATTTTCTCGTGAACTCCTGACTTTATTATCATATTACGACTTTTTTCTCGTAAACCTCTGACTTTATTCTCATATTACGACTTTATTTCTCGTGAACTCCTGACTTTATTATCATATTACGACTTTTTTCTCGTAAACTTCTGACTTTATTCTCATATTACGATTTTATTTTCTCGTGAACTCCTGACTTTATTATCATATTACGACTTTTTTCTCGTAAACTTCTGACTTTATTCTCATATTACGACTTCATTTCTCATAAACGTCTGACTTTATTCTCATATTACGACTTTATTTTCTCGTAAACTTCTGACTTTATTCTCATAATATGACTATTTTCTCGTATACTTCTGACTTTATTCACGTAAACCTGACTGTATTCTCATATTACGACTTTTTTTCTCATAAACTTCTGACTTTATTCTAATATAACGACTTTTTTTCTAGTAAACTTCTGACTTTATTATCATGACAACTTTATTTCTCATAAACTTCTGACTTTATTCTCATATTAATACTTTTTTTCCTCGTAAACTTCTGACTTTATTCTCATATTACGACTTTATTTCTCATAAACGTCTGACTTTATTCTCATTACGACTTTATTTTCTTGTAAACTTCTGACTTTATTCTCATATTACGATTTTATTTTCTCGTGAACTCCTGACTTTATTATCATATTACGACTTTTTTCTCGTAAACTTCTGACTTTATTCTCATATTACGACTTCATTTCTCATAAACGTCTGACTTTATTCTCATATTACGACTTTATTTTCTCGTAAACTTCTGACTTTATTCTCATAATATTATGACTATTTTCTCGTATACTTCTGACTTTATTCACGTAAACCTGACTGTATTCTCATATTACGACTTTTTTTCTCATAAACTTCTGACTTTATTCTAATATAACGACTTTTTTTCTAGTAAACTTCTGACTTTATTATCATGACAACTTTATTTCTCATAAACTTCTGACTTTATTCTCATATTAATACTTTTTTTCCTCGTAAACTTCTGACTTTATTCTCATAATATTACGACTTTATTTCTCATAAACGTCTGACTTTATTCTCATTACGACTTTATTTTCTTGTAAACTTCTGACTTTATTCTCATATTACGACTTTATTTCTCGTAAACTGACTATTTTCTCATAGTATTACGATCTTATTTTCTCGTGAACTGACTTTATTATCATAATATGACAACTTTATTTCTCGTTAAGTTATGACTTTATTCTCATAATATTTCCACTTTTTTTGTAAACTTGACTTCATTCTCATAATATTATGACTTTTTTCTCATAATATTACGATTTTTTTTCGTAAATTTCTGACTTTATTCACATATTACGACTTTCTTTTCGTAAACCTGACTATTCTCATAATATTTTGACTTTATTTTTCGAAAAAGTCTGACTTTATTCTCATATTACGACTTTATTTATCGTAAACTTCTGATAATTTTCTCATAGTATTACAATTTTATTTTCTCGTGAACTCCCGACTTTATTATCATATTACGACTTTTTTCTCGTAAACCTCTGACTTTATTCTCATATTACGACTTTATTTCTCGTGAACTCCTGACTTTATTATCATATTACGACTTTTTTCTCGTAAACTTCTGACTTTATTCTCATATTACGATTTTGTTTTCTAGTGAACTCCTGACTTTATTATCATATTACGACTTTTTTCTCGTAAACTTCTGACTTTATTCTCATATTACGACTTCATTTCTCATAAACGTCTGACTTTATTCTCATATTACGACTTTATTTTCTCGTAAACTTCTGACTTTATTCTCATATGACTATTTTCTCGTATACTTCTGACTTTATTCACGTAAACCTGACTTTATTATCATATTACGACTTTTTTCTCGTAAACTTCTAACTTTATTCTCATATTACGACTTTATTTCTCGTAAACTTCTGACTTCATTCTCATATTTCCACTTTTTTTGTAAACTTGACTTAATTCTCATAATATTATGACTTTATTCTCATATTACGACTTTCTTTTCGTAAACTTGACTATTCTCATAATATTTTGACTTTATTTTTCGAAAAAGTCTGACTTTATTCTCATATTACGACTTTATTTATCGTAAACTTCTGACAATTTTCTCATAGTATTACGATTTAATTTTCTCGTGAACTCCTGACTTTATTATCATATTACGACTTTTTTCTCGTAAACCTCTGACTTTATTCTCATATTACGACTTTATTTCTCGTGAACTCCTGACTTTATTATCATATTACGACTTTTTTCTCGTAAACTTCTGACTTTATTCTCATATTACGATTTTATTTTCTCGTGAACTCCTGACTTTATTATCATATTACGACTTTTTTCTCGTAAACTTCTGACTTTATTCTCATATTACGACTTCATTTCTCATAAACGTCTGACTTTATTCTCATATTACGACTTTATTTTCTCGTAAACTTCTGACTTTATTCTCATAATATTATGACTATTTTCTCGTATACTTCTGACTTTATTCACGTAAACCTGACTGTATTCTCATATTACGACTTTTTTTCTCATAAACTTCTGACTTTATTCTAATATAACGACTTTTTTTCTAGTAAACTTCTGACTTTATTATCATGACAACTTTATTTCTCATAAACTTCTGACTTTATTCTCATATTAATACTTTTTTTCCTCGTAAACTTCTGACTTTATTCTCATTACGACTTTATTTTCTTGTAAACTTCTGACTTTATTCTCATATTACGACTTTATTTCTCGTAAACTGACTATTTTCTCATAGTATTACGATCTTATTTTCTCGTGAACTGACTTTATTATCATAATATGACAACTTTATTTCTCGTTAAGTTATGACTTTATTCTCATAATATTTCCACTTTTTTTGTAAACTTGACTTCATTCTCATAATATTATGACTTTATTCTCATAATATTACGATTTTTTTTCGTAAATTTCTGACTTTATTCACATATTACGACTTTCTTTTCGTAAACCTGACTATTCTCATAATATTTTGACTTTATTTTTCGAAAAAGTCTGACTTTATTCTCATATTACGACTTTATTTATCGTAAACTTCTGACAATTTTCTCATAGTATTACAATTTTATTTTCTCGTGAACTCCCGACTTTATTATCATATTACGACTTTTTTCTCGTAAACCTCTGACTTTATTCTCATATTACGACTTTATTTCTCGTGAACTCCTGACTTCATTATCATATTACGACTTTTTTCTCGTAAACTTCTGACTTTATTCTCATATTACGATTTTGTTTTCTCGTGAACTCCTGACTTTATTATCATATTACGACTTTTTTCTCGTAAACTTCTGACTTTATTCTCATATTACGACTTCATTTCTCATAAACGTCTGACTTTATTCTCATATTACGACTTTATTTTCTCGTAAACTTCTGACTTTATTCTCATATGACTATTTTCTCGTATACTTCTGACTTTATTCACGTAAACCTGACTTTATTATCATATTACGACTTTTTTCTCGTAAACTTCTAACTTTATTCTCATATTACGACTTTATTTCTCGTAAACTTCTGACTTCATTCTCATATTTCCACTTTTTTTGTAAACTTGACTTAATTCTCATAATATTATGACTTTATTCTCATATTACGACTTTCTTTTCGTAAACTTGACTATTCTCATAATATTTTGACTTTATTTTTCGAAAAAGTCTGACTTTATTCTCATATTACGACTTTATTTATCGTAAACTTCTGACAATTTTCTCATAGTATTACGATTTAATTTTCTCGTGAACTCCTGACTTTATTATCATATTACGACTTTTTTCTCGTAAACCTCTGACTTTATTCTCATATTACGACTTTATTTCTCGTGAACTCCTGACTTTATTATCATATTACGACTTTTTTCTCGTAAACTTCTGACTTTATTCTCATATTACGATTTTATTTTCTCGTGAACTCCTGACTTTATTATCATATTACGACTTTTTTCTCGTAAACTTCTGACTTTATTCTCATATTACGACTTCATTTCTCATAAACGTCTGACTTTATTCTCATATTACGACTTTATTTTCTCGTAAACTTCTGACTTTATTCTCATAATATTATGACTATTTTCTCGTATACTTCTGACTTTATTCACGTAAACCTGACTGTATTCTCATATTACGACTTTTTTTCTCATAAACTTCTGACTTTATTCTAATATAACGACTTTTTTTCTAGTAAACTTCTGACTTTATTATCATGACAACTTTATTTCTCATAAACTTCTGACTTTATTCTCATATTAATACTTTTTTTCCTCGTAAACTTCTGACTTTATTCTCATAATATTACGACTTTATTTCTCATAAACGTCTGACTTTATTCTCATTACGACTTTATTTTCTTGTAAACTTCTGACTTTATTCTCATATTACGACTTTATTTCTCGTAAACTGACTATTTTCTCATAGTATTACGATCTTATTTTCTCGTGAACTGACTTTATTATCATAATATGACAACTTTATTTCTCGTTAAGTTATGACTTTATTCTCATAATATTTCCACTTTTTTTGTAAACTTGACTTCATTCTCATAATATTATGACTTTATTCTCATAATATTACGATTTTTTTTCGTAAATTTCTGACTTTATTCACATATTACGACTTTCTTTTCGTAAACCTGACTATTCTCATAATATTTTGACTTTATTTTTCGAAAAAGTCTGACTTTATTCTCATATTACGACTTTATTTATCGTAAACTTCTGACAATTTTCTCATAGTATTACGATTTTATTTTCTCGTGAACTCCCGACTTTATTATCATATTACGACTTTTTTCTCGTAAACCTCTGACTTTATTCTCATATTACGAATTTATTTCTCGTGAACTCCTGACTTTATTATCATATTACGACTTTTTTCTCGTAAACTTCTGACTTTATTCTCATATTACGATTTTATTTTCTCGTGAACTCCTGACTTTCTTATCATATTACGACTTTTTTCTCGTAAACTTCTGACTTTATTCTCATATTACGACTTCATTTCTCATAAACGTCTGACTTTATTCTCATATTACGACTTTATTTTCTCGTAAACTTCTGACTTTATTCTCATAATATTATGACTATTTTCTCGTATACTTCTGACTTTATTCACGTAAACCTGACTGTATTCTCATATTACGACTTTTTTTCTCATAAACTTCTGACTTTATTCTAATATAACGACTTTTTTTCTAGTAAACTTCTGACAATTTTCTCATAGTATTACGATTTAATTTTCTCGTGAACTCCTGACTTTATTATCATATTACGACTTTTTTCTCGTAAACCTCTGACTTTATTCTCATATTACGACTTTATTTCTCGTGAACTCCTGACTTTATTATCATATTACGACTTTTTTCTCGTAAACTTCTGACTTTATTCTCATATTACGATTTTATTTTCTCGTGAACTCCTGACTTTATTATCATATTACGACTTTTTTCTCGTAAACTTCTGACTTTATTCTCATATTACGACTTCATTTCTCATAAACGTCTGACTTTATTCTCATATTACAACTTTATTTTCTCGTAAACTTCTGACTTTATTCTCATAATATTATGACTATTTTCTCGTATACTTCTGACTTTATTCACGTAAACCTGACTGTATTCTCATATTACGACTTTTTTTCTCATAAACTTCTGACTTTATTCTAATATAACGACTTTTTTTCTAGTAAACTTCTGACTTTATTATCATGACAACTTTATTTCTCATAAACTTCTGACTTTATTCTCATATTAATACTTTTTTTCCTCGTAAACTTCTGACTTTATTCTCATAATATTACGACTTTATTTCTCATAAACGTCTGACTTTATTCTCATTACGACTTTATTTTCTTGTAAACTTCTGACTTTATTCTCATATTACGACTTTATTTCTCGTAAACTGACTATTTTCTCATAGTATTACGATCTTATTTTCTCGTGAACTGACTTTATTATCATAATATGACAACTTTATTTCTCGTTAAGTTATGACTTTATTCTCATAATATTTCCACTTTTTTTGTAAACTTGACTTCATTCTCATAATATTATGACTTTATTCTCATAATATTACGATTTTTTTTCGTAAATTTCTGACTTTATTCACATATTACGACTTTCTTTTCGTAAACCTGACTATTCTCAGAATATTTTGACTTTATTTTTCGAAAAAGTCTGACTTTATTCTCATATTACGACTTTATTTATCGTAAACTTCTGACAATTTTCTCATAGTATTACGATTTTATTTTCTCGTGAACTCCTGACTTTATTATCATATGACTTTTTTCTCGTAAACCTCTGACTTTATTCTCATATTACGACTTTATTTCTCGTGAACTCCTGACTTTATTATCATATTACGACTTTTTTCTCGTAAACTTCTGACTTTATTCTCATATTACGATTTTATTTTCTCGTGAACTCCTGACTTTATTATCATATTACGACTTTTTTCTCGTAAACTTCTGACTTTATTCTCATATTACGACTTCATTTCTCATAAACGTCTGACTTTATTCTCATATTACAACTTTATTTTCTCGTAAACTTCTGACTTTATTCTCATAATATTATGACTATTTTCTCGTATACTTCTGACTTTATTCACGTAAACCTGACTGTATTCTCATATTACGACTTTTTTTCTCATAAACTTCTGACTTTATTCTAATATAACGACTTTTTTTCTAGTAAACTTCTGACTTTATTATCATGACAACTTTATTTCTCATAAACTTCTGACTTTATTCTCATATTAATACTTTTTTTCCTCGTAAACTTCTGACTTTATTCTCATATTACGACTTTATTTCTCATAAACGTCTGACTTTATTCTCATTACGACTTTATTTTCTTGTAAACTTCTGACTTTATTCTCATATTACGATTTTATTTTCTCGTGAACTCCTGACTTTATTATCATATTACGACTTTTTTCTCGTAAACTTCTGACTTTATTCTCATATTACGACTTCATTTCTCATAAACGTCTGACTTTATTCTCATATTACGACTTTATTTTCTCGTAAACTTCTGACTTTATTCTCATAATATTATGACTATTTTCTCGTATACTTCTGACTTTATTCACGTAAACCTGACTGTATTCTCATATTACGACTTTTTTTCTCATAAACTTCTGACTTTATTCTAATATAACGACTTTTTTTCTAGTAAACTTCTGACTTTATTATCATGACAACTTTATTTCTCATAAACTTCTGACTTTATTCTCATATTAATACTTTTTTTCCTCGTAAACTTCTGACTTTATTCTCATAATATTACGACTTTATTTCTCATAAACGTCTGACTTTATTCTCATTACGACTTTATTTTCTTGTAAACTTCTGACTTTATTCTCATATTACGACTTTATTTCTCGTAAACTGACTATTTTCTCATAGTATTACGATCTTATTTTCTCGTGAACTGACTTTATTATCATAATATGACAACTTTATTTCTCGTTAAGTTATGACTTTATTCTCATAATATTTCCACTTTTTTTGTAAACTTGACTTCATTCTCATAATATTATGACTTTTTTCTCATAATATTACGATTTTTTTTCGTAAATTTCTGACTTTATTCACATATTACGACTTTCTTTTCGTAAACCTGACTATTCTCATAATATTTTGACTTTATTTTTCGAAAAAGTCTGACTTTATTCTCATATTACGACTTTATTTATCGTAAACTTCTGATAATTTTCTCATAGTATTACAATTTTATTTTCTCGTGAACTCCCGACTTTATTATCATATTACGACTTTTTTCTCGTAAACCTCTGACTTTATTCTCATATTACGACTTTATTTCTCGTGAACTCCTGACTTTATTATCATATTACGACTTTTTTCTCGTAAACTTCTGACTTTATTCTCATATTACGATTTTGTTTTCTCGTGAACTCCTGACTTTATTATCATATTACGACTTTTTTCTCGTAAACTTCTGACTTTATTCTCATATTACGACTTCATTTCTCATAAACGTCTGACTTTATTCTCATATTACGACTTTATTTTCTCGTAAACTTCTGACTTTATTCTCATATGACTATTTTCTCGTATACTTCTGACTTTATTCACGTAAACCTGACTTTATTATCATATTACGACTTTTTTCTCGTAAACTTCTAACTTTATTCTCATATTACGACTTTATTTCTCGTAAACTTCTGACTTCATTCTCATATTTCCACTTTTTTTGTAAACTTGACTTAATTCTCATAATATTATGACTTTATTCTCATATTACGACTTTCTTTTCGTAAACTTGACTATTCTCATAATATTTTGACTTTATTTTTCGAAAAAGTCTGACTTTATTCTCATATTACGACTTTATTTATCGTAAACTTCTGACAATTTTCTCATAGTATTACGATTTAATTTTCTCGTGAACTCCTGACTTTATTATCATATTACGACTTTTTTCTCGTAAACTTCTGACTTTATTCTCATATTACGACTTCATTTCTCATAAACGTCTGACTTTATTCTCATATTACGACTTTATTTTCTCGTAAACTTCTGACTTTATTCTCATAATATTATGACTATTTTCTCGTATACTTCTGACTTTATTCACGTAAACCTGACTGTATTCTCATATTACGACTTTTTTTCTCATAAACTTCTGACTTTATTCTAATATAACGACTTTTTTTCTAGTAAACTTCTGACTTTATTATCATGACAACTTTATTTCTCATAAACTTCTGACTTTATTCTCATATTAATACTTTTTTTCCTCGTAAACTTCTGACTTTATTCTCATAATATTACGACTTTATTTCTCATAAACGTCTGACTTTATTCTCATTACGACTTTATTTTCTTGTAAACTTCTGACTTTATTCTCATATTACGACTTTATTTCTCGTAAACTGACTATTTTCTCATAGTATTACGATCTTATTTTCTCGTGAACTGACTTTATTATCATAATATGACAACTTTATTTCTCGTTAAGTTATGACTTTATTCTCATAATATTTCCACTTTTTTTGTAAACTTGACTTCATTCTCATAATATTATGACTTTTTTCTCATAATATTACGATTTTTTTTCGTAAATTTCTGACTTTATTCACATATTACGACTTTCTTTTCGTAAACCTGACTATTCTCATAATATTTTGACTTTATTTTTCGAAAAAGTCTGACTTTATTCTCATATTACGACTTTATTTATCGTAAACTTCTGATAATTTTCTCATAGTATTACAATTTTATTTTCTCGTGAACTCCCGACTTTATTATCATATTACGACTTTTTTCTCGTAAACCTCTGACTTTATTCTCATATTACGACTTTATTTCTCGTGAACTCCTGACTTTATTATCATATTACGACTTTTTTCTCGTAAACTTCTGACTTTATTCTCATATTACGACTTCATTTCTCATAAACGTCTGACTTTATTCTCATATTACGACTTTATTTTCTCGTAAACTTCTGACTTTATTCTCATATGACTATTTTCTCGTATACTTCTGACTTTATTCACGTAAACCTGACTTTATTATCATATTACGACTTTTTTCTCGTAAACTTCTAACTTTATTCTCATATTACGACTTTATTTCTCGTAAACTTCTGACTTCATTCTCATATTTCCACTTTTTTTGTAAACTTGACTTAATTCTCATAATATTATGACTTTATTCTCATATTACGACTTTCTTTTCGTAAACTTGACTATTCTCATAATATTTTGACTTTATTTTTCGAAAAAGTCTGACTTTATTCTCATATTACGACTTTATTTATCGTAAACTTCTGACAATTTTCTCATAGTATTACGATTTAATTTTCTCGTGAACTCCTGACTTTATTATCATATTACGACTTTTTTCTCGTAAACCTCTGACTTTATTCTCATATTACGACTTTATTTCTCGTGAACTCCTGACTTTATTATCATATTACGACTTTTTTCTCGTAAACTTCTGACTTTATTCTCATATTACGATTTTATTTTCTCGTGAACTCCTGACTTTATTATCATATTACGACTTTTTTCTCGTAAACTTCTGACTTTATTCTCATATTACGACTTCATTTCTCATAAACGTCTGACTTTATTCTCATATTACGACTTTATTTTCTCGTAAACTTCTGACTTTATTCTCATAATATTATGACTATTTTCTCGTATACTTCTGACTTTATTCACGTAAACCTGACTGTATTCTCATATTACGACTTTTTTTCTCATAAACTTCTGACTTTATTCTAATATAACGACTTTTTTTCTAGTAAACTTCTGACTTTATTATCATGACAACTTTATTTCTCATAAACTTCTGACTTTATTCTCATATTAATACTTTTTTTCCTCGTAAACTTCTGACTTTATTCTCATAATATTACGACTTTATTTCTCATAAACGTCTGACTTTATTCTCATTACGACTTTATTTTCTTGTAAACTTCTGACTTTATTCTCATATTACGACTTTATTTCTCGTAAACTGACTATTTTCTCATAGTATTACGATCTTATTTTCTCGTGAACTGACTTTATTATCATAATATGACAACTTTATTTCTCGTTAAGTTATGACTTTATTCTCATAATATTTCCACTTTTTTTGTAAACTTGACTTCATTCTCATAATATTATGACTTTATTCTCATAATATTACGATTTTTTTTCGTAAATTTCTGACTTTATTCACATATTACGACTTTCTTTTCGTAAACCTGACTATTCTCATAATATTTTGACTTTATTTTTCGAAAAAGTCTGACTTTATTCTCATATTACGACTTTATTTATCGTAAACTTCTGACAATTTTCTCATAGTATTAGATTTTATTTTCTCGTGAACTCCCGACTTTATTATCATATTACGACTTTTTTCTCGTAAACCTCTGACTTTATTCTCATATTACGAATTTATTTCTCGTGAACTCCTGACTTTATTATCATATTACGACTTTTTTCTCGTAAACTTCTGACTTTATTCTCATATTACGATTTTATTTTCTCGTGAACTCCTGACTTTCTTATCATATTACGACTTTTTTCTCGTAAACTTCTGACTTTATTCTCATATTACGACTTCATTTCTCATAAACGTCTGACTTTATTCTCATATTACGACTTTATTTTCTCGTAAACTTCTGACTTTATTCTCATAATATTATGACTATTTTCTCGTATACTTCTGACTTTATTCACGTAAACCTGACTGTATTCTCATATTACGACTTTTTTTCTCATAAACTTCTGACTTTATTCTAATATAACGACTTTTTTTCTAGTAAACTTCTGACAATTTTCTCATAGTATTACGATTTAATTTTCTCGTGAACTCCTGACTTTATTATCATATTACGACTTTTTTCTCGTAAACCTCTGACTTTATTCTCATATTACGACTTTATTTCTCGTGAACTCCTGACTTTATTATCATATTACGACTTTTTTCTCGTAAACTTCTGACTTTATTCTCATATTACGATTTTATTTTCTCGTGAACTCCTGACTTTATTATCATATTACGACTTTTTTCTCGTAAACTTCTGACTTTATTCTCATATTACGACTTCATTTCTCATAAACGTCTGACTTTATTCTCATATTACGACTTTATTTTCTCGTAAACTTCTGACTTTATTCTCATAATATTATGACTATTTTCTCGTATACTTCTGACTTTATTCACGTAAACCTGACTGTATTCTCATATTACGACTTTTTTTCTCATAAACTTCTGACTTTATTCTAATATAACGACTTTTTTTCTAGTAAACTTCTGACTTTATTATCATGACAACTTTATTTCTCATAAACTTCTGACTTTATTCTCATATTAATACTTTTTTTCCTCGTAAACTTCTGACTTTATTC
The DNA here is from genome assembly GCF_043250625.1 of Sebastes fasciatus. NCBI lineage: Eukaryota > Metazoa > Chordata > Actinopteri > Perciformes > Sebastidae > Sebastes > Sebastes fasciatus. Next base: position 32,986,503 of record NC_133806.1, on the reverse strand, counting down.
TCATAATATTACGACTTTATTTCTCATAAACGTCTGACTTTATTCTCATTACGACTTTATTTTCTTGTAAACTTCTGACTTTATTCTCATATTACGACTTTATTTCTCGTAAACTGACTATTTTCTCATAGTATTACGATCTTATTTTCTCGTGAACTGACTTTATTATCATAATATGACAACTTTATTTCTCGTTAAGTTATGACTTTATTCTCATAATATTTCCACTTTTTTTGTAAACTTGACTTCATTCTCATAATATTATGACTTTATTCTCATAATATTACGATTTTTTTTCGTAAATTTCTGACTTTATTCACATATTACGACTTTCTTTTCGTAAACCTGACTATTCTCAGAATATTTTGACTTTATTTTTCGAAAAAGTCTGACTTTATTCTCATATTACGACTTTATTTATCGTAAACTTCTGACAATTTTCTCATAGTATTACGATTTTATTTTCTCGTGAACTCCTGACTTTATTATCATATGACTTTTTTCTCGTAAACCTCTGACTTTATTCTCATATTACGACTTTATTTCTCGTGAACTCCTGACTTTATTATCATATTACGACTTTTTTCTCGTAAACTTCTGACTTTATTCTCATATTACGATTTTATTTTCTCGTGAACTCCTGACTTTATTATCATATTACGACTTTTTTCTCGTAAACTTCTGACTTTATTCTCATATTACGACTTCATTTCTCATAAACGTCTGACTTTATTCTCATATTACAACTTTATTTTCTCGTAAACTTCTGACTTTATTCTCATAATATTATGACTATTTTCTCGTATACTTCTGACTTTATTCACGTAAACCTGACTGTATTCTCATATTACGACTTTTTTTCTCATAAACTTCTGACTTTATTCTAATATAACGACTTTTTTTCTAGTAAACTTCTGACTTTATTATCATGACAACTTTATTTCTCATAAACTTCTGACTTTATTCTCATATTAATACTTTTTTTCCTCGTAAACTTCTGACTTTATTCTCATAATATTACGACTTTATTTCTCATAAACGTCTGACTTTATTCTCATTACGACTTTATTTTCTTGTAAACTTCTGACTTTATTCTCATATTACGACTTTATTTCTCGTAAACTGACTATTTTCTCATAGTATTACGATCTTATTTTCTCGTGAACTGACTTTATTATCATAATATGACAACTTTATTTCTCGTTAAGTTATGACTTTATTCTCATAATATTTCCACTTTTTTTGTAAACTTGACTTCATTCTCATAATATTATGACTTTATTCTCATAATATTACGATTTTTTTTCGTAAATTTCTGACTTTATTCACATATTACGACTTTCTTTTCGTAAACCTGACTATTCTCATAATATTTTGACTTTATTTTTCGAAAAAGTCTGACTTTATTCTCATATTACGACTTTATTTATCGTAAACTTCTGACAATTTTCTCATAGTATTACGATTTTATTTTCTCGTGAACTCCCGACTTTATTATCATATTACGACTTTTTTCTCGTAAACCTCTGACTTTATTCTCATATTACGACTTTATTTCTCGTGAACTCCTGACTTTATTATCATATTACGACTTTTTTCTCGTAAACTTCTGACTTTATTCTCATATTACGATTTTATTTTCTCGTGAACTCCTGACTTTATTATCATATTACGACTTTTTTCTCGTAAACTTCTGACTTTATTCTCATATTACGACTTCATTTCTCATAAACGTCTGACTTTATTCTCATATTACGACTTTATTTTCTCGTAAACTTCTGACTTTATTCTCATAATATTATGACTATTTTCTCGTATACTTCTGACTTTATTCACGTAAACCTGACTGTATTCTCATATTACGACTTTTTTTCTCATAAACTTCTGACTTTATTCTAATATAACGACTTTTTTTCTAGTAAACTTCTGACTTTATCATGACAACTTTATTTCTCATAAACTTCTGACTTTATTCTCATATTAATACTTTTTTTCCTCGTAAACTTCTGACTTTATTCTCATAATATTACGACTTTATTTCTCATAAACGTCTGACTTTATTCTCATATTCCGACTTTATTTCTCGTAAACTGACTATTTTCTCATAGTATTACGATCTTATTTTCTCGTGAACTGACTTTATTATCATAATTTGACAACTTTATTTCTCGTTAAGTTATGACTTTATTCTCATAATATTTCCACTTTTTTTGTAAACTTGACTTCATTCTCATAATATTATGACTTTATTCTCATAATATTAAGATTTTTTTTCGTAAATTTCTGACTTTATTCACATATTACGACTTTCTTTTCGTAAACCTGACTATTCTCATAATATTTTGACTTTATTTTTCGAAAAAGTCTGACTTTATTCTCATATTACGACTTTATTTATCGTAAACTTCTGACAATTTTCTCATAGTATTACGATTTTATTTTCTCGTGAACTCCCGACTTTATTATCATATTACGACTTTTTTCTCGTAAACCTCTGACTTTATTCTCATATTACAACTTTTTTCTCGTAAACTTCTGACTTTATTCTCATATTACGATTTTATTTTCTCGTGAACTCCTGACTTTATTATCATATTACGACTTTTTTCTCGTAAACTTCTGACTTTATTCTCATATTACGACTTCATTTCTCATAAACGTCTGACTTTATTCTCATATTACGACTTTATTTTCTCGTAAACTTCTGACTTTATTCTCATAATATTATGACTATTTTCTCGTATACTTCTGACTTTATTCACGTAAACCTGACTTTATTATCATATTACGACTTTTTTCTTGTAAACTTCTAACTTTATTCTCATATTACGACTTTATTTCTCGTAAACTTCTGACTTCATTCTCATATTTCCACTTTTTTTGTAAACTTGACTTCATTCTCATAATATTATGACTTTATTCTCATATTACGACTTTCTTTTCGTAAACTTGACTATTCTCATAATATTTTGACTATTTTTCGAAAAAGTCTGACTTTATTCTCATATTACGACTTTATTTATCGTAAACTTCTGACAATTTTCTCATAGTATTACGATTTTATTTTCTCGTGAACTCCCGACTTTATCATATTACGACTTTTTTCTCGTAAACCTCTGACTTTATTCTCATATTACGACTTTATTTCTCGTGAACTCCTGACTTTATTATCATATTACGACTTTTTTCTCGTAAACTTCTGACTTTATTCTCATATTACGATTTTATTTTCTCGTGAACTCCTGACTTTATTATCATATTACGACTTTTTTCTCGTAAACTTCTGACTTTATTCTCATATTACGACTTCATTTCTCATAAACGTCTGACTTTATTCTCATATTACGACTTTATTTTCTCGTAAACTTCTGACTTTATTCTCATAATATTATGACTATTTTCTCGTATACTTCTGACTTTATTCACGTAAACCTGACTTTATTATCATATTACGACTTTTTTCTTGTAAACTTCTAACTTTATTCTCATATTACGACTTTATTTCTCGTAAACTGACTTCATTCTCATATTTCCACTTTTTTTGTAAACTTGACTTCATTCTCATAATATTATGACTTTATTCTCATATTACGACTTTCTTTTCGTAAACTTGACTATTCTCATAATATTTTGACTATTTTTCGAAAAAGTCTGACTTTATTCTCATATTACGACTTTATTTATCGTAAACTTCTGACAATTTTCTCATAGTATTACGATTTAATTTTCTCGTGAACTCCTGACTTTATTCTCATATTACGACTTCATTTCTCATAAACGTCTGACTTTATTCTCATATTACGACTTTATTTTCTCGTAAACTTCTGACTTTATTCTCATAATATTATGACTATTTTCTCGTATACTTCTGACTTTATTCACGTAAACCTGACTGTATTCTCATATTACGACTTTTTTTCTCATAAACTTCTGACTTTATTCTAATATAACGACTTTTTTTCTAGTAAACTTCTGACTTTATTATCATGACAACTTTATTTCTCATAAACTTCTGACTTTATTCTCATATTAATACTTTTTTTCCTCGTAAACTTCTGACTTTATTCTCATAATATTACGACTTTATTTCTCATAAACGTCTGACTTTATTCTCATTACGACTTTATTTTCTTGTAAACTTCTGACTTTATTCTCATATTACGACTTTATTTCTCGTAAACTGACTATTTTCTCATAGTATTACGATCTTATTTTCTCGTGAACTGACTTTATTATCATAATATGACAACTTTATTTCTCGTTAAGTTATGACTTTATTCTCATAATATTTCCACTTTTTTTGTAAACTTGACTTCATTCTCATAATATTATGACTTTATTCTCATAATATTACGATTTTTTTTCGTAAACTTCTTACTTTATTCTCATATTACGACTTCATTTCTGGTAAACGTCTGACTTTATTCTCGTAATATTACGACTTTTTCTACTCGTAAACTTCTAAATTTATTCTCATAATATTATGACTTTTATTTCTTGTAAAGTTATGACTTTATTCTCATAAGACTTTATTTCTTGTAAACTTGACTTTATTCTCATAATATTTCGACTTTATTTCTCGTAAACTTCTGACTTTAATATCATATTACGACTTTTCTCGTAAACTTCTGACTTTATTCCCATATTACGACTTTATTTCTCGTAAACGTCTTTATTATCATAATATTACGACTTTTTTTCTCGTAAAGTTATGACTTTATTTCTCGTAAAGTTATGACTTTATTCTCATACAACTTTTTTTTCGTAAACTTGACTTTATTCTCATAATATTTCGACTTTATTTCTCGTAAACTTCTGACTTTAATATCATATTACGACTTTTCTCGTAAACTTCTGACTTTATTCCCATATTACGACTTTATTTCTCGTAAACGTCTTTATTATCATAATATTACGACTTTTTTTCTCGTAAAGTTATGACTTTATTTCTCGTAAACTTCTGACTTCATTCTCATAATATTTCGACTTTATTTATCGTAAACTTCTGACAATTTTCTCATAGTATTGCGATCTTATTTTCTCGTGAACTCCTGACTTTATTATCATATTACGACTTTTTTCTCGTAAACTTCTAACTTTATTCTCATATTACGACTTTATTTCTCGTAAACTTCTGACTTCATTCTCATAATATTTCCACTTTTTTTGTAAACATGACTTCATTCTCATATGACTTTATTCTCATAATATTACGATTTTTTTTCGTAAACTTCTGACTTTATTCACATATTACGACTTTCTTTTCGTAAACTTGACTATTCTCATAATATTTTGACTTTATTTCTCGAAAAAGTCTGACTTTATTCTCATATTACGACTTTATTTATCGTAAACTTCTGACAATTTTCTCATAGTATTACGATTTTATTTTCTCGTGAACTCCTGACTTTATTATCATATTACGACTTTTTTCTCGTAAACTTCTGACTTTATTCTCATATTACGACTTTATTTCTCGTAAACTTCTGACTTTATTCTCATATTACGACTTTTTTTCTCAAACTTCTGACTTTATTCTAATATAACGACTTTTTTTCTAGTAAACTTCTGACTTTATTATCATGACAACTTTATTTCTCATAAACTTCTGACTTTATTCTCATATTAATACTTTTTTTCCTCGTAAACTTCTGACTTTATTCTCATAATATTACGACTTTATTTCTCATAAACGTCTGACTTTATTCTCATTACGACTTTATTTTCTCGTAAACTTCTGACTATGTTCTCATAGTATTACGACTTTATTTTCTTGTAAACTTCTGACTTTATTCTCATATTACGACTTTATTTCTCGTAAACTGACTATTTTCTCATAGTATTACGATCTTATTTTCTCGTGAACTGACTTTATTATCATAATATGACAACTTTATTTCTCGTTAAGTTATGACTTTATTCTCATAATATTACGACTTTTTTTTCGTAAACTTCTGACTTTATTCTCATATTACGACTTCATTTCTGGTAAACGTCTGACTTTATTCTCGTAATATTACGACTTTTTCTCCTCGTAAACTTCCAAATTTATTCTCATAATATTATGACTTTTATTTCTTGTAAAGTTATGACTTTATTCTCATAATATTATGACTTTATTCTCATATGACTTTATTTCTTGTAAACTTGACTTTATTCTCATAATATTTCGACTTTATTTCTCGTAAACTTCTGACTTTAATATCATATTACGACTTTTCTCGTAAACTTCTGACTTTATTCCCATATTACGACTTTATTTCTCGTAAACGTCTTTATTATCATAATATTACGACTTTTTTTCTCGTAAAGTTATGACTTTATTCTCATAATACAACTTTTTTTTCGTAAACTTCTGACTTCATTCTCATATTTCGACTTTATTTATCGTAAACTTCTGACAATTTTCTCATAGTATTGCGATCTTATTTTCTCGTGAACTCCTGACTTTATTATCATATTACGACTTTTTTCTCGTAAACTTCTGACTTTATTCTCATATTACGACTTTATTTCTCGTAAACTTCTGACTTCATTCTCATAATATTTCCACTTTTTTTGTAAACTTGACTTCATTCTCATAATATTATGACTTTATTCTCATATTACGATTTTTTTTCGTAAACTTCTGACTTTATTCACATATTACGACTTTCTTTTCGTAAACTTGACTATTCTCATATTTTGACTTTATTTCTCGAAAAAGTCTGACTTTATTTTCATATTACGACTTTATTTATCGTAAACTTCTGACTTTATTCTCATAATATTACGACTTTATTTATCGTAAACTTCTGACAATTTTGTCATAGTATTGCGATCTTATTTTCTCGTGAACTCCTGACTTTATTATCATATTACGACTTTTTTCTCGTAAACTTCTGACTTTATTCTCATATTACGACTTTATTTCTCGTAAACTTCTGACTTCATTCTCATAATATTATGAGTTTATTCTCATGACTTTATTTCTCGTAAACTTCTGACTATATTCTCATAGTATTACGACTTTATTCTCATAATATTACGACTTTATTTATCGTAAACTTCTGACTATTTTTCTCATAGTATTACGATCTTATTTTCTCGTGAACTCCTGACTTTATTATCATATTACGACTTTTTTCTCGTAAACTTCTGACTTTATTCTCATATTACGATTTTATTTCTCGTAAACTTCTGACTTCATTCTCATATTTCCACTTTTTTTGTAAACTTGACTTTATTATCATAATATTACGACTTTTTTTTCGTAAACTTCTGACTTTATTCTCATAATATTTTGACTTTATTTCTCGTAAACTTCTTTCTTTATTCTCATATTACGACTTTATTTCTCGTAAACTTCTGACTTTATTATCATAATATTACGACTTTATTTCTCGTAAAGTTATGACTTTATTCTCATATTACGACTTTTTTTCTTAAACTTCTGACTTCATTCTCATAATATTTCGACTTTATTTCTCGTAAACTTCTAACCTTATTCTCGTAATATTACGACTTTTCGTCCTCGTGAATTTCCAACTATATTCTCATAATATTAGCACTTTTTTTCTCGTGAACTTCTGACTTTATTATCATAATATGACAATTTTATTTCTCGTAAACTTCTGACTTTATTCTCATATTACGACTTTATTTCTCGTAAACTTCTGTCTTTATTATCATAATATTACAACTTTATTTCTCGTAAAGTTATGACTTTATTCTCATAATACGACTTTTTTCGTAAACTTCTGACTTCATTCTCATAATATTTTGACTTTATTTCTCGTAAACTTCTAACTTTCTTCTCATAATATTACGACTATTTTTCCGTAAACTTCTGACTTTATTATCATATTACGACTTTATTTCTCGTAAAGTTATGACTTTAATCTCATATTACGCCTTTTCTTCGTAAACTTCTGACTTTATTAACATATTTTGACTTTATTTCTCGTAAACTTCTGACTCAATTCTCATAATATTACGACTTTTATATTTTGACTTTTTACTCTTGAACTTCTGACTTTATTATCATATGACAATTTTATTTCTCGTAAACTTCTAACTTTATTCTCATATTACGACTTTATTTCTTAAACTTCTGACTTCATTATCATAATATTACGACTTTATTTCTCGTGAACTTCTGACTTTATTTTCATTATATGACAACTTTATTTCTCGTTAAATTATGACTTTATTTTCATAATATTATGACTTTATTCATAATATTATGACTTTATTCTCATAATATTATGACTTTATTCTCAAAATATTATGACTTTATTCTCAAAATCTCAGATTTTTTTTTTTTCCTCCTAATTCTCCGTCGTAATTTTCAAAGCAGAATCATGATAAATAGATGTATAGTCACTTCCAGTTTTAAAAAATAAAGTGTAAGTAGCTGAAACAATGATCAGAACCGTGTGAACTGCAACACAACACTAAATGAGTGTTGTGAATGTCAGTGTTGTCCTCATGTAGCTCCTCATGCTGCCCTGACAGGTCATGTAAGGACATACTGGCAGACAGCCGCCGGCTCGGGAAACCAATCCCTTCACGGCCCTCTTTAAACAACCTGAAATAACAAATGTTGTTTGTAGACAGCTCTAAGCTCAACCCACCTCATAAACACTACATTGTAGTAGTCAAATATTGCATATTTTTGCTATAAATTTACGGATTTTTTTTTTTAGAGCACCGAGAGTCGCCGAGGAATGACGTCAGCACGCATCACATTGAATGATGACGCCGTTTGATCATTAAAAAAAAAAAAAATGAGCCGTTAAAGAATCTGAGAGAATTAGGTCATCAAACTAGCCCGGTACCAACGGACACGTTACCACGGTAACTAGCGTGTTTCTGATTATATCACTTCAACAAAGACGGAGACCTGGACATCAAATAACCTGCTTCAACGAGGACAGAGACATGTCCGCTGTTTAACATCATCTGGAGCCGTTAGACCGGTCTGTCTGTCTGTCTGTCTGCTTCACTCCGCTGGCTGCTGGAGACCCGCAAACCTCCCCAAAAACACCCCGTTAACGCGAGCTACCGTACTCCCGGTCAGGCTGGGCTGGACGGTTAACCGGGAGGGGGGAGAGAGACACCGACAGACAAAAAGCCCCGACGGCTTCTCTCCCGGAGACCCAGGAAATCCCTCCTCGCCTCGCCTCGCCTCGCCAGCCTGGTAGCAGCTCAGTGCACGTTCAGTAGTTCAGTAAGTTTACCGCCAGACAGACATCATCAATAATCAATACTAATGAGCGGCCCGGGTCTGGCTCACACCGGCTAGTTGGCCCACCTCAGAAACATGCTAGATGCTGTAGAGCTAAATCACTGTTACTTTAATATGTAGCTAGCTCACACCTCCCAAACATGTTATCGATCTGCTAACTGTTAATGTAAATGATGTCATGGTGCAGCAGAGCATACTGTTCACAGTTCCTGTTAAACACTGTGTAATCCATCTAACAGGAAGGAAGTCTATTACTGCTATGATGTCTTGAAAACTGGAGTCAAATATTTGCAGTAGCCAGACAATGTGTAGATAAGAAAATCTAAATCATATCCAGGTGTTGCTTTAATTATTCCTGTGATTATAATTTGGGCCCTGCTACTGTTGGATTAATTACCACCAGCTAAATGCTGGTAAAATGTGCAACTGGCTGTTAGATTTGCTTCACTCACCTGCCGAAAATAACCTAGGTAATCTATTGAGTGGCTGGTAGATTTTGGGATCCACCAGCCACAGTGGCAGGTGGACAAAAAAGTTAATTTCCATCCCTGATTACCAATAAACTGACTTTTGGTGTGGGTAAACATTGAATGGATGAATGGTTGGGTGCCAATCCAGTACTATAGTTGATGTCTTTCATGTGGAATCATATTGTGTTAGGATTTTACAAACTCAGTTGTCTGAATTAATGACTTCAAATAGGGCTGCAGTCAATGATTATTAGTATCCAGGGTTGGAAATTAGCACTAGCCACCAGCCAAATTCTGGTAAAATATGCAAAAAAACAACAACAATGGTAATCTATTGAGCGGCTGGTAGATTTTGGGATCCAGGTGGACAAAAAAGTTAATTTCCATCCCTGATTACCAATAAACTGACTTTTGGTGTGGGTTTACCCTGTGATACACTCCAACATATTGAATGGATGAGGGGCTGGGTTACAATCCAGTACTATAGTTGATGTCTTTCATGTGGAATCATATTGTGTTAGAATTTGACAAACTCAGTTGTCTGAATTAATGACCTCAAATAGGGCTGCAGCCAATGATTATTAGTATCCAGGGTTGGAAATTAGCACTAGCCACCAGCCAAATTCTGGTAAAATATGCTAGTAGCTGCTAGACTTGCTTTGGTAATCTATTGAGTGGCTGGTAGATTTTCGAATCCACCAGCCACAGTGGCAGGCTAAAACAGCTATCTGATGCAAGTATCACAGTGCTTAGAACGGATGCTAATTTGCAACACCTGTCCTTAGAAGGGCTTTTTGTGAAAATAAGAGATTAAAACAGGAATGAGTACAGGAAAAATAAATAAATACAATAAAGCAACACTTTTAAAAACATTACATTCTAAAACTAGACATGAGTTCAGGTTTGTCGCAGTATTAAACAGGATTTGGTTTCTCTCTTAAAAGTAGTAAAGTTTCAAATGTCAAGTGATCAGGTAGCGAGTTTCCAGGACTTCGCTCCTTTCACAGAAAAAGCTGTCTGAGCAAAAGATGTTTTGCAGAATGGAACTTTACAATTGCCACTTGAATGTACATGAACTGTGAAAAATGCTCATCACAATTTCCCAGAGCTTAAGGGCACATCTTCCAATTGCTTGTTGTGTCGGTCGAACAGTTTAAAGATATTCAATTCAAATCAAATCAAATCAATTTATTTTTGTATAGCGTCAAATCACAACAGAAGTTATCTCAAGACGCTTTATATATATAGAGCAGGTCTATGACCGTACACCATAGTTTAGAGACCCAACAGGATCCACCAAGCGCACTGTGGCCAGGATTGTATTCAAATGTACAGTTTGAGCTCAAAATTGCTTCTTTTGTCTAAGCCATAATTCCTAAAGGTATTCAGTTTCTACTGATAGGAAGCAGAAAAGACAAACCACTCCTCTCCGGAGTGAAGCTGCTTTTTATACAACATATAACACCGAAGGATCCCTGCTGGGCCAATCATCGAAAGAAGTATTTGAGAATAAAACATCCAAACGTTTTGTGTAATTAACGCTTTTTGTCCTTTGCATATTTGTTATGTTTTTCTTCCACCAGAAATCCATAATTCACGGATTCCAGCATGTGAGCACGACCACCCAAGACATGTGAGCCTTGACACGCCTGTCCCAGATCTTCTTTACCCCGAGTAGAAGCAAACACAGTTTGGTTTGACGATGTCGAGCCGCCGGAAATCGACTACACCTTGCATGGTGCTACCCTCTGATGTGGTTGAGCAGGAAGAGGTGGAGGAGAAAACAGAAAGGACAAAGGAGGAAGAGGCAGAGGAGGAGGAGGAGGAGGGGAAGATGAAGGAGGTAGCGGAGGACGGGCCGACTGCAGAGGAGCTGGGTCAGGCGGTAGTTGTTGTCCCCACACCTCCAGATACAAGTAAGATTCTTTTCTCTCATGTGTAGACCACAATGGCACTTTGTTAGCCTGAAAGAAACACAAACTATGTCAATGAATGTATTATTATTATTATCATAGATGAGCCCGGTGTCTCTACCGTAGAAGACAGCGAAGTCCTCCATCCCTCACTAAAGCGCTGCGCCACAAACCCTCCTGAGGATCCGAGCAGCGACCAGCCGACCCAGGAACAACCGTGTGACACGCCTGAGGAGGGAGGGGCAGACCCTGCCGCGGTGGTGGCCATTTCCCTCAGCAAGACCCCCATCATGAGGATGAAGACCAAATCTGAACCCAAGAGGATCGCCGTGTCCCTGAAATCGACAGACGAGGCAGTTGAGGGTCTCGGAGGTGGTGGCGAGGGAGAGGTGGGAGGAGATCAGGAGCCCATCGAAGCTCCTCTGGGGCCGATGACGCCCGTGGAGATGCTGCTGCGCGACTCCATGAAGCTCGGGGGAGGCGGCTTGCTGGTCAGCCCATACTCAGAGCAGCAGAGGAAATCGGCCACTTTAAACCCCACAGTTCTGCCTGCTGGCCTGGCACAGGTAGAATGCCTTCATTATACAAGGGTTTACTAGCAGCACGGGTGTAAGAATACTCTATTTACCCCTATCTGTGAAAGATGAATGCATGTTTCCAGACTCAACAGCAGCCTGCACGCCTAAAAACGTCTGGTAGGCTTTGGATAACGGGTGGCCGTAATGTTAAATCTTCTCAACTGAGAGGTTAGATGTCAACTTAAGCTACAAAACAGCAGCCCTGCAGCTGATAGTTATTCATTGTCTTGGTCTGAGACACTTTGGCAGGACAGCAGCTTACCAACACAGAGCACGAGATGTGTCTCACCCTTGCCACTATTTAGCATTTATCAGTCCAGGCCGTTCTTATCTCCTCTCTGTCTTCCTCCTTCTATTTCAGGTGCTTTCTGCTTTCCAGGCCCAGCAGAGTGCAGCAGCAGCAGCGGCAGCAGCTCAGCCTCAGCTGCTCATTCCCCTCAGCAGCATCCCATCCTACAGTGCAGCTATGGACACCAACCCCCTGCTGGGCAGCACGTACAAGAAGTTTCCTTACCCCTCCATGGCCGAGATCAGCAGCCTGGCAGCACAGACGCAGTTCACAGAGGAGCAGATCAAGGTAGATGAAAGTTGGCTGATGTTTTGGGTATCAAAAAGCTGCTGCTCCTTACTCTGTAGCTTATATTTTATTAAGTTAAAAGCTACTCCAATCTTGATTTAGAAGTCTGAAGTATACTACTGTAGATATTGCCTTTTTTGCAAATGTACTTGATCTACACCCAGGTGTGGTTCTCAGCCCAGCGGCTGAAGCACGGTGTGAGCTGGACTCCGGAGGAAGTGGAGGAGGCCAGGAGGAAACAGTTTAATGGCACGGTGCACACTGTGCCTCAGACCATCACTGTCATACCTGCTCACCAGCTCTCAGCTGCTGCCAACGGCCTGCAGTCCATTCTTCAGACCTGCCAGATAGTGGGCCAGCCCGGCCTGGTGTTCACACAGGTAGGTAAGGAAAGAAAACACGCCAGATCTAACAGGACTCGGCTTTGACCTGCCTTCCCTTAAAACCAGTCAAATTAAGACTGGCATGACTCTGAAATGCTTTAGTTTGAATGAAATCAACTTAGATCGCCTGCTTTGGTTTTTGAGACTTTGTTTTAGCTGGTTGCATTTGACATGACTCAGCTAAAAGTCAGTTCGAATTTAATTTAACTTAAAACAATTTGATTGGACGTGACTTTGACTTTTCCTGCTTGCTGTATGTCTGTCACCTTGCCTCAAATATGTTGAACCAGTTTAAATAGGCAGTAATGCCAAAGAGTGAAGCCCTAATGGATCACATCTCTTATAATCAGCGAAAGTAAACATTTTCTTTGGTGGATTTTTCTTTGCTTTAATGATGTTTTTATGAATATGATGTGAATATTATATGTAAGGGATAATGTACAGCTAGCCGGTCATTGATGTGAAATAAACCCTGACGGGTCGTTGCAAGACCCCGTCGCAAAGTGGAGGGGTCTTGCATCGCCCTGAAGGGGTTTATTTCACAACATTGACCGACTCGCTGTACATTATCCTGCTTATTACACGGCTACTTACTGAAGAAATCAACAATTTGACACAAAAACGGTCTTCCAGAGTCTGACATCAGAACTGCGTCCATAGCAACAGTCTATTTTAAAGAAATTACAGACGCAGAATGCCGTGATTGACCAATCAGATTTGAGTACTCAACAAAGCCGTGTAATAAATATAAATATATCTTTTTTTATGACAATTGCAGAACTCCATGCTTTCCTCTTATTTTTACCAGGTCAAACAAGGTCACAAAATGCTAACCAGATTTCACTGTTAGCAGATAGGTCTAGCCTTTTGTGATGTCTCTCTAATTTACTTTTAATGATCTTGCAGTAGGGCTGGCCAATAGAAACAATATACTGTATATGTGGTTAATTCATATTTTATAAATTAGAGGAGAGAGGAAATATATAACCAGTGACATGAACACACCTGAAAACCAGTTTTATGGCTCATTATATACATATACGTGTTATAGAAAATGGCTACAGTCACTTTAAACTACAAATACATAAGTGCCTGGCTCTCCATCTCATCCTCATATTCTGTGTGTCATTATTTTCTGACTCTGTGTAGGTCGGCCCAGGGGGGCACCTTCCAGTGACCAGTCCCATCACTCTGACAGTGGCGGGGCTGCCCAGCCAGTCCCAGAGCTGCAGCAGAGTTTCCTGCCAGCCCACCCTGACAAACAGTGAGCTGAAACGGGCTACCACTGTCCAGCCTCCCTCTCTTTCTCCTCAGGTAGGGACAGCACTTGTTGCTGCCTTTCAGACAAATACTTTTTCTGCTCGTGTGCTCTGCTGTCAACTAGCAAGCTTTTGATTTTTTTGGTCAGTGCACAAAATTACAACACGGTGTCTCTAACAGTTGTGTGTTTGAACTACAAAAATGTGCACACATCTCATCTGTAGCTAATTTGTCTTCCTCCCAGCAGGTATTTGGTACCTCTAACCCTTATTTAATATATAAATCTGCCCTCCCCTTTTTAAGGAGAACTCGGCCCTCAGCGCTGACACGTTCAGTTTGCGACCCAAGAAGTCCAAAGAGCAGCTGGCAGAGCTGAAAGCCAGCTACCTGAAAAACCACTTTGTCACCGATGCAGAAATTTCCCGGCTGATGAAGCTCACCAACCTCACAAAGGGAGAGATCAAGAAATGGTTCAGTGACACCAGGTACAACCAGCGCAACTCCAAGAACAGCAACGTCATTGTTTTCCACGACGGAGGGGGCCGAGGAAATGGCGGCTGTGGTAGCAGTGCTAGCACCACCATTATTATTGACTCTAGCGACGAGACCCCCACGTCTCCCCATCCTAGTCCACGCACTCCTCCCGTAAGGGAGAAGGAGTCACGGCCCAAAACATGGAATCCTTTCCCAGATTTCACCCTGCAGAAGTTTAAGGAGAAGACTCCAGAGCAGCTGGTGGTGCTGGAGGAAAGTTTCGAGAATGGCAGCACCCCATCAGATGAAGAACTGAGCCGCCTGAGGACAGAGACTAAACTGACGCGGAGGGAGATTGATGCCTGGTTCACTGAGAGACGAAAAATGCCATCTATCAGTACTTCCTCCCCGGATTCTTCAGAGGGAGGAAAGATGGAGGCAGGAGGAGCCAGTTCTTCTCCGTCTGCCTCCACGTCTCGTAGAGGTAGTCAAACTCCCCCCGGCGGTCGCAGCATCAACAAAGACATGAAAGATAAGAGTAAAAAGACTCCGGAGCAGCTCCATATTCTGAAAAGTGCCTTTGTGCGGACCCAGTGGCCCACACCAGAGGAGTACGACCAGCTGGCAGAAGAGAGCGGCCTCCCTCGGTCCTACATCGTCAGCTGGTTCGGGGACTCTCGGTACTCGTGGAAGAACAGCAACCTGAAATGGTTCTTCCAGTACCAAGGTGGCAACACGGAAGGGCCAAACGGGGGAGGAAGCAATAAAATGGGAAGCGGCACCGGTCGGAAAAGACGCGGCCGAAATCGTGGTTGGGGCCGGTCCCGAACCAGAAAGCAGCCGAGAAGGTCTGCCTCCTCCAGCGCAGATGTCGATCAATGTCCCCCGTCAAAGAAATTCAAGACCGGGAGGGAGATTCTGAAGGAGTACTACATGAAGCACCGTTTTCTCAATGAGCAAGACCTGGATGAGCTGGTCACCAAGACCAACATGAGCTACGAACAGGTAATGACTACGTGTCATTGTAACCCTCCATATGTTCTCTTTTCTTTTCATTTGTGCTGTGTATGTTGTTTTTCCAGGCACCTACGCTGTACAGTTAAATCAAGTCAGTTGTATTTATATAGCCCAAAATCACAAATCACAAATTGGGGCTTTATTTATACAGTCATTTCCATACAGAAATGATGACAGAATAACATTCCCAATAGATGACATACATAGTTCTGAAACTTATATTAGGGCTGCCCCGTCTTCGTCGATAAGTTGACGAATTGGTTGTTTTGGTCTTAGTAGAGTGAGTTTTCTTTGGCCGAGGACAGCCCTCACTTATATGAATCATCATTGATTGATTTTTCAGTTTACTGTGTCATTAAGAGAACCGTCTGTCTGGCGCAGCAGCTCAATCAGTCAACTTTACTTTCTTAAAGTGACTTCCACCCAGCAACATGGATTATAAAGAGCAGCAAGCTGAGCTGTTGAATGATTACTGCACATTAAGCTTACTGAATACTGGGATTTATGTATGATTTTTATTATATATATATATATTAATAAATATATATATATATATATATTAATAAATATATATATATATCTATATATGCTGTTGCTCTTAGTGCTGCTTATATATGCTGTTGCTCTTAGTGCTGCTTAGGGAAGCTGGTGTAAAAATGTAAGAACATTCCTACAAACACTCTCAGAAAACACTTCACAACACACTTCAACACACATCGAATCATGGTCCGTAGCCAAGATTTTGGAAAGAGTCAAGTTTTATTTATATAGCCCCATTATACAAATCATAAAATTTGCCTCAAGGAGCTTTACAATCTGTACAGCATACGACATCCTCTGTCCCCTAAGAAAACCTTTAACAGGGAAAAATGGAAGAAACCTCAGGAAGAGCAACAGAGGAGAGATCTCTCTCCCTGGACGGAGTGACATGCAATAAATGTTGTGTGGATAGAATAACCAACATAATACAATTATAGTATAGACAACCCAATGACAAAAATTATACATAGTTAATGTGAACGTATATGAAGAAAATAGATCTCGGAGGATGTCAAGCAGCTTCCAGGTGTCGCCAAAAGAGAGGGAGGAGAGACTGAAATACTGAGGTCATGAGAGTAGAACTCCGACCACCCAACCACCATGAAGTGTTTCATCAACCAAAACCTTGAGTATTTGAAAGGAATTTTAAATTGATTTATTTAACAATTCAAATATATTTCCTGTAAATTTTAGCGGTAAAGGTTACGTCAAAGTGTCCTCTAAACTGCCAGGTATGTAATTCTGGTGGAGAGGGTTAGACTTACTAAATCATTTTTATTTTAGTGATTACATTTTTTGCCTAAAACAAATAAAGGTTAAGATGTTTAGTCCCAAAAATATATTAGAATTGTACAAGAGTAATATGTGTCTAATTGTAGTGCTCCAGATCATAAACTGACTGTGAAAGAACCAAAAAATCCTGAATACTGTCGATCACTTGCGTTCACTTTATTAACAGTGTTTTAAAAAGTCCTTCATCAGGTCAAATTTGCATGAATTCCCAGAAATATCACAGAGGTCATGACCTTGGTGTCCTCACTGGTAGCTGCAGCCCTGCTGTCGTCACACAGTTAACGCATCTCTCTCTCTCTCTCCATCCAAAGGTGAGGGAGTGGTTCGCCGAGGTCCAGCGACGCTTGGAGACGGGGGCTGATCCCTTCCAGGAGGCGATCGCAGGAAGGACGGACGGAGACGAAGCAGGAAAGGCAGGGGAGGAGCAGGGAGAGGCGTCTACGCCCGCCGAGGAGCAGACCGGCGCGGGGGTGGGAGACGAGGATGAAGACGAAGGAGAAGAGGAGGACGACGGCGAAGATACGGACGACAGTGAGGTTTGGGAGCCGTCACGTAGCGTCAGGAAATCCTTGTCAGTCTCTGAAGACTAATGATTGTGGAAAGCACGGTGAAACATTACAGAATTTTACAGGAGAAATAGTGGTATGATCGATGCTGGAAGACCGTTAGGTAAAACAAGTCTTTTTGCCACTGATTTATGCTCATTTGCAACATTAATTCACTGTATTTTCAAACTATTTCTGGCATCAACAGATGGACTATTAGCTTTAGCTCACTCTCTACTTATCTCGTTGACTGTAAGTAATTTGTCACAGTTTAGACAAGAATCGTGGTAAAGAAGGAGTTTTTAGCAAACCCTGGCACACCTAAATTTAAGCGGAATTAAAAGAGGAATACCATGAAGTGCAATCTTTAAGCTGAAGATGAAAACTGTTGAGATTACATAGTTACCACAAAAGGATGGTGTATCCAGCATATGATGAACACTGACTGTCGTTAATGAGAGATTTTAATGTCGACGATGCCCCTTGTTAAATTTGCACTTCTTGCTTGCTCAGTTGAAGCCAGTAAGGGAGATTTATTTACACGGTCATGCTGCATTTCCTTGCTGATATGAGCACAGGCCTAAATTCAAACTCCAATCTCCAATGTTATGAATGTTTATCCCCTCGTCCCAAACTAACAGAGCACACAGGAAAAAAAAGACTCATCTGTGTGTTCACAAAGGTGCTTAAAAATGTATCACAGCTAGATGTCACTGCTGAGCAAAGTCCCTGATGAAACTAGCATACATCTATGTCGTGGAACTGGTTGATTTCTACATGTTACAATATCTGTTTTTTTCCTAGCACCTGTGAAGATCATCGCAAGGACTGGATATGAATCAGCAGGTTGTTTGAGCTGATTGATAATGACACTGAAAGTCAGGCATTTTATCTCTCAGAGATAAATATGAGACACCTTACTGCTGAATGAATGCCATTTTGAACACAGGATGTCTCCTCAAGTCTTCCCTTTATAGCAGCTTGTTGTTTCATTAGTATTTTTAACTGAACACATACAGATCTGATGCCACAGTATGTGTTTAGTATGCACTGCTAGTAATGTTTTTACACAATTTTTCACCTTTTTGATAGAACGCATCCTGTGCTATAATGACCTTTTTTTTTTCTTTAAAAAGGGTGATTCAGACAGTTTGAAGCTGTTGTCCCAAAGTTGAATGTGTTTGTGTCTCCTGAGCAGTGAGCTACAGTTTACAGTTTGACGCTGAGGCACCTTGTGTGAACTGAATAATGGCCACTGTGAGGCAGACATCTGGGTCCACTGAAATAATGATAGAAAGAGTTGGCTGCAGTGTTCCGCTTTACTCTAGGTGGGTTTCTGATGGGTTGAAAAAGATTGAATTGATTTTAAGATGATGCATTGCAGAGTTTTTCCCCAAAACCATGTAAATGTAAGCACCAGCTGCAGCTTCGGTGTGAATTTAAAGTCAATCCACAAGTTATCCCCTTGACTGCAATTGCCACCAAATCACCAACACATTGCCTTTAGGTTTGGGCTCCATCAAAAACAAGGCCTGTGAATCATTTTGGGTCTTTGCCCGTACTTTAAGAAAGACTGTTAAAACAGTATTTCAAATAATGATTTGACTCCAGTCTGCACTGAAGAGACAAACGTGAAGCACCTAAACTAAACTTTTAATAAATGCACTTTGTCCACTCGTATACATGGTGGACTGAACCCTGATTTGGCACCTTAATCTCTTATTATACCATAAAATGGCTCTGAGAGACCAAATCGGTTTTGTATGACTACAAACTGAACCAGTATTTTGCCTTTTTTATCCTCCGTGTGTTTTCACAAGGAGGAATCATTTTATCCACTTTTCTAATAATATGTGTTGTCATATTTGGATGTTTATAAGGCTCAAAAAACTAGCAGAACAATCACCCACCGCTTTCTTTCGCTAAATTGCACAATTTGAGCCCCATTTTTAAGCTTTTCTCCTTTTGAAAATGCACACATGTACTCTTTGTTGTTATGTTTTGTATTGTTGCTTTAAACCATGGGAATTGTCTCCCGTCTTTCCTTCTCTGCTCCCAAATACCTTTACCCCTCTCCTCCAGTCCACTTTTGTAAAATGAATGCCTAGACTCATGATGTGCACTTCCCAAGACATGTTTCTGTAAATGTTAGCATTGTCCTGTTGGTTCTCTGTCTCATTAAATTGTCTACAACACACCAGACAGACAGACAGACAGACAGACAGACCCATAGGGACATCTTCAAAAGACTGAAACCGTTCAGAAAATTACAAACAGACATTCTTGGAAAATTCACTTTCTCTCGTGGAAGGAATTGTTGTGATGCGTGAAGAAACGGCACAGCATTCCCTCTGTGGTGGGAAGTCTACCAAATAACGCTCCTCTTTCTGACTGTTGTTCCTGGCGCTTTACCGCGTTAAGTTGACGGGACAATAGACTGAAAACTGTCTCGACCACAGTTCTTCGCAAACAGGGGGAGAGACTCTGATGAAGCTTTGCAGATAAACCTATGTGCCTACATGGCTCGTACGCTTGTTTGAACAGAATTTCACCGACTCTCGACAGAAGATGACGAGAGAGAATTTGCGAATGCTTTTAGAAATCACATACCGTTGTTGGGTGATTCTTAACTTGTTCAAACCAAGTTGTGATGCATGACCGAGCTCTGCTTTCTGCTGACGCTAAAAGATGCCTAGATACTCTGAAGTTGAAACTTCTGTTGTAAATCCTTAAAAATGATACCTTGGTGTTCAGAATTGTATTGTATGTTTTCACCGAGCACTTGTCACGCTACATGTTGGCACCTTTCGCTGTCCAAAAAAAGCATTTTAATGAGCAACTTTGAAAGCAAAGCCCTAAACCAGCTACGACATTAGCTAGATTATAGCGACCGACAGAGAGCTCGAATCTTGTTTTGTCGTAATGTGACAAGTGCTTGACCATGAAAAATAGCAAATTCAAAATGTTAAGGTATACCTTTTTGTCTAATACTGCATGCAATAACCAAGACGAACAACTGCTCATTTTGTACATACAATATTTTGGGTTGGTATACTTGGCACAGTAGAAGCCTAATCTGGGATTAATTCTTTGTGTAGCTTTAATAAATTCCACTTACTTTTCATTACCAAGTTGACTGCAGCTATGGACCTGTTTTCCTGTTTTCATAGACACATTTTAGTCCTTTACCACAATTGCAGTCATTGTACAGCAGCCATTTTGTGCCCTTTTGTTGAATCCTGGTACTTCACGTGCTAATTTGTACACATGCTACAAACTGGCTGTCAGCAATTAGCTTGTTTTAGTCCACAGGTTAGGCTCAATCCTGCCCACCGGGTATCCAACCCACAGTCTTTTACAGTGTGCTCTGTCTTTACTATAGTCGGTCTGTTTTGAATGGTTTTATATGTTTCTATCTATGAAAACTGTGTCTTTACAACTCTTTCCAGACATCAGTGGATTGCTCGTTAACAAGACAGACTCATACAATATGTACAATAGAGTAGTGTTTTTTGAAATAGAATCAGTTTTAGAGTTCAGCCGGTGTTGTTGCCCAAGTGGCTTTTTGGTACTTTGGTTGCAAAAAATATAGAATCAGAACTCAGTAGAAAAGACACGCACTTAGTGGAAGGAACTGCTAAAAACGAATGTGCTGGTAACAACTGAGAAAATGTTTTTTGCTTGCTAATAATGTGTCCAAATTTTAGGCTCTTGCACTAACCTGTTTTATAAAGATAAATTAAATGTTTTTGTGTCTAACTGACTAATGGGGACAAACACTTTTTGAAACTGGTCCAGTATCGAGGGAGAACGCTGCAGCTATCAGCCGCTAAACGAGCTGCAATGTAATCATTTGGGGCAACCTGGCACCGTCAGCTTACGTCCACTAAAAGTGTTCGTTTAAGTAAAGGTAGGTAAAGAAAAAGTTTCCATAATGTTGTCAGACATTTATAATAACAATCTGAGCCTGTCTGTTGCAAAAGCAAACGCCTTTAGTGGACATAAGTCCACCCATTAGTCAGTTAGACACAAAAACACAGGAAAATAAGGTCCAGGTAGAAAAGAAAATACAGAAATGATCCTTTAAATGTAACAGAAAAAAATATTACAAATGTTATGAGCAGTTGCTTAAAGGGCTACTCCACGGAATTTACTCATGTAGTTTACTTGCCATGAGTAGTCCTACTCAGCCTCTGAAAACACAGTCGTATAATGTCTTCTGTGTCTCTGGCTGGAGCTTTCTAAAGTTAAAAAAAAATAACCCTGATGATGTCATAGTGATGTCATTAGGGTCATCTCAGACTTAAGAAATATAACAATGAACCTGCACTATAAATTGCATGTAGGATCTTGACCCATACTAGAGACTAAAAGTCAGGATATTTCAGCCTCTGCTGCTCACATTTTGACCACTTATCTGTCTCCCATAAGTCCCCCAACTTTATGTAATGGCAGTACTGAATCACTGGAGTAGTGCTCCTTTAATATTTTTATGTCCATTACACAGAAGGTAGAAACATGTATTTAAATAGATTTCCCAGGTTTACCGAGGTGCCGTGTCTGCTCCCTGAGTTGTGGTTTTATATCCCAACAGTCATCATGTATCCCAGTTAACCGTGTGCAGTAGAGCTAAGAGCTAACATTGTGATCTGAGTAGTTTACCCTGATGTCCTGTCGTGCACATGTCATATCTGTATCCTTCGCTATACTTCTGCTATAGTCCTCGCTCGTTTTCTCTATTTAGACAGGTAGTTGGTTGAATGTTTTCTTACAGCGGTCAGAGATTCAAATGTTTTCATGAGACAGCAGCCAGCTTTTTTTTGGCAAAAAAAACAGAAAACACCTTGTCAGAATTGTAATATACTGTACGTATAAATGTTTTGTTTTTTTAGTCATTAACAATGAAATTTTCACCTTCTGTTTTTTTCTGATCTAATTTTCATCTGTTGACAGTTTTTACCACGAGTTATTGCTCCTAAAGAGCGTGCTTTGGGTTGAACCGTTTTCTCTCGTTGTTCCTGCTTCAATACAACTCAACCTGTTTTACTGATGGATGACAGTAATCTCTCAGCTCCTGTATTAAATTACAGTTGGTCCGATAGACACAGATGGGACGAATACAATCATCTAACTGTATGCTCTTAAGAAATGGGTTCAATGTTCATTTCTGTGACATTGTAAAATGTCACTCCTGACTTCAACTGACAATTAGTCCCCTTGAAAAATAAGCTGTGATCTCATTGTTGATCTTGAGAATCCACCCTGAACTGATACGCCTTACCCAGTACACCTGATCAACAACTGGAGGGGATTCTGGGAATATGAAACTGATTCACTCAAGGTTGAACTTGTATTCTGTGTCTACGGAACTGACATCACCATCTACACTAAGTTATTCCCACACTGCCTGTACATCTAAAACAATGTGTTAAAAACTGAGAGCATCTGTCATAAACTTTGAACATGGTATGTGCATGTATGTGCGTTGGCCTCTGCAGGCTTGCTTTAGAAAGCTAACTATTTCCTTTTCGCGGTTTTCTGCCGTCATCAGCTTGTTGCTACCAGCTACCTGTGAGGCAGACAATTTGTGCAATGTTAATTTAAAATCCCAGCTTTTATTGAGGCTCTCGCTTGATTTCTTGCTTGATTTAGAAAAGATTTATATTTTATACTTGTTTGAGGACAAAACCCAATAAATTTTGATCAAAAGAGATGTGCACTTGTGAGCAACGTTTTTCATGTTTTTGCTTTGAATAAATGTGAACTGAAGCGGTCTGGACTAAATACAGATACAGAGGGGAAAGTACTGCATAGTGTCCCATTAAAACTATGACCCTACTAGTCAGTCACTATTTGTCACTGTCACTTATTAGTCATTTATCGTCACTGTTGATAGTATTAACAGTGTGCTTTTAACTAAACCATCAGTGATGCAGTGTCAGTTGTTGAAAATAGATAGCTTTTAGTATTCTTCTTCTTTCTTAGAGTCCATCAAAAGCCCTTTGTTGAAATGTAACATGTAACTGATAATCAAATTTATTTCGCAGCAAACCTAAAAAAAATAACAGTCCTATACAGACGCAGAGGGGGTTGACTTGAATGAAACATTCTCTGTTGAAGCAAATATCATGAACATGCAGAGATATTTGCATGCGTTGGAACAGTACAACAGTACACTGACTGTAGGTTGACCAGAGAGAGAGTTATGATATTTTGACAGATGTAAATATTAATGTGGAGGTGCTTTTACTATGCAAACTACAGTATGTAAACTAGTGGCAACTGGGAAAGATGACGTTAGTGTATTTCCATATAGGCAGCGGTCAGGGAAGGGAGATAAGTGTAAATACAGCTGTAGATGGGAGAGGGCGTCATTTTAATATTATTGTTGAGAGAGAAAAAAAAACAACAAGGTGAGTTTAGTACCATTTAAATTGTAAATTTTTCCACTTTTGCACTGTTAAGAAGTCCTCGCAAAGTTGTGTCTTCCTCTTAGATGTAGGTAGATACATCTGTGCAGTTTAAAGGGAATTGAAAGCTTCATTCCTGATCTCATCTGTGGTCACTTGTATAGAATATTTAACTTGTCAACTGATGTTATATTTTCTGTTTCACAGTAAAGATGCTGTGGAGTCTATTGTTCATCTCTCTGATCGGCAAGTAGCTCACTTTATACACATGCACGTCGGTGACCTTTTAAATGATCGACACACAGAACGAGATGTCCACAAAAATGGGAATCGGGGATAAAATGATAAACCGTAAAATGCTCTACACTCCCATAATTTAATTATTTAGAAAGATGATTTGACTTGTATGCCACCAAGTGTTTATTATTTATTGAAGCATGGGTATTCTGTGCTTACTGCTGAGTTATTGAGTGCATTGAACAAGTCAATAACTGGATGTGCCAGAATTTTCTTCAGGTGAACAAAGACAAAACTGAGGTCGTAGTTTTTGGAGCCAAAGAGGAAAGATTAAAGGTTTAGTGCTCAGCTACAATCTGTAATGTTAGAAAGCTCGGACCAAGCCAGAAATATTGGTGTAGTCATGGACTCTGACCTGAGCTTTAACAGCCATATTAGGACAATTATAAAGACAGCCGCTCACAATAACGAGTTGAGTTTTAATAATGTACATTTTATTTATTATTTTCTTCAATTCAAAAGAATTAGAGGACTGATGTCTCAGCAGGATTTAGAAAAACTAGTCCATGCATTTATCCTCGGCTGACTTGACTACTGTAACGGCGTCTTTACTGGTCTTCCTAAAGAATGGATCAGACCCCTGCAGCTGATTCAGAATGCTGCTGTTAGAGTCCTCACTAAGACCAAGAAAGTGGATCATATCAGTCCATTTCTGAGGTCTCTACACTGGCTTCCTGTCTCTCAGAGAATTGATTTGTAAATACTGCTGCTGGTTTACAAAGCACTACATGGTTTAGGGCCAAAATATATTTCTGATCTTCTGCTGTGTTCTGAACCATCCAGACCTCTCAGGTCATCTGGATCAGGTCTGCTTAGTGTCCCCAGAGTCACAACTAAACATGCAGAAGCAGCGTTCAGTTTTTATGTTCCAAATATCTGGAACAAGCTCCCAGAAACCTTCTGGAAGTTCTTTTAAATCAAAGCTTCAAACTTTCCTGTTTGCTGCTGCCTTTTATTAAACCAAATAAGTATCTTATACTGCACTATATCTTTTACTCTAGTGTGTTATACTCTATTTTAGCTTCTATTCTAGCTTTTATTTTTATCTTTTTTATTTTCTAATCTTTAACGTTCGAATTATGTTTTAATGTTCTTTTGCACTTTGTCGCAATGTTCTTGAATGTTTGTGTAAAGCACTTTGAATTACCCTGTTGCTGAAATGTGCTCTATAAATAAAGCTACCTTGCCTTACTGCTGTAATACCAAGCAATGTTATCATAGCTGCCAGTAACTTGACGTGACTAAAATATTTGGTTAACACTTTCTATGACGCTGTTGTCTATAATGCATTATAAACATGCTTTAAAAGCTGCTTATAACACTGTATAATTATAAATGATTCACAAACAATAATCATTGATAATATATATATTATATTACTTAATAATTTCTGGTTACTCACAGAATTTTTTTTTCTTTTTAAATGGGAACAGTAATCCTTCACTTACACATAGATGACCATGAAACAGATTGGACTAAATGCATTTTTGTTTACACTCGTCAGTTTCATTTCTCTCAAGTCATGCAAAAAAAAAGGTATTTCTATGCTAAATATGCAAGGGACAATATTTTTAAAGTAATACTATATTTCTTTCTGTTTTCGTCTACAGCTCTCTGCAACGCAGAAGATGAAACTGAACTGAATGGGACAACATCCCAGTCAACAGACTACAAAGGGCCAGCTGATGTCCCATACGTTTCTACAAGAGCAATTGATGGGAATCAGACGAGATGTGCTCACACCCGTAACGAGATCAACTCCTGGTGGAGAATTGACTTGCTGGGTGTCTACACAATTTCTTCTATCAGGATCTACAACGTTGAACATCATAATTCTAATATAACCGGTTCTCGGATCTACATTGGGAACTCTCGTGAGGAGAACGGTACCACCAACCGCATGTAAGCCTAATACCTTCATGTTCCTTTAAATTGCTTTTATTTCACATTTCCAGGCTTCGGCATGTCCAAAATGTTTTCAAGATGAGAGGTTCTAGATCTCTCCCTCTTACTGCTTGTTCATCTTTTTCTCTCCTCCAGATGTAAAAACATCACATACTTCAAGAAAGGCCATTGGAATAACTTTACTTGTAATACAAACTTGTCAGGACGCTACATCACTGTGTTCCACCCGGAACAAAACATTTTAGTTCTGTGTGAAGTGAAGATCTTCGGCACAAAAAAAGGTACAATAAATGTGGGCAGTGTGGCTGCTCTAACCTGTTCACAGGGACGCCGATATAAAAAAACAACAGGTAACGCAGCCGCCACACGCTCCTGACGTTCCCTGTGTGTCCACGGCTTTAAGAATTGAAAGTGAGAATGTGAGAATGATGCTATTATCAGAGGAATGTATTTGTTTCTTCTAAAGTGGATGACACCCAGGTGACTCAGTTAATTTGTTGGACCACCCTGGTAGATAATTACAGTTTTAAAACCCTTGTTGTGTTTTTGCCCTAACCCTCAAAATGGCTTGCACATGTTCACTTATTTAGTTTTTATTCACTTGAAAAAAAATGTGCACTGATGTTTGTTTTTCTAGAATCACCCTTTCACCTGGTCAGAGAGAACAAGACGTGGGAAGATGCCCTGTACCACTGCAGGGAACAAGACAAGGACCTGGCTTCCATTGTTGACGAAGACACCCAGGCCTGGGCTGAGTTGCATGCCAAGGATGCCGACACTCACTTTGTGTGGCTGGGTCTTCGCTACACCTGCACCCTCGGGTTCTGGTTCTGGGTCGATGATCAGCGCGTAGACTTTACTCGCTGGGGTCAAAACGGTAAGGAAGAGCAGTGTGAGATGAGTGGTGTCATGAAGAAACATGAGGACCATCTCTGGTTCAGCAAGCCTGACTACGAGACGTATAATTTCATCTGCGCAGAGATATAGAGAAATCAATGTTTGGAAGAGGGTCAGAGGTGGCATTGTTGTTTTGTGACAAATTCTCCTTCTAATGTGTGTTGTAGGTGTTTTTTTTTTAGTAACTACACGATTTATGTAATTAGTTTCACCCTGTGTTTTAGGCCATGCATGCACTTGCTTTTTAAAATGTTTGCAATGTGTTTAAAGATGTGTCACTATATCCTTCATGTGTAATTCATGATACTGTGATATAATAATAATAATAATAAGATAGCATCATGTTTTTGCTGTTGTAAGACTTTTGCCTCCACTGTTTCAAACATTTAATTATTGATGTTAGAGGTTTTTTTTCATTCTCTTCTTGAAAATGGATGCTGACATTTGAATGGACTATCCATATTGTGTTGATTAATTCTGATATGAAAAAAATATACTAATTCAAAAATGTTTGAGATGTCTTTCAAATACACATCAATTTTAATTTTAATTTTAATGTATTTTGTAAACCTTTGCTCATATTAAAAAAACCTTGCATTTGCAGACTTCAGTATGTATTTTTTTAATTATAATTATGATGTTATTTCCTCTGAATATAGAGTGCTCCAGGGATGACGTATTTTTTTGTAGGCCAACCAGGAAATTAGCATCATCTTGGGTTCCCCGGCAAAAAGCCAATGGGGATTTTACCATTTGGTTTTGGATTATAGCAGAAAATAAACTCTGTGGCAAACAAACATTTATGATACTTACACATTTTGTTCAGCATGACAATCTCTACAAATGACAAGTCATTTAGACGTTTAGTAGTTTCATTTAGCCACTTGTTAGCAACTGCCTATTTTTTAAGACAAATAAAGGCTTCACAATTCACGAGTGGGATATGTATTAATGTATTTTATATCGTAGGACAAAACTTTAAAATCTCGTAAGCTAAATCAAAGTTCTGATGTATTTATTCATCCTCGTTATGTTGATGTGTGCTGCATGCGCCCGGGTCGGAACCTTTCTGCACGGAACTATTAATCCTGGACAATGTATTAGTCGTGCACTTTACAGTGAAAGGACTGTGTAACCATGAGGGTGTAAACAAACCGTCCACTTGCTTCAGGTAGCTGTGTTTTCAGACACGTTGACCTGTTGTACTCGGGGTATTGGTGGTGTTGTTCAGCTCCAGATGGAGATCTTTGGAAGCTCGTTTGATGACTCGATGTTTGCGGAGGCGAAGCAGCGAGTCTCCGTGTCCGTGTCTCTGTCTCTGTCCGCTTATAACGCCAAACTGTGTGAGCCCGAGGTGAGTCTGTTACATATACACTTCACTGGTTAACATCACACACAGCTGCAGTGTGCGTGTGTGTGTAGATGATGCTGGACGTGGATGAAGTGACGCAGTCTTTAATCTTTAAGGCTTTATGGCGAGAGAGAAGCTGCTAGCTAGTAGCTAGTTAGCTAGCAAGCTAAGGTTGAGTTGACTGAAACAACATCCACCAAACAATTACACAACATCCACCTTAAATACTCATATAGGAAACAAATCAAAACAATAATCACAGATTCAATCCAACATGGGCCATGCAAAGACCAATATATATTATATATATTATAATATTATATATATTATAATATATATAATATACAATATTATATATATTATAATATAACATATATAATACATATATATTATATAAATAATAATATATATTATAATATACATATATTTTAATATATATTATATAATATATATAAAAGATAAAATAAACCAAACTATAAATAGCATGTAACACAAACAAGCTTCTTCATACAGTTCAAGCATAAAGACTTGGATTAAAAAACAAAAAGTTTTTATCTCCGTTGTGGACAACGTTAGCACATTGATATTAGGTTAGTATTTATATTTAACTGTAAGATAAAATGCCTAAAAACCAAATCCAGTTTCTCCCATGGCATTGCATCTAGCTAAATGTTCACTTAATTTAAAGCACATTTGCATGTGGAATCTCTTAAATGACATTTGGTAGATATGTAATATACTTGTTTCTGGATTCTGTGATTTTTTTGAATATTGCTTCACATTATATTTGTGGAACTGTATGTGTAAATAATGCATGAGCTGTTTTTTTAAATTGTTGTCTCCTTGTTTCTCTCTGCAGTGGTTCTGTGAGAGTTCTGCTCTTGATACAGATGATCCTCTGGAGAAGCAGAAAATCTATAAATTTAGAGGTGACTTGGCCGTGAGACAGGGGGACCATCAGGTAATTAAACATTCATCTCTAATTTTGGCCATTGTGATTTTTCAGTTAAGCTGACAAAGTACCAGTGAAGTTGGTGAGAAGTTACAGAGAAATAAGCGAAAGTTCCCAGTTCAATGTCCTATGGGGATTATTATTATGCAGCGGCACTGTTGTCATGGGCCAATATTTAAATGTTTCTGTAGAGCTGCTGCTGAGATAACAACTTACAGGACTTAGATAGATAGATTAGATTTATTTTGAATATGTAACACATAATAAGAAAAGAAAACAAAACAAGAATAACCAATGTAATGAACATATAAAACAAATTCTAAATAAATAAAAGGAGTGTGCAAGAGTAAACACTTGTATGGTTCTACCCCCTTTTTATAACTTAAATAATTAACTTAAAGGTTTACCACATAAAATGTGATACTTACATTACTTATTCCTGTAATGTATACATTAACATATTCTATCCAACTGAGCACAAAAGGAATATATTTACTATAATTAGTGTGCAGCGCGGCAACATTTCCAGACAACATGACAAAGACTGAAAACACATTTCAGCCACATCACACCGAATCTCCTTGTGAAAAATAACCAGGTTGAATTGTTTGAATATTTAATACAGCCGTAATCTGCTGTATTTGAACAACACACTTTCTGCTGTCATGATGTGTTATCATACACATACTTGACTATCTGAAAATGGGTGGGTGGGTATAGAAAGCCTTGGATGCATACAGCAGCTGCCTGGAGTGGATCGCTGACAACAACCTGACCATCAGAAGAGATGTACTGGAGGGAATGGCCCGATGCTGCACCAAACTGGGACAGAGAGACAGGGCGCTGGACTTGGCTGACTTACTGGTAATTCTTCTATGAACCTTTCTTGAAAGGTTTTCCTTGCAGAACAGTGTCCCTACCATGTATATATATAGTATAAGTATATATATAGATAGATAGAGATATAGATACTGTATATGTGTATATATATATATATATATATATATATATATATATATATATATACACATATACAGAGAGAGAGAGAGAGAGAGAGAGATATATATATATATATATAGAGATGTATCTCTCTCTCTCTCTCTCTCTCTCTCTCTCTCTCTCTCTCTCTCTCTCTCTCTCTCTCTCTCTCTCTCTCTCTCTCTCTCTCTCTCTCTCTCTCTCTATGTATGTGTGTGTATATATGTGTATGTATAGAGATATATCTATACATATTTATCTATATATCTATCTATATACAGTATATATATATATAGATATATACTTACACATATATAGATATCTCTCTCTCTCTCTAGTATATATATATATATATATATATATATATATATATATATATATATATATATATAAGCCTATAGACATAGATGGTCCCTACTGTAATTAGAAAAACCTGCTATCATTGTGAAATCCTTTATACTATATATCGCTGTGTTAAAGAAAAAATCCAAAATGATTACATTGATTGTTATTTTGTTCATTTAAATAATGTCTATGTTTGCTCTCACTGTCATGAAATACTATTAGTATATAGAAAAACATTAGTAAATAAATGATAACTGGTGGTCTACAACCATTACTTACATTACTAGTAGTTTTTACTGTTTACCTTTATTCATTAGTTATTTGGTTTGTACTTCAGCTAAATGAGCTACTAAAGATGAATGTGATGGTGCTTCTATGAGCCCTAGGAAGCTCCAATATTAAAGGTTGGCCGTCAAACAGGAATCTTTTTAATACACAAAGTTACTAGAGTCCACGTGTGCTTATTGTCAGTCTTCTGGTTTAAATAGTCCACCAATGTAGCTCATTATTGCAGTCTGTGTGGCTAATTGTCTCTTAAAATCGTGGCACATGAACGCACCATCCCTTTTTCATGTATGAAATAATAAGTGATAAAGCTGAAGCTGATTAAATGTTCTCTGTGATAGATAACCTATCTGAAGGAGCAAGTTGCATATTTAGTCTACTAAAATTTCTGTAAGAAATCAATCTGAATTCTCTGAACTCCGTAGTAATGTATACATGATCTTTCTCCAGAGCAAAGATGCCTCCAACACCTGTCACCTGACCGGCCTCCTGCTGCTCAAGGTCAGCATTACCGGGAACACACACACACACAACACACAACACACAACACACAACACACAACACACACACGCACACACAACACACAACACACAACACACACACACACACAAGCACATTGTTCCCCGTTTGTTGGTTCCAAACCATTCTGTGGAAATGTAATAAAGTTGTAGTTTAACTGAAATATAAACTTTTACTAAAGGTCAGCATCTACCAGCATTTTGGAGTCGTAGGATCAAAGATGTCGTCTCTGCAGCGGCTGTGTATCCTGCTGCCCTTCAACCCCTGGCACTGGTACAACCTGGGACAGACGTGTCTGCAGCTGCTGGACAGCGACAGAACAACAGGTAGGATGGAGTTCATTTCCTGTCTCATTTAGCAACCATATCATTTCTTTAAAAGTCAATTATGCTGGTGAATCGTTGATTTTTTTTTTCCGTTGCTATGGTGAATGAACGCTGACATACTATACTATGACTTTTGTTTGACATAATATACAATGACTTTTTAAAACTTTTTTTGACATACTATACTATGACTTTTTTTCAACATACATGTTGTAACAAACACGTAGATGAAAACTAAATGATTTGTCCTCATGGTTTAATGTGATCTGATGTGTTGCCTTTACTAGGATGGTGTTCCCTACAGAGGTGTGAATCAGCAGAAGAGCAGAATGATGGAGACACTGAGGAACTACAGGAGGAGGCAGCAGAGCTCGATGAGGACAGAATCTGGCTGAAAGCTTGCACCTGTTTCATCAGGACGAGGTACAGCGGTTGTGATCCCAATGCTTCATTGCACACAAATTATCAGCCAATGTTTTGAATTTATTTCACATATTGTAACAGTTGAAAGTCACAGAGAGAGCAGCTGGCCCAGATGTTGTGTACACTTCTTCTTCTTGAAAGGAGCTTGTAGGCTTTAAATTTACTTTCTTTTTTTTACCAAAACTTTTACATAAGCGAGAAATCTACAGCTTTTAAAATACCTCATGTTAATCAGTTGTCCCAATCAGATTTTCAACCAGATAATCTGCAAAACATCAACTCAGTGACAATGTGTGCTCAAATTAGAGATTTGCTCTGAGTATTTATGAAGAGTTTGAATGTAAATCGTAGTGTCTGAATGTCTCCTCGTCCGTTCTGTCTCCCTCAGACTCCTGTTGAGATTCCTTCGACAGCAGCAGTCCTCCTTTGTGTTGCAGCGCACTGAGAGCACTCTGCAGATGGCAGACGAGGTGTTACACAGGCTGAATCCCAAAGAAACAACCTTGCAGGCTCTCACCGAGGTGAAGACACGCTCCTGGTTTTGTTAATTCATGCCGTGTCAAGGTCTGAATTTCAAGCAGTTAAGGGTTAGCCTGGGTTTGGGGCTTAGTTAAAGCGAGTAGATTTAGTTTTTACTCAGTAGCACACTTTCTTTTTTGTGTACTTTCTTTTTTTCGAGATAGTTTTCATATATGCAATTTACAAAAGTTTATAAACAAGCTTTTAAGTAATGAACTTAGAAACGAACAAAGACAAAATGTACACAAAAGAAAACATCAGCATTAGACAAAAAAAATAAGTAGAAAAAAATAAAATAAACAAATAAAAAAGGGAGGCAGAGATATAAAAACTAGATTGGATGCTGTATTCAAGTTTGTGTATTAGATTAATTTACATACTATACCATGGATACCGGTGTATATGTACACATACATTTACATATCTTATACATAAACATTTATATAGACATATAAACATACAAATATGTTCATACATACCCATATAGATATTCATAAACCCACAAATATTTGTATATAATGTATATATACTGGAAAAACAAAGTTTGGAAACTTGTGTTTGGTGGATTATTTCTCTGTTGTTACAATGCTAATGGTCATTGTATTTTACATGGTTGGAAAGCCTGTTTATTTACCTTCGCAATGATGTCCAACTTGAAAGGATCATGCATTTGTGGGATGAGCAGCACAGCTGATTATGTGGGTAGCGCCCAAGAAAAATTTGCCAAAATGCTCCGTCAATGGTAAACAGTGTATTCTCCTGTTGGTGTTGACTCTTGTTTTGAGTTGTTTGGTGGATTGGATGATTGAACTCTCTATCAGTAACAAGGAACAAACAAGACATATTGGCTATTTTACACTTTATTCATTTAATACACCGTCAGGAGCCTCAGTAGCGGTGGAAGATCCATACGCAGCCACAACAGCCTGGCACCTCCTCCTCATGCTGGTCACCAACCTGGTCACACGTTACTGTGGGATGGCGTTCCATTCCTCAACCAGGATTCGTTGCAGGTCAGCCAGCGTGGTTGTGTTGGTCACTCTGTCGCCAACAGCGCAAACCGGCCTGACGGTGAAGGGCAGTCATTGCAGGCTTCCTGGTAGTCTTATGAGAATACACTGTTTAGAGCATTTTGGCAAATTTTTCTTGGGCACTACCCACATAATCAGCTGTGCTGCTCATCCCACAAATGCATGATCCTTACAAGTTGGACATCATTGCGAAGGTAAATAAACAGGCTTTCCAACGATGTAAAATACAATGACCATTAGCATTGTAACAACAGAGAAATAATCCACCAAACACAAGTTTCCAAACTTTGTTTTTCCAGTTTATATACATATACATACACACATATAAACATATACTGTACACATACACACAAACACATATAGTATATATAAATATACACATGTACAAACCTAGACATACATAAACTTATAGGTATACTTTTCTACACGCACACAGATAAACATGGGCCCACACATGCGTCCACAAGTAAGACCACTTCCAGACACATGTACTGTATATGTGTAAGAAGCACACTTTCAGTCTCTCTCTGTTTGATCTCCCAGGTGGTGTCAGAGGACCTGATCCCAGATAAGATGAGAGAGGACTACCAGGATGGGGAGAGTCTGGCCAGTATGTGTGTGCAGAGCTTCAGGGAGCGCTGGTGGAACAAGATCTTACTGACTGGTGTGCTAAAGACTGATGGCCGTCAATATCAGACGCAGACGGATACACAGTCCTGATGCTCCTCCGGTGATGCCAGTTTACAGAGAAGTTGGCAGACAGGAAGGTACTGAGGAACAGACTGGATGAACTGAAAGCCAAATCCAAATCCTGAAACAGAAGTGGACATTATTGATATCATAACCAAAATACATGTGGAAATACACAAATACAGGTCAAATGCTAAATTGTTGCTGAATACCCCCCCAAAATACACAATATTCAAAAGTATAAATCACACCTCTCCCCTTAATTCAAGCACAGTGAATGTAGTCATAGTTAATCACACAGTATAAAAAAACAGATTAACCATTAATATTTCATCCAGTTCATACTGTGTAGTATAGTTTGACAGTGATTCTATTCTGCATTGAAACAAAGTATCTAAGCCTAAAATATCACTTATGCCTTAACATGTACATATCATAAGAATAATTGAAATAAAATATGTTTTATTGTTCTGAAATATTCTCAAACATTTTGCGCAGATGTAACCTAAACGGGCTGAAAACAAATGAAAGAGTAGCAGATATTTTGACATGTCATAACAAGAAAAATGTGGGTATTATGAATAACCGCTCCATAGGTGTGTCTGTTCTAGTGCTGTGATATTGTGCATGTTAGCATACATCACTTAAATTTAACAGACCAACCATTAATATGAAGTCAGAGTATAATGTCTGACTTTTTTTAAATTACATTTTTCGACTGTCTTTTTACATGAAAGTTTCGACATACTATTCTGACTTTTTTTTTCATGACATTTTTCCACATACTATACTATGACTTTTTTCATGGAATTTTGACATACTATACTATGACTTTTTCATTCAAGTTTTCAACAAACTATACTATGACTTTTTTCATAAGATTTTTTTACATACTATACTATGACTTCATGAAATTTTTCAACTACTTTTTTTCATGAAATTGTTCGACATACTATACTGACTTTTAATGACATTTGTCGACATACTATACTATGAATTTTTCATGAAATCTTTTGACATACTATACTGACTTTTTTTCATGAAATTGTTTGACATACTATACTATGACTTTTAAATGAATTTTTCCACATACTATAACTTTTTTTTCATGACATTTGACATACTATGACTTTTTTTTAAATTGTTCGACATACTATACTATGTCTTTTTACATGAAATTTTTCGAGATACTATACTATGACTTTTTTTTCATGAAACTCTTCGACATACTATACTGACTTTTTTCATGACATTTTTCCACATACAATACTATGACTTTCTTTTCATGAAATTTTTACACATACTATACTATGACTTCATGAAATTGTTCGACATATTATACTGACTTTTAATGACATTTTTCGACATACTATAACTTTTTTTTATGAAATTGTTCGAAATACTATACTATGTCTTTTTTCATGAAATTTTTCCACATACTATACTATGAGTTTTAATGACATTTTTCGACATGCTATACTATATTACTTTTATCATGACATTTTTCCACATAGCATAATATAACTTTTTAAATTAACTTTTTCGACATACTATACTATGACTTTTCTTTAATGAAAATTTTCAACATAGTATACTTTGACTTTTTTATGACTTTTTCAACTTATTATAATATTACTTTTTTACCACACTTATGTTTTTAATGACTTTTCAATATACTGATTTCCAATCATAAATATATACAGA
The DNA here is from genome assembly GCF_043250625.1 of Sebastes fasciatus. Classification (NCBI taxonomy): domain Eukaryota; kingdom Metazoa; phylum Chordata; class Actinopteri; order Perciformes; family Sebastidae; genus Sebastes; species Sebastes fasciatus. The sequence continues at coordinate 32,950,093 of NC_133806.1, read as the reverse complement.
CAATTTGCATAAAGCAAGCATATTTGCCCACTAGCCCTCCAGCTAAACAGTACACTACAAGATGTTTCTGAAAACATTTGAGGTAAGAAATACAGTAGGTATAGCAGTAACACTGGCTCTGACTGCTTATTGTCCTCTGGTCTGTGAAATCTTGCAGATGCCGTTAGGAGCACCGGAGGACACCAGAGTCACATGATCTTTTTCAGATTACCTGTCTCATGCACTACTGTCAGGATATAGTGACCGTTTTATAAAAATAACTTTTTTAAATCATATTTGCTCCATTTCTACCCACTGCACTACTTTAACAGATGAATACACTATGTTTCATTGACCTGTGTGATTAGGAGTGTGTCTGTGTGTGTGAGGGTGAATAAATGTGTCCAAGTCTGTCAGTATATATAGCACTAAAGGTCAAACTTAGTTGTATACTCACTTACTATACTTACTTGTATATTCCTGTTACGTCTTGGTTATCTTTGGATTCAGGCCTGCTGAGTGTCTGCCAGTCATACTCTTGCTCCTTCCTAATGATGTATTCATGTTGCTATGAAACGGCCTCCAGCACACCTGTCCGTCCATCCTCTGTCCCATCCTGTAGGTGGTGTTGAAAGAGCTGTGGCGAGCCACAGGTCTGAGTCTTTCAGTGTGACTCTGGGGCATCCAATTTAATCTTTGAGGGGGCCTCGCCTGCTGGCAAGTGTGGGGCTGTAGATGTAGTACCTTCGAGTCCGACTGGAGCTGATGTTTAAGATGAGCCTCCACAGCTGATGATGCTGACTTTGAACCAGGAGCCTCTGTGGTTGGGTGTGCCTGGAGGGAGGTTTGGTGGTGCTTCTGAGGCTGATCATGCCTCCTGGTTCCTAGAGAGGACACTTTAGGTTGTAGCCCACATGTAGGTCCTCTTTGGTGGGTTAAAGGGAACCACAGGCCAGTCGTTGCTTGTTTTTGCTGTGATATGGAAGAAGGCAGGACTTTGGGATTATCAGATAGAAAGTCCACTTTTGGTTTAAAGCCAAGTGAGCAGTTCCATTGTCGTCTTTGTGTGTCTAGACCTGCAGCAATCCCCGAAGGCTCTGTCAATCTGCTCCTATTCCTACGCTGAAAGAAAAGACCTTCTGCACCCACATTGTGGTGCTCAAGATTTGTCTTGAAAGTCGATTGATAGCTGGCAATCCTGTGCTGTCCGTGTGTGGGGGAAGCAGCATGTTGAGGGATTGACTCTTGAGCCCTTGCATTCTTTTCAGCTGTAGTGGTGATGGCAAGGCTGGTAGGCTGAGACTGAACATATGAGACATGGGTCTGACTGAGAGGGTTGGAGTGACTCTGGATCTGGGCTTGATTCTTCCCCAGAGGTTCTACATCTGTTTGTGCACCATGCTGTGTGCAGACAGCTCCCAATGTAAGATTTGGCTTGCCCACAGATGCACTCTGCAGTGTTCCTGGTTGAACAAGATGATTTGGGTACAGTTGTGGAGGTTTTTCATGCATTTGTGTACCAGTGCCTGCTCTGTGTACAGGCTGGCCCTTGCTGCACTCCAATTCTGCGCTCTGTGGATTGCGTAAAACCGCCATTTCTGCTTTTGTCTGAGCGTTTTGAGCATCTTCATCCCGAGCTCTGTGGCACATTGTTTTGGTCGGGCTTGATTTTGTCTTACTGGCGTAAGTGTTAGCGTTTTGAGCTGCATGTGATGTGGTGTAAAGAGGAAGAGTGTGAGGCACAGTGATAAAAGTCACAAAGCCGGGGACTGGTTTGGAGCTGGAGTACAGCCTGAGGAATTCCTGATGGAAAGGTATGGCCGCGCTGCCCTTTACAAGAACAGCAAGACTACGATGGACCTGCCAGGACAGCCAGGAGAAACTGAGGAGACAATAGAGACACACACACACAAGAATTAATGGTAGAGCCAAAAACTAAAAAGAGAAGAAACAAAGGTAAAGTGGACACAGACTAGACATGCAAATACATTAAGAGAGACACTTAAAATAACACAAACATTCATATAACAAGATTTGCTATTTGAATATGTTCATGTGCATACATAAAGTACTGTATATGTATGTTTGTATGTGTGTGTGTGTGTATATACCTGTATGAACCGGTCAGCACCTCAGTCCAGTCAGTGATGATGAAACTCTCAGCAATCTGGCCAGTCAGCTTCATGCCTGTCTTGGCACAGTAGGTCTGTCCATCCACACTGCGTACTGACAGTTTCTATATACACACACACACACACACACACCCACACACACACACACAATTAATCAATTACTCAATATGTATAATTTGTTAATTTTTCACTTGAGGAAGCAGAAAGAAAAGCACATTTCCTTTGCTATAGGCAGTGAGAAGTTGTGATAGTTTTGTTTGTTAAATTGGTACATAAATAAAAAGTTACATTATCTTTATCCCCCAGTTGAGTTATGTTGCAATAAACAAAATATTGATGTTTGCAAAAATAGCACTTAAAAAAATAAACACTTCTAAAGATAAAAGTGCAAAAGAATATTATTAAGCAAATTATAGAAATATGTTAAATATGGAGCATCATGATGGTACTGAAGATATACTACTGCACTGTAATTTAAAGGTAAAATGATGTGCATCACAACAATGACTGATTAAGTCTAATAAAATATTGTACTACTTATTTAAAATAAAAAATGCCCTGTGGCACATTTGGATCCCAAACTAAAAATCACATCAAGTAGCTGAATGTCATTTTGGTTACATGCATCAGTGGCAGCACTATAAAAAGTCCCCTGCTTTTCCAAGCACAGACTCTGACGCCTGTGTTTCAACACCCTGCTGAAGACCAAAGTTCAGCTTGTGAAAGAGAGCGGAAAACAGAAACGTCTAATGAGACAAAGAAGACAGCAGCGCGTCCATCACGTACAGTCTGGCTATAGTGCTTTCCATGTGCTGACATCTGTGCTGCTGCAGCAGGGAAGCTGTGTTAGTAGAGGTGAAGGATGACTAAATGACACCAATGAAGATGGAGTCATGAGTTTAGGAATTGCTTCTGTAACAGGATAGGATTTTCCTACCTTAAAGTAGCAGTAGGCAGTATATTTTTGCCATCATTGGGCAAAAATTCCATAATAACCTTTCAGCATATTGTAATTCACGTGATCTGAGAGAAAACTAGACTTCTGCTCCTCCTCATGGCTCTGTTTACAGGCTTTGGAATATCTAGACTGTGACGGGTGACTTTGACCAATCACAGGTCATTTTAGAGAGAGAGAGCGTTCCTATTGGCTGTGCTCCAGTCTGTTATGTTTGCACGTAAAAGAAGTCACGATCAGGTAGGATGGTTACAGAGTTTATTAACAGAAGCAAAGCACTCGCTCCATCACGGCAACAGCCCACAGCAACAACGTCATACCTCACTTCCTGCCTTTTCCTATAGTGCATTAGCTTACAGCACCACCTTCAGGTATAGTGTGGAATAGAACAGTTACTAACTGGACACAACACGGTCATGTGACCGGAACTTGGCATTCCTTCACCAGATTTCACATCATATTTGATCAGAGCTGCCTAGTTTGACCGTTTGGTCGAAGTTCGCGAGGGATTGACAGCCGGCTGTCATAGACGGCAGCTGGACAGCAGACCTCAGATCAGCTCTGACTGCTTGTTTTCCTCCAGTCTCTGAAATCTTGCAGATGCCGTTAGGAGCACCGGAGGACACAGAGGAACATGAATTTTTCCAGGTTACCTATTTCATGCACTACTGTCACGATATAGCGACTGTTTTATAAAAATAACTTTTTTTTAAATCATATTTGCTCCAATCTCGCCTACTTCAGCTTTAAGTTAAGATAGGACAAGCAGTTAGAATATGTTTCTGTAATGAGGCCTCAGAGCTCCTCAAAGTCAGGCAAAATGTATTTTTCGAGCTTCCACACGTTTTCAGACAGCAAAATACATTTCCAACAGTTTTGATGCAGTCTGATTATTTCACAGGAGGAAGAATATTATGGCTTCCTTCTTGAATTCCTTTAAGCCATATTTCCATCACCAAGAAACGTGCAACAACAAGGCTAGTATTAAATAAAGTTACGCTCATTCATCAGATTACTCACGGTTAGATGTCCAGCCGGTAGTTCTGTCGATGGGTGCATGGATGGCAACGTGCAGCCTGTGTGTGTGCGTGCGTGCTTGTGATAAACTACACTAAAACAACCAAAACAGGATATGGATAACTAAATTAAAGCCCGTAGAAAAACTATTTGGGCTCTTGGCTCCTGAAGCAGCCTGTGCTGTGCACAGCTGGTACTAATAATTACCATGACGCCATCAACTGGTGCCAATTTATTAACAATTTAATGCCATGGTTGTCCACATGGGGCACAAATACCAACCACTACTCTATCAACATACATCTTACAATGAGGAATTTAACTTATCCTTTTTTAATATTCGGCTCCTACAAGTTTTGGTTAAAAAACAAACAAACAGAATGCTGCCATGTTCAGACAGGCAGGTGGATAGATGGAAAGAGGAAGATGAAGATGAACAAATTCACCGGGAAGTTTTTGCTGTCGAGTTTGAGGTCCTGCCACATGCTGACGAACAGGTTGAGGTTGAGATGATCCAGCAGCAGATGAACAGACACATTCCTCTTCCTGCTCGCCTCCAGAAGATCACAGAGCAGCTCGACATCACTGAAGCTTTCCATCACTATTGCCAGGGCCTACACACACACAGACACACACACGGTCACATGTTGTCACACAAAGCTGTCAATCACTACAGTAAAGACCTGTACAGACAGATATCACTCACTGTGTATCTGACTTTTCAGCACTAAGATCTAATGCCAACATTTGTTATCATCCCCCACATGTACAGGCATGCATGTCGTGATCTTTTTTTTTGCAAGCATATGAGGAAACACACAAACCCTCCTCTCTCCTCACACACAGAAACACACCATTTTTGCCTTTCTGATGAACTCTCTGACCAGGTCTTTCACCCCGGATGCCCTGCAGCAAGACTGGAAATAAACCTCGACGTTGGGCTCATCCAGGACAAGATCAGTCCGATTCATATCTGGAAAGGGACAAAAACATGATCGGACAGGGCAGCAAATGAGACTGATCGGGCTGACACACTAAAGTCTCTGCAGGATTTTAATGCTTCAAATATCAGGAGTTAAAACACCAGAAAGACTTTACTTAAGCACTAGTATCAGAACAGTTTTTTCTGGGAAATTACTTGCTTCCATAAAAGTAGTCTACTCCTGCAATACCTTTTTGGCTGCTCAGGTCCAAACATGCCACAGTAGGATCGCTGTCTGTGGACACTGCAGGACATTGTGTGGCACACTGGGACCCAGCAGACAAGCTCTCTAACTCTTTGTCACCATCATCAGATGCTCCAGGATCAGCTGCGTAAAGCACAAAAACCTGCATAAAGCGATAACTAAAAAGTAATACAACCAGCAAATCACTTTCTTTTGCATCCAATGAATCAATCTGATGGTTATCTTGTGTTTTTAAACTCAAGGGGCTGCAAAGAGTAGGTCAAAATGTAAAAAAATTGTACATGACAATTTAAAAAAACACATTTACAACCTGTGTTGCCATCCTTCCCATTTTCCAGGATGTAAATCTTCTCCAGCTCTGACAGAAAGTCCACTTCTCCCTCTGCGTTCAACACCTCGTGGTATCCCTCTAAGCCGCGGCTGAGCAGGGAGTCCGCTGCCAGCCGAGCGCTCTCGTTGTGGCTCAAGTCCAACACGGGCCTGCTGGCTATAAAGCCATAGCAAGAGGAAGAAGGGATGCGGAGGTCCTGAACCCGTCGCTTCACCTTCCCCTGGGGTTTTGACCTCCTGTACGACAGCACGGACACAATGCTGGCATCCATGGATGATGCTAGTCTCGTTTACTGTAGTTTGGTTTGTAGGAGGTCAAAATGATCTCATCAGACAATAAGTTCATCCACAAACAGACCCGTGTTACAGCTGTGCATGATCCTCAAAGCCTGGATGAGATGGTTACCTGCATTTCTCTGACATTAATGAAATAACTACTGGTTGAAGCACACAGAGAGGTAAAGAGAAAACAGTAGACCCGCCCCTGCTTAGGGCAAGGTGGTTTCACGAGTGATGAGAGGTGACAGGTCATGCAATCACATGTTACTGAAAGACACAGAATACACAAGAAAGCATGTCCATGTACACGTTCATGTGCGAGATGTGAAATGTGCCTTGAAGACATATTCCTGTACTTCTACGAGGGAGTGTGTTTGTGGTTGTTGATTGAGTTATAGAACAGTCAAACGATCGACTGACTTTCTGAGAGTGATTTAGAGGCGTGTGAAGCATGTGAAGACAGATAAACGATGGGTGGAGGGAAATAAAAGAATGAGTGACAGGAATGGCGATGGATGTCAATTCAGCTCAAGTCAAACAACACCTGGATGATTAGAGGACCGAAAGCAGAGACAGATGGTTACAGGCACACCCAGCGAGGAGCACAAGCACACAGCAATACTCCTCAGCTGTTTCACAGTGATAACACTTTGACTACTTGGCCGTAGCAGAGTCCAACCTGGTTTATGAAAACAGACACATTGCCTATTGTCTTGACATAAGCAGAAATTGAAACAAACTCCCCAAACCATCCAATCAAAACATGATACCTCTAATTAAAATGATAGTACAATCTAAATGATAAAGGAACTGGATTTGCATGTTGTCTGTTTGTAATATACGACAGCAGGGGTTCTCAAACTTTCTGGCCGGTGACCCCTTAAAAAGGGGAGAGAATTATCCAAGGACCCCCTCATAATCGTAACACCGATTAAGCATAATGCTTACTACCATTTGTACTCTTAGAGGCCATTGGAACTATTTGTATTCTAAAACTTTTCAACCTAAATACTTCAGACCTGTTTGATAAACAGAAACACATTTTAATTTGAATCATGTTAACACCACTTTGTTTTGCTCCGATATTCAGGTTGCTTTGTAATCAGATGTCGCTTTAGCCTGGCCGGCTTCATGGCACCTGAAGACACAACACATTTTAGTCTCCCGTCGTGGTCTCTTGATATAACTGTCGTCATATTTTCTCAATTTAAATATTTCTCTATACTCGCCAGCTAGCTAGCTGGCTACTAAGCTAAGCAGCAGCAGGGACGGTTCGTCGTGTCTTGAGTCCATCCATCCACCTTCAATCTCTTATCCGGGGTCGGGTTGCGGGGGCAACAGCTCCAGCAGGGGACCCGGGCCACATTAACCAGCTCTGAGTGGGGGATCCCGAGGCGTTCCCAGGCCAGTGTGGAGATATATTCTCTCCACCTAGTCCTGGGTCTTCCTCGTGGCCTCCTCCCAGCTGGTCATGCCTGGAACACCTCCCGAGGGAGGCCCCCAAGGGGCATCCTTACCAGATCCCCGAACCACCTCAACTGGCTCCTTTCAACGCAAAGGAGCAGCGGCTCTACTCCGAGTCCCTCACCGATGACTGAGGTTCTCACCCTATCTCTAAGGGAGACGCCAGCCACCCTCCTGAGAAAACCCATTTCGGCCGCTTGTATCCGCGATCTAGTTCTTTCTGTCCTGACCCAGCCCTCATGACCAGAGGTGAGAGTAGGAACGAAGATTGACCGGTAGATCGAGAGCTTTGCCTTCCGGCTCAGCTCTCTTTTCATCACAATGGTGCGGTATGCAATACCGCCCCCGTTGCGCCGATTCTCCGGCCAATCTCACGTTCCATAGTCCCCTCACTCGCGAACAAGACCCCGAGGTACTTGAACTCCTTCACTTGGGGTAAGGACTCATTCCCTACCCGGAGTAGGCAATCCATCGGTTCCCTGCTGAGAACCATGGCCTCAGATTTAGAGGTACTGATCCTCATCCCGGCCGCTTCACACTCGGCTGCAAACTGATCCAGTGAGAGCTGGAGGTCACCGACCGATGATGCCAACAGGACCACATCATCTGCAAAAAGCAGCGATGAGATCCTCAGCACACCGAACTGCAAACCCACCTCCCCCCGACTACACCTCGATACCCTATCCATGAATATCACGAACGGGATTGGTGACAAAGTGCAGCCCTGGCGGAGGCCAACCCCCACCGGAAACGAGTCTGACTTGAGAACCCTAACACAGCTCTCGCTTTGGGCGTACAGAGATTGGATGGCCCTGAGAAGTGACCCCCTCACCCCATACTCCCACAGCACCCCCCACAGTATCTCCCGGGGGACCCGTCATACGCCTTCTCCAAGTCCACAAAACACATGTAAACTGGATAGGCATACTCCCAGGCCCCCTCCAGGATCCTTGCGAGAGTGAAGAGCTGGTCCGTTGTTCCACGGCCAGGACGGAATCCGCATTGTTCCTCTTCTATCCTGAGTGAAAGGATTAATTCATGACAGCTGAAGACACAACGCATTTTAGTCTCCCGTCATGGTCTCTTGATATAACTGTCGTAATTGTTTCTCAATTTAGCTAGATTGGTTTTAGCGTCACCTTATGACGGAGTATTAGAGCCCCATTGAGGGAAAAAAAATCAGAGTTATAAGAGTTACTTCTGACTTTATTCTCATATTCCGACTTTTTTTCTCATAAACTTCTGACTTTATGCTCATAATATTACGACTTTTTTCTCGTAAACTTCTGACTTTATTCTCATATTTCAACTTTTTTCTCGTAAATTTATGACTTTATTCTTAAAATCTCAGATTCTTTTTTTCCCCTCAATGTGGCCCTTACACTCTGTCGTATCACCTGACGATGTGGACTGACTCAAATATTTCTCTATACTCGCCAGCTAGCTAGCTGGCTACTAAGCTAAGCAGCAGCAGGGACGGTTCGTCGTGTCCTGAGTGACGGGACTAATTCATGACAGATTGACAGGATGTGTCACAATCATATCAGAGCTTCTATTAGCCCAAAGCTAACATGAGTGGTAGTAACAGACACAATATGCTGGTTTTATTGGCGCAAATGGTCCCCATCTGTAGACATGTACTTTCTAATGACACAATTTTAATTTATAGCTAATTATTTTGTGGACCACAGAAGACCAGAATCACTGCACTACAGTATCTATTCATTCTGTATATAGAAATTGGCACCTGGAGCTCCTTTCCTGCATACAGATGTGTACATTACCATTCATATATTTGAATGTATACCAAAAGAGTTTGAGCATTAAAAATCGATGACCGCTAGAATCTCTGTACAATACCAGAGATAATAAGACTAGACTAACGCAGGTATATCTTAAAAGGATCAATGAAACAGAAGGTTGAATCAGGATTTTAAAAAACATTTTACCCAAACCAGGTTTTAAATAAGACGAAGCATATACATTCATTGAAATAAAAATTCTAAATGGAGCACCAGCTCCAATATTTAAAAAAAAGTGAACATTAAATGGAAGGTGGTATGGTAACAAGTTCAGAGGTTTAACAGTGTATGTTTTTACCACAGTTAAAAGATGTTATTCTACACTATAGAACTAACGGATGTTTCATCGTTCAGTTAGCAGACTTAGACATAGTACCTACCTAAGTACTGTATGTTACATCAGTTTGTCACTTTGGTCACACAGAGGAACGTTCCCCGGCTACAGACGGACTGCGATGGTACAGCCCTGGCCACTGTCTGTGTCTGGAGGGGCCACAGACAGAACTGAGTTCAAATGAATGAAGCCGTTGTTGATTGTAGGGATATTATCAGAGAACCCCCCCATGAATGATGGATGACTAGAGTAGTGACACAAGCTGAACAATCATGTGCACACATCACATGAAGCAACAACACAGCCGAAACCCAATGGATTAACCCGTTTCTGTCCTCGCAGGGATCCAGTCAGAGGACTGATGGGTTTTCATGAAATAGTGTTTGATGATGTACAATTAACATGTCTGACTGTATTTGCATAAATAATGTGTAGTTTAAAGGGTGGTATATAAGCACTTGGAAGGTGGTAAAAAGATAGCAGCTGGCCGGTATGCTCCTCAGTCATAGTCATTTGTTTCTGCTGTTCTAGCTACCTTGAGACAGGAATATGTTGTTTGTGATGCTATGACGACAGAGAGCAGTTTGTGGTCACTGGGAGACGGAGGACAGTGTGTGGACAGACTGTGAGGAGGCAGAGCTGCCCTCTCTGGCTCTGACCGCCAGCTTCCGTCTCAGTTCTCCGATTTCCTTCAGCAGTTGTCTCTCGCTGCTGTCCAGCTGGGCCCGGCCTCGGTCCAGGAAAACTGACAGAAGGACATACAGAGACATTATTTACACAGAAACTCAAGATAATGGTGCTCTTATTATGTAGTGTTGCAACAGTTAGTACATGAATTGATTAGTTAATTGACAGAAAATTTATCAGCAAATATTTTTTGATTATCGATTAATCGTTTCAAGGAAAACTGCCAAACATTTAATGGTTCCAGCCTGTCCAATGGGAGGATTTGATGATTTTTCTCCAGTCTTATATTATAGTAGTAAACTGAAAAGCTTTGGATTTAAAAAAAAAAAAAAAGCAGACATCATCTCTAATTTTTCACTTTCTTTGCTGCGTTACAGAACAAATAACTCATTGATTATTTGAGAAAATAATCAGCAGATATATTGATAACAAAAATAATTGCAGCCCTAATATTAAAGGTGCTATTGATAACATTGATAACATAGAAATCTCCCTCCTCCGTTCCATTGCATTCACTTCACAACAAGTGGTTGCCGATTCGCGACCTGCATATTTTATGGAGTGGAGTGAGACTCAGTTATTTTGTAACATGCAGCTATAAATTAGCTATAGATTTAGGTCACTTTGTGTGTTAGTGTATCAACATTCATGTAACGTAATCTATGGTAATCTGAGGATATGGCTATCTAGTCTCGGGTAATGTTTAGCTTGTCATCTAAGCAGTGCTGTAGTGCAGGGAATACACAGGTATACCTACTTATTTTCCAGTCAGCCAACCACTTCTAAATTCCCTCTGAACTATAACGTTAGGTAACCGGACACAACTGTCAAACTCATACGCCATTTATCAATTTTTTCCAAACTAACTGGCAACTTGATCGCTGACAACACAGAGATACCACGTGATACCAACGTTGTTATACTATTGGCTCACAAGCCTTGTTTGAAGTGGGAACCAAATGTGAAATATCTTCCACAGAGATAAACAAAACGTTCATTTTGGACTTGTCAAAAAAAATGTAAGTGATTAATTCACAATCATAATAATTGTTTTTAGGAAAAGCCATACTTTTATTCGGCATCTTTCTAAAAGCTCTGTGGGTGTACAATTTAAAAAAAAACATTCATCCACGTAAAATTTTTATCAATAAGACCTTGAAACATATTCTTAATGAAAGGGATTGCCACTGCCACAACACTGATCGCACCACAAAATCTTGTGCTACACCACACCAGAAAGTCCTTTCAACAGAAGCAGTCTTTTATCTTTGCTTTTTGAAAAGAATACACTTTTTAGTAAAGCCTTTTGGAAACAATATCATATCTACAATGACTTACAGTTGGTGGAGGTGCTCTCTGAAGGTGAACTGCTGTTCAGACACACCATGTTAGTTCCTGCATGCTTTGGGGAGGTGGCAGAGTTGGGTCTGACTGCTGGACCAGCAGCATTGGTGGTGGCACTGGGTCTATGAGGAAGTCCTCTGGTGGAACACGGTGATCTTAACCCCATCTGTCTTAGGCCGTCTGACACAAACACTGTAACATTAGATCCACGACGTCTGGATAATGAACAGGTCAGCTCAAAGCCCACAAACAAAACTAATGTATGTGTAGAGAAATACCTGCGTCTGCTGCAGACAGGGGCTGCCGCTGCTCCTGTAACTGGGCTCTGGAACTCATTACTTCATCCCACTGCAAATTAACAAGTATTCATCGTCTAATTGAATCACAATAACCAAACTGCTTATTTTTCTAAATCCAACAATTTGTATTTATATATATCAAAAAAGTATTTCAGACATTGAGATGGTCAGAAAACATATTTCAATCATTCTTTATTATTTCGTAATATTAATTTTAAAGGTAAGAGAGAAAAGCCCTTATCAATATGTCACAGTAATTTTTCATAGGCAAGCCAATACTCTCATGTAAATTGTTGTGTCAACAAACATACTGTTGTTGTTCTCACCTTCCTTCCTGCCACATCTCTCAGGGTGTCGGCCAGTCTCTCCTCCTCTGCCAGGGTTTGCCTGTGAAGCTCTGCCAGTCTCTCCCTCTTCCTCTCCTGCTCGGCATCGACCTGCTGCAGGCGCTCCGCCACCTCCCTCTGCCAGTCCGACTCCAAGCCCAGCTGGCACGCCTCCGCCAGGGACTCCTCCAGGGCCTGTGTGTTGAGAGAGGGGAAGTTAACGGAAACAAGAGGAGAAGATCACCGGTATCTGTGCCAAAATCAGAGTTTGTGTGGCTTTGAAAGTTTCTCGTGAAGTCAGACAAATTTACGAGTGCATCAAGGTCGTGTGCTGACAGATGTCGATATTATCATACCGGCTCCACGTTGGAATGTGCCACTAACCTGCATGTTTGTCTCTGTGCAGTGGAGAAGCTCTGTGTAACTCTCCTCCTCTCTTTCTGCCCTCCTCATCCGCATCTCCGCCTCCTCCTCAACCTCCCGTCCCGTGCGCTCCTGCTCCTTAAACAGGTGCTGAGGGAAACAGTCATGGACAAAACAAACAAACTTCAGACTATTATTACAAAAATCAAGAAGTGATGTCATTACATGGTGGCAATTCACTGTTTGTGACTATTACATCAAATATTTCTTTTTGACGGACCTCAATGTTGGATTGTAAGAATGTTAATGCAGAATATGTGCTATTCATCGATCATGATTAAAGGAAGTGTCTAAAGGAGGCTACAACACTGGGGAGTCTTGAATTAGGTACAACCGTGAGTGACTTCAAAAGCTCTCAAACTTGGAGGCTGACCCGTGATTGTTATCAGACATTTTGATCTATTCAGTGTCCAGTGAGAAAGCACATTTTATGCTTCCAAGTATTTCAACTGCAAAATATGTTCTAGGTTTAGGTTTAGGAAGGGAGAGAGAGACATTAATCAAAAGAGGAGGCTTGGAGAGAGGAAGGAGGATTGAATGCGAGCTGTTTATCACCTGTTCAAGTCGTCTCCTCTGAGCCTCCAGCTCCATCTGTCGGACTTCTAGATCCTGGACGGCTGCAGCTGTTTCTCGCTCCCGGAGACCCATCTGTAGCCCCATATAAAAGGTTTATTGTTGGGTTAGTGCTCAAACATAGAGGTTATTAAGTCCATGACATATTCTTTGGTAGAAAAAATATTATATTAAAAGACTACCTTAAATGTTAATCATCAGGTTACCTTTCTACTGATCTCCTGGTCTAGTCTTTGGACCTGTGAGGCTCTCAGGTCCTGTTGGTGTTTGAGGAAACGTCTTTTAGTTGCATCCAGCAGCTGTAACTCCTTCACCTTCAGCTCTCTCTTCATCGCTGCCAACCTGCAGAGGACGGAGCAGTGTCAGCAACCCATTCTGCTAAATGATACTGTTCTTTTTTTCTTATAACTTAACTATAGAGGTGTGCTTTTACTTTGCCCTCTGCTGTGTTAGTTTTTCCTCCTCTTGTGCCAGGATGTTTCTGCGCTGTTCCTCTGCTTTCTGCAGCAGCTCCTGTGTTCAAATCAAGCAGTATTCAGTTCACTGAACTTCCATCCAAGGCTTGTGTTTCATATAGAGGTTAACTATATGAGCGAGGAAAAACATACATTACGAAAAGCAATATCTACCTGTTGTGCATAATAGGCCTCCTCTTCAGCCTGGCGACGTACAAAATCTGCACGCAGGGCTGACACCTCCTGCCTGATGAGAGAAACACACATTTCATCAAATGTATAATCTAACGCTCATCCTAGCTAAAAATATGCATTTCTGGCTATCTTATTAACACTGTCAATACACTATGTGTAATCTCACCTCTCACGGAGATACTCCATCTCCTGCAGTCGTATCTTCTCCCTCTCCCGGCTCTGGTATTCCACTATGAACTCTGGGTAGTGGTTGAACACGGGGTACTGGCCTTTGGTGAGTGGTGTAAAGTCAGAGAGCATAGTCCTGGGATGGATGTCAGCTGGTGTGCTGCCCATGAGCCGGTAAGCCTCCTTTATCATGGCGCCCAAATCCAGGTTGTTACGGTGGTGGAAAAAATACTGAAAGGAAAAGAAACAGGAAATAAGATTTGATGGAGGAGAGACGGAAATGTTTACTGACTTACTGTGGGGCTGACTATATTTTCAGGGGAGTTACCTCAAAGTCCTGTTTCTGGGAGCAGAGCAGCAGAGGCTCACGGCAGCAGGTGATGTAGGCCACACAGGCCATGAGCAGGAATGATGGATTGTTGGAGAAGATGTTGTCAAAGAGCCGGAGCCACTCATCACGAGTCAAAACCTCTGAGAACAAGGTCTCCAGCAGGGGCCACACATACAGCTGGAACAGATATAGACATGCCCGATAAAAAATCTCACCTGACTGAGCATTCGTCCACCCTTCTCCTCCAGTTGTGTGTAGCTGCTGTTACCTGTGAGGTGATGCCACAGTCCACCAGGTGCTGCAGCAGTTCCTTGTCGTGATGAGCCAGAACGTTCTCCGCCATGCTCAGGATGTTCAGAGGAGGGTTGGGGAAGTACTCGAACCAGTGCTGACCCCAATTCACTGCACAACCAAACATCGGAGTATTCAACACACTGATAACACCTTGGCTTTTCCTCAAGACATTCAAATGCCTGATAAACAAGCCACAATTGAAAATTAAAGCAGTTCCAAATCCTTTAGTGTCACGAGTCTCAGACTTTGGCTGCACACACGGAGAAGCTTGTTGTTTGGTTTTATGCTTATGAATGCAGCAGTGCCATTCCCTACACATAAGAAGGCTGGTAGGAATTCAAGATACTGGACTCAAGGCAGCAGCACAAAACACTGGAAAGCTTTCAAACGTGTGTAGTTGAAATTTCATATATTTTCATAATTTTGTGTTTAATTAGAAAAATGTCATTTAATAAGAACAACCATGAAGTACCTACGACGGTGGCCACCACCTCGAAGCAGAGCATTGGGTTGTTCTGGAAGAGCTTGACGAAAGGGAAGGCTACCAGGGGAAGGTACTCCACCTCTCCAAATATGGCTGCCCAGTGAGCTAAAGCAGACAAAACCCTGTGGAGCAGAGGAAGAACCAAATCATGGATTTGTTGAAAATCATGTGATTTCAAAATAGATTAAAAAAACAAAACTTCTAAATTCTGCAGAAAGAAGAAAATAGTTGTAGAACCTCTGCAGTCCCCTCTGTAGCTTGTGACTTTTGATGGGGTATTTATCATCCAGAGTAAGGTAGGCTGCATGCAGGCCTTTATCAGTCAGACTGCTGTACGCCGCATGGTTCTCTGGGAGACACAATAAAGACCGCCACACAAACATCCTGCAACGTGGACACACAAATGAATCATGTGAATCTCAACACATAAACACAAACACATGAGTGTTAAAAAGTTGGCATGCATCTTTCAGTCATCAGATACGTGCATGAATCCTCCTCCTGTGAAAGTCATATTTACCTGTATTTAGCAGGATATTCTCCAAACGCCTTGAGCAGAGCCACCAGTCTCTTCTTATTCAGACCAGCAGGTAGTTCATTCTATTGGCAGACACAAAACCATAACACTCTATTAAATCACTCACTCGTTGTGTCTAGTCAGAGGGAGGGAAATGCTTTGTGTGTATTTATGGTGGTATGAGAAATAAACTTCACATCACTCTACATAAAGAAAACAATGTATTAAGACATTGGTGTGTGTTGCTCCCACCTCTTTATCCTCAGCTGTCGACCCAGCGGGGGGTCTAAGTATCTTCACCTGTGTTCGCCTACCCGAGCTCTTGGCTGGTCTCTGAACGACCTCTGACCTGACCTGGACCTTTAGGTTAGACAAGTCCTGATCAACTCCACCGCCAGAGACTACTGCCACCTGGGAGGGAGGAGGCTGAGTGAGGGGCACACACACACACACACACACAATATGAACACACATACAGATCAATTTATTGTTATCAACAAATAAATAACCTTGTACGTCTTCGTACTGTTATCACAACTGACTGTCACCTTGTTTAATTCCTGTGTGAGACTCTGTACGCTGTAGACATTTATGCTGCCATTATCCATGATGGCCACAACATGTCGGCCGTTAGAGCTGACCGTCACTGTGGTGATGGCGTCGTCGTGGGAACCCATGTGGAAAAGCAGCTTGCATGTGTGAATGTTGATGAATCGCATCACGCCGTCCTGGCTCAACACGCCTAGTGTCTACAGAGACAACAAAAAGGTCTCAAACACACAGGGCACACATGCAGAAAAGTTATCATGTTAAACATTTGCATACAGAGATACAGAGGCAGACCACTGGCTCATTAACATGCACAGATACACAGACAAGGCCTCTTCCAGGCAAGTGACGTCAACAATGTCTAAAATTGTTGTCTGTGTACCTGGCTGGCTCCTCCGTCAAAGCTGTCGGGAAGGAATTCCATCTGTCGGACGGTTCGGACCTGCGTGGGCATCTGAATCACCCTGACCAGCTGTTGGCTGTCCAGACACCAAAGGTGCAACAGGTTGGAGCGCCCACCAGCAGCAAGGCTCTTACCATCACTGCCAACACAAGTCAGGTATATCAGTGTTTGATGAGGCCTTCTGATCCTCATTTACTTTTATTATGCGTATGAAGTGTTTAGAGGCAAAGCAGGGTGTGAATGAAAGAAACTACATAATCATTGAGCTATACAGTGGTTGCGATGTGAGAGACCCACCGTGTGACAGCGAAGGCCTTGTAGGAGATTTTGGGTCCGCAGTCGGGCACTGGGAGTTGGTATTTGCAGAACAGCGTGTCGCTCTCCCAAGCAAAGATTGAGTCATCACTGAAACAGCTGAGGATGGTGTTACTGAGAGGCAGGAAAAACACCTGCAACACAAACAACAGGGTGAAATGATCATGACAACAACGAAAAGAAAGAACAAATTTAGTGCATACCAAAAATTTACCAGAAATATACTGTAGTATCAAAATGAGCCAAAAACCTAAATCCCTATTTGACAATAAAACACTGTCAATCCTCAGATGAATGATTATCACCATGATGTGATCAAACTACTATTTGTTAATGTTGCTTTCATTTTGCAGGTTTACCCTTTGAATGCCAACAGACTGATGGATGTTGAGCTTCCTCTTCCTCTGGAAGGTGTCCAGGTCCCAGAGCTGAGCCGTGTCTGAAGACGTTGTGATGGCGTAGCGACCTGAGCTGTGGACAGAGATGGACGAAACTGCTCCCTCGTGACCCCGCATCCAACTGACCAGCTGCTTCGTGTCTGAAAGAAACATAATGAAACATAATGAAACAATAGCAAGTGTCATTGAAAATAACTTGTGTGGAAAAAGTTCTGAGAACTTAAAGCCCTGGAAATTACTATTCAAAGAACGAAGCATGGATGGATGTGTCCATCCTACCTTTGTCAAAGCACTTGATTGTGTAGTCAGCCAAGGCCACAAGGAACTCTGTGGTCCTGCGGAGGCTGAACGCCAGAGCAGTGCAGGCCTGTCCTGTCTTCTGCACCAGACGAAATCTGCCCCAAGAAAGAAGCAATGAAAAACACATAAATGTAAAAGTATGCTGACTTTAAGGGGTTTAGGGGTCACTTTGTTCTTCTGTAGGAAGTGTGTAAGTATATTTACCATATTTTCTGCTCTAAATAGAACAAATTCAGGTGAGAGAAGTGACATGTCAAAATGAAATGGGTATGACTAGCATTAATAAATGCTGGATATGAGGGCACAGTAATGACATTAATTGTCGTGAAGTGTCTAAAGCTTTTTACTTTTCAGCCGCAGGCCATTACGTTATTTTTCAGCACCCCCTGTGGCCTCCACATCCACAGCTAAAACGCATTACCCCCATTCAAAATGAATGGGAAAACTCGCGTTTTAGACGCACCGCCGGATCTGGATTGAATGCAGCCTAAATCGGACCATAATTTACTAAATGAACATCATGCTTTATTGAAGAAGACTTGAAACTAGTGATTGAGACCATAAACTCATGTTTACAATGTTTACTGAGGTAATAAATCAAGAGAGAGGTAGGCTCATTTTCTCAGAGACTTCTATACAACCAGACTTCTTATTGCAACCAGAGGAGTCGCCTTCCTCTGTTGGCTGTTAGAAAGAATGCAGGTTTAAAGAACTTCCACTTTGGCTTCACTTCTCAGACCCAGAGGTAGCCCCACTGTATTGGTGTCATAATTCCCATCTAGCTAAATGTTGTAAAGCAAATCATATTCATAAAATATAATACAAGTGATAAACAAACTTAAAACACTATTTTGGGACTTTTGAGTAGAGTCAGTCACCTGTTTCTACTGATGTCAAAGACGTAGATGTTGCCATGGTGATCTCCAGCCAGGAAGGAGTCTCCTGTGGTGTCAAAGGCCACATGGAGGAAACGCACCGTCTTGTTCTGCTGAGCAGTGCGGACCACCGTCACTAAGACACTGAGGAAGAAGACAAACAACCAGGGTTCCAAATTAAGTTCTTCTCTCATCTCCCACTGTCGCAGGTCACTGAACATTTCTACCTGCCAAAGAAAAGTGTTTGTCTGCCACTTGTGAAGTCTATGTAGAACACTTAAGAATTGTAAACACTTTGGAGAGAGATTCATAATGCCTTACAAGATATTTTCAGATGTCATGTTCCCCTGAAGAGTAAGACTTGGACTTATGCCTCAAGAATGGTTGAAAAGAGAGAAACATTTATTAAATATATTGCTGGAAGCTGGTAAAAAGGCTCTTACCACTCTTAGTGGTTAACACAGGAGAGCCCAACATTAAATGCATTGATGGATATTACAATTGGACATTTACAAAATGGGAGAGGATAACAGCATACTGTATGTTAACCAGAAATTGGAATTATTTGTGTCACGCTGGGAGAACTGGGTTAACTATGTAACACCCCACAGGCCAGATTTTATTTTTGCAAATATATGATTGTATGGTAATGAAAAGATCACTCCCTATTTGATCATAGTTTTTACTGTTTTTTGTTTTTTTTGTGTATAACAAATCTTAAAATACAGCATTTTAGACAGACATAGGTGGGTGATGTATGTATGTATGTATGCAGGGTCTGTAACTCATTTCATGGATTTGCTGCTGAGTGTCAATACAAATATAATTTAAAAAAAGAAACACTGAGTAAGTGGTACCAGAAAGTAGACATATGTAATATATCATGTAGCCTCAACCCCTGACTATTTTAATTTAGGATTTCTTTAATAATATATCTCAATATAAGGGAAACCTATCTGCCATGGTGGCAGGTGATCTGTAATTTGTACCTGTCACAGCAAACATTGACCCTGTATTTGGCACTCAGACAGTACTAAAAGCACAGTTCAGTGAATCGTGGCTGCTCTCTAGTGGTTACATAACAATACACCCTGAAAAGGTGGCTAACAAGAACGCTAACAAGAACAAGAACAAGAACAAGAACAAGAACAATGTTAAGAGGCATCCTTTGGGAGTACACAGTATAACGTTATGTGTAGAGTGGATGTGCCATCCCAGTGTTTACAGTTCATACTTGTATGAATGTAGGAGGAGTGCAACAAGTGTGAGTGAACATAACTGCATTGCAAGCAGTTAGCTACCTTGTAATGTTACTGTTAGGCTCAGAAGTGTATGTTACAATCTAATCTATATGAATGTGTCACTCCCCGCAGCATCAGGTGCACATGACAACTAATCAATCAGCTGTTTAAGACCTACCCTTTGCCTGCTGTTGGTTTGCGATGCCAGACTTTCCCCTCTTCTTTGTTTCCAATGTCCGTCACCTCCATTTTAAAGACTCAGATGATACATATAGGCTTAGAAAACTCCCAGAAGATCCTCCTCACTGAATGTAATGTAACACGGCTGGCAGAGCGGCTAACGCTAGCCGGCTAGTCTGTTTAAAGGCGCAGCAAACAGCGCGAAGTTTGAACGAGCTTCATTCACTAACGATAAGTAATGTAGTTTAAAGTTGGGGCCAAAGAAGCCGTACAGCTCAGCAGCATGTAATCTCAGCTCAACAGTCTCCTAACAGCCAGTCACACTGTCCACTAGGACGCTAACAGCTTTCTGCAACTTCACTTTGGATTGTTTTGGGCTTGTTTTGAGGACGGTTATTTTTTTGTCGCTTAAAATTGACGTGTGTGGAGTAAACAGAGTAGTGCATTATGGGAGTTGTAGTTCAAAACTATTTGGACTAGATTGCTAAATTCTGACACAAAACCTGCAGAGATATAATGTTGTAAACTGAGTGTGACACTTAATGAAATGGGGATTATTAAACTGTACATATTTTAATTTAGTTTTTTAGATATAATAGTAATATAATACAACATTTTGAAGTTGTCTCATCATGCCTCATTCTCACATTGCCTCTGGTTTGTTCACAAAACAGTACTGTAGCTGTCAGGAGTCACAAGGTCTAAAGGAATTACACACTGACTTGTACTGAAGCAGTCAGTCAGTGAGTTACGATGTGTGACTGTTACAAATGGATCTTAACAGGATGCATGACCGACACTCCAGTAACTTTAGTGCTTTTTCAACCCCAAATGAACTGATTTCAGAATAATGATCAGTATCACCTTCATTCACGGAGAACATACAGTTATACGTGGTGTCTAAGTCAATACAAAATATATATACTTACTTACATAAAATACTAAGTTATTATTGCGGCTTTGCTTCTGTTGTCAATCCAAACGTTTTCCCTTTTAACCTGGTCTACATCTACCAGTTTTGGCAAAAAGATAAAACACCTGAGATGATTATCTTAATCCATGCATTTTAAATGAAAAGTATTGATATTATCTAAGGATATATGGTTGCTTTCATTCACCCATGCCTCTTTAGTCTCTCATTTTTGTCATTGCTGCAAAAAGGTGAGTCAAATAGTTTAAATCACTGTCTATGCACCATAAAATCCTGTTTCCTATTTATTTCGATCAGGTCTGATCATTATGTATCAATATCTACAGTATACTGAATTAGCTGAGCAGATATTTTACATCTCTTAATTTAAAAAAAGGCCTAAAAAACCTAAAACCTAACATCTGAGTTATGAATTGAAGTGAGAACATGAGGTTTTGTTAAAAAGGGATAATTTGCATCAGTATTGTTTCTCAGTAATCATCATTATGCTTCTTGTTATTCTTGTTGCTTCTTTGATTCAGTTCTCTCCACAGGTGGCTGCTGTAACAACAGGAAACCTGCCACGTCTGACCCGCCTCTTTCTGTTGCTGCTGCTTCTGGATTGGTCAAGAGGGAGCTTTTGGAAATTTCTCAGGAAGTTCTACAATAATGCAGAGCAAAACATAAAGAAACACATCTGGTTCTAACATTTTCCTTCAAACTAAGAGCATGATATAAATCTTCAAAATGAATAAATAAGGATTTAAATAACTAGATAAATATATAACTGTACAAACCCACAACTTGGAAAAATAATTAAGAAGTAGCCTATATAGGCCATCATTGATGTTGCCTGCATCTATTTCTATATTATAGTATGAACAACACAATGTTTATTATCACCTGTGTAATAATATCTGGTAAGAATAAGGTAAAAAGCCCAAAGACAAAGGTACCTGACAATTTACTCTAGTTTCAATGTCATTCTCTAACTTTTACTGCTTAAAGGAAATTTATACTGTGAGAAATGTTACATTACCTGATTGTAATACTTCTCTAAAAATCAATCAACACGGGTTGTACCACATCATAAAAACAACAAGCTTAAAATTTGAGTAATATTTCAGAACTTTAAAGAAACTAGTGACTTGTTATTTTATAATTGAATATATATTTGAACGTTCCATTTCTTCTGACAAACATGATCGATTTCCCTATAATATCACCTCTATGTTAATTAGCAATATTTTCCCTTTTTATTGCTGTCAGTTTTATTATTGTTTGTAGTAGCAGTATTACTACGTTTGGTTTTACTCTGAAGAGCTGAACCGGATGTAGTCTCCTCTGATCTCAGTACACTTGATCCTAGGTAAAGCTGCTAGCTGCCTGATGTGATTAGCCACGTCATGTCAAGTTAGCAGTGGAGCTCCTCTGATAGAAAGGCAGCGAGGGCTCGCAGTGTTCCGGTGATATTAGCTCGTTGTTTAGAGAGGAGCTGTAGTTTCATGGTGATAACTCGGCGGCAGTAATCCTAGTGGAAGATGTCGGACCTCGGGGACTGGTTCAGGAGCATCCCGCTCATCACCCGCTCCTGGTTCGCTGCCTCCATCGCTGTCCCCTTCATTGGGAAACTAGGACTGATTGACTTCAGGAACCTCATGCTGTTTCCAGAGCTGGTCTTAAGCAGGTTTCATGTGAGTGGATCTCGTCCCTGTTCACCTGTGTGTGTTGGAGCTGCTGATGTTCAGCTGTGTGTGTGTGTGTGTTGGAGAGGCTGATCAGTCAACGGTTGATTGTTGGTTAGCAGCTAGGTGGCTAGCAAGGCTATCTGAGCA
Organism: Sebastes fasciatus; assembly: GCF_043250625.1. Lineage (NCBI taxonomy): Eukaryota > Metazoa > Chordata > Actinopteri > Perciformes > Sebastidae > Sebastes > Sebastes fasciatus. The sequence continues at coordinate 32,927,512 of NC_133806.1, read as the reverse complement.
GCAGGCCTCGTGCTGTGTGACAGCCAATCAGAGGGCGAGACGTAGGAGGTCAGGACTTCCGGATGCTGTCAAAATGCTTCTTAATTTAGCAACACTGAAATAAGGTGTCAATATAACATCATATATTAATAACCAAAGATGGTAGCCGAAGTGTTGCATTTGGGTAATTGGTGTAATAAAATCAATTTGAGGTGGTGCTGTTGTTGTGCATGCCACAAGATCTGATAGTAAAATGGTAAAGGGACTTCCCTCCTGTGAGATGATCCTGCAGGCAGCATCTCTACTCATCACAGGTTGACAGCTTCTACAAGCTACTACAAGGTTATACCAGGTCAGGAGGAGGGATGGAGATGTGGATCTGAAAGACTTACTGTACCTCCAGACAAAACAGCCTCCACAAACTACTGTCTTGCTTCTTTGTAGTGGTGGAAAGTTCCTAAATCCACTTCGGCCTATTGGAGTACTGTACTTAGCTCAGAATAAGAAGTTCTAGCCTACTTTACATATTTCACAGGGAAATATTTTGCTTTTTTTCACTAATCACTAATTTTTAAATATATTTTCATAGTTACTGGTGACTTTGAAGAATACGATTGTTTGTATTATCTAAAGACATATTGTCAGTTATATAGTTATAGAAAATGATGCATTGGTAGATTAAACTACTCAAAGGTAGTTAAAATCAGCTCCACCTTCAGTAAAAAGGCTACTTCCACATTGACATTAACAACCCATTTAATGTAACCTTTATCAAATATAAAACTCACATGCACCACTTGCAAGCACAATATAATATACTGTTTCTGTTAATACTGCTGTACTTTTACTAAGATAAGATTTTTGTCCAACCTGAGGACTCCTACATGTATTGGACTACTATTATGCTGTAGTATTGCTACTTTTACTTAAGTAAAGGGTTTGAATACTTCTTCCATCACTGGTTATTGAAACGATTATTACACAGAGAGCAGCAAGCTGGTGTGGCAGTTCCAATAGGTAACTGATATCTCAGAGCAACACCGGCAGTGCTGCACCTTAATAGCTTATTATTGTATTGCTCTATTTACTTGGAGTTGTTTTGTCGCTTGGCAACTGAGTAAGAAATTGTATCTGAAATACTGTAGGTTATTAATCTCAAGGGAAGCTGTATCAATGAAAACCATGATTAATTTCATTATTACTAAATGGCAATTCAGTCAGTATAACATTATAAGCTCCTTTATAGACCCTTGAAGTGTCCTCCACCATACATTTAGTCCTGCTATCTCTTTGGTGGTTAATGAAGGAGGACACTTGTTCTGTTTAAAAGACACCCCAGTTAGTATCACTGTAACCATTATGCAGTCTTAATTAGCTTCAGAGGGGAGCTGGAGGACACCGAAGTCCAGTTTTGGACCAACAATGGGTGGAATGTTTTTCCAAATCCAAATGCTATAAAGCTGACAACATATCCATATCCATCTATTGTGGCCATATGGACAATATCAGTAAATGATAATGAATACGCAGTTAGTAGCTGTTGATATTTTGATTATGACTGCAACTAAAAATATTGTAATCATGAATCTGTTTGTCTGTTATTTGTTGTTGTTGTTGTTGTTTTTTTCAATGAATTGATTAATCATTAGTCTATGAAATGTCAAAAAAAAAGTAAAAAATGCCCATCACAAAGTGTGGGAGACCAAGGTGACATCTTTGGCATTTCATTTAAACTGATACAAAACAAAAGAAATGCAATAAATCCTCAGACGTGAGGAGCTAGAATTAGAGAGGGTTTGGCATTTTTGTTTGATTTCCCAGCTGAAAAGATTAGTGGAATATCAGCATTTTCTGTCGAGTGACTATTCAACTGGATAAGTGCTCTAATTGAATTGCACGAAAATAAAATGAATGAAAAACTGAATAAAATAAAGCCACATTTCTAATTATAGCCTAGGTAGGCACAGTTCTGATTTGTTCCACATCAGCGTTGTATGTTGTAATTACATCCTGTCATTTCCCCCCTTGATTAATAGTAATTTAACACAGGGAATGCTCATCAGCCCTTAAGCCACCTCTTAAACGCCGTATAGATCTGATGTCTGTTACCATCAAACAAAACATTTGAATCTACTTGTGAGGTAACAGACTCTGCCGAGGAACGCCAGCTGTCTGGTGCCACGTTTTCAGTGCTTAGAAGTTCTCATTTACAATCCACATGAGACTTCATGTGTGTTACAAGCGCAGCCCTTTAAAGTCTTTGCTCAAACACAGCTGTGTTGATGTTTTACTACATTTCTATTAGTCTCTTCTGTTTGTTTCAGCTCTGGAGACCAGTGACTGCCACCTTGTATTTCCCAATAAGTCCTAACACTGGGTTTCTGTACCTGGTCAACCTGTATTTCCTCTACCACTACTCCAGTCGGCTAGAGACAGGTGAGACTACAGGCCTCAGCGGCTCACACACACACACACATGCAGTCACACACACTGGATGCTCTTCTTTTTTGTCACGCTAATCTTTCTCTTGGTATTGTTTTTCAGGGGCGTTTGATGGCAGACCGGCAGACTATATCTTCATGCTCTTCTTCAACTGGATCTGCATTGTTGTATCCTTTGGACTGGCACCACAGAATACCAAACCCTTTAAAACGTCCTGTTTAGATGATAAATTACAATCTACTAGTGGTGTCAAAGTTAACGCGATAACGCATATTTGTTTTAATGCCACTAATTTCTTTAATGCAACTTGCGATTTTTAGGTTGTAGCTGCTCAGTTTTAAAGCTAGAGTGAAGATACTGGTATCATATGAAACTAGAAAAACCTAAAGCATCTACTGGTACCAACCATGTCATATAAGGTTGTCGCAAAGGAGGTTAAATAACGCTCCAAACTTACGCTACATTTTAGCGAAGAAAAACTGTCATGGCCTTTTCAACGGGGTCCCTTGACCTCTGACCTCTGACCTCCAGATCAGTGAATGTAAATGGGTTCTATGGGTACCCACGAGTCTCCCCTTTACAGACATGCCCACTTTATGATAACCACATGCACTTTGGGGCAAGTCATAGTCAAGTCAGCACACTGACACACTGACAGCTGTTGTTGCCTGTTGGACTGCAGTTTGCCATGTTATGATTTGAGCATATGTTTTATAGTAAATGCAGTACCTGTGAGGGTTTCTGGACAATATCTCTCATTGTTTTGTGTTGTTAATTGATTTCCAATAATAAATATATACATACATTTGTATAAAGCAGTATATCTGCCCACTCCCATGATGATAAGAGCATTAAAAACTTGACAAATTTCCCTTTTAAGGTACATTTTGAAAAGTTTAAAAACTATGGACAATCATGTGATTAATCACAATTAAATATTTGAATCGATTGACAGCCCTACAATCCACCTTTAACATCTAAGTTTACATCCCCGTTTTCCACTCCAGCAACAATCCTAGCTCTCTGCTGCCTTCTTTGCCCCTCTGCATTTCTCTCTCATCTGTCTTTTCTATACCCCTCTGTCTCTCTCTCTCTCTGTCTCTCTCTCTCTCTCTCTCTCTGTCTCTCTCTGTCTCTGTCTCTCTCTGTCTCTGTCTCTCTCTGTCTCTCTCTCTCTGCAGCACTGTGCCATGTCAGGATGGCTCTGTGCCAGTGGCCCAGTGTCAGTCTACCCCTGCAGAGCAGAGAAACCTAATCTAGGTCACATGCAGCACTAGCAGTACGGCCCGACCCGGCCCATATCTCGACGCTGTCGTTTAGTCAGGAGTTCAGCTTTGATTGTCAGCTTGTCTGGCTTTTCACAGACAGTTTTTTGTTTATGTGATAAAATCTTGTTCTCCTTAAACCTGATCTAAAGTGTTACATTTTAGTTACCACAGGCAAATTGTGGGAATGGGTGAGAAAAAAAAATAAAGTCAGGTGTGGGAGGTTTGGCTTACGCTAGGAGAAGAGGCAGAAGTGGTGGGTGACAGTCAGCCGGTGTGGGGATTTGACCCGGCAACCTTCCACTCACCAGCTGCTCTAATCTTAAAGCTCCAGGTGTGATTGTATTGAGCCACGAGGTTGTTGTCCTTGATTCTAGCTATAGATAACTGGGCTGCTGATGAACATGCAGGTAAGAATCCTCTGTATTTATACCACAACATTAAATCATGACCAGGGCTGGGTATGAAAACTGATTTTCCGATACAAATCGATCATAATTGATTAATCAAATCCAGAGTTTAATATATGTCTTTTCCCGTGGATGCGTGAAGCTTTAACCCGGTTAGTGCCGCGTGGCCTGCCTTTGGGTTCTTATGGCCATGTGAGAGACTAGCGCACCTCAGTTGAATCGGAACATGCCGGGAGCTGCTCCACTGAAGGCACCGCCAAGCAGAAAGGCAGATGTGGGATTTAAAAACTATGAAGACAGAGAGGAACTGGACAAAAGCAAAGCCATATATGTGCAAAAATGAGGCGCAATATTGTGGAAACACCACACATCTCCCAAGTAAACATTCTTATTTTTCATAACGCACCAGGTTAGATGGTTCCTTGCACAATTCACAGCATTAGTTCTGAGAATCTCTTTCATATCTATCCAAATTGGTATAGTAACTGAAATAGCCCAAATCAAATCCCATTGAAATCAGTGGCGATACCCAGCCCTAATTATGACCAATGTATACTGTACTTTAAACATTTGTTTGTAATTATCACTTGAGATCTTAGGAGTGTTTCATAATGATGACCACTTAAATTAGGCTTACTTAAAGAAAAAAAGTGTGACATTATGGGAAATGCTCTTCACCTCAGGTTTAACCAGTTTTACAATGAATCTGCCCAACTAAAAACTAAGAGTGTTTCCCCCATACTGCTGCATTATGAACATGTGTCAGTTTGCAGTACATGAACCAAATGCCACATTTGACATGGGCTGCACTTACTGCGTACTTTAAATTCAAGCTGAAGTATCTGCAGTCTGCCAGCCAACATTTGTGCTTTTTAAATGCCCTGCAATTAAAGTAAGCTGATAAATATCTCTGAGCCCCCCATGGCTTATTAAGTACCATTTTCACCAGTTTTTAATCTTCTAAATGTCACAAAATGAAATAAACAGACTACCTGAAGTCCTGCTCTTAAGAGTATAAAAAAGAAATCTTATTTGATGTCAAACTTGGTTAAAGTCATGCGGCATCATGTCTTGTGCATATTACAATACGAAGTGTTTATATCACTCACTGTCCTTTATGAAACACCCCTCAGATGTTAGATGATGTTGCGCTCGTCCTGATGTCACCACAAGTGAAATAAACCCCAAGCTTGATGAAAGATGATGATGATGCCGTTTGGTTGTATTCACATATTGTTGTCTCTGTTATTATTAGCTGCTGATGATCCCACTGATCATGTCGGTGCTCTACGTCTGGGCTCAGTTCAACAAAGACACGGTTGTGTCCTTCTGGTTCGGAACGAGATTCAAGGTACCGCATGTTTTATCACCAACAGCCGTTACTATTTCATCTAGTTAACAGTGAAAGGTTTCTCATATTTCACAGTAATATCAGAGCACATCAAAGTATGGACTGTCATCATGTGATCTTTATTCCACATGATATTTACTACCTGAATGTGAGACTAATTCTAATAGTCATATTAATGATATGTCCTGTTGCTCTGTCCCAGGCACATTATCTACCTTGGGTCATCCTGGCCTTCAACTTCATCATCGGAGGCTCGTAAGTCATTCTTTTGAATGAGTTGAATCGTTATATTTCAAACACACTGCACTATAAATGTAAATTCAGTGTCTTTTGTTTCTGTATTCCCAAGTAGGGGATAGCCTGATAAGCCTGTTTAACACCGGCACTGTGTGATGTTACTGATTAATCTTCTTCTCTGCTGTTATTGTGCAGGTTTGTGAATGAACTGACAGGAAACCTGGTGGGTCACCTTTACTTCTTCCTCATGTTCAAATACCCCATGGACCTGGGAGGACGCGCCCTCCTCTCCACACCAGACTTCTTGTAAGTTGTTTTTTTCCCCTCCAACCTGGGCTTTTTTTTTTTTTTAGTTTTAACAATTTACTCACCAACTTTATGGCTGAAATTTCTTGTGGCTAATATTTGCAAAATGCAAGATAGATTTCGATGAGCTGGCAGCAAACTGTTAATGTTTATTTGTATATTTACTTACAAGAGAACGGTGAAACAGGAAAATAAACAGTAGTAACAATCCACGTTTAGGGAGGAGTTAATAGTAAAACGGAATATCTACCTGTAGCCTCGGGCGGCTCCAATCACCTCTTCCGTCTCATTTGCTGCAGACTGTCCTCACGGCGCTCTGCTGAAAAGTCCGATCGTTTTGTGAAATGAGACAACCAGTAGTGACTACACTTTTTATGAAGGCTATGACACAAAGACTAAATTGTGACATCTGCTTATACCAGCATGCAGGAGAGAGAAAGCTCTACATACATCATCACATTGTGAACTATGAAGTACATTAGTTGCTAATGAAAACACAAATATGGTGGAAAACAATTGGGAGTATTAATTTCTGTCTTGGATTGAGCATCAATACACAGAGGTCATTTGAGCCGCCTGGACCGTGTAGACTGCGCTGACCGCAAAGAAGCAGGAAACACTAATGCCGAGCTAGCTAGCTAGGTAATTAATTAGCATGCTAATATAACCATAGACTGTATATAAAGATGGACGACGCATCTCCACTTCCTCCCACGTGACAGTCTGCGCAGAAGTGATCGGACGGCGGAGCCGCGGTATCGAGGTCACCCGCCTGAACAAATCGCGAGCCAAGCGCGGCGGCCGCAGCTTGTCGGCGAGAAAGACTCACAGCTACCAATCAGGACGTCTCACCCCCTTTTTATAGCATCCAATAACTAATTAAAGCCAAAATGATCAGAAATATGAACACCTGAACATACATCAGCGTGATAAGGACTATCTTCAATGACAGAAACAAATTCATTTGGTTTGTACTTTGACTTTTTAGTTTGGCCCATGTCCCATAAACTAACATGGAGGAGGCGGGACTTATGACCTATACTGCAGACAGCCACCGGGCGGCGATCCAGATGTTTTGGCTTCGCTTTTTGGGAGCTGTCATGTCATCCATCTTTATATACAGTCTATTGGTGCCTTCAAATGAAACTCGTGAGCTTGTGTTTACATCATGGGAAGTCGTGGCGTTCAAGTGGTTAAGTCGTGAGAACACCGCTGCTAAGCAACGGCAATATTAACGTTACTGTCGACGTCTAGAAGCCACAGAGGCTAACAATTTAGCAAGCGGGTAACATAATGCAGTAAATGCAAAGACATAATGACAGAGGAGGCCGTTGGGAATATCAACATTTTCTGCAGACATGTTATAAAATTACAAAGAAAAATTATATCCGACTAAAATTACAATATATTCATTTATTATGTACCGAAAAATAAACTTCCGTGGCCTCCGCCATTTCCGACAACATCAACAAACACGTCACAACTCGTGAACGCTGAGCTTTCAGAAACTTTCCACTTACGAGGTCCACAAGAGGGGGTGGGGGGTCGTTCATATGGACTCTTCTCGTGAACACCGTAAACACGACCACATTTGAAGGCAGCATACGGATAGAACATGTTGAGAGCTAAAGTTACATACACAAGGCTCCTTTTAAAATGCAGTGCACAGGGCAACCAGATAAGTTCTCAGACTAAACATGGATAACAGGTCTAAACAGCTAAACCACTTGTTAAGATTATGAACTAAACTGTTGTAAAAGTTCATTAGATGTTGCAGAGCTTCTTTTTGGTTCAACTTGAACCATCTGTGTGCTTTTACAACGGTGATTTGCATTGACTTTTGGTTTCACTTCTAAATAAGTATTTTTAAATATTTGAGTAGAACTGGATTAATCCCAAGAGAGGAAACTAGTTTAGTCATCCACACACAGTGACACATAACAAGAGACTCGAATCAGACCGTTCACAGCAGACAACCTATGAAAAACATACTGCTCCAACAAACTAGCAGATGTACCAAGAGGACAGGAAATGAGTTGATTTGTATGACTGCTTGTGTTTTACCAGTTGTACTGTATTTGTGATACAGCTGTGGGTACCCACCTTGCCATTTCTCCAGATCTCAGGATAAAACTACACACATTTCCTTTAATTATAAAACAAACAAGCACTACTACTAAGGCTCGATCACCCAAATAGCAAAGTAGTATGAAATGCCTCGATTCCAAATGTTCCGATGTCATCCCGTTTAAAGATTTTTAACACCTTTGCCCATCTCTCCCTCCTCCTCTCTCCAGGTATCGGTTCTTCCCTAACAGGAGGGGAGGGGTGTCGGGCTTTGGAGTCCCTCCCAGCAGACCAGCTGCCCAGGAGCAGGGAGGAGCAGGAGCAGGAGGAGCAGGAGGAGGAGGAGGAGGAGGAGGTGGAGGAGGAGGTGGAGGAATATTAAGAGGACGTCACCAGTGGGGCCAAGGCTTCCGCCTGGGGGATGAATGAGCGGAGACGAGCGGAGACGAGAGGAGAGAAAGCTACACCCCCCCCCCCCCACCCAATCCCCCCCTCCCAATCCCCCCTCCCCTCCCCTCCCCTCCCAATAACATATGGCGTTGCAGTTGATGTTTCAGGTTAAAGTGCTTGCTTCTTCTCATTCTTCCGTTTACTTAAACTCACATTCATGTTTAAGTTTTAACGGATTTAACGGGATGAGATTTGATGAAGCTCGTATTTTAACCGAGACAGCTCCGCACAGCAGGACTCCGACTCTGCCCAGTTCACCAAGTACAGCCAGCTCTACTATTACTACTACTGCGGATGTGCCCATGTGAAGCACATATATGAATAAATAGATTTTTTTTTTAATCCCCTTTCCTTCTTCCTTTCTAACCTCTTCTTTGCCCCCCACCCCCACCCTTCCTCCACACCCACCCTTCCTCCACACCCACCCTTCCTCCACACCCTGTCATCGGACTTTCAAGACGAGAGATGTTGCAGCTGCACACCAGCATGCTGTTGATTTTGACTCGTGTGTTCCTGTCCTCCCTCCCTCCCTCCCTCCTTTTCTCTCTCTCTCTCTCTCTGATGCCATATCAGATTACATTGTAATTACCACCACACTGGGAGGGTGCTCTCAGCAGAACATGGGCAGAGCTATTTAGAGAGCACTGTTTCCAGGTCTGATTTTACATGGGTGTAAAATGTTTTTTTAAGACCTGATCTCCCTCCGTCTTAAGATCTGATCTGAACCGAAGATAAGGCGAAGATGGGATTTTGCTCTTTTTGTAAATATAACAGTTGAAAGGATGAGCGAGTCTGAGAGTGTGATTATCGTCTATCCATGTTTCCTTAATGCAGATTTTCTTCTCTCGAGTCGGGAGAGCTCAGCCAATCATGTGCCAGTGTGGCTGGTTGAGAATCACTGTGACTATACATGTACAATATACAATTAGGGCTGACACCAGTTATTATTTTTTCATTATCAATTAATCTGCCAATTAATTTTTTTGTCATGAATCAAACATTGTTCTATAAATGTCAGAAAATGGTGAAAATTCTTTTCTTGTTTGGTCTGACAACAGTCTCACTTTACTGTGACATGAAACAAAGAAAAGCTGAAAGTTCTCACAATTTAGAAGTCTGAACTAGATAACGTTTGAATTTGTGCTTGAAAAAATACTGAAGATGATTATTATTCTGTCAACTAATTTATTGACTAATTGTTACAGCTTCATTCTCCACTTTATTGGCAGTAATGTTTTTTTTATTTATGCCAACGCAATGATGCAAATGTGCTCCAATTCTCAGTTTTGGTTGAATTTGTTAATTGCATTTGAACAAATTGCACATAAAACTGGAACTATGCTCAGAAGATACACTACTACAAACCTACGCATAGAAGTGTGTTACGGGTAAACGTAGGTTGCAGAGAAGCTGATGCACACACCTCCTAAATTTCAAATATGCGTTGTGCGGACCTGCCCATCAAGCAAGTTGATTCAACTCCTACCGGGAGTCCAAAAGACAGCAAAACAAATGTAAATGTTCTACACACAAGTATAGAATAAAAACTGCCACAGAAACATATCCGTGCGACCTCTGTTGTCCTACGTGCAGGAGGACTAGAATTTAAACACGTATAATGTTGTTGCACCAACACGTTTCCAATGGTCAAAATCAAGTCCTATTAGAAACTCTTGACCAACAAAATTGTGAGATGAAATAATTGGAGCTGCCTAAGCCTTTGATTAAAACAAATGCATCACTTCAAAACTCCTGTCAAGTTCAACCAAACCCAGATACTGTATAAAGTTGTAAGAAGTGACCGGTCAAACCAGTGTAGAGTCTAGAAAGAGGTGATTTTTCGCACTTATTGAATGCTTCATTCTTCACTGGGCTTCTGTCTGTTAAACTTAACGAGCAATCTTCATCAGTCTCCCTGAACCTTGTCCAAAACCAGGTTTTTTGATGTTTACAATTTTCACTGAAGGACCGAGACGGTTTTACAGTTGGTTGTGTATTTATTGAGTTACAGCAGACTTAAAGTAGAAAATGAAAAGCGGTTTTCCATTTTAGCCAACAAAATGTACACACAGTATCCCAGATACTTGTCTGAACATGAAACTAAAGCAGCAGCAGCAGCGGCAGCAGCAACAGACATTCAGCCAGCAAACAGCCATACACCTGCTGTTCAAACCAGGATTAAATGACAGTTCAACTCAACTCTTTTTTTTTTTTTGCTGCACAAATATTGCAAGCTTTTGCAATTTGACCCATAAATCACAGATATCCCTTTAAATCATTTTGGAAAATGAGTTTGTTAAAAATGAAAATAGTTTGAAGCACATGCAAAAGTTTCTGACGGCTTTGGCTGTTGTGATATGCCGAAGCTTTGTTGCAGTTCTTCAGAAAATCAGCGCAGGTCTGATCATAACTCATGAACCACCGTTTCAGGTGTTCTGGACCGACTGTACAGACATCAACTAAATCCAATCCAGCTTTGAACAGAAGGACCTTCCTCGAGCTAGAAAGACTAGCGAGAAGCCAAGGGGTGTGTGTTCACAGATCGCAGGAGCTTCAGTTGTTTTATCATGCGTGAAATGCTTTTTCACCAAAATGTTCATGGCAAGTTCAGTCAAGAATATTTCAAGTTTTTCAAACAAAGAAATGATAAACGGAAATCGTCGTCGCCATCTCATCTACCAGTTCTGAGGCAGACAGCGAATGTCAGATAAGAGCAGAAAAAGGCAGCACGGTGCGATCAAACAGACACTCCACTCTCTCCTCTCCATGTGATTAATCACTCCTATATCATGTTGTGTGTTCAGATTGCCCGAAACACTCACTCCTTCTTCCTGCCCCTCGAGCACTTATGAGTGGTTTCCACCTTCATCTGCGTAACTCGGAGTCAAGGTGACGCTGCAGGAGAAAAGGTTAAAGTTTCCCACCAGTTTGAGATGAAGTGGCCTAGCATGTAAATATCTATCACTACCACAGGGGATGTATGCAAGTGCCATCAAAGACTACTCATAATGAGTAGCACGCAGGTATGATTTAAAAAAAAAAAGGACAGATTTTCAGCGAATAACACACTATCATACAGTTTGATCTTTAAACAACAACAAAAAAAACATTCCAGGTTTCGGGGCACAAGTTGTGACTTTTGTTTAAAAAAATTTAACAAAACTTGCCGTCCCAGTAAAACTGTACAAACTGTTTTTTTGTAATACAGAAAAATATTTACAAGGGTGCTTCTTTAAAAAAAAAAAAAAAAAGTGTAGTAGTAGTAAGAACAATGCATCAAGTCCAGCTTTGGCACTCCTCTTAATGTCAGCATCTGCACCACATGTCAGTCAGTGCTTTAACAGGGGAACTCCAAAGTCCCCGGCGCTTTGTGATGACATCACAGGCAGACAGATTACATCACTGGTTCCACATTCGGTCATCTTGAGTCGTCGCACGATGGACGGTGACTCAGCAGTCGATGATTTACTCGACCTGGAACAGAATCGGACAGAAACAGAGACTGAACGTACATTTCATTGTTTTATTACCTCCACCAGGGAGGCTACGGCTTCGTCTGAAATCACATACTACAGTAAGTACTACATACTCTGAAATCACATACTACACTAAGTACTACATACTCTGAAATCACATACTACACTAAGTACTACATACTCTGAAATCACATGCTACACTAAGTACTACATACTCACTAGATGTACTATCGTTCTACACACTATTGTGTGAATAAACAGTAGTATGTATCTTTTCGGACTCACTGAGCAGTAATTTACGTCGTCACTTCCTGAGCGCCGGTCAGAGACGTGTAACCATGGTAACGCGTGCCAACCTCAATGTGACCAAAACGACGGCTTGTGAGAATCAAAGTCTGAATTAAGCAAAGTGAAATCTTATACTTGCACGTAAATTGAAGCGTTATTGGCGTTACAGAGCTGTCAGTCAACGTCTGTTATGAATGTTGACGCCACTACCGCATTGCATTGTGGGGTATTTATGCCGCTGTAGTGTCCAGCTGTAATATTTCACCGTAAATAGTATGCACATAACGAACTATTGTTTCATACTAAGGTTTCGGACATACTAAAATATCTCACATACTGTTTTAGCGTGCTAAATAGCATGTTAGTGTGGAATTTTGGACGTAACCTTTATTTTCGTTTGGGTATGTTTGTCTACAGGATTACGGAAAAACTACTGGCTGAAACTTGGTGGAAGGGTGTAACCGGGGTTAAAGGAAGAAGCCATTACATTTAGGAGCTGATTGGCCTTAGCAGAGGTCTCAGAGTACCCTTGATGGTTTTGCATATTGGTGCAAATTATTATAAAAAGTACTAGATATGTAACATTTGCACCCTTCGTTCTGCCTTCCTGTGACAATAACACTGCATGTGTGTGTGTGTGTGTGTGTGTGTGTGTGTGTCTACATCTTTGATTCTAATGATGGTGTGGGTCCAAATATCATCCTGCCATCCCAGCATGCCATCTTTTTTGAAGGGCCAATCAGAGGTAATTACACCCTAATAACTTCCTGGGTAGCTGGAGACTGCAGCTGTGGCATCTTAAAGGAACAGTTCACCATTTATTTATCTATTTATTCCAGCCAAGTCAAAATCCATCTCTGACAGATGTGAAAAATGCACTAATCAATGTTTTTTTTTTTTTTAAATGGGTCAAATGAGTATGTGCTGCTCCAGTGTAATATTAATGTCTGTTTAACTTCCCATAATATAACATACTAGTTTTCTTTAGAAGGAGATTTCACCAATTCAACCTACTATCAACCAGTGACCCTCCCGGGTTGCTCCAAGGTCAGAACTTCAGTGTCTGTTGCCAGCCTCTGTCTCTCCAATCCTGCTTCGCTCTCCTCCCCGACGGCTACAGTCACCTTTACCCACCTGGCAACGAACCAGACACAACAGTAAACACAAACAGACTCCTTCTAGGAACAAACATCAAAGAAAGATTTTTATGTGCACATTAAATGGTTCTGTGAACAAAATGCCATAAACCATACATGAATATCTAGTTTAAGCAACAAATAACGAGTGCAAAGAATGGAGTAATTCAGCATCCACAGCGTGCGATACCCATACGGTGCTGTATTTTTAGAATCTTAAAATAACTCCTCAGATATTCCTTTTAAAAATATCAAATATTAGCAGTGAGCTGATCTTTTTTTGTCTGTATAACATCTGACATTAGAGAATAAATATAGGATAAAAGATCTGTTTCCGTCTCTCCACCCACCTCCCTTTGTCAGCAGTGCCAGAGCTGGTCTGGTCCGGTCTGGTCCGGCTCAGGTCCGTCACACTGTGGGCTAATCTGTCAGTCAACCACTGGACTTTGTCTTGGTCGGACAGCTCTGAGTGCTCTGTAGCAGCTGCTGTGTTCTCACCAGCCTCCTCCTCCTCCACTGCACCAGCGGCTGTAGAGTTAAAAATGAGCACACAAAGTCACACAAGGGTAGAAAACACTTTTCAACGTGATGTTATGAGAGTTAAAAAAAACACTACTCACCTTTCACAGGCTCGACTTCCAAGGAAACACTCTTGGTTTTCTCAGAGCTCTGGCCGTTCTGTTCCTGGCCCGCTTTCTGTTCCTGGCCAGCTCCCTGTTCCTCCACCACGTTTTGGTTTTGGAAACTTTCCATCCAGTCCAGAGTTTCGCCGTTCTTCAGCGCCGAGCGGTGGTCCTTGAACCAGCGGACAATGTCGGTGCGTCCGAGGCTTGTCTGGACCTCCAGCTGGCTGTACTCCTCAGGAGACGGCCACTGAGTCCGACAGAACATCTGTCAAGACGAGATTATGGGAGCAAACACAAAACATTTTACACCATAAAAAATATATATATTTAATCCACTGTTTCGTAGCAAAAATAAAATGCCTTATTAGACCTATATAATAAACAAACCCAAAGCTCTACATTCAATCATCAGCTTTTGGGGACGGAGCTCGTGGTCAAGAGATACACTACTAACTGCTCAACTAGATGAGATGTGAAGTGTACAATTTGTTTTAGCCTTACTAGTGATTAAAGGGATGGCAGTGTCCGCAATATTGGAGTATTGCTACTTTTACTTAGAGGATAACTTTGGTATTTTTTAACCCTATTTTCCCGGGTTTAGTGTCTGACTAATGGGGATGACACTTTCTGAAATTCGATAAACGAGCTATAATGTAATCGTTTGGGGCAACCTCGTACCGTCGGTTTACGTCCACTCAAAGTGTTTTTGCTGCTGACAGGCTCTGATTGTTATTATACGTGTCTGACTACATTATGGAGAGGACCCTACAGAGAAATCAAACCTTTTTCATACCTTTCACTTTCTGTCTGTTACTGTATCATGTGACTTTTTGCCGGAAGACAACGGTAGAAACATGAGTGAGAGTGGAGACACACCGGTGCTGTCAGAGTCTGTTGTGTTGGAGTACAGAAAGTGTAGCTTAGTGTTATCTAAAAGACTTTCAACATCATGGCTGAATATTTGGCTGATTCCAACCATTGGGATGAGACGGGAGATTTCATTTCTCTGCAGGGTCCTCTCCATAATGTTGTCAGACACTTATAATAACAATCTGAGCCTGTCAGCGGCAAAAAACAAACACTTTTAGTGGACGTAAACTGACGGTACCAGGTTGCCCAAATTATTACAAAAGTGTCGTCCCCATTAGTCACTTAGACACAAAACACGGGAAAATAAGGTCCAGGTTGAAAAACACCAAAGTGACCCTTTAAGTAGAGGATCTGAATACTTCCTCCACCACTGAACATGATGATGATGAACATGGTAAACATTATACCTGCTCAACATCAGCATGTTAGCATGCTGTTGTTAGCATTCAGCTCAAAGCACTTCTGAGTCAAAGTACAGCCTAACAGAGCTGCTAGCACGGCTGTAGACTGGTACTGTGCGTTCTAATACCCATACTACCATACTATCTATTGTGCCAGAAAAAGATTTAGTATGCCCCGATACATAGTATGATAGATAAAATACCAGGATGTCCTACTACATCTGGTCACATTTTGCAGTGTGCAAGCCAGCACGCTTTTCTGGCTATTCTGACCCACAATCCTCTGCCCAGCGGATATATGAGCAAGAAGGTCAAAGTTCAAGACACAATGTTGTGACGAAGTAGTATGTCCCAACTGTATGCATACTGCTTTATGACATTTCTTCCTACGTAGATAGAATTTTATTCATGGAAACACAATGTGATTCCAACAGTTCGAAACAGTTTCTCTTTTACTTTCGTTTGCTTTGCTGCAACGTGTCCAGATTGTCTCTGGCAGTGAAACATAGAGCCACTTCATAGAGGCTCACAGAATGTAGTCGACGGCCGTTTTTAACAATTCGGTTGTTTATAATCCTACACATGTACCTTTATGTACTAATGTGGGTTTAGGTGATGAGATAAATACATTACTATATGCAGATAGACTTCTGGCAGCCTGTGCATTGTGTTGTGTTGTGTTGCAGAGCATAAAACAAGTAGTGTTGCTGTTCGAGAGACATCTCATGAATATATGTTCCATTTATAGGTGTTTAATCCTATGGGATACTGCCGGTTTCTAGACACAACACTGCTCCAGCGCCTTCTCTTTAGTTCCTCAGATCTGACCTCGTACTCCGCTGCCGTCTTATTCACTGCTAATATTCAAATCTCATCACGTGGTGTCAATCACACAGCTTCTCCTCAAGTACCAGGACGATACCTTCTCAAGATTAATCAATTTTACACATCATCTCACTTCAGATTGTATTTAAAATCTCATCAATTAATCTCTTTAAAGTCACAACTCATTAATGTCTAGATACCATTAGCAGCTCATCTGCATTCACCTTTACATCATGATAGCTTTTATTAAAGTTCTAACTTGTGTCGTATTTTAATACGTTGTCATCTAATCAGCGTTGGCGTCGACATGTTTTCGTGGTCTTTTCTTACCTCTCGGAGCAGGCTGAGGGAGCGGCCGGTGATGGGAGCCGGGCTCGTGGAGGCCGACAGGACGGGAGGATGAGGAGAAGAGGAGGAGGATGAAGTGAGGATGGGAGGTGACGCCGAGGAGGAGAGGTTTGGTGGATGAGGGGAGGAGGCTGCGAGCACAGGAGGGGAGGATGAGGAGGAAGAGGAGGAGGAGGAAGAGGAGAGGACAGGTGGATGAGGAGAGGAGCGTAGAGGTTTCCCGCCCTGCTCTCGATGCGACGCCCCGTTCAGCAGCGCTCCCGGACGCTCCGCTCTGTCCTCCGTGTTCTTCGAGGACATGGACAGTAAAGCCTTCTCCATGTTGTCCCTCAGCGCCCGGCGCTCTGAAAACCAGCAGTCCACCTCCGTCTTGGACAGCCTGGTCTCCTGGGCCAGCTGGTCTGCAGCAGAACAGGGTTCAGTGGATCAGATGAGCTGCGTTACCTCTGAGTGGAAGGTTTTTTTGGAAACCTGGGAATTCAGTGTCTCTCCGGGGGACTTAAAAATGGGCTCATTAAAAACATGTCTGCTATTCCTGTCTGCAGGAACCCACCAGAGACGGGCCTGCAGCTCCGCTGGGGTCAAAGAAAATGAAGTGACTTGCTGTGAACTTGTATAAATAGAAGAAAACACTACTGGACTTCTTTAAGTAAATTTAACTTCTAAGTTACAGAGGGAGGATACTGAACTTCACAAGAACACAACTAATAAACGGACCAACTGATTCACACCCAATTTATCCTCCTTCAGTCAGTACATTTTTAAGAAGTACTTTCAATGTTATATCATATTGGTTTTTCAGGAACTTCACAACGTAAACAGATGCTAAAAATAGATTTGACTGACAAGCCCACTTTGTGCTTCATTAGCTACCGACCTGCAGGACGGCGGTGTTGTGTTTCTGTAGGCAAATCAAATGTGTATAATGTGCTCACATCAAGAGTCTGAATGTAGGATGAGGGCTGGGACCAGCAGGAAATAGCTGAGTAAAATAACATTTGTTTGAATGTACAGACAAGCTTTCAGTACATTAGATTCAATTACTTTTGAAGTGTCGAGGGGCCGGACATTTACATTTCCTATGTCTGATCTGCAAAACTAGGAATTTAAATGTGAAAACAATACACCTTTTTAATCTTAATTGTTTTAATAAACACAATGTTGTATTAACATCTTTTTTTTATTTGTATAGTTCAACTCTCCTAAATTCCCTCTGCTTAAACAGCCTGGGTTAAAACTTTTTAATAAAATAAATATTTCTGTACTTAACAAGACTTAACTAATGAATGGGCTAATGAGCCTACTAATAAAATTAGAATCCTCTAACAATCCAAAAATGTAAACACCCATAAACTTGGTGTTATGTTAGCAGATTTTTTAAATAATAAAAACACAATGATATGAACAGTCCGTAACAGCGTCAATAGTGTGAGTGGTAACGTTGATGAATGGGAATAAACTCTATTATTAAAATATTTTTTTATTTCAATTTAATATTTTTTTTACATATTTATAAATGATCAAAGGGCCAGATAGAGGTCGTTAAAGGGCCGGATAGAGGTCGTTAAAGGGCCTCCAATTCAATGGGTCTGCAGTACTGTACATGGTAGTGGTTTGCCACTTAGCATTTCTGTACCTGAAAAGGATGTTTTGAAGTATATAAAGTATTTTTCATTCCAATAGTTTAACATCTGGACACAAGATGTCTTCTTCACTGTGAAGTCAGTGAAGTCAAAACACATTTTTTGAGTAGAGGGGAGCATTAAAGCCCCCCTTCCATCTTTCTTGCCACTCTTATGTTATTTACTACGAACCAAAATAAGAACGAACCAACCACCAAATCGTAACTCTTCCCTCCCGAGACTTGAGTTACGTGATTAAGTTGTTGTGCATGTGAGAGGGTTGGTAGAAGGCGTTACCTAGCTCTGCCTCGGTCGGTGTGCCGCTTCTCTGAAAACTCTCCTCCAGCGCCTTCAGCTGTTCCGATGACTTCCCCTTCACCCTCTCCAGCAGAGGAAACTGGCTGGGGACCGCTTTCTTTACTGGATCGTCTTTGGGTGCTGGTGTCACCTCTGCTTTCACCAGCACCGGAGGAGGAGGAACGCCTTCAAGAGAGACACACAGAGAGAGAGAGACTTAGAGAGCAAAATATGCTAGTGATGTTTTCAAGACAACACGGCTAATTGATATAACACATGAAATGACATACAGTGCTTCAAAAATCATTCTGATTACTGACTACAATTAAGTCCAATTTGCGTTGTCAGTATATTTGTTTTTAGCAGTTAAAACCTTTAGAACCAAAAGGAGCTGGTTTAAAACCTACAGAAAGATGGACGGTGATTGATCACAGCCGGGGTGTTTTATCAGTTTCGATGTGTGGCACCGATCACACCACGTACCTTTGAGATTAAGGAGCCTTTGTTCACTGAACCACTTCTTTATCTCTCCTCTGGACAGCCCAGTGGTCTCTATCAGCCTGTAGATCTATCACACGACAAGATGCAGCAGAAAATAAAACACAACAAGAGTGGGTGTTTATCAGTGACAGTGGGGCGTAGAAAAAAAAGCCAGTAGCACTAAATTAGAAATTAAAAGCAGCTACAAAAACCTCAATGCCAAAAATCCCTCAAATATATATCGACCTTCTGAGGCACGGCACAAGAAATGTCATTTCACTCACTTATTCTTACCTCATCTTCCTCGGGGAAAGGACACTGTGTGTAGCTGGACCTCAGTACCAATAGCTGCTCCGCTGTTTTGTTGGGGTCGACTGTAAAACTCAGCACTTTGGGTGACGCCAGCTTGGACGTGACCAATGGCGCCGAGATGGTTTGAATGATGGAGGGTCGTTTACTCTCCGTGGCGATCATCGGGGAGGCCAGGGGTCGTTTGAGCGACTGCGCCACCTGCGGTAAAACATGGCGGAAACTTTGACCACTTCAAATCACGTGTCTTGTGTTTGTGCATGTTAACATTCCTGCCCGTGGTTTTGTACCTGGGTAGCCACGGTGAGGGCCAGCGGTGCACATGTGACAGTGGTGCCGTTGGCTACGGGAGTCAGCACCAGGCTGGTCTGTCCCAGGAGCTGACAGGGGAGGTGCTGCAGGACAGAGGCTGCCGACTGCATGGCTTTGGAGGCTGCAGCGGCAGACATGTTGGATGTTTGGGAGCTGAGCTGAGGAGTTACAACGGTGAAGGTGTGAGGCACAGAGGAGATGGTGCCGTTGAACATTTTCTTCCTGGCTTCTTCCACCTGTCATAGAGGGAAAACACTTGTTATACTTCTTAGTTTAACAAAAACATAAATCTCTAACCTGTATGCACTAGTGCGGTGCCTGTACCATACGGGCCTGTTCAGAGCGGGCTGAATGTTTGGACTGTGGTGTTGCTGCTTGGTGCTTTCTTGAGAACCCGCTCATACAAACAACTACACACATGACACTGGGCTTCCTTCCTTCCTAAGCAATACACTGGCCATGACATAGGCCCTGTTCAGACCTGGTATTAACATGCGTCCTCAGTAATCGGATCACAAGTGGACAGCTTTAAGTACGTCTGTTCACACCTGGCATTAGAATGCGTCTCCACATGCGTCTTCAGTGACCACTTGTGATCCGATCTCACTTCCCGCTCTATATGCAAATAAACACGTAGTAAACACACGGCCAATACAGCAGACGTTGTGACGTAATATTACATGAATGTCAGTAGTAATATCCTACATATTCCTGAATTCTGGTATATTGTATTAGCATTCAAATAAAAGGTTATTGTACCGGCGGTCCCCGTGGACCTCCACGCCGCTGGCACCACTGCTTTTGCCAGCCAACAGCGGGGCACAGCGCTCCAGAGAGCCGGGGAGGACAGAGAACAGGCGGGCGGGCGGTCGGGTGTCAGCTCCGCGCAAAGCAGCGGGACAAAAACACCGACACATCTCCGACAGTATGATAATAATACACTTTGCGTGCCTAGTCTGATAGTCTGTAGATATGCAGATAAGCTGATATGAGTGCATTCACACCTGTAATTAGAGCTGTCCACTTGTGATCCGATCACTAAGGACGCATGTTAATACCAGGTATCAGGGCCATAGTTGCGTCACACGCCCAGGTCACGGCTACTCAGAAACACCGGTGAAATACACTCTGGTCCACGGTAAAAAACACACCTTCAAGTCTGGCTACCTTTGGTCAGAAACACCAGTGAAATACACTTTGCGAATGTATTAATCTCCAAATAGGCAGATTAGTCGCTTGCTTTGACGTAGCCACCGCCGTTATAAAGTACAGCAATAGGGGCGTTTGGCCGGGGATGTTAAAAGTAAGCTGTTTGCTTGTTTATTCAAAGTTTATTAATATTGAATGCGT
This sequence comes from Sebastes fasciatus, assembly GCF_043250625.1. Taxonomy (NCBI): domain Eukaryota; kingdom Metazoa; phylum Chordata; class Actinopteri; order Perciformes; family Sebastidae; genus Sebastes; species Sebastes fasciatus. The sequence continues at coordinate 32,906,665 of NC_133806.1, read as the reverse complement.
CGCGTCACTAAATTTGACACTGCACCTCCCTGGGTCCCCAACAATACACCAGCCAAGTGTGAAGTAGATCAGATGAATGGTTCTGGAGATATGTGAAGGACAAACACAGACAGAGATTCTGTGCTTCATAGTTAGACGGCTGCCAAGCTGCAAAGTGTTGGATGAAAATGATACTATTACATTGTTATTATCTGCCGTAATTAGAATACCAAAATCATTTAACGCCTCTCCTTCTTAACATCTTGACTATTTTCAATTATACCAGATAATCAAACGGTTGGTGAAATTGCAGGTTTCAAAATGGATAATATGGGATCATTTTTTGATTAACTTTATTGTTTAATTTATTGTAATCTGACTGGTCTGTAAGATTACTGGTTGGTTGTTTGTTTAAGTACTAATATCGAATCGAATATCTCATTATTTGGAATCTGAATGAAAGTTAATTTAGAGCATTTAAAATATCAGAAACTAGAAATACTGTTTCTATCACCATTATTATTATTTTGAGTCTCTGAGAAACCAGATGATATTTGAGATTCTGAGTTTAGAAAGGACCTGGTGAAATACACTAAACCTCACTTGAGGGAAGAGAATTGAAAGAGTGCCTCAAACATGATCATCATTACTGGGATTCCTACCTCCTCAGGCGACCAGCTGATGCCCTGTTTGAGCCTCTGTGTGGTGAACCACACTTTGATTTGCTCCTCTGGATGTTTGGAGGCGGCGGTGAGCCAGGAGAGCTCGGCCTGCGTCGGGTAGGGGAACTTGTTGAAGGAAGAGATGAGCGTCAGGTTGTCGTCCAGCGAAGGGTTGTATTTGGTTGTGTTGAGGGGCACTGCGATCTTCGGCACCTGGAATTATACATATTATACAGTAGGAAGCAATGGCGACTGAATGGCCTTTTTTTCCTCCAAAAAAAACCCAATGATTTCCACAGGTACTGTTTTCAGTTCACAAAGAAAACCATAAAATATAGCATGGTGCGTATTAAAAAACAAAAGCTAACACTTTATTTTAGGTGTCCCATAAAATAAAGGGGTATTTTTCCTTTTTTTGTTATTGTGGTTGAGAGAAGAACGACACTATTCTCATGTTTGTAGGCTAATTATGTTGGTAGAGCCAGGAGACAGTTAGCTTAGCTTAGCATAAAGACTGAAAGCAGGGGGAAACAAGTAGCTTGGCTCTGTCCTTAGGTATAAAAAACACCTACTACCACCTCGAAAGCTCATTAATTAATGTGTTATATCTTGTTTGTTTAATCTTTACAAATATTAAATTGTAAAAATGTGGATATCACGTCAGTTTCTGAGCTTTAAATGTTCTGGTAGGGTTGAGTTTATTACCTTTAGACGGCGCCAGGCTAGCTGTTTCCAGCTTCCAGCCTTTATATGTAGTGTACAGACACAAGAGTGGTGTTGGTTTTCTCATTTAACTCTTGGCAAGAAAGCAAATAAATGTATTTCCCAAAATGTCAAACTATTCCTTTAACTGTACGGGAAAAGAAAATGAGTATGGTTCCTCCACCGGGTGTCCTACCTGAGTATAGTTTAGAGGCCGCTGTAGGGAAGGCATGATGTGAGAAAGGCCTTCTGCTTTGAGTAGAGTCGACTCAGGGATGATGACCGTCCCGTTCACGTTGACCGCTGTGATCGGTTTCTTGGTCAAATCTGTCCGTTTATTATCCAACGACATTATTTTTGGTTTCCCGATCTTGACCGTGGTGGGTTTGCTGAGTGGCACGGTGCCCAGTTCGTCCCCTTTGCCACAAATGGCACCGGAAGTGTTGTAAATGACTGCGTTGTTACTGCAGCCCTCTATCGTCTGTTCTAAGATTGTCTGATTGTTCATTTTGATGCGTTTGAATTTAAAGTTGCTCTCCCCCGGGTGACACCTCTCGTTGTGTTCCGTCAGGGTGTCGAACTTCTTTGTGTTGAAGTTACAGACGGCGCACAGGTACAGGGGGTTGAGGATGACGTTGGGGTGGTTGGCGTCGACGTGCTCTTTGAACGTGTTGAGGTTCTGTGTGGAGAAGGGGCAGTATTTACACTCGTAGCCCCCCTGCTGTCGACGCTGAGGCTTGGACAGGTCCGGCGGCTCGGTGGCTGGTTTGTCTGGAGCCGCGGGAGGGTCCGAGGCCACGGAGGGCTCTGCCTCTGTTGAGAGATCCATTTCCACGGGCCCCTCCGCGGTATGGTTCTCCGTTGTTGTCTGGAAGAAGATAGTATTCAGATTAAAAGGACGCTTTTACTAGAAATGGCATTTTCATGTATTCCCTGTATACATCAAACAAACATCAATATACTAGTCGCGTTTACATCAACTCAGATTTATGACACGAGTCATTTTGAAATCAGTACACATCCACTGAAACACACAGAAAAGAAGAAGTAGGAAGAAGAAGAGAAGAAGAAGAGTAGGATGAGTTACTGTTTTAATATGACTCTATACATATATGTATTTAACTCATCCTATTAAAGAAAGCCAGGTGCTTTTGCCAGACACATTGAAAGCGTACCTCCATGTCGTCCTCTGCGTCATCATCCAGCTCCACCATGGTCTGCTCCGGTCGGATCATTAAGGGAGTGGAGGACTTCCGTCGACTGGACATGATGATGGATCCTGGGGTTGTCTGGGTGCACAGCTGCCCTCACTTGGTGCCTGTGCTTGGCCAGCGATGATATCAAGGAGGCTGAGGTGCCCAGGGTGCAGAATGCAGGACTGCTATCACAGAGTGCTGGGTGGATAAACAGTCTCAGGTGCCGAAGAATAGCCAGGAGGCCTGGCTTCTACTGGAACCCAGATGCAGGCCTGGGCTTTCTTTTATATGAGCAGAGGTAGCGAGCACACGACAGTTTCTGGGATGGGAGTGAGCAGCCGAGGAGTCTGAAGAAACAGTCTTCCCCAAGGGTGGGATTAGTGGCTGGAGTGAGAAGAGGGCAGTGGGAGCTGAAGGTCCGGTAGAGATGTGTAGTGTAGGTCGAGCTCGCTGACGGTGTCAGCTCCAGTGCTGGCCGACCTCCTGGAACTTCATGACAGGATGCTACCTGGATGGAAGGAGGAAGAGAAGAGCCAGAGGAGAAAAACGGATTATTATTAACGTTAGACAGATATTTTCATTTTGGCCTTCTTTTGTTTAAAAACACTTATTTGACCTTCATTTCATCTACTTCTGTTATGTATGACAAAAGTGCATTTCAATCAGGAAAGCCTCTTATGAATTGAATGATGATTTATTACAAAGTGCACAAATTATGAATAGTAACAGTCTTTGGCGATTTAGACCCGATGTGAAATAATGAAGGGGAAATGAAGCTGTAGTAGGATGTAGAAATATTCCCCCCGGGTCTAGACACTGGTGGTGGTGGTGGTGAAGACTGATGCAGGTCCGATGAATGAAGTGGAGCAGGATTACTCTGATGTGATGAATCTGGAGTGCATTTAATAAGTGAAACCAGGCCGATGATAACCTACCACTAGACGGAGTATGGAGACGTGACTGCCCAGATCTAAACCCTGATTTCAACTGGGAAGGTTTGGAGGCCTCTCACAATCCTGATCACCAACAGATTTACTTTAACTATGTTCATGTTCAGTGTGCGTTCAGAATGTATCTAACCCAACGTAAACTCCACTGCATGCATGATCCCTCATGTAGTTTAAGCACCGTGAAGGCCCCTGGCACTTTTGTTCACATGATATGGGACCAGGACTGTCCCCAATACCATATTTGGGGTTTCGAGGCCTCAGTGAGAAATATTCAAAAGTACTCCAAGCTTAGAGCTCTCTACTCTCGGTGCAGCGCAGCGCAGCAGGCTGACATGTTCTTCTGTCTGTCCGTCTCCATCTCCCCCGTTTCAGTGCCTGGGAAAGTGCCGCTGCTGCACCGCTGTACACACAACAAACAGCAACATCTGTCTGAGAATAACTAATAATAATTCATGTTGAATATGAATAATGAAGGATTTGATGGGATTATTCCTTATTGGATGGCCTATTTGGGGATTTAAACATTATTTCATACTTATATATAAAAAATAAAAATGTAAAAACGAAGCATTCGAAGAGTGATTTGGAGGTGGAATACCACGGCTACGGTCGAAGCTTGGAAGGATTCGGGTCAGTCTTATGTGGGACTGTCCACCAGTCTCATGGTTCTGGACTAAAGTGGCATCTAGCTCGTCAGGCTTGCTATCAGTGACCGGTGACGGTGACCGTGCTCGTCCTGCTGTTGAATGATCTGCCAAAGCTCAATATGACCAAGCTTAAAATGGGGATCGTACTAGCTGGCCTGACAGCTGCTAAAAAGATGATAGCGGTGCAGTGGAAGCCTCCTCACTCCCTTACCACCAGATACTACTGGGTCCTCACAGGTCTGGATGTTGTTTATCTGGAGTTGTCAACTGTCCACATTAATGGGACTAGTGAGACTAGATCAACAATTGGCGCTCTGCAGCCGATTCCCTTACATCTATTAAAATGATTCCTTCCCCTCAAACGCTGCCTCTCAAAGTGCATTTATATAACATATCTGTTTCCCTGTGTGGGTGTGTATACGTGTGTGTGTGTATGGGATGCATATTATTTTTTCTGATTGCATCGATGGAGTGCTAAGCATGTTCGTTTTTGTTATTGTTATAAACATCAAAAAACCTCAGTTTCACCACGTAAATCCACTTTATGTGGAGAAATTGGTTGTAAAAATGTTTGAGAGAAGTGAGACATTGGATGACACATGGAGGAGAATGAACAAAAATGAAGAATGGCTAAGAAAAGCCTTAGATCCCCTTTTAAAGTGCCTTTGAATAAGAGTTGCAGCAGGCACGAACGGGCTGGTTTGAGCATGTCAAGGAAAAGCAGCATGCTGGGTTATTTAAGCTCAGCGGTGTCCCGTGTGGATCTGCAGCGAGCCACCGTCCAAAAGAGGCAGTCGAGTCAACGGCCAGCCGGCGGGCGAAGATGGCTCAAAAAATGAACAAGGTCAAAAAAAAGCTGAGAAACAAAACAGAGCAGAGCAGATGGTCTACAGGTGGTTGACTGCCAGACCACAACAACACTGGGGCTGAAGAGAAAAGAAAAGAAAGGCCAACGCCCTCAACAAGAAACTAATTGCAGTGGGCTGAGGAGCAATCACTGGAGGTCTGAAGCACCACCCTGCCTAATGAGTATTTGTTGTTTCATGCTGATGAAGGAGTGTGTTGAGAAATCCAGAGTACATGCAACCCCACAACTCTACGCAGATCTGGAGGCAATAATATTTTAAAGTGTTTTTATCTCCGTGTTTATGACACAACTACAAATGTAATCATAAAACCTTAAAGGAGAAAGTGGCCGACGTGATGGAGAAGAGATGATACACAAGTTAGTGATTATGCAAAGTAGAGCTGGAACGATTCCTTGGTTAAAAGACAATTAATTGGCAACAACTTTGATAACTGCATAAGTCATTTATTATGCAAAAATGCCAACAATTTCCTGGTTCTCGGTTCTCCAATGTGAATATTTGCATGTCTTCTATGATGGTAAATTGAGTGTCTTTGGGATTTGGACTGTTGGTCAGACAAAAAACAATCAATATAAATATATCAACTTGGGCTCTGGCAACTTCACATGTTTCACTATTTTCTGATTTAGATTAATCGATTAATCGTCAAAATACTCGTCAGATTAATCAATAATGAAAAATGCATACAGCATAGTATCGCAATATTTTGTGTGGCAATATTGTATTGATACACGGACGTCAAGTATTGATCTTTTATTATATAAACTAACCTCTTAACAATCCGACCAATCCCGGGCAGCTATTCTGTCTTTCAGAGGTCATAGTGGGCTCAGTCTTAAAGTGAGAGTAAAGATACTGGTATCAGATGAAACTAGAAGACCGAAGGGAAGAACGCTAAATAATGCTCAAAAGTTACGCTAAATTTTGGTAAATTGGTAATTATGGTTTTAAAACACATTGAGACCTGAGATCCTGACTGACATTGCCGTCTTTAAAACGTAATAAATCGCAGTATATCTTATCACAATACTCAGCATATCGCAAAATGTTTAAAAATCGCAATAAGATCGTATTGTGACTTATGTATCGTGATAATATCGTACCTAGGGATGTTAATAATGAACCGTTTAACCATTAACCAACATTAAGCATTTTAACCGATTAACACCATCGGTTAAAACGGTTAAAAGAAATATTAATAATTAATTAAAAAGCTGAGAAAAACTTGTCAGTTAAAGGAGAAAAGCTGGTCCACCTTAAGAGAGTCTGAGCCGGCGTTACAGATACAGGAAGTTGGCTCCCGTCTATAGCTCGCTTGAGTGGAGGAGTTGTAGTTTCGTAGCATTTATTCACCGACAAATAAACTGTACACACACTGTCTGCTACACCTACGTTCACAGCTAGAACGCCACCGACAACACACACACGGTCTGTCTGACACTCGCTATCGTTCCGCCGGGCAGACACACAGCAGACAACCTGCTAAACTAAACTAAATGTGCGCTGGAGACTTTTACTGGGAAAGTGGCTGTCTGCTAAGGTTAACGCTCCCAGACGGTGAACTGGGGACTCAGTTGTCTGTTGTGCTCATACACTGCAGCTGGCGCACCGCTGCATGCGAGGCACTTATCTTGTCGGTTAACGGTAATTGTACCGTAAGGCCTCTGGGGATTCCCACCCCTAGTTCATTGGCTCTTGTATTTCATGTGTTGTGTGATTTCTGCTGCATTTACAGTATACTTTCTGCTAAGCTGCCAACATTAGAACATGTTCTGGAGTCTCTATATAAAGGACCGTTGTTTTCCATCAGTGGTGATCGCAAAACACTATTCACTGATCAGTATACTTGCTGATGGAAGTTGTCGTAATAAATATTGGCACAGCTTTTCTAATACAGCAGTTGCACAATCACAACAATATGAGCAACAATCTTTGAGGGCATATGAACTTTGGCCCCTTCCAACACACACCTGCTCTAATTATAGTTTGTCTCGTTAACTTGGCTGAGAGACGAGAGGAGTTCAGGCGGCAGCTGTATTTTGCAGCTTCACCCTGACGGAAAAATAAAAACAACTTGGCTTCAGGGACCAGCTTGGACAAGTTTTACAAAAGGATTTTCTAGTGTCTATTTATACAGGGTAAAAATATTTATCATCACACTTTGATAGCAGCGAGTGGTTTTGATAGCGTAGCTGGTATGCAAATATATGCAGCTGACACTTCTGCAGCTGTCACTAAGACAAGTCGTCCTGAGATATTATTGACTAATCATAAATCAGATTGTGCTGCGGAGTGTGAATAAAGTGAGAAACCAGAGACAAAGCAGCTTCAGATACATATCTTAAAAAAAAAAAACAAGAGCAGCTTTTATTTGGGTTCTGTTGAAATGACGATTCCACGAAGAAAACGCAGTTAAGAAAAGATGAGGGAGAGTCAGCAGAGGAAACTTTCCTAGGGTAATATTGTAATGAGAGGAGAGAGAGAAGCTTATCTGGCTGAACAAGTCTATTGATATTCTGGAGGCCTCATGCAGAAGCTTCATACTCATATTCACATGAGTAAAAATCAAATGAGTCGATGCAGCAGCGGTGCTCCTCTATCAAGACATAATGAGGTTCCATAAAACCAAGTCGGCACAGAGGACGGAGTAAAGTCCTCTAGCAAATTAAAATCTCCTGCATGCAACGCTACTTGTGTGATGAATATGTGATGCTTACGAGTAAATACTGACGGAAGAAAAATAGGTCGTAACCCCACCAAACAAACATCATACTGAACAGGATCATATTAAAGCATGTACGCAGTTACACTGCAAAAGGGTGGAGCAATAGTAAATATGCAAAAAGTACGACTTCAGGGTGAGCTCAGCAGGTTGGGACTGTACTTTGTAGTCACGCCAAAGAGTCACATGCTTAATGTGGGCCTCTCCGACAGCTACGCATTAATCACACGCCGCTGTACCCTTCAAGGCTCGTAGGCTGTCGTTCGCCAGTCGACTCATTGTCCCGAGATATCTCAACTCCTCATACAGCCCACTGAGGCATCATTAGAATGCAGACTCATTGCCATGGTGTCGCTATAGCAACCGCGGTGGACGTAGAGCTGTAGTCAAGTAGCTGCTGCTACATCCGTGTCACTGACGAAGACTGTATATATATACAGGGATGACCGGGACACCTGTGTTTGGTGTTTTTAGAGGCAGGAATAGAAAAAAAAAAAAAAAGCAGAAATCCTCCTGAAAACAGAAATCTTTTAGAAATAACTGACAGGTTGTGTTCATTGAAAGCCTGGAGGATCCCATTCCTGCAGGATGCACAGTGGTGTGGAGCATTTGGGAGGTTTTTCTTCAGCTTCACTCACTGAAAGGCGATGGGACAGGTCAAGGAACAGTCACAAGGAGAAGAATAAGAAACTTATTTTCCAGAATAATCGGAGATAGTTGTGAACAGCAGCACATATAAACTCGTTTTCTGAGGTAGCAGGAAACCCTGTTTCAGGTGCTGTATAGTGAAGACTAGAGACTACAGCAACCTTGAGTGTCTGCCGATACAGATACCGTATTTTTCCCCGCTCTTAAACAACCAAGTTTAATACATTTAATAACTAGTTACTTTGCAAATTCAGGTTATCAATACAAAATATAATGCACTAATAAATGATGATGTATTATTATTGATTAAACTACCTAGCAGTATATAAAGTCATTCAAATTACCTCCACAGCTGCAACATTAAAATGATGAACAATTTAATGCATCAATAATTAGAATACAATCAAATAGATTATAATGACTACTTTTACTTTTGGTACTTTTAAGTATATGTTGATGCTAATACTTGTGTACTTTTACTTGATATTTCTTAACTAATATTTTGAATGTAGGACTTTTACTTGTAGCTAGTATTTTACACTGTAGTATTACTACTTTTACTTCCATCTTTCTCTCTCCAGAGTGTCCGCTCTCACACGGAGTTTTCACCTCCAGTAAAATGAGTCGTTTGCCGTTTTGTTTTGGAGCGATGCCGTAACGTAATGTTATGCAACGTGAGGTTTGTAAAGTAAGATAAAACGGCAGCTACTATCATGAAGAACACAAAACACTTTCTCTTCTCCTCTCCTCTCCCCGCTGTAAGTCACTCAGCGCTGACCGTCAGACCCCCCCACACACAGACGGCTTAAAGACCTGCATTTACGTTGACAGTCGGTTCTATAACAAACACTATCACACATTCACACACACATTACGTTTTCTGTCAACGTCGACTTAGAAGAGTGTATGTGCTGGACTGAGCCCCGGACAGACCCGGCTCAGACACCGACATAGAAGAGTGTACGTGACAGAAATGGATGAGATTATACTTTTTTCCCTCCGATATCCGAGTGATTTTGGCCAGTATCGGACCGATACTGATACAGAGTATCGGATCGGAGCATCCCTAATTAAGACTGTCTAAAAGAGCACACATGGCGTAAACACTGCAGTGTACACACTCATTATGCACAAAATCCAGCAATGTAGCCAACATGTGATAAGAAGGAGCTGGAGATGCATCCGTCAGCTGCCTCTGAAGTGCCACTTTCTACGACCTGCTCAACTTGTGCAGCCACACTGACACCGCCTGAACACTTTGTGTGCGTGCTGATGGGCGACAGCGGCCGGATGAGCAGAATAGAAGAGAGAAAGCTGGGCTGTTTTACCTCCTACTGGTGTTGTTGAACCCACACAAGTAGAGGGAGAGAGGATGAGCAGTCACATTTATGCAACATCTATATTAGTAAGCTGGAAACACAGCAGCTATATGGCTCAACGATGTCACCGTTGTCAGCTCATTAAAGCTGCACGTGGCTTCTCAAAAAGGTGCTACAAGTGACTGGATGACCTCAGACACTGATTTTGCATATTAAATAAGCTCCTATCGAGTCATTTACAGAGAAAAGTGTTCAGGACGTGGCAGATTTGGAGCAGAGGCTGACTCAGAATAAGGCACATTATCTTACACTGTATAAACACAAACAGCTCTGTCGTTTGAGATGTTGCAGTCGAATTAAACTCATGTGAGCTGACTGTCTCAAACAAAGAGAAAAGCCTGAGCAAAGAGTGCTGAACACTGATAATACACCGGCACCAAAATCCTCTTCCTCTCTTTACTCCATCAGGAGAGGGGCCGTCGTCATGCTGCCTTCACCGGCTACTTGGGAGCGCTGGATGCCATCATGGAAAAGATAATTGGTACATGGCAATGTATATCTCTATTCACCATTCACTAACTTCATCAAAATAACTTACGTAATACCTTTATAATAACCGTACGAACAGGCTCAGTCTCATGGATAGAAGATAATCTTTTGTTGTCCCTGAGAGATGAATTGTATTCTCTGAGCTGTTTGTTTTTTTGGCTGTAAACATCTCAAATGTTTCAGACTGCTAGTCAGCCATCTGAGCTTCTCACATAATTACTTTCACTTTATTTCCAGCGCACAAAAAAATAATTGCACTCAATCTCGGCTGCTTTCATAACCCGGGTCAAACAGTCAGTCTCCCACCTCTCCGTTAGTGTGTCTAACCTAGTCAGCCAGTTAGCGTCTGTCTGTGCGCAGAGCGAGCTCTGTGCTAGAGCCACAAACTCCCTACTGTCTGGATGCTCATTAAACTTGTATGAATACCCAGCCTGGCGGCCCCCTTGCCTGCCCCGTCTGTCTCTACTTGCCAGTTGTCTGGCTGTCTGTCTGTCTGATTGGTGCATTATATTAGCGGAGCCATCTCTCTGAAGGAGTTACATTTAATGCTGCCAGGCAGAAAATACATTTATCAGCCCTGGCAGTAATCAGTTTAGTCTACACACTGGCATACATACTGGAGGAAATCAATACGAGTCCTTCTTACCACTGAGCCTGTCTAATGTAAGAAGACAGACAGATGATCTAATACAACAGAAATATGGCGGTGCTATAGGAAGGAGATCTATCCAAACAAGCAGTGAGAAGAGGATGACACTGAACAGATGAGTCACAGCAGCACGCTCCACTCAGCTCCTATTTCTGTGCATCATTGATGTAATCTCAAAGTGTAGTAGGGGAGAAACAAATATGACTCACACTGTGCTCCCTCAAACTCAAACTGGAAGTTGGGAATGGCAGCGTGGGCTTCTGTTGCAGATATCCTCTGATAAAACACATCTATCTGAACCCAATTACCCCCCCGTGTCAACTGGCTCTCGCTAAACGGGTCATGATTGATGTTTATAGTGATGTAATTATTGGGAAACAACTAGGGCCGTCCCGAATACCACTTGTAGGGCTTCGAAGCTTCGGTGAGAAATATTCGAAGGTATTTGAAGCTTCGCAGAGCAGCGCGGCGCATCGCGGCGCATCGCGGCAGACTGACATGTTCTTCTGTCTGTCCGTCTCCATCTGCCGTTTCACTGCCGCACTACTGTACACACACACACACACACACACACACACACACCTCTACACACAACAAACAGCGATATACGTCTGAGAATAACTAATATTAATTAATGTTGAATATGAATAATGAATAATATTGTGGGACTATTACTCTCTCCGCCTTGTGCTATCGACGGCCATACCGGGGTGATGTCTTGATAAATGGTTCACCGTATCGGAAGTGTTGCCGCTAGCATAAACCGTGTTGCACAGTGCTCACACAGTCGCCGTTTTATCCACCACTTTTTCCCGTCATTTTCAGGTAACACTAAATCCATAATGCTCCCATACAGCAGAGCCAAATGATGCTGGTGGATCCTCTAACTGGACTTTATCGTGTCTACTCGCCATCTCCTTAACTGACTGACAGCCGCACTTCATCCATGAAGGGGTCTGGGTCACGCTTCATCAACACATGCGCAGTAAAATCTGGTCTGCACTCGCCGAAATTGAGCCAATAGCAACGCACGACTGCAGCTCCAGTTACACTGCACATGTGTTAAACCCCGTACCTCAAGACCCGTGTCCACCCGTGACCCAGCCACCTTCAATAGGCCTCGATTTCTAGTGTGACAATAAACGGGAGCCAAACTCTACATGAAAAAAATACACAATCGGCCTCATAACTTATTTCAAATGAACCGAACAATTCGTACACGACCCGAACCGTGACTAGAGAACCGAACGGATCGGATTTTTTACCAAATTGCTGGTGCACAATTTATTAATTTAATAATAAATAACAGTTCAGTAAATTTATATCTATGGATTTATTTGCTACATTCTGTTTTATGAAGTGAGAAAAGCAATGTTTAAGTCAAACCTGATGTAGAAGAATGATCCCAGTCACTTCCACACAGTGAGGCATACAGCTTGCTAATGAAACACTGAGCCCACGTATCACTATCGGGACTGAAAAAGTCAGATGGGTGCATCCCTATATAAAATAATCAGCTCATTTATAACTCACTCATTTCTGTGGTGTTTTATGTATGCCATGCATCACTTTTAAAGGGACTATTTGTAACTTTCAGAAATGCTTCTTAACGGCAACACCTGTGGCCGTGAAATCAACGAAAGTCAGCGTCGGGCTCGCGCTTGCTCGCTCTAAATATACCTGAACGAGCATCGCTCAAAACAGTGAGGCAAAAAGCACAATATCACTCTATATTTCAGCTGCTTGGCAGTAATGTTAGCTGACCAGACGAAGGTCTCTCCATGAACATGATTAAGATCTGATCCTAGTGCTGGCTTTTCCTGCCTAAGTGCAGGCTGAAGCAGCGGGACTCTGCAGCATGTCTCCCTGCTCTCTCCGCCCGCAGCCGGAGAGAGCAGAGGAGACACCGGCACCCGGTCGGTAACGAGAGGGTAACGTAACTCTCTGAAGAGTTACGTCACTTCACAAGACACGGGAAAGCTCTGTTGGTCTGGAGGAACTGCAGCATTTATTTCTGCACAAACGTCCCCTGTGCATTCACTAGATATTCTCAGAGCTAAACTAACTCTTCTGCAGTGTGGAGTGAGCGCGCGTTCACGTCTAGAGGTGGAGCGAGACAGCGAGGACGCGCGCGCATTCTGAGTGAAGGAGAGCAGGCAGCGGAGACGAGGCTCCAGCCACATGCGAGTGCGCATATGCGAACGCGCATGTGTGGCGACCCGCTACATTTATACGCTTAAAAAGTTACAAATAGTCCCTTTAAATATAGAAATATTTTATTGTAATTTTATTTTTTGTCATTTTATAGTTGGGGTGGTCAGCATTTACTTCGTCGGGTTAATTTGAGGTAGATCAGAATTTCATAAGACTTGACTTGTGACTTGCTTGACTTGCAGCAGGAACTCGACTTGCTTGATTCTCACCACAGTAACTTGTGACTTGCATATGTGTGACTTACTCCCACTGTTGCACATTAGTAAGGAGAGCATATGTGAGGTTAAAGCCCATGCTTCATGTGGGAAATGTAAGGCAACAAGTGCACACTGCTGATATGATAATTTACGTAACGCAGTTATGCAATTTCATAATGCAGCCAGCCAGACTGTTGAGGTGCACTTGAGTCTCTTGCAAGGCCACGCTCTGCCTAAAATGTAGAGACGGAGCCAACCGAGTGCCAGAGTTTTCAGGCATCACAAACACAAAGGCATATGGAAGGATGGCAACCTCTGCGGCTCCCGCACTTGAAGCCCTGCCTGAAGTACAAACCAGCCAGTAACACTGGGGGGGGGGCTCTAGAATAACAAGCACGACAACACAAGAAAAGCAGCGTAGAAACCACCAGCTGCAGAAACACTTACTGCAACAGTGACATGACTTCTCTGTTACATTAACTAAAACTTTGAAGCTCCGTCACACACTTTGTATTAAGTAACAAAAACATACTGCACAGAGGGAGTGCACTCACTGCTGTACGGGGTGGGTTTTCCCTCCTGACTGCTTGGTCCACATGTCAGCCACTGCAGTAAGGAGCACAGTGTGTGTGTGTGTGTGTGTGTGTGTGTGTGTGTGTGTGTGTGTCTGAATTGTGTGGGTGAGGAGAAGCACCACCATTAATACATCGTGTCCCAGCAGGGGTGGAAGAGGCAGAATTTCGGACCGTCGCAGAATTGATTTAAATCTCATCACGCGCCTCCTCTAGAGCAAAGCGGTGCTGCACTGTGTTTGAGTGCTTGCTACGTTCTGCATAGCAACAGAGCGGCGCTACTTCTGCTGGGCTGGGATACAGACGAGACGAGACGAGGATAATTGATGGAAATAATAGGTTGTTTTTTCACTAGAACCCAACCTACTGATATATCGAGTGGTTAAAAAAAATAGCATCGGTATATTGGCTGTTTTTATTATTATTTAAGGATGAACTGATCCAACTTTTTCAGTGTCAATAACGATACCTGCTTTGGGTATTTGCCGATACAGAATACCGATCCAATACCAGTGTCTGATCAATAAACTGGAGCATTCTTTTATGTATAAGGCAACATCAGGCTCGACTTAAACATTGCTTTACTAACTCTGTAAAACAAAATGTAACTAATAAATACATAGATATAAATTTACTGAATTGTATTAAAATAATAACTCGTACTCCAGCAACTTGGTAAAAACTTCTTCAAAATTAACATGAATTACAATTCAATTGTAAACATTTTAATGGGATTACAATTCCAGTATGTAATGTATGTAGTATATAAACATAGAATAGAATAGAATAGAATAGATCGGCCCCATCACCCCGATACCCGATCAAGCTTTTTGAGTCATTTTGGCCCAATACCCGGTATCGGTACATCCCTGTTATTATAATGTCTGTGTATATATACACAGGCATAACATAAACAAGCAGTTTCAGTGAGGATCTCTCGCATGAAAGTCAATAAGCACATTTCCCAAAAAGTTAACCTGCTGCTTTAAATCATTACAAAATTGGGACCAAGATGATACGTACAACAGTTGGGAAATAATCTTGTCAGGTCTTTGTGGGGGACAAACTAATGCGGCGCTGCAGTGAGGACGTATTTTTGTAGGCTAACCAGGAAGTTAGCATCACCCTGGTTCCCTCAACAACAAGTCAATGGAATTGTTCCGTTGCGTCATGAAGAAATTGCAGAAAATCAGCTCTGTGGCAAACACGTTTGTGATACTTGCACGTTTTGTTCAGCAAGATAATTTCCACAAATTAACACTACTTCTATGACTTTTGAAGAGTGAATGCAGTCGCCAGAAGCAAACAGCTAACGTTAGGCTATAAACAAGCTACACCCTGGTCACATGAGAGTGAGTATACACAACGAGGCTGTGAAGGAGGACGAGTCGGCGTGATGACGTTTAGTCGTCTCGTTTAGACACTTGTTAGCAACCGCCTTTTTTAAGACACGGAAAAGCTTCAAAATTCACGAGTGGGATATTTACTGACACATTTTATATCGTAGAACAAAACGTTAAAATATCTTAAAGTAGCAGTAGGCAGTATATTTTTGGCATCATTGGGCAAAAATTCCATAATAACCTTTCAGCATATTGTAATTCAAGTGTTCTGAGAGATAACTAGACTTCTGCTCCTCCTCATGGCTCTGTTTTCAGGCTTTAGAATATCTAGCCCGTGACGGGAAACTTTGACCAATCACAGGTCATTTCAGAGAGAGAGCGTTCCTATTGGCTGTGCTCCAGTCATGTGACCGGAACTTGGCGTTCGTTCAACAGATTTCACAATGGTGGAAACTTTCATTTTACAGCTAAACAGTACACTACAAGATGATTCTGAAAACATTTGAGGAGAGAAATAGACATTAACGTAACAGAATATTGATTCATATTTGATCAGCGCTGCCTAGTTTGACCATTTGGTCGGAGTTCGCGAGTGATTGACAGCCGGCTCTCATAGACGGCAGCAGACATCGGATCAGCTCTTACTGCTCGTTTTCCTCCGGTCTGTGAAATCTTGCAGGTGCCGTTAGGAGCACCGGAGGACACAGAGGACAACTGAGGACACCGGAGGAACAGGATTTTTTTCAGGTTACAGGTTACAGGTTTTATAAAAAGAACTTTTTTTAAATTATATTTGCTCCAATCTCACCTACTGCAGCTTTAAGCTTGTGTTTACAACAGCCCTTCAGGGATCTAACCAAAAACCCATTCAACAAACCATCAACTTTGAGACGAGGGAACCGGAAGTGCGAAGTCATTTCTGTGTTTTAGGACTCATTCCTGCAGCACTCTATAGTGACAATGTTTCTAAATTACCTCAAACATATTTTTGTACTTTTCTTTGGCATTTCTTTATTTGATAGAGATGAGACTGACAAGAAAGCAGTGGGGGGGGGGGGGGGGGGGGGGGGGGGGGAAGGATGAACCCAGGCTGCAGTATGAACTCAGCCTTAATGATACGCTCTCTACCGGGTGAGCTACCAGGGCGCCTCATATTATTGTACTGCAACTTCTTCTTACTTATTGGCTGACATATATGCGGATACTGATATATGTATCGGAGTGACAAAGCAGATTTTACTACATGCTCTCTCAATATGAGCAAAGTTGGTCACATCAGCAAATTTCCCAATATAATGTGTATATTGCACATTTTCACTTTTTAAGATCAGCACTTTTTCCAACAGCATTTTATTCAACCCATTACAGCAGGGACTACTTTTGCAATATCACACCCCCGCCAGCTTTTGTGACAAGTTGCCAAACTTTCTCCTTGAAGTAACAGAAAGCTAGACTGGTCATCACCGCTGTGACCGTATTCAATCTACGAGCCCTGGAAGAGACACAGTGGCCTATATACAGTACAGCGTGATGGAAACACTGCTAAGTAGACGACACTGCGCCGGATCAAGAATCCAATCGTCCGTTCATTCTGGTTCACATGACGTTGAACACAGACACGACTAGTCTCACACGGACAGACCCGTCTCCTTGCTGAACACACACATACACACACACACAAAGGGCAAGCTATAAAAATATCCCAAAGTGTCACCCACTCTGCTGCTGATGGTTGTGTTACTATGGCAACACTGTAACCAACAAAAAAAAGCGTGCGTGTGCGCTTGTATCCAGGAGCTGAAACCCAGCAGAGGTCAATCAGTGTCACGACGGCAGCGATGTTTAAAATCCAGCTCAACTCCACTTTTTCTGCATGGCGGTAATGTTTACACCATTTAACTATTTCTGTACATGATAAAAATATTTTACCTTCTCCAGATGTATTCAATTGATTAAAAAATATTTAATTGTAAATTAATCACACATTTTTTATCTGTTCAAAATGCACCTTAAAGGGAGATTTTTTTAAAAATATGCTCCAATCATAACATGGCAAACTGCAGCCCAACATGCAACAACAGCTGTCAGTGTGTCAGTGTGCTGACTTGACTATGACTTGCCCCAAACTGAATGTGATTATCATAAAGTGGGCATGTCTGTAAAGGGGAGACTCGTAGAACCCATTTACATTCACTGATCTGGAGGTCAGAGGTCATGGGACCCCTTTGAAAATGACCATGCCATTTTTTCCTCGCCAAAAGTTTGCGTACGTATTTAGCCTCCTTCGTGACAAGCTAGTATGACATGGTTGGCCCGTTACCACCTAAAAATCACAAGTTGCATTAATGGGTTAAAGAAATGATTGACATTAAAATGAATTTGCGTTAATGCGTTATCTAAATCAAAATGATTATCTTATTCCAAATCTAACAGTCACCAATACTCCAGCAATAGACTGAAAATAAGCTGTTTTACACAGTTTGTAGCAAACATGAGAGTCAAACTATGGTGGGCTCCTCACATTTTGCATTTCCTGCTCAACATCAGGAACTGACGTGCATCCAACGCACACACCGCCATGGAACATGTGAGGCAGTCTCAATTCAGTTTGTTGCTGCAACCCCGTATAAACTCACAAAGTGACCCCGATGACGACGGGCCAACACGTCAGCGAGCATTCACTTGATCCCTGCGGGGGCTGCGAGTGGGAATGAGAAGCAGATGGGGTGCGGGGCAGTTTCATTACAGCAAACGGAATAATACCAGGGTTAACCATCCCTCTTGAACATTTCTATTCAGCGTCCATGATAATGGGTCCCCCCTTGACTTGATTTTTCTGTCCTATTTGCGCTCCCCCCCCATCCAGCTCTATGCTCCTTTTTTCACCCTCCCTAATGGACTTATGCACAGAGCCAAACACACAGCTCTCCCACGGAAACCTTCTTCTCTACCATGTCAACTTTTAAGAGCTTATACCGCAAATATGCTCTTTTTTTTTGTTTGGGCAGAGTAAAATGGGAGTTTTTAGTTACAGTAAATGCACCGTGGAACACAAGCCGAGTAGGGCAAGGGTCATCTCGCACCCAACCAGCAGCCTCCAAATTAGGTCACAATGACAACGGACGTGGGAGGGGATTCTGCAAAACTTCACTCCAATTGGTTCCCACAATGTAATCACTACAAATGCAATGTGATATATCTGGCCTCATGCAGGAAGCAATATAAGATCAAATGTCCTCTTAGTTTTGTTTGTTTCCACGATTTGTTCTTATATTGTTAGTACCCACTGATTTCTGGGACTGCTTGTTCCTCTCTGAGATAAGAGAATATTTTACCAGTAGTCGAGAGCACGCTTACCAAGATAAGAAAAAAAACATCTTGTTTTCAGTCCACAAATTGTTTGTACAACGCAAAGAAGTTTTAAATTTGAGGAACATAAAAAAATGCATGAATATCATATAAACATATATGTTTTAGAGTAATTATAATTACTATAAATAAATAGAATAATAAATAAATTACTTAATTTGTGGGCTAGAGAAATTACTATTGATCCATTGATCCCCTTTTCCTTTGGATGATATTGTGTGTGTTCAGCTTCTGAATGGCTTACATACCGCTCTCAGATGCTATGAATTTTAGATCAATATCTATCTATCTATCTATTTATCTACTTATGTTCTTTTCTTACAGCATTTTTGGTGGCAGCTCTCCAATTCCTGGGCATCTGCCAGAGTATTTGGCACATCCAACACCTGCTCTTATGTAGTGTTTATGGGGCGTTACCTATGCTAATAATAAACAATCGTCCACATGCCTCCAATTTATGATGCACACCTGGTGTAAGAGCAGATTTTGTTGGTTAAGAACATTTAGTGCATCTGGAGTTGACTTCACTAATTTTTTCAATTAACAGAAAATGAAGAGAAATTGAAGTTGCTGCATGAGGTCCGTTGTTTAGGTTAAATACTCTTATTGTTGTGTACAGTATGTCCTCCACGGGAGAGAGGGATGTACGTATTGAGTCCAAATGAGAATGCTTGGGAGACTTTGGAGCTCTTTATTTAGTGTTTGTTAGCGAGCATTTAGTGCTACTGTGCGGCCAGATTTCCAACCTGTCAATCTCAGTCTTCCCTGCAGTGGGTGTGGCTTGAGAATTGTCTCCAGCCTCTCCTCATTGGTCTCACGCTGGCAGGAGGGGTGTGTCTGTGCTGTGCCAGCGGCTGACGTGGTGCAGTGCAGAAGGCCTTTTAGTGAAGCTCTCTCTCTCTCTCTCTCTCTCTCTTTTCCCCTGCTCTTTCCTTTTTTTCTAAACTTGAAATTTTGGAGGACGCAGTGGGATGGGAGGAGAGCTACTCCACACACACACACACACACACACACACACACACACACACACACACACACACACACACACACACACACACACACACACACACACACACACACACACACGCTCACACAGGCATGAACGACCGACATGACACACTGATTGTGTGCACGGGCGTGAAACTAACTTTTAACTTCGACAGTTGCATGTAGTGGTCGTTATGGATCCAATTTGTCAAACAAGCACTTTCAGGATGTAAAAGACTGCAGTGGCAACGAGAGACGAGCCCTCTGACTGCTGGATGATGTACTAGTAGTAAAGTAGTTTAATACATGCTTACACACGCACAAACACACCGCTGGACAAACAGCTTTACACCCATAGACTTAAATAATAATCAATGCAGCAATGAGTCTTTAATAAAATACACGGCTTATGAAATGCCCGACTGCAGATACTAATAACGGGGTCCGCTGCTGCTCTTTCTCCCACACACACACATTTATCTCGCCGTCTCTCACTCCGAGGCTGTCTCTTGTTTCTCATTCACACCGCTTAGACATTCTGTCCTCTTGTGTCTTCTTTCTTTCCTTTGTCACTCTCCGGCTCTCTCAATGTCGCCGGTTTTCTTTGCGACACCTCTGGTTCGGTTGGATTTCTGACATATGAACGTCCACAGACGTACCTTAAATTCTTTATATTCTACTGCAGTTTTACGTTAAGATTTCGATGAAGAATAGCAGAACCCCTCTGGACCCCTCAAAGTGGGGTCCAGTGGCACTCTCTCAGGGGCTCCGCGAAATAATTTGGTATAAATTATAAAATTGTGCTGTATCATTAAAAAGTACATATCTACAGACGGGGACTATTTACACCAAAAACTGACTCCAACGTGGAAAATTGCCTTTACAGATTAAGGTGCACGTTGGGCCTTCAGCCTCCATCGGCTTCTCACTTCTGTCTTCCTCTCTCGTCACTCTCCTGCAGCGTAACTCTTCCTCTGTATCGCTCTGCCTCTCTCACACATCACACGTCCTCTCTCATACCGTGTTGATTTCATGCTCCCGCTCCTCCTGTCCCCATGTAACCCTTCAGCTCTGCCTCTCCAATTGTCTCCTTCCCTCCATGACGCTCTCCCTCTCAGCCCTACCTACAGGTGATGAGCTCATCTCTGTGGTTGCCTTAGTCACCTAACAACACGTCTGAGACACCGGTGGAGGCACAGCGAAGAGAGGACCTGAACCTAAAAACACAGGAACAAAAGCACAGCGTAGATGTTGGTGATGTCATCGCAGAGCCCAGCTGAGCACGACAGGCCGTGATGACAGCAACCTCCGTCCTCCAACTCGCGATGACTCACTCCAGTGTTTCACCGAGAGAAAGGACGGACAGCCATTATATAGCTCTGGACTGGATGTGGAAGTGTGATGTGCAGTAAGGAAATGCTGGATGTTCCTGATGAATGTGAAAAACTTGTTGAAAGCCACCATAGGTCAGCTGGCACGACTCTACAAATAACAGCCACACATCGTAGAATAAAGAGGTCTGAGCTCAACCAAACACCAAAATACGGGACCAAGACTTTTTGTCCCACGTGCAGCATACGGTACTTCTGTCAGCAAAGCCTAATCACAGAGTAAATATGGGTATTATGCTTCACTGACATTTACATGCACAAAATATTCAGTTTTTTGCCATTACTCCCGAAAAAGACAATGTTCCTACTAAGCTGTTTACATGGCTAATGAAAATGAATATTCCACTAATATTCACGTTTACATGCAGCCGTGCATACTCTGATTAACGTAACCGGTGACGGCCTCCCTCTTTCATTCCTTCAACCTCTGCAAACTGTCGGCTAGTTGGTTTGTGTTCAACTCACAGAGCTGGACGTAAACAGCCGAGGCCGTGTGTCGCAAACTGCCGTAAAAACACCAATTGAGACACATATTCCGAATGCGCTTTATACATGTCCAAAGAATGCTCCTAAATCCTGAATAATATCGGCATATCCCACATGTATTAATCTGAAAATGCTCCATTCGGAATAAGGCCTAACTCAGAATATCCAAACGGAATATGCTGTTTACATGACCCGTATCAAATTCAGAATATTGTTATATTCGGAATAATAGTGGAATATTAGTGTGCATGTGAACAGTCATTGTAATTAATGGTGCCTTCAAAAGAAGCTTGTATTTACACGGAAAGTCGTGTACACGATATGCGTGGCGTTCAAGTGGTTAAGTCGTGAGAACTCCGCTGCTAAGCAACGGCAATATTAACGTTACTGTTCATAGCTAGAAGCCACAGAGGCTAACAACTTAGCAAGCTAGCAAGTGGGTAACATAATGCATTAAATGCAAAGGCATAATGACAGAGGAGAAAGATGAGGCCGTTGGGAATATCAACATTTTCCTCAGACATGTAAAATTACTAAGAAAAACAATATACGGCTAAATTTACAATATATTAACTTATTATGAAAAAATAACTTCCACCATTTCTGTCAACATGAAAAAAACACGTCACAAGTCGGAAATTTCAGAAACTTTCCACTTCCGAGGTCGTGAATACGACATGACGGGGCGTTCACATGGGCCCAACTCGTAAACACGGTAAACACGACCCCATTTGAAGGCACCAATACTCCTATAAAATCAACCACAAGTCCAATATCAACAGCCAGCGTTTGAGCAACCATCACAACTATGACCCCTTTAAAAATATAAAATGTCCCATCACTACAACCTCTCTGTGCCCAATTGACCCCATAAAAGCCATGGGCAGGATATTTTGTGAGTTAGTAAAACTACAAAATGAACTATTGGCTGTTATCTGGTTTTACAAAGTAAAGCGTGATGTGTCTGTTGGTCCATAAACAATCGTTAGCATAGCGTTAGCACGTCATCATCTACCTATATAGCTGTCTGTCAGTGCTGGACAGCTAACGCCAACAGATCGAAAACCAAATCCCTCCCTTGTACGTCACATTAATATTACTATCACTTGACATATTTCCGCAGCTTGTCCTGTCAGTCTTGCAACATTAACTAACGCAATGTTAGCTCAGCGGCTAAAGGGGAGACTGAGAGCCAACAGGATCAATTTAGATTTTTGCATGATTAAAAATAAAGAAAAGGTCATTTTATCACATGATGTGAAATACAGCAGGTTTTCTAGACACAGATGAACTTTGAATTTGACTATAAGTAAAATACTGATAGAGCATCTGTCAGTGGCTCAAACAGTTAGAACATTAGCAGCACACACACACCATGTGCTTTCTCCCACAGCATTGAAACAGGACTAACTGCCTCCAGACACCTTTAATTTACCAAAACAAACACACTTTCTCATTGTTTTACTGTCAATCTTCTGCTCCAGGTTAGTTCCTGTTAGCTGTCAGAAAGCGCGTCGAATAATTTCAATAGCTCTCGCTAGCATGATTGACACATGCAACATCTGGCGGTAAGACGACTGTCAACCGTCGGATCTCACGCGTCATTCATACAAATGATGTTTGACTGTAGTGCACTTTCTTCCCTGTCAGACCATACCGACGGTTTCTATTTAAATGAATCTGACAGACTGAGTCTTGTTCATTTTTCCACCATCTGACTACAGTAAAGGAATAAACGCCTCTAGGAACAAATAGAGCGAATCACCTCACAGCTGGATGTTTTGGCTGTGACATTCTAAGAGGTCACAGTACATCGAGAAACGCCGCATGGTTGAGCAAGACTGGAAAAAATAGGCGATTCAATGAGGGTAATTTGTTTTTCATGCCACTTCTTCAAAAAAATAATAGCTGCCAAACTCCTGACTGTAAACAAACCAAATGATTTTAGGCTGTTCAGAAAATCCCTCCTTAATAAAATGCTCTCTCTCTCTCTCTCTCTCTCTCTCTTTCACAGCGTAGTGATGATGGGACAATCACTGACGTTATGGACAACAAGGTAGGTGGGGACATCTGTGCATTTCTCTAATCCCTTGAGCAATACTGAGAATAACAATTTCCCCCCAAAAATATATTTAAACACAGCCTTAATCTTGCATCTGTCAAACTGTAAAAACAATTCAGTAATGTCCTATGTGCCCAACGCCGGACGACAATAGGGATTTTAAATTGTCATCCTTTATATATTCACCACTTCTTTCTAGTACACTGACTTGGCAACAGTCAATTTGTTTGGGCAAGCAAATACACAACAGGTTTCTTTTAATTAGGTGGGTTAACTGCATATATTCATTTCTTATACACCTATTTCTGGCCATCTTGGCTACACAACACGCTGAGCAACTGATTTGAAATGTGACGGTTTTACTTTTATCAACAGAAACTCTTTGATTGTTCAGCCACCAATAAAAATGAGCCGGTTGTCGTTCTGAATTATATAACATTATCTGTGATTTGGCAGATCACACGTGGAAAAGCATGTGAAGAACAAACATGAGACACATTTCTACTCACATGGAAAGAGCAAGAGTGCGTGGCTTAGCGAGCGAAGCCAAGTTTATACCCAGAGGAATTGCTGGTAACGGGTATGGCAGGGGGGGTTAACAGCGCTGTGATCAAACCCACTTACATCTTTTTACGGATTGGGCTCCGTTGGGCTGTTGATCAAGGAGTGTTTAGAAATACAACGTAGTAGGTCATCCCAGTGTGAGGGGAATGTCGTCTAATGAACAAGATATTTCATCAGACTGTGTGAATACAGATTGTGTGACAGCTTGACTTAGAGAAAGCAGTATCTATAACAGACACTAAATGCTTTTCAATTAATTGGCCCACCTGTAGGGACTGAGTGTGTATACCTGTCAAAGGTCGGAGACACTGATGAACAGGTGCATTAAACAGACACAGTAAATCTGTGTCAGAGGCTGTTTATCACAACCGGCATGATGCAAGATAAGAAATGGTACTTTAATCTCAACCTACGGGCTGTCAGTCAATATCTGATTGTAACTGGTGCTGGGAGCCACAGTATCTCTGTTCTTGGAATTGTCATAGTAATGGGTTACTTTCTCCTTGCTTATCACTTTCATTTTCATCATCAGCACCACCAATAGTTATGTGTACGTTATTTAGGACAAACCCAAATCAAACCATTATTATTTCCATACGCAATACAGAGTAGAACACAATTAGAGGCCAATCAATTCTAGATGTATGTTTGTAGGGATACGCCGATCCAACTTTTCCTCTCCCAATACCTCAATTTAGGGTATGAACCAGTACCTAGTGCTAATCTGCATGACTATATGTAGATCTAACTGCACAGAACTCACTAGAATATTTTCCTGTCAGGTAACGTGAGGTCAGTGATTGCTGTGCGTTGGCAGCCCCTCGGTGACTGAATGAATGTAACCAGGAAGTTAACTTTTTTGTCCACCTGCCACTGGATTCCCAAAATCTACCAGCCGCTCAATAGATTACCAGTGTTTTTTTGGCTGGTGAGTGAAGCAAATCTAGCAGCCACTTGCATATTATACCAGCATTTGGCTGGTGGCTGGTGCTAATTTCCAACCCTACTTGAGGGAATTCAGTGAATTTTATAATAACATTGACAAATAAACTGAATTTAATGTGGATGGGTCAAGTCATTGCCGATACACAAGACGCTTAATCGAGAGGCGAAGTCCCTCCCCTTCCGGTGGACAACCATGGGACCTTATTTCTATTATTTTGAATTGCTCCATGAATCACACAGATGATGTTTGTCTTGTTTGTATTTAAAACATACATTTTGCAAGTCGAGAAAAGTCTCCGTTTGTTGTAAAACTGTTGAAGTATCAGACTGTGAAAATCCGTAATTAAAAAGACGACACACCCAACAGTCGCGTAAGTGACGTCTCTCTCTCTGAAGCTACGATGTCTGTGTGTTTCCTACTGGGATGGGATGTAACGTTACTCACACCAGCAACGAGTCTTGCTCGTTCTTTCTCTTCCCGGCTGATAAAAGACCATGAGTCGCTGGATAAAACACATCAGGTGAGATGACGTTTCATTTGTGTGTGGAACACAGCTGAGTTAGCTAGCTAGCTAGTGTTGGTGACGTATAATGTGAAAGACGAGAGATGTAGTTCACTGAGTGGTTTCACACTAAACTAAATGATACTACAAACTGGGACTTTATTGACTTGCAAAATTATGTTTTAAATTGACAAACATTATGTGTGATTCATAGAACATTCAAACGGGGTCAAAAAAATATTTGTCTCTTGACGTTGACTACCGTATATATTTTTTCCAAAATAAGGTCCCATGGTGGTCCACCGGAAGAGGAGGGACTTCGTCTCTCTATATGGACGGTGCCGGCACCAACACCAAACCAAAAGCAGTAAGACCAATTATGTAGAATGCACTGATATCTGATGGGAGACATGCAACTCCCAACTTATTAAGTTCAAACTTAAAGATAGGGTGGACGATGTTGTAAAGCTAGCATAATGTGAAAATAGCATCGCCTCAGGAGCTCTGTCTAAACCCCCCCACCCTCCCCTCGGGGCATCTTCCAAGGCAACGTTTTTACAGGATTACAGCAGCTACAGATGACGGCTCTTTTCCGCTCCTCTTTCAGAGCTCATCAGTAATGGATCGCTGTCGGGGTTAAAGACTATTTCAACCAATAGAACAAATAGTGTAGACTGGAGAGCATCGTCAACCCTGCCTTTAAACGTTATGGCATGATCTACCCGATAATAAACCTATATGACAACGTACTGTATGAAATGTACTGTTACCTGAGACAATGATGGAATAAACCAGAACACTTGGTAGATGATACACCGGCCTACAAGAGCAAGTAGAGTTTCCTGTTTAAACTATGGACTGTTTATGTGTTTATACTGTAATTATGACATGTGCATATGCTCTGTTTATGATCATATCTCTACACCCGTGCTATATTATGCAGTGCAACATGAAGGCACAACACACTGCCATAAATCAAACTAGCCCTCTCCCTTCAGGAGGTTGTGCAGGGTGCTGTGAGGACACTCAGAGGGTTGACTGTAGAGGAGCCTCCAGTTCAGGGCCACTGGGTTCATCAGCACCAAAGTTCATATTCTGAATCAAAAAGAACCACGCCTGACTGTTTACAGCAGTTACACGCCTACCTACCGCACTGGCAGGACATCCAGTTATAAGTCTCTGCTACATACACAGCACTGTGCGCGTCTATCTGTCTGTCTGCCTGCAGTAAGTCTGTCTCTCTCTGTGTGTGGGGGGGAGGAGGAGGAGGAGGAAGAGGAGGCATCACCAGGGGAACGTTCCGCCTTCATCACAGAGAGAGAGAGAGACGCACAAATCAAAGTGTAGAAACAACGTCGGACTCTGAAAGTTGCTCTCAAACACGAGCAACGCCGACCGGGAGCGGACCCACCGGCGGCGGTGGAGGAGTTTTAACGGACGGCCAGCAGCCCGGAGATGAGCTGTGACACGGTGGGGGCGCACAGGAAAAACACTCCCCCCTCCACCCCCCAAATGTTCCCCCTTCTCGCCAGCGACGTAACAACATGTCGGCAAAGGACGGCCATGTTTTGCTGGTTATGTCGACACGGGGAGGAGGAAAAGTAGACACGGTGTTTCTCTGCTCTCTTCTTCTCCCTCTGCGGTACCGACGGTACCACCGGTACCGGAGAGGGACTCACACACACGGGGGGGGGGGAGAACACGTCCAATTAACAAGTTGGCGGACACATTGTGTGGTTCCGCAGGTGTAAACGTGTAACCGTATAAACGTGTAACCGTGAAGGTGCACGCAAAGTTCATTCGGCTAGACAAGTTAAAATATTAATAGAGAGGCGGGAGGCTGGTAGGAGCTCTAGAGGACACAGAGAGATAGAGACACAAGAGGCAGGCTCAATAACAACTAGCTGCTTTAACTTGAGGGACTTTCTGAAGGAGGAGGAGGAGGGGGGCGTTAGAGAGAAAGAGGAAGAGTTTAATCATTTCTTACCTGCCCACCGGTTTTGGCGCGATGCTCCGGTAGTGCGGTACGATCCCAACGAGACTGCTAAAGCAAGCGATCAGGTTTTAAACGCGCTCCAATAAGCGAGCAGACAACAGGCGACAGGAAAGAGAAAACTGGCGATCACAAGGAGGATCTACGCCAAAAGCCACATGATCGCCGACGTCAGAGTACGTATTTGCATGCCGTACCGGAGCGCCGGTGTCCGTCCACAGCGGCTCCATGGTGTTTACAGCCGGGGAAAGTTCACAGACACGGGGAGGAAAGTGGAACAACTGTGTGTCCTCTGTGCAGGAGGGCTGCTGATGCTGGCTCCATGAAGCAGGCGTTATAATGAATGAACTGCGTCTTGTTGTCCTCAACTTGTCTGCCTGCCTCTCCGCTCGGAGCTCATTGAATATTAAAGTAGCAGAGGGGGGCGTTTGTTAAGCCCACCCCCTAAAACTAGTCCCACCCTCCCTGCTTCACCCCGCTCTCTCTCTCTCTCTCTCTCTCTATCTATCTCTCTCTCTCTCTCTCTCTATCTCTCTCTCTCTCTCTCTCTCTCTCTGTGTGTGTAGGCTCTGCATGTGATGTGAGGTGAGGAGTTGCTGCAGTGTGCTTCCTCAAGTGGAAGCTGCAGTGGGGGGATAACTGCATCATCACACACACACACACACACACACACACACACTGAAAACACACTCAACATCTGGATCCACAAAGGTTAGCCTGAGGTCAGCTGATGCTCACAGTGAGTACTGGTGAGACAACCTGCCCTGAAGTGACACAGACGGGCTCAATGAGCTCACACACAACAGTGACCTCCACTGGATCCTCTTTAGAACTGATTTTGACCTTGGCCCATGCATGCATCCCATTCTTCATGCAGCATTCACCAAACTCTAAATATGAAAGGATCTCAGATAAAGTGTTATTTTAATAAAGTGGGAAGTTTTCACAGAGGCCAGAGGGCAGGTTTAAAGGAGGCCTCAAGATAATAAGATAAGAAAAGATAAGATATTCCTTTATTAGTCCCATAGTGGGGAAATCTGCAGTGTACAGCAGCAAAGGGAGATAGTGCAGAAACAAGAAGCATCAGTAAAAAACTAAAATCAAGATACAACATAATGCAAAAAGCAAAACAAAAGTAGACAGACATATAAAATATGAATAATTTAAATAGAAGTAATATAAAAAACAGGAACAATATATACAGTATTGACAATAAAACAGGCTATTAACACAATTGCACAGGTGGAAATATGATATTGCTCAGTGATTGGAATGAAATTGCACCTTAAAGTATTGCACAGTATGATTGAAGTTGCACCTGAGTAGTATTGATAGACAGTCGGTATACAGTATAGTGCAGTTATTGTCAGTTTTTGGTGTGTATATGGTCTACTGGGAGCAGTGCTGGTTGTGGAGTCTGACAGCTGCAGGAAGGAAGGACTTGCGATAGCGCTCCTTCACACACTTCTGATAATAGAGATGATTAAGACATCATCACATGCAAAAGGTAGAGCAGATTAAAGCAGCAGTGGGTAGAAATGAAGCAAATATGATTAAAAAAGTAATTTTTATAAACCCGTCACTATATTCTGACAGTATTGCATGAGACAGGTAATCTCTCTGGTGTCCTTCGGTGCTCCTAACGGCATCTGCAAGATTTCGCGGACCGGAGGAAAACAACCTATCAGAGCCGAGCCGGAGTCAAACGGTCAAACTAGGCAGCGCTGATCAAATATGAATCAATATTCTGTTACTGCAATGCCTATTTCTCTCCTCAGATGTTCTCAGAATCATCTTGTAGTGCACTGTTTAGCTGTAAAATGAGAAAGTTTTGTGACCCAGCAGCCATGTTGGGATCAGCTGAGCAAATACTAAGCACCGCCCACCAGCTGGAGCACAGCAAATAGGAACGCTCTCTCTCTCTGAAATGACCTGTGATTGGCCAAAGTCTCCCGTCACAGGCTAGATATTTTAAAGCCTGAAAACAGAGCCATGAGGAGGAGCAGAAGTCTAGATTTCACTTAGAACACTTGAATTCCAATATGCTGAAAGGTTATTACGGAATTTTTGCCCCAAAATTCCCAAAACATTCTGCCTACTGCAGGTTTAATTGCATGAATGTGTTGCATAAAATGTTGTACTTTTTGTAGTGTATAGGCCAGGGGTGTCATACTCAGTTTAGTTCATGGGCCACATACAGCACAGTTTGATCTCAAGTGGGCCGGACCAGTAAAACCACTGCATAATAATAACTTATAAATAACAAGACCTCCAAATTGTTCCCTTTCTTTTAGTGTAAAGAAGTCCATTCTGAAAACATTCACAATTAATGAACATTTACTAAACAGATGATGAGCAGCCTGAGATGTCTCGCTGATTTCTCGGTTATGAAAACCCCCCCAAAAAAACTGTTTCCTCAAACCTGACAACAATTAAACTGTCTTCTCTGTTTTCACTTGGCCTTGCAAGTTCTTGTATTTTTCGCCATGATGAGTCTGATAGTGGTGCCGAATATTATATTCTTTGAGTACTGAAAGGTGCTGTGAACACACCGAGCACACTGGCTTCCCATCTACCTCTGTGAAGAAATAGGAGCTGGTTCATTTCTCTTGGAAAACCAGACACTCTCTATCAGCTTTACATTTTCCACTCCTGCATGAACAGCAGCCGACACTTGACAGTGTTGTGTCACGTAGCCTGTACATGAATACGTAGGATCTATATTAGGAATATTTTTTAATTTTCATGTTATTGAAAAATTCAAATGAATGACTTTGTCAAAATTAACGCGATAATAACTTGTTGACGCAAATTAGTTTTAATGGCACTAATTTCTTTAACGCATTAACACAACTTCGGTTACGATTTTTAGGTTGTAGCAGCTCAGTTTTAAAGCTAGAGTGAAGATACTGGCATCATATGAAACTAGAGAACCTAATGAATCCATCGGTATCAACCAAGTCATACTAGCTTGTCGGGCGGTAGGAGGTAAAATAACGCTCCAAACTTACGCTACATTCTGGTGAGGAAAAACTGGCATGGCCATTTCAAAGGGTTCCCTTGATCTCTGGCCTCCAGACATGTGAATGAAAATGGGTTCTATGGGTACCCACGAGTCTCCCCTTTACAAACATGCCCACTTTATGATAATCACATGCAGTTTGGGGCAAGTCATAGTCAAGTCAGCACACCGACACACTGACAGCTGTTGTTGCCTGTTGGGCTGCAGTTTGCCATGTTACGATTTGAGCATATTGTTTTATGCTAAATGCAGTACCTGTGAGGGTTTCTGGACAATATCTGTCATTGTTTTGTGTTGTTTATTGATTTACAATAATAAATATATGCATACATTTGCATAAAGCAGCATATGGGCCCAGTCCCATGTTGATAAGAGTATTAAATACTTGACAAATCTCCCTTTAAGGTACATTTTGAACGGATAAAAGATGTGCGATTAATTTTCAATTAACTCTGGACAATCATGCAATTAATTGAGATTAAATATTTTAATCCATTGACAGCCCTACTTTTAATATGAAGAATGTTTCCAAGGTTAGGAATACCAGCTGCCTGCCACAAAAACATGTGTTAAGATAATAACTGAGTGGTAGAGAATGTGTTTGTGCGAGAGCGACAGCATGTCTTTATATCGTTTCAGCCGTTATTTATCTCGTAGCCAGCTTGTTCAGTTTCTGATTGACCGAATGTAGTGTAGCTGTCCCTGATGTCACGAGTTAAACTGAGTTTATTGTTGTTGATATTCTGCTGGACTATTTTTAATACTATTATATTTGCTCTCAGACAATATTCCCCCGGCTAGATGAAAAACAAACATAAAAGGAGAGCTGATAAATTTCCCGTCTCCAACAATATTATGAAGGAAAAAAATGACGAAACGTCAGAACATAGTTGAGATCAAGAGCAGGTTATTTCTCCAACCTTGTTTTTCAAAGACTACTTTACCGCCTCAATGTTTTACCATGTTGTTGATTCTCGTCTCTTTTGGCCCTGACATCAAAACCTCTTATGAGGGTTAAGAATTTCTAATATTCTTATTTCGCGTCTTTTGTGAAGTTGTCTGTCTGCTCTGATCCTTTCACATAAAATTCCTTTACAAGCGCGTATCTGAATGAGTTAAAGTGGTCAATTTATCTCTCGGTTGTCAGGTCACCGACGCTTTTTCTCTGTTAGTTTAATCAAGACTTGCAGCGATACAATTTAATCTTGATTTCTTATCTCCAATAAATGCTTTCATCCAAAGAGGCGTCTGCTTTGTTGATCTCTTGGCCGTAGGTCCTGCAGAACACATTTCATTGAACATGTAGACCAATCTGCTCTCTTTTAAAGGTATGTGATGAAGTGCCTTCTTAGTCTCCCACAGGCCTCAGAGAAATACTCAATAGGAGGACAAAAATCTGAATATGAAAGAGACGTTTTCTCGCCAGTCTGGATATTAAGTTCTCCATCGGAACTCGGGCCAGACAGAATCAGTTTGATCAGTTTGGACAGAACATCACAGCCTAGGGTCAGATTTCACCTCCACAGGGCAGAGCAAGCAGGCAGTCATATCTTTAAACCATATACAGAACATTTACATGACTTCAACATTGTTCTGATAATGTCAAACTTAGCAAAGCAGTCTGTTTGTATGCACAGTGCTGTTTCAGGCATGGTCCAATATTGTGCCGACTAACGGATGCTGGCGGTATTATTACACCTGCAAACACATGTCCAGAACTGAGGTTTGGAAAAACTTATTTGTGACTTATCAAATAAGAACAATGGAAAAGCTTTGTGTTCAACCAATTTCTGAATGTTAATCCTGAACACTTGAAGGACAAAAACACAGGACAACATGTGGCAAACATCAGCTTCAGTCAAAAATACACCCAATAATTGAATTTTTCTTTTCTATAAAAAAAAAAGTGCCTCAAAGCATTTCGGAATGTGGAGATGTGTTTTGGAAGTAAAAGTCAGTCTTCGTTTTTTACATCAGCATTTGGGGCACTTCCAAGGCTTGGATTGGCATGAAACTCTCCAGGTTAAATCATCAGTATAAAAACAAGCAACTGTGTTGGTGTTATGTTTCTGTACACCAAAAGCGTGGACTCAATTGCAGACACAACAAAAGTCTTTTGAAGGTGTAACAAAATTAATTTATTACACTAAATATAATAGGACTGTGAACAGGACTGGATTTCCTGGAGGGAAGGATCCAGATCGAGGAGGAGCAGCGTGCAGGAGTGAGCAGGCAGGTAGTTCCAGGAAGCAGCAATAGCTGACAGGTGAACAGACCTGAACAGAGGACAAAAATAGTGTGAATCCACAAATCCGAAAACACGAGCATGAGCAAGTCAAAAAAGCCAAAAACACAAGGGAGCCTGAATATGTAATGTACCACTGTGGGTGACGGAACGATCTGGCGATGAGTGGCAGGAAGACTGGGGTATATATACTGCAGGTGTGTGTGATGATTGCTTGATTGTTTTCAGCTGCTCCAGCAGTGCCCGCCAAGAGGAGGAGGAGGAGAAAGGCCACACCTCCCAACACACTGACAGACTAGACAAACAGGGAAAAACACACAGGAGACAAAAGGGCAGGGAAACAGAGGAAACACAAGGAAACACTAGGCTGCCAAGATGATAACATGACAGTACCTCCCCCTCAACGAGAGCCTCCAGGCGATCTTCCAGGTTTCTCAGGATGAGCCTGATGAAACTCCCGAACCATGTCAGCATCCAGGATGCGGGAACGAGGTACCCAGGAGCGCTCCTCTGGGCCGTATCCCTCCCAGTCCACCAGATACCGACAACCCCGGCCTCGGCGTCTAACATCCATTAGTCGTCTGACCGTATAAGCCGGCTGATTGTCAATGATCCGGGCGGGAGGAGGGGGATTGGTCGGAGGGACCAGAGGACTGGTGAGAACCGGTTTCAGCTGGGAAACGTGAAACGATGGATGAATCCTTAGAGATTTAGGCAGGATGAGTCTGACAGTGGAAGGGTTAATAATTCTCTCAATCTCAAACGGTCCAATGAAACGGGGAGACAGTTTTCTGGAGTCAGTTTTCAAAGGAATGTCTCTGGAGGACAACCAAACTCTCTGACCTGGGATGTAGACAGGAGCCGGGGTCCTGTGACGATCCGCGATCCTCTTGTTTCTCTCAGCCGTACGAAGTAAGGCAGCCATAGTGTCCTTCCAGACCTTGCGACAGCGTCGAAGGTGGTGCTGCACAGATGGCACAGCCAACTCCTCCTCTTGTGCTGGAAACAGTGGAGGCTGGTACCCTAATGAGGCTTCAAAAGGAGAAACACCAGTGGCAGCAGAAGAGAGAGAATTATGCGCATATTCAATCCAACATAACTGAACTCCAAGAAGATGGATTAATAGCAGCGACACAACGTATGGCGGATTCCAAATCCTGATTAGCCCTCTCTGACTGTCCATTCGTCTGAGGGTGGAAACCAGAAGACAGACTGACAGTGGCTCCAAGGGCTTGACAAAAAGACTTCCAAACCTGAGAGATGAACTGAGGACCACGGTCTGAGACGATGTCCACAGGAATACCATGCAGACGAAAAACATGGTTAGTCAAGAGATCAGCCATCTCATGTGCTGAAGGCAGCTTGGGAAGACCAATGAAATGAACGGCCTTGGAGAACCGATCAACAATGGTAAGTATCACTGTCTTACCATTAGAAGGAGGAAGACCAGTGACAAAGTCCAATGCGATGTGGGACCAAGGGCGACCAGGTATGGGTAATGGGCGGAGCAACCCCACAGGCGGCCGATGAGATGTCTTTCCCCGGGCACAGACTGTACAGGCGAGGACGTATTCCTTGACGTCCCTCTCCATTGTGGCCCACCAGAAGTGTCGTCTGAGGAGTGACAAAGTCCTACTCATCCCAGGATGGCAGGCGAACCGGGAAACGTGTCCCCACTGCAGGACCTGGGAGCGAACTGACACAGGAACAAACATTCGATTAGCGGGGCCAGTACCTGGATCCGGTTCTTCACGTTGAGCCTCCCGAACCGCTGACTCAACCTCCCAGGTTAACGTCCCCACCACCAAGGCTGCCGGCAGAATGGTGTCTGAAACACTTGGTGACTCCTCTGATGAAAACTGCCGGGATAACGCGTCAGGCTTGATGTTCTTGGAACCAGGATGGTAAGTAATGGTGAAGTCGAATCGACCAAAGAATAAAGCCCACCGAGTCTGGCGGGAATTCAGTTGTTTGGCTGACTGGATGTAAGCAAGATTCTTGTGATCAGTCCATACAATAAACGGGATCTCCGAACCCTCCAACCAGTGTCTCCATTCCTCCAGGGCCAACTTCACTGCTAACAGCTCACGATTTCCCACGTCGTAGTTGCTCTCAGCTGGAGACAGGTGTTGAGAGAAGAAAGCACAGGGATGTAACTTCTTATCTGGTCTGGAGCGTTGGGAGAGAACAGCCCCCACACCAATGTCCGAGGCATCAACCTCCACCACAAACTGAAGAGAAGAGTCAGGTTGCACCAGGATAGGTGCGGACGTAAAGCGGTCCTTTAATAAGGCAAACGCCTGGTCCGCCTCAGGAGTCCAGCGAAAAGGAACAGCGAGGGATGTGAGCTTGGTCAGTGGTGCAGCAATTCTGCTGTAATCTCGGATGAACCGGCGGTAGAAGTTGGCGAATCCAAGGAAGCGTTGTAAGAGCTTTCTGGAGGATGGTTCAGGCCACTCTGCCACCGCCTTGATCTTGTCCGGATCCGTCTTCACCTGCCCACTCTCAATGATGTAACCAAGGAATCCAACAGAGCTTACGTGAAACTCGCACTTCTCAGCCTTCACAAACAGCTTGTTCTCCAGTAGTCTCTGGAGCACTTGGCGCACATGAAGCTGATGTTCTGCGAGATCAGAGGAAAAAATCAAAATGTCATCCAGGTAGACAAACACAAACCGGTCCAAAAAATCTCTCAAAACATCATTAACCAGTGCTTGAAACACTGCAGGAGCGTTAGTCAGTCCAAAAGGCATCACTAAGTACTCGAAGTGACCCAGTGGTGTGTTGAATGCTGTCTTCCATTCATCTCCTTCCCGAATCCGTACCAGATGGTACGCGTTTCGCAGATCCAGCTTGCTGAAGACAGTGGCTCCCTGTAGTGGTTCAAAAGCAGAGCTGATTAATGGCAGAGGGTACTTGTTCTTTACCGTGATATTGTTTAACCCTCGAAAATCAATACACGGGCGGAGAGTCTTGTCTTTCTTGCTAACAAAAAAGAATCCTGCCCCTAGAGGCGAAGAGGAAGGTCTGATGAGGCCTGCAGCCAGAGAGTCATTAATGTAGGTCTCCATAGCACCTCTCTCAGGACGTGACAGATTGTACAGGCGACTTGAAGGCAGAGTGGTACCAGGTAGCAGCTCAATAGCACAATCATATGGACGATGAGGTGGCAAGGATAACGCTCTCTCCTTACTGAAAACCTCCCCGACATCATGATATTCAGTAGGCACAGCAGACAAGTCAGGAGGGACACAGGGCGGAGAAGCAACACTGATCTCTACAGGAGGTAAAGCCGACTGCAAGCACGAGGAATGACAAAAACTACTCCATCCCATAATCTTACTGGTCGACCAGTCGATCTGAGGGTTGTGTAGTTTTAACCACGGGTGTCCGAGAACAAGAGGAGTCTTAAGGGCAGAGAAAACAAAAAACTGTATTAGCTCACGGTGGTTACCAGACAGAATAAGAGACAGAGGTTCAGTGCGGTGAGTGACTAACGCTAAAGACTTGCCGTCTAAAGCACAGACTCTGACAGGAGTCTCAAGGGGTTCAATGCTGATGCCAGCCTGAGAGACTAACTCAGCATCTAGAAAACTCTGCTCTGCACCGGAGTCAATCAACGCTAACAAGGGCAAGGACATTGTACTCATACACAGTTTAGCAGGTATTTGAGTACGAGGTCTAGTGTTGGTGGGGACATCAATCTTACTCACCAGTATCCCCACAGCTACTGGTGAGCCCGCTCTTTTGGGCGGAGAGGACATGCAGCAAAGAAATGTCCGACTTGACCACAGTAGATACACTCACCCGCTCGGATCCGTCTCTGACGTTCAGCGGGAGTGAGATTAGCCCGGCCCACCTGCATGGGTTCATCAGAGTGAGCAGAGGAGCTGGGGCCGGAGCCGTGAGTCTCTGACGGGCCGGAGACAACTCTTGCGAGAGTAGGAGTAGCAGCAAAGGAGTTCACGGGAGTGTGGGATTTGTAGTTCTTCTCCCGGCGTCTCTCCCGCATACGGTTGTCCAGTCTTATAGACAGATCAATAAGAGCATCAAGGGAGTTAGTTTCATCACGGACAGCAAGTTCATCCTTTAACTGCTCACACAACCCGTGTAGAAAAACTCCTCTTAATGCCTCGTCATTCCATCCAGCCTCCGCAGCCAGAATCCGGAACTCCACAGAATAATCCGCCACATTTCTTTGATTCTGTCGTAGGTTAAGCAAATGTTTAGCAGCATCTCCAATACAGACAGGGTGATCAAACACTTTCTTCATTTCACTCAAGAAACGATCATAGGACACAGAATTTATTTCCCCTCCTCCCAACATCGCTTCAGCCCAGTCCAGTGCTCTCCCTCTTAACAGTCCTGTAACATACGCTACCTTGGCTTGATCTGTGGTGAAGGTGACTGGTTGTCGGGAAAAAACCAGAGAACATTGGAGCTGGAATCCTTTACATCTTCCCAAATCACCGGCATATGGTTCAGGTGGGGGAACAGGTGATTCTCTGAGTGGCTGAGGCGGAGGAGGAGAAGGCAGAGCGGGGGATGGGGCTAATTGGCCTGAGATTGTCTCCAAACATTTCCCCATCTGAGAAATTTGGATACCTAAGGCTTGTTGGGTCTCCAATAAACCCTGAAGTAACTGGTGATGGTGTGATAATAAATTATCATGGCTGGAAACAGCCTCCTGAATTGTATTTGTGTCTGCTGAGTCCATTTTGTGGGCCAGATCGTTCTGTTATGTTTCTGTACACCAAAAGCGTGGACTCAATTGCAGACACAACAAGTCTTTTGAAGGTGTAACAAAATTTATTTATTACACTAAATATAATAGGACTGTGAACAGGACTGGATTTCCTGGAGGGAAGGATCCAGATCGAGGAGGAGCAGCGTGCAGGAGTGAGCAGGCAGGTAGTTCCAGGAAGCAGCAACAGCTGACAGGTGAACAGACCTGAACAGAGGACAAAAATAGTGTGAATCCACAAATCCGAAAACACGAGCATGAGCAAGTCAAAAAAGCCAAAAACACAAGGGAGCCTGAATATGTAATGTACCACTGTGGGTGACGGAACGATCTGGCGATGAGTGGCAGGAAGACCGGGGTATATATACTGCAGGTGTGTGTGATGATTGCTTGATTGTTTTCAGCTGCTCCAGCAGTGCCCGCCAAGAGGAGGAGGAAGAGAAAGGCCACACCTCCCAACACACTGACAGACTAGACAAACAGGGAAAAACACACAGGAGACAAAAGGGCAGGGAAACAGAGGAAACACAAGGAAACACTAGGCTGCCAAGATGATAACATGACAGTTGGAAAACATCTGGTTCTTAAAAAAGTTAAAAGATATAAGAAGCTTATGTAAATAAAAAAAAGACAAGGAGAGAAATGAGTTATGACTCCCGAGGTGCATTTTGGAATGAAACATCACACATAAAAATCTGTTGTGAGCCATCGCAGCCAACGGTGAGCCACAGCTTTAGTTTATGAGACACAAGAATAAATCCATCAGCGTAAATCTGTTCACTTTCAGACTACGGATGACAACGGTTCAGTGTTTTGTTCCAAAAAAGTGCAAAAAAGAAGAATTTTTAATTCGCCACAGCTTTGATTCATGCCTCTGACTTGCTTCTCCATAGTAACGGTGACTCATGAGTATTTTAATATTCAGAGCAGTTTTTTTTTTTCAACTATAATCTTTTGATTTTTAAGTGGGTGATGGTCATTCCGGTCAGTTCCTTTACTGCCATTTCTACCACAGTCTCCCGCCCTGCAGCGATGCAAAGGACAACGTCTTTTAGGGGCATTTTTTTTACCTTTTGAAAGATCACATCCAACCTACAAGTGCACTTTAATAGACTGAGCTACTTTTAATTCTGCACACCACCAACAGCTCTACTCTGCACCTTTAGAGACTGATTTTACTGTATTCTACAAACAATGTACAGCTTTATTCTGCACTTTAGTCTATTTTCAAAAAACTCTCTACCTCAGTTCTTATCCCGCATTATATTCCATATTTGACATTTCTTAATCCCTTGGTCTCTACTGTATATCTCCTATATTTTATTATCCATCACTTTTTGCACTATATTCACATTTTTTGTAGTCCCGTATCTCAGTTGTTACCCTGCACTATACTCATTCTTAACTGTTTTCTTCATCTCCTGGTATTTTTATATCTGGTATATTTTCTTTCTACTTTCTACTACTCACTTGTGCCATTTTACTAACATGTTTGCACTATGGAACTGAGATGCTGGAAACTTAAAGTTACTATCTATCTATCTATCTATCTATCTATCTATCTATCTATCTATCTATCTATCTACAAGTTGATTACTTGAAAATACTGATGAAGGAAGGAGGGAAGAGTGAGCTTGATTAAGGTGAACATAGGCTACAAGGCTATATGAATTTGTGTTACCGTACAGACTTGGTTGTGTCTTTTTCCTAATGAATTTGTTAGAAAATAGTTAAATCTCTATCCTAGATTTTCCCTTCAAATTTCCCTTGAGCAGGAATAAAGGTAGAACAACACTTTATAATCCCATAGACTGAATGATGTATCTGTATAAATGTGACTAAAATAGAAAGTCACTAGATGGTGCTACATGGCTGGAAAACCTCTCCTGTGTGGGATCCCTAAACCTCCTCGCTGAGACTGAACTGGACGAGTTGTATGCTTGTTATCTGAAGCACATTTATGGTGGAAGTGCTACCAGCTTTCAGTGCATCCAATAATAACTTATAGCATTGCTTATTAGCTTATATTAATACCGTCTTGGAACAGACTTATAGCCGCTGTCACTTAAGGTTTTTCCAGATCATTTACAGCATATCTTTACAACAAAGTCTTCAACCAATACGTTTGCTGTGGTGAAAAGAATAGCACTGTGTGGTCATTTTTACTTATTTCTTAACTTTTTTATTTTTTTTTGCACAATTTAAGACTACACAACATAACAATAAATAAATAAATAATAGAAAGTGCAGGAAGAGGCAAAAAAACCACTGGGCTTATCTGAAGCCTCCAGCTAGAGACAAGATTAATATAAATAAATAATATGACATACATAATGGTGATAACAAACAATTAGAACAAGATATATATAATAACAACAATAACAATAAATATATCGAAAAAAAGACAAGTGTGTGTGTGTGTGTGTGTGTGTGTGTGTGTGTGTGTGTGTAAGGAAGTGTATGGTTAGTGTTTGTGAGGGGAAATTGATTTAAATATCTACAAAGACTTCTGGGCAATCGTAACTAACATTGCGTA
Source organism: Sebastes fasciatus (assembly GCF_043250625.1). Lineage (NCBI taxonomy): Eukaryota > Metazoa > Chordata > Actinopteri > Perciformes > Sebastidae > Sebastes > Sebastes fasciatus. Next base: position 32,866,600 of record NC_133806.1, on the reverse strand, counting down.
CACATTGTGAGTGGAAAAAAAAAAAATTAAATAAAAAAGATAAAAACAGATACATGGACAACATGGGGAAAAGCAATTACAAAACAGCAATTAAATTAAATTAAATACTAATATGAGAGGAGTAGAATCACTGAAGGAACTGGAAAGTTGAGACAACTTTGAGAACAATAAGGGCTGGAAGGGAGAGACAGAAAGAAAGAAAGAGGGAGGGAGAATTAGAGAAGATAGATTCAATTAGAGAAGACGTTGTCACAACAGTTCATTGGGAGTTCAAGTGTCAGAAGGAAGATGTCCCATAATTGATGGCGTGTATGTGAACACACAGGGAACACAGACTTGGACAACATCTTCTCTCCTCTCCATGACATCAGTGAAGAGCTTTCCTTCTGTTCATTTGTTGATTTATTTGTCTGTTTGTCTGTCATGTGAGTTTTTTTAGACACTGCTGATTGCCACAAACTAGGAACAGCAGTTCTATCAAGCTTTGGATTGGTCAACATGCCAAAGCGGAGTGCACGGAGCACCACTAACGGTGATATTCGGTATACTAAGAGAGTTACCAAAACCCCAAACTTACATGGCGCGGGGTAGCATAACATTAGCTAACTACATTATTTTGTGGAGTTACATGTTAGAAAAAGCCTTGTTCCAGACTGACACAGTCTGTGTGAGGGCCGGTCCCACCTGTTGACTGGAGCAGAGTTAACATTAGTGGATCTGTCCTGTGCTTTTTATTGATTTGTAGTTCATCAGATATACAGTATGTTTTCCAGACTCATCTGTCATCCTCAAATTGTTTGAAAAATACTAACAATAAATAAGCATAAATCTACCCTTTGTGTTTCTTGTCCAATCATGTTTTTCGCAGTAAGCATCTAAACAGGCTTGGTAAATGTTTCCATATAATTCTGTACTATAACACTAGAGCTAACTAGATACTCTGCAACACATAAACAATTCATTTCTTTTATTTACTTGGATCATCAACTGATGAGGAAACTTTGACATTTTGCTTGGGATCTGTTAGCTTTAGTCTCAGCCTTAATTCATCTAACAAAAGACCCATAGTTTAAAAAAAACGATGACATTTGAGTGATAAATCTGCGACAGTAAACTGTGTCGAGCTAGATAGCGAAGCATAAGAGGTGTAGCAACAGTAACTAAGGGTGATGTGGCTTAGCGAACGGTCAATTGACCAATTAGCTGTTCTACAATTACAGTAATAGACCAGTGGTGGTGTTTTACCGCTGCCTTGTTAAACTGTAGAGATTGCACTATGTAATGGAGATGCTGTAGTTCAAATGAGATGTGTTAGTGTGCATTTGTGAATGTGTGTGTGTGTCTGCAGGTTGTGCATGTACTTCCCAGCCGTGAGCAGTTTTGGCCCATTCAGCCAGTAGACAGTTGGACTACAGTCAAGAAGCTGTTTGGTAACGATGCATTCACAAATAGCTCATCCAGCGGAGGTTTATAAATCTTGTTATCACCATCGCAACCGCAAACCAACTTCCCTTCCCACGTTCAGGTTCAACCATGACACAGCTGTTGATTCAACCATGATAGAGCAAATGAAGAGGAGGCAGGAGGAAGAGGGTGGAAACTATAGAAGAGCAACAGGAGGAGAAGCAATGAGAGAAGAGAGGATTAAAGGAAGGGTCGGTGGTGTTCTTCAAAAACATTTCTTTTGTTAAATTAGTTGAAATTCTCATTAAATCCCAACAGCAATCAATAAATCAACTGTCTTGACGAAAAAGAGAAAAAACTCTGGTATCTGCAGTTGTCGCAGGACTGTAATAAACCCGTTCGATCATTTAATTCGGGCCGTGCACACATTGCGCGTCACCGGAGTCTCCCACAAGCTGCTAGCTTGACAGCTGTGAGTACTAACAACATTCATGTTTGCTGTTCACGTTCATAATGATAATTTTGGCTTTGGAGGGAGGTCTGAAGGGACGGGCTGTCAGGTCCTCTTCAGACCTGGTTTTAACACGCGTCCTGGGTGATCCGATCACAAGTGGACAGCTCTAAGTACAGGTGTGAACGCACTCAAGACGCATTGAGATCCGATCGCTCAGACCACATTCAGAGGTGGTCTGGGCCGCATATGGCCACATTCTTTTAGCAGTGTGTAGTGAATGTGTCCTGAGCCACATTAAAGACCGCCTACTCATCTGACGTCCCGCTTGGATCCGCGGGGTCTCAATGCACTCCTCACGTGAATAGACAGACAGACGTGAGCGCTTTTTTGCCTTGTGGCATGGAAACAGCTTCTGTGCTCTACTGTATCCTGTCGGTACAACTGTACTTTATCAAAATATATCTTATCTATAGGCTACATGTCTACAGACTATCAGACTAGGCACGCAAAGTGCATTATTATCGTACTGTCTAAGATATTTCCGGCTATCAAGCTCTGAACCGCGCTGTCGCCTGGCAAAGGCAGCGATGCCTGCGGCACAGATTTTAATGTTAATAAAAATGTACCCAAATTCATGAAAATGTAGGATATTACTACTGACATTCCTGTAATATTACGTCACGACGGCTGCTGTATTAGCCGTGTGTTTACTACGTGTTTATTTGCATATAGAGCGGGAAAGTGAGATCTGATCACAAGTGGAGACACATGTGGACACGTATTTTAATGCCAGGTCTGAACAGGGCCTCAGTGTTGCAGACTTGACTACTTTCTCTCTAGATTTAGTGACTTTTGGAGCTAGTGCTGCTAGCTGCTTTCATTGGAAAAGAGTTGACAACACTGAGATTTTTTTTAAATCTTGCGTACTCTTGCTCGTTTCTCAAGATTACCGACCCTAGCTTTAACATCAAGGAAATCCGATACAACAGATTGGGACTTTTCTGTTTACTTACTGTACGTGTCACAAGAGCACAAAGAGGAGGAAAGGATGACCTTGTGGCTAAAGAGACCATCCTGCAGCTGTGCTCCCACAATGTGATCTGACAAAGTACGTTGCTGAAGTCTCTGAGAGCTATAGCACCAAACAGTATGAAGGGTAGAATAATACAGCAGAGATTTTTTGGAAAAGACTTCTGCACAGACCCTCTCTCAGTCACAGGAGAGGAGCGCTTAATTGAGTCCAGAAATGCTGGAGGTCAATTAAGTTCACTGTGCTGGTAGGTTTAGCAAATACATAGAATCACTGTGGGGTAGTTTCACAGAAAAAAGGCCTTGTGTTGGATGTAGCTCTTTTACAGTGGAGTTCTGCTTTTTAAACAACACTGAAAATGGTCTTGTTGGCTCTGATGAGGAGCTTGAAGCCAACTATAAACTCTTTGGCTCATCTCTCTACTGTACAACGTTCAAAGGAGCAACAGATGATTTCCTTGGATTGCAAAATGATTTCACATAAAGTGAGAATATACAAGTTACATATGCATTTCAAGCATCCCATCTCCTTCCATTAACTTGATGAAGAAAAGTGTGTTGCTAAACCTGAAAATCCTACAAGTCATTACAAGGAGGAAACCAGATCACTGTTCTTCCTCCTCTCTCCTGCTCCCTCTGCTACTACCTCTCATCCTTGTTTAGCTCAGCTTTCTTTGATTTCAAATGTACGTAATTCTTTTGTTTTGCAAGACAAAAACAGCTTTCTGTTTAATTGAGCCCGGCAGCAGCACAATGCACAACGCTTGGCACTGCTATGTTTTCCCAAGGCAAACGAAAAGAGGAAGAGGGCCATTAACCAGACGATTCATCACCCCATTTCCATTTCTGTGAAACACTTATCCTCGTGGTTTTAGGGTATTGTCACTTAACAAAAGCATGGTATGAAAATATTTACCGCAATGACATGATATTGGGAGGAGATTCACTGAAATTGCTTCCTCTTTATCTTGAGTCATCTCTGGCGTGATGCAAGTTTGTATGCGTGCGTCTGTCGGTGCCACCTCCATGTGTTGTAGTAAAGTTTCTCAGAATCTGACAGAGCTACCACTGTAATCATCAAACGCACACACATGGCTACAATCACACCATATGGCTTCAAGTAACAGAAGGAGAGAGAAAAAGGAAAGCGGAGAGAGATAGCGGAGGCAAAATAAATAGGGTGAAGTTAGAGAGGTAACTAGAGGGAGGAGAAGATGAGAGGGGAGATAGGGGGAGAAAGAAAGATGAAGCGGTAGAAACAGTGTTGTAGAGGTTGTTGATAAGGTGGCTGGAGATGGGTCAGTTACCGAGGAGGAAGTGGGTATACTCTCCTATACTGTATATTCCAATGGCTTTCTGGCTGATAGATGGGTATACTGTAAACCGAAATGAAGACATTGGAGTTGAGATGGAAAGATAAAATGAAACAGGCAGAGGAGGACTAGCAGATAATGGAAATAAAAAGGATGAGAGTGTAAATAGGGGTATAAAAGAGTGAGAGCTTGCTTTCAGGTGTTACTCGTCGTCCTTTAACTATTTAGCACTTGTGGTGTTAGGGCTAGGTTTAAGATTTAGTCTATTGCTTCTGCTTCATTAGGAACAAAATGATGACCCATTTTCTTAGCAGAAAGTTAAGTGCCGTCTGAAGGTTGGGCTCCACCAAAGTTTGTGCCAGAATCTCTACACGCTGTTTGGAGAATACCCGCATGGTGGCCTTAGGATTGCATGTCTGCCTTTTTGCCGATGATTTGATTCTGCTGGCTTAATGAGACCATGACCTCCAGGGTGCCCTGCGGCCGTTTGATGTGGTAAGGATGACAGATCCCTCCTAAAAGTCTGAGGCCACGGTTCTCTACTGGAAAGCAGTGCATTGTTAATTTCAGGTTGGGAGCAAGTGCCCCAAGAGAAGGAGTTCAAGCATTTTAGGGTCTTGTTCATGAGTGATTAAGATGGAAGAAGAGATTGACCAGCATCAATACGGACACTGTACCGGACTGTTGTGGAAAAGAAGATGCCAAAATGGAGTCTGCACACTAGATACTGCTCCCATGAACACTTCATTGATTACCACCGGTGATGTTTCGAGCTCTTCATCTTTGGTCTGAAGAAGAGCTAGATGCTTGAAATGCCATCTGTGTTTTTTTCCGTCTATTACATGTTTTTTCTGTCCAGCAGCTGTCCAGTATTTATCGTCTTGATGTGAGTGTTTTTGTAAATGCTTTAAGAAGAAGCTGCATAGCCTCTCGATTTAACGGTCGATCTTCTTTCCAACCTCACCTCTGGTCATCATGAGCTTTGGGTAGTGACCAAAAGATAGAGATCAAGGATACAAGCGGCTGAAATGAGTTTCTGTCACAGGGTCGCTGGGCTCACCCTTAACGCGTGTGCTCGTTTGACACGACGTCATCCCACTATGTCGGAAGACAAAAGTGTTTGTATCAGAAAAGTTGTTGTGTGAAGAATGAATGAAGAATGAAGTGGCTAATCGCTGTGTGGAGTGGGCATGGATATCAGATACAGAAAGATTTGGACGCAGTCTCGCTTATTGAGAGGTCACAAAGGTGTGGGTGGAGGGGGTTTCAGACAGTTGCAGAAGAAATGCAGACACTGTACATGATTGTTTCGGTGAGGAGGAAGCTGATGCTGAAGCTCTTAGTTGATTTACGTTCTTACCTATGATCACGAGCTTTGGGTAACGACTGAAAGATTGCAGATTCAAGACAACCAAAAGGAGTTTCCTTCACAGGCTAGTGGGGCTCACCCTCAGAAATATGGTTAGGAGATGAGACATTCAGAGGGAGGTAGAAGTAGAGCCGCTGCTCCATTGTGTAGAAAGGAGCCGGTTGAGGTGATTTGAGCTTCCGATTAGGATTCCTCCTGGACGCCTCACTGTGGAGGTATTCTAGGCATGCCCAACTGGGAGGACACCCCGCAGCAGAACCATGCGGGGAGTATTGTTATTATGTATTTTTATCTCATATGGCCTGGGGACGTGGCTGGGGGGGATGGTCATAATGTAACCTGCTGCCACCAAGAATCAGACTCAGATAAGAAGGGAAAATGGTTGAATGGGTGGACGAAGGCTTGTTCAGCGTCCAGGATAAGGAAGAAGTGAAGAAGGGGAGGAAGAAGAAGAAGACGATAATAAGGAACACAAAGAGCAGTAATATTCTTGCACTGCTATCAATTTTATTTACACACTATAATAAAAAGAAATAAAACACCTATCGTGCAATTTACATTGATTTATTGGACACATTCAACTTAAAAGCAGTATAAAGCCAAAAGAGGCTGTGAGTTTACTTCAGTATGGTTCCAAGTGCACACAGTAACAATGCTCCCTTTGTGGCTTATTAAGTGCAGCAGTAGACACGCAGTAGACAAAACAGTTACTGTTGCATTGCGTTATATCAAATCATAATGCTGCATTATTCTGTTGTGCAACTATCCACTTTTATCACCGATACTTTGCCTCCTGCACTCTGTCGAGTCATTTGTACGTGTATACACCCTCTCTTCCCCTGGTTTCACTGTGTATCTATGTGGTTTACTTGTGCTGTTGGTCTGTAATTAAAGTTTAACAGAACAACGTCATGTCATCTATTGCAATGTGCTGGCCATTACGCTGTGTGTTTCTCCTTTCATTTCTTTGTGTATATAGTGTTTCAGAGAGCCTCTTCTTGCTTGTCTGGTAGGAACTTGACATGCATCCAGCAGTAGAACTAAGACGGGGCTGTAAACAGTGCTGTGGATACATTTAGTAAATAGTTTAGATTTTTTTTATTGTGGCTCTGGAGTAAGGCTATAATCTCTTAAAGAAACTTCTTTTCCCCATCTTTTCTGTCTTGTATAAATTACTCTTTGAGTCATTAAAGTGTTTCCCTTTTTCACTCTCTCTGTCTTCCCAATCCTCTATTTCAAACCCACGGCATTTTTTTGTCCTTTTTTTGTCCCTTTTTTGTCTCTGATTACAGATATCCAGACTCTAGTTTACAGTTTCAACTTTGTTTGTTGTTGTTGTTGTTGTTGTTATTGCCTTTTAAAAAAAACTTTTTTATATATATATTTTTATATTTTAAGATGATTATTTATGTGTATAAGTGAGAAACATTAAGTTCATTATTTAAGTTATTTAAGTCAGTGATTCCCAAAGACTGGATCGGGACCCACAGGTGGGTGACAGGAGATTTTATTAGGGTCGCCAAATCAATTCGCAGAATATCTTCCATAGTCTGTTATTCAACATTTATATCTGCAGTACACTTTTGAGTCACATGAGGGAGCCTGAATGTTCATATTATTCTGATAATTGTAGCTTAATTATAACATTGAATCTGATATGATTCTGTTTGTTTTACTGATGAGAGGAAAAAACGAGAACCTGTTAACGACGCCTAAATGTATTTATTTGGTCTCATTTATAAGTTGTGATTTATCAAACGGATATCTCTTCGACATAGCTGGTTTACCTATTCAGGATAATGTGAAGTGATCTCCAAAATAAAAGTTTGAGTGTTTACTTCTGCCTACTCCTTTCAGAACAAAGATTTATTTTGTTTATTTTGAATTTGCTGTATATGTTTACTGTTCATTTTATTAGTTATTTTTGTTTTGTTTTCTTATTATTTGTGACATGTTTGAAATAAATCTATCTAATCTAATCTAAACTTTCACATCCTATTTTAGTTTTGTGCACAAGAAGCATGAAAATATTGCACCTATAGTGTTACTATAGACTATCACCTCTTATTTCTAAACCTGCTTCATTTTGCTTTTCTTTTCTCCTGATTGTCTTGCAGATTTTGAATGAACAATAGCGGTGAACATTTAATCAGTTCAGGCACGTCAGGATGCTGTGAAATCCTCCAGTAAGACTCAAAACGTTGTAAATTACCATGGGATACAGAATGAAAACGACACCAAAGCTCTGTTTCACCGCCTCGCTTCCTCTCCTCTTCCTTTCCCACTCCTCCCTAACTTGGTTTAACTTTTCCAATCTCACCTCGAGTGACCTTTCTGCTTCTCTGTTTCTTCTCATTCCCCTGTCCTTCTTCTCACTCCTCATGTCTTTCTCATCTACACCATAGCACTAACCGTGGTAACCTCTGCACCAAAACATGGCCTCGTCAGTCTTTAATTAGTGCACCAACACCACACAATAATAAACTTTGAGCTGAATGCAAGATCACAAGATATAAATGTGAAAATGTGAAAATATTTCCACATGTTTTTCTCTCCTCTCAGTCTTCCTCTCCTTTTCTCTTTCTCAAAACCCAAAACATGCGCCTTCCAGCTGGGCGTGTTGCGTGTAAAGGAAAGTTAATTGGCCTAAAGTGGCTTAACAACCCTACCAGCTAATGGTGTCCGTTTACAGCCAAGTGAACCAAACCCAGCGAACGAGTGAACGGGGGGCACTGCTGTGACCGCAGACTGAGCCGGTCAACTTGAATTGGACTCACCTGAGAAGCGGGATTTATTCCAGCTTGATTCACTCAGATTTACTGATTTGATTGAATGACTGACCCGCGGTCGCGGACACGGGTTAAACAGCTTCCTTGAATAACGGAAAGGGAACAAGAGTGAATGGGAAGTGTGGTTGCTGAAACGGAAAATTGTTTAAACCCTGAGAACATTGTTTGATGTCCAGTATGTGATCTGGAGTGCTACCTGATTTCATGCTGTTTCCTCTCGCTGTTGTGTAACAAATTCAGTTTTGGCATTCAGGAGGTCACCACAGTGTTTAGAGGGATGGATAATCTGTACTGTACTGTGCTCCTCTATTATACTGGAGTGCACTTTCTTAATGTGACCTGTGTAGTTTAACAGTTGCTACCTTGTTGTGCATGATGGTTCAGGTTTTAAATCTTGATGTTATTTGATCCTGTTAGAGAAGTCATAACTAAATGTGCTTGATTTTCTAGACAACGTGGTGACATCATAATGCACTCCTGTAGTATCTACTGTATATAGAGCACACTGGCTACAGTCAATAAGAAGTGAGTGCAGGAGGAGGTAACAGAAATGCAGCAGCTAGCTGCTCCATCACCATGTTTGTTTACTGTTGCAGCATAAGATCTGGTAGTTCATGTGATGAAGTCCATGTGATATGGTCAAAAGTTCAGAAACAAGGAGATTGTTTTTGTCCATTGTTGTCTCAAAGGTAAAAAATAAACTGTCAAGCATAACTTTTAAGCCAACATGAGTCGTTTTGGGCCCAGAGAATTTTTTTTTATAAACTGGAAAAACAAAGTTTGGAAACTTCTGTTTGGTGGATTATTTCTCTGTTGTTACAATGCTAATTGGCATTGTATTTTACATCGTTGGAAAGCCTGTTTATTTACCTTCGCAATGATGTCCAACTTGTAAGGATCATGCATTTGTGGGATGAGCAGCACAGCTGATTATGTGGGTAGCGCCCAAGAAAAATTTGCCAAAATGCTCCGTCAATGGTAAACAGTGTATTCTCCTGTTGGTATTGACTCTTGTTTTGAGTTGTTTTGTGGATTGGATGATTGAACTCTCTATCAGTAACAAGGAACAAACAAGACATATTGGCAATTTTACACTTTATTCATTTCATACACCGTCAGGAGCCTCAGTAGCGGTGGAAGATCCATACACAGCCACAACAGCCTGGCATCTCCTCCTCATGCGGGTCACCAACCTGGTCACACGTTGCTGTGGGATGGCGTTCCATTCCTCAACCAGGATTCGTTGCAGGTCAGCCAGCGTGGTTGTGTTGGTCACTCTAACACGTACAGCACGTCCAAGCTGATCACCCAAGTGTTGAATTGGGTTGAGGTGTGGACTCTTGGCAGGCCGTTCCATTCTCTCTACTCCCACATTGTGGAGGTAGTCTGTGATAACCCTGGCTCTGTGGGGGTGAGCGTTGTCATCTTGGAGGATGAAGTTAGGTGCCAGATTGTGGAGATATGGGATCGCCACTGGCTGCAGAATCTCATCCCGATATCTCCCTGCATTGAGATGGCCTTCAATGATGACAAGCCTTGTTTTGCCAGTGAGGGAGATGCCCCCACTAGAAAGCTGTTACTCCATCGGTTCAACAATCAGCATAGCGTTCTCCACGTCGTCTCCATACTTTGACCCTGCCATCCAACTTTGGCAGACAGAACCTGGACTCATCACTGAACATGACATTCCCCCACATGTTCAGGTTCCATTGTCTGTGTTGTCGACACCAGGTCAAACGAGCCTGACGGTGAAGGGCAGTCATTGCAGGCTTCCTGGTAGCCTTATGAGAATACACTGTTTACCATTGGCAGAGCATTTTGGCAAATTTTTCTTGGGCGCTACCCACATAATCAGCTGTGCTGCTCATCCCACAAATGCATGATCCTTACAAGTTGGACATCATTGTGAAGGTAAATAAACAGGCTTTCCAACCATGTAAAATACAATGACCATTAGCATTGTAACAACAGAGAAATAATCCACCAAACACAAGTTTCCGTTTTTTTTCCCCCGTATAGTTCTAAGAACTTAGTTCTTGGGAACCCCCCATTTTATTGTGTCTAGATCATAGTTCTTAGAACGCCGTTTGGAGGGACCTTTTAGCCGTTTAAACAAGACAACACGAAACACAGACAACAGCTTGAAATAATGAAATAAACGGAATCAGTGAAGTTCAGAAGTTAACTCATTCATGAGCACACACCCACTGAACCGAAGAACGAGTGAGATCCGCTGCTTAGCAAGCTAACGGAGAAGCAGAAAGCACACTCACTGAGCTGAAGAACGACAGCCGGTTCAAACTTAAATCACAAAAAGGTACTTTCGTGACGGCTACTTTGCTTGAGTTTATATGATTGTAGCATGTGGAATGTAAAAAGCTGAGAGTGTTTGTGAAACATAGCGAACTAGACACTCGCCGATCTCCCAGCCGGAGATGTGTGTGAGTGGCGCCGGCCGGTACGTCACTTCAGCTTTCCTATTTGCGGTGTGAATGCAAACAGAAAAAAGCCCTTGTAGGTTTGTACAGTAGTTCTTGGGGAGCTCCTCAGAAGGCAGTTCCTCTCACGGAGTCTCCAGAATTGTTTGGTCCAGAAATACCTACTGTATGGACGAGAAGTCCTGAAAGGGTTAAAAAATAATAGAAGATTTCAACAACTTCATGTGCTGATGAAGTCTGTGTGATACAGCCAAAAGCTCCAAAACAAGTAAGTAGTCCCTGAGTTGTGACAGTTTTGTCAGTATTTTTCTAGGTTTCCTTAATTCACGATTAATTGTTTAGTCCATTTCTGCCGTTTTGATTGTTTTTATGACGGACAACGTATTTTGAAGACCCTGAAAAAAAGTTTTTCATTTGTTTTTTGATATGCCACAGTTGTTTTCTGTAGTTGGTTGCCAAATTCTTTTAATCGTGTCTTTTTGACATAAACTGCCATAACTCAATACTGTGCGGTTGAGGCCAAATTTAAAAGATGGACGTACATATCTGCTCTGATGACACAGCAAAATTTGATGGCATATTTTCCAATATGTGGGGTCTCAGTAACATAATCTGAGCAATACAATATTCCTCCTTGCCCAAAGACCCATCCCTGGACTAAGGTCTTTTTCCCAAATCTGTATTTGTATCTTTCACTGTGTGTATTTTGATGCAGATCCGGATCCAGATGGACAACATTTGCTGTTATTAACATTAATATAGATTTAGAGGATTGTGCAGTCTTGGTGGAGTTATTTGCTCTCTGGGTGATTTCTGGGTGTCATGAACTCTTGACATGTTTCAGGGCCCTTGTCCAGTTCTGCGCTCCCTTGAATCATTGAATGCAAAACACATTACTGTCACATCCTGCCATCCTGTCTTATCTGTTTCCTAAAACAATACAATCTGTGGCAGGAGCTGATAAGATCAGAGTATTAGTGCTTAGTACTGTCGGATATTCACTAACCCCAAACTGAAATATAATCCCTCATAAATCTGCCTGGGAAACTGAGACTGTAGGCTGCTGTTGAGTAGAGTCTTCTTGTAAATGTGACCGCAGGCAGTCCCCCTCCTCATCTCTTTTTAGTGGCATATATGTGAGCCACTGCATGTGTGTGTGTGTGTGTGTGTGTGGCGGATAGAGGAAGTTGAGTGGCATTCTGGTTTCCTTTCCCCAGCTCTATAAAGCTGGGAGACCATTTGTTAACTGTCAGTTGGTTAGCCTCTGTCCCCACTCTAACCCGAAATAAAAACCACCGGACATCTGTACCAGCTTTGAGAAGGTGAACCACACTGCTGTACCTTCACCGTCTGCAGGCGGGAGCATTTTAATGCCATTTGGTGGGTTTCTTTGATCTGAAGTGCTTTCTCAACGTCGAGTCCACGGGCCCTTTCTGCCTGCAGTTTCTGAATACTTAAAACTACAATGAAGAATGATTCACATCCGCATTTGGTTAAAACAAACATCACGGTCAGCCTCTGGATATCTTTTTGTGCATTGTGTTCATTACCAAACACATGTTCTTCTGTCTTACTTCTGGTCAAAACCAAATGATGTCAGCGGATAGCGAAATGGACGTAGCGCTCATTGCCTGAATGTTATTAGTTTCCTGTTGTAGTCAACTGTTTGTATGCCACACGTTTTAGCTTGAGCTACTGAGGTCTGTGGTGTGGGACAGACATCATTTAAAATAGACTGGAATTTCTCACAATGAGCTCTTCCTACATCTGACTGGACAAATTACCCCTTGCTTGGCTGTCATTGATCTTTGCCTCCAATTTTCAAAATGGAAAATCATGGCAGCTGTTGTCAAATGATGGATGATTTTCATATTGTATTAAAATAGATGAAAATCACCAGCTGCCTGGAGTGTATATCAATCTAAAAGCCTCTAGGAATGTAAAGAAGACATTATTTGTTGTGTATGAGCAGACTGTTCTCCTACACCGTTCCTAGCTATACCTACAAAAAGTAATGCACTGTAATTCGTATATATGTCCCACAAAATCAATTTGGATGTAATCCACGTAATTGTGAAGCCAGGAAGTATAAAGAGCGACAAAACTCCACGTAGCGAGGAGGTCGGGGTGGATGGGTGGGTCCAAAAACACCAGACTTTCGCCCAGGAGACCGGTGTTCTTATCCCGTGTGAAACCAGAAGTCAACATTGATTTGTAACGTAACTTCTGTACTTAAGTTACACCACTTCCGGTGTTATTTTAACTCAAACTAGCATCTTGTCCTAAACTTAACCAAGTAGTTTTGTTGCCTAAACCTAACCAAGTTGTTTCCTGTGAAGACGTAAGTTTATTTTGAAAAGACTGAAGCGAAAATTGACATGTGCGTCACGTGTTGCGGGACATTCATAGGAAAACACACGAAAAAATGAGGAATAACTCTGTAAGATATCATACGAACCGTTAGGATACATTGGTATGAGCTAAAGCATGCAAATAAGATATAAATCAGTAAATTAAGTATGCCAAACTGGACTCATGTTCAAACTTTCTGTCCAGTACAAACATCAGAACTCCGGACACGGTTTGGGATTTACGCTCATGACTCATTAAAACCTTGTGTGACTATCATTCCCTCCTGAGTCAGACCAACTAAAGCTGGGTTTTGTTCAGCAACTGTTTATCTTGTTAACCTTCACCTCCTCCACAGCTGTTCTGTCCCAAACAACAGATATGTAAAGACATTATCAGACACAAATCCCCAAACCAGACACACCAGGCAAACACTGAACAATGATACGTAGTGACTCAACACATTACAGCCATGAGGGAAAACTCTGCAGTTAATCTCATCTGCGTCATATCACAAGAAGTTTAATGGGGGCTTCCACATCACATCCTGTACAGAGAGGGTGCGATAAGATAAGACAGAACTTTATTTATCTGACTGATGTCCAGGGTGTGATGTGAAATGAATGCATATAATAAAAAAGAAAAGTAAAAGGTAGTTACACTTAAGGAAGATATTGAGCTGTACGAAGGTGAGCAGGGAAGTAATGTTTCATAGAACATCTGGACAGTACAACAACATCCTATTCACTTGTTAAGGTGGACAGGAAAGTAAAATCTTAAAGCATTGAGGCCTAATGCTTCCACAAACTGCTTTAATCTGACCTCAATCTAAGATCAACAGCTACCAAAATGAGAGATGTTAAGCTCACTCTACATCTGGTAAATAAAGTACAAAAAGCTGATAGCTGCTTTTAACTGGCGAAGTTATTTGCTAATGATTTTTAGCCATGTAGGGCCGGGAACGTAGGTCTGTTGGTTGGTCCACCACTACTGGATGGTTTGCCATGACATTGTTGTACAAACATTCTTGTGCCCCAGAGGATGAATCCTACTGATTTTGGTGTTCCTGACTTGTCCCCTAGCGCCACAATGAGGTTGACATTTTAGTTTTTTAGTGAAATTTCTCCTATTGGACGGAATCAAGCCCCAAGTAAGAGCGCCGGGCTTTGAAGCAAATTTTACATATAGTGGCCAAACTACAACCTCCTGGTCCGTCACGTGATGCCATTGGGCCCAAAAATACTTTTTTTTCTTACATTGGGAAAAAGACGTCTTTATTAGGGATGCTCATTTTGAAAAATGTTCTTAACCGATAACTGACCCTCGTTAACCGATTATTAACCGTTAACCGACAAGTTGTCAGCTGTGTGTCTGCCCGGCGTAACTTTAGAGAGTGTCCAACAAACTGTGTGTGTGTTTGTGCTACGTTAGCAGCTCTAGCATTGCCGGAGGCTTCGTGCTCGCCGCCGCCGCACGTAGTCTGAATAACTTTAGTGAGTTTCCAACAGACTGTGTGTGTGTGTGTTGGTGGTGAATGTGAGGTTGTTGGTGGCGTTCTAGTTGTGATCGTAGGTGTAGCAGTGTGTGTACAGTTTATTTGTCGGTGAATAAATGCTATGAAACTACAACTCCTCCGCTCCACTCAAGCGAGCTATAGACAGGAGCCGATTTCCTATATCCTGCAACTCTGGCTCCGCCTCTTAAGGTGGGCTGTTAAGGTGGACCAGCTTTTCTCCTTAAAGAGACGAGCCGCTCCTCTGAGCCGCTCAGCTTTTGAGTTAATTATTAACATTTCTTTTAACCGTTTTAACCGATAGCGTTAATCGGTTAAAATGCTTAATATCGGTTAACGGTTAAACGGTTAATTATGGACATCCCTAATCTGTAAATCTGCAGATTTTATCTTTAAGGTGAATCAACTTCCCAGTACGAACACTTGAATAACCCATATCTAAATCATCAGGTCCTAAAAGTTGTAAAGTGACACTAATAGCTGAATCCAGAGTTATTTCCCTTCCTCTGTTCATGTGAATGAGACCCAGACCGAGGCTGGAGCGAGGGCTGGGAGGAGGAGTTAAAGGAAATGCTACTGCACCTGCTCTATGGAACCAATGGATGCGGAAGATCACCAGAAGATCGGGGTAAGTCAAACTTTTTTTGCTTCATGTGCCACTGAGCAACTTTCATGGGAATGAACGGGGCCCCGCCTCCAACGCTGTATCCAGTTCTCTAATTGTCTCTCTAATTATAACTCACTGATGACATTCCCATCAGCCTCAGCTGTACTTTTCGTTTAGAGCTAATTAGTTAGCATGTAAACTAAAATGGAGAAAATGGTAAGCATTACACCTGCTAAACAGCATGTTATGCACCACTGTGCCTTAATACGGCCTCACTGAGCCGCTAACATGGCTGACTCTTAGCCTTTCTGAGGATCTGCAAAGCGAGCCCTCTTTACCTTTAAGAAAAATGGTGAGCAGATGTTGCAACCACATACCTCAGAGTCTCAATTGCATTCTACTTTCATGTTAAAACTGTTTACGTGACCTCTTGTGTTGATATTATTGATTGGGGAAGAGATACCAGAGAGAGAGGAAGGGCGTGATGTGCAGCAGGGGTCAGAGGTCATATGCAGTACTCATCATTGGGTGGTCTGACAGTATAAGGATTCTAAATGACTCAGTAAGGTCACATCCCTGGGGGGGGGGGGGGACCCCGGGCCAATCAGAGTAAGTGCACCAGTAACCGAGAGAGAAACCTGAATTAAAAACTTGAGCATGGATGTGCGTGTGTATGTGCAGAGTGATGTCATCTTGAAATGAAAGGTCACAGCAGTTATAACAGCCAGCTGACATGTCACTAACGGAGTCACGTCCTGTAACACAAACACATCCCCGTGCTCTCACGTAGAGAAAGGTATTTGATATTTTAACTGGTTATGATGACATGACGATTGACCACATGCAAAACATTATTATACTGAAAGGGAAAACTTTTCAACACTGACTTGCACAAACCTGCATTGGTGTCAAATTAACGAAAGTAATGTTGACATATACACACACATGTGTGTTTGAGATATTCACAGTTATATGTGAGATTCTACAATCTAACAGCAAGGCAAAGTATGGTGCTGTTTCTTCTAGGGCTGAGACGATACACCTATCTCCCCATTCATAATATCACCATGCTTGGGTGCTGATTCGATATGTATTGCGATTTTTAAGTGATTTTACAAATATTGCGATTCGATATTACATTTTATTGCGATTTTTGTTAAATTTTTTAACACTAGATCATGGGAAAAACTTGAATCATACACATCTAGGTAAGACACTAAAATTACTCTAATTAAATATCTAAATTAATACAGTAAAAATGTTGTATGCATGTATGTAGTCAGAGCATTATTTATTATATTTTTTCCAGCAACCCAAAAATCAAAGAATAAAGACATTTCCCTCACAAATTAGTGGTATTTTATTTTTAATTTATAAGGGATATGTAATGTTTTATACTTCTGGTGAATATAATCCATCAATCGTATTTCCATAGATGTATTTTGTATATACAGTTCCCTTTGTTAACACCTTCTTTTGAAAACCGGATGTAGTCACACGTGTCTACTTCCTCTAACTTCTCCAAGGTGGTCTGTAGCTCTCCCGTCAGCTCAGTTCTCTTTATCCATCCATGGTCAGCTCCATCAGGGCTGTTTGAATGCATTTTTTTTTTAACCTTTATTTAACCAGGAGTAAAAACCCATTGAGATTAAAAATCCGCACGTTACCGCGATACGATAACACTACTTGTTACTTGACAGAGTTAGCATGCAGCTTTAGCTCTGCTCTGTCTAGCTCTGCTTTTCCTGTCAATGTGTGAAACCCAAAGTGTTTCCATCCTTTACTGGATGTGTAGTGTTTACCACGCTGGATTTAACATGGGAGGGTCCAGGTCGTATCCACGCTGACCCTCCAACGCTTTCTAATTATGCTTGTTGTTTTGGTTGACGGATACGGAGCGGATATGACGTCAAGTTACTGAGACTACAACAATAAAAGTGGTAACTTCCTTATACTTCCACATAGACTCAAATAAAACAAATATATAGATTCTGGCATAAAAAAATCTATTTAAAAATCGTAAAAAAAATTGCGATACATAGGTTAATCGATTTTTTCTTCCATGTGAAAATGGATCGCCATTGAGCCATCTTTTGATCTTACATGGAGAAATCTCCACAAGTCGTCATTATACCAACGCAGCTAGGGGAATATGTTACCATTTACAAACCCCAACCCCTGTGCAGCTCAGCGGACTGACTGACTAACTGTGGGGGCTTTGTTCAGTCTGTGTGCTTATGTCTTAAAACAGACAGGGGGGGTCTGCCTTGGTGGTGGCCTGTTATGGAAAAAGGCAGCGGGAGGCTAGGTACACACACACACACCCACACACATACACACACACACACACACACACACACACACACACACACACACACACACACACACACACACACACACACCACACACACACACACACACACACACACACTACCCCAAACCAGACGCAGATACACATGTGCATCCATGCACGTAGTGGCTTTTTTTCTCTCACACACAGACAGCCTGATCAGAAAGGCTACTGGAGGTAATTGTGTCAGGGATGTATGGTGTAGGAAGCGGAGCGAATGACGGCGAGCTGCAAAGAGAGAGAACAGAGGAGGCAGGGAAGGAAGGAGGGAGGGAGGTGGAGACAGCGGGAGCTAGAGGGGGCTGCATGCTAATTGGAGCCAAATGGGCAGCAGATGAACTGAAGTGGTTTGCTATGAAGCCTGGACACTCATTCTCTCACACACACTCTTTCTTCATCGCTCCCTCTCTTTCTGTCTTTTTCAATGCATCTAATTAGTCTGTGCTATACATGTCCTCCTTTGTTCTCTCTACACATGTGACATACTGACCTACATATCACAGCAACATTAAAGAGCTTCAACCTGGGCTCAGTTTAATTCAACTAAACACATACTTAAATTGTTTTTTTTTTGGCCACTTGTGGCAGGGCAACATATCATCACCTTATAAAGTTGATATGAAGAATGTGTTTGCAGACAAACACGCAGATATATTAGCATTTGGAGTTTTCTGGCCACCCAACAAATGTCCAACATTTTTACCTCCTTGGCCCAGAGCAAGGGTCAGCAACCTGCAGCTCCGGAGCCACATGCGGCTCTTTAGCTCCTCTCCAGTGGCTCCCTGGGGATTTTTAAAAAATGGAAATGAATAACTGTTTTTTGTTTACATTTTCATTTGTATTTATCATTGTTGTAGGTCTATGGCACGACGGTACGACGGAGTATTAGGGCCACATAGAGGAAAAAAAATAAATCTGAGATTTTGAGAATAAAGTCGTAATATTACGAGAATAAAGTCAGAAGTTTACAAGAAAAGAAAGTCGTAATATTATAATGTAGTTTTTTCTCGTAAAGTTATGACTTTATTCTTGCAATATTACAACTTTTTTCTCATAAAGTTACGACTTCATTCTCGTAATATTACAACTTTTTTTCTCATAAACTTATGAATTTATTCTCGTAATATGACTTTTTTTTTCTCATTAAGTTTTGACTTTTTTTCTCGTAAAGTTATGACTTTATTCTCTTAATATTACGACTTTTTTCTCGTAACATTGCAACTATATTCTGGAAATCTCAGATTTTTTTTTCCCTCAATGTGGCCCTAATACTCCGTAGTACATTTGCACTTTGGCCCTCACTGCATTAGACTTATATACTATATACTTAGACTATAAACTGTGTTACCTTCATCACAATGATCAAATGTTTTGCGGCTCCAGACAGATTTTTTTGTTTTTGCTTTTGCCTAAAAGGGCTCTTTTGTTAGTAAAGGTTGCTGACCCATGGCCCAGAGGTTATGTTTTCACCGGCGTTGGTTTGTTGGTTTGTTTGTTTGTTTGTCTGTCTGTCTGTTAGCAGGATTACTCCAAAAGCCCGCAATGGATTTGAATGAAATGTTTTGGAGGGGTGGGGGTGTGGCACAATGAACAATCCAATAGATTGGCGAATTTTCTTAAGAATTCCAATCAGCCTGAGTATTAAGACCACAGGGTATAACCCATGCGCAGTGTAACTGATGACGCGTTGATGACGCATGACCCCGCCTCCTTCCTTCTGAGAGCAGAGAGATACGTGTGTGGATGTGTGGCGAGACTCCGAGCTGAGGCGGGAGCTGCCGGCCATCTGAGAGAAAGAACAAAGCGGTAGCTGACGGGATGAGAGACAACGTAGTGTAACGTTATACAGACATAACAAGGCTGCTGAATGAGAGAGGCATCCGACGATACGTTACACGAAAACACACCATGTTAATAACAAGCCGACCACCTCACGGTACCGCCAGCTGTGAGCTGTGATCTGTTTTTAAAGTCACGCACCTTAGCGGAGGTCTGCGCTCTCCGAGTGCCGTTCTAGTTAGCTCTGTTTTGGTCTCCACCAACTCCTCAAGAAAATAGCTGTTTTTTTAGCTGCTAAACGCTCCCCTGTATTCACCAGCGAGTCGCTAGCTTTTGGTGCTGGGCAGGTAGCACACAGCAGGTTTTAAACCAGTTTGATGAGAGCAGTGAGAGTGAATCAAAACAGTACAACCAAAATAATGAGCTGAGAGAAGCTAAAACTCTGTAGAGTTGAGGGGAACTGGCAGAGATAGGTGATAATTCAATGTGGACTAGTCTATCACCAACACCTTTCACATTACTCATAGTCATTTAATTCATTGTTAATATAAATCTATTGTTTGGTGTGGCTTTAACTACAACTGTTTGACCTGAGTTGCTGTGAATTGATCCTTAACTTTGTCTGTTTTATTGTTGCAAATATAAATCATATGGTAAATATATTGTTTTACTCTTTGTTAATTCAAGTTTAATAGCTACTGAAGTAGACTATGGTTTGCTTTGAATGAATTAAAGTGGTAATTTTAAAGTCACTTGTTATGCTATATTGCCACATATATTCTAAAATTCAAAGCAAGCAGTCTAGGATGCTAAAATATATTTTGAATTATAAATGTTTGTTTATAAATGTTTGCAAACCTAATAAAAATCTAAATGTTTTTTTTCCCCCAGTGTCTGGATTTGATTTACAAAATAATCTGTTTTGCTTTTATGATAAGAAACTCCTAGAACACACAGAGCAAGCAAAGGAGATATGGCAAGAAAATGTTTGTTTAAGCGAAAGATGTTAAGGAAGAGTAAAAACAAAAACATGAAAATGTAGAGGAGAGAAAAGAGGAACCCGGGGGCAAGAGCGCTAAATACAAGATATAAGTGAGGGGTTGTAAAAACAATCGAATCAGAGAAGTAGTGAAATATTTGACATGTTGGTTTTAAAGTTATGCAACTGGAGTTAAAACAGAATTTCCTTTAAACTCCGGCTGTCAGCAAAGCACTTAGCCGACTCTTTATCTTAACTCCCCTTAAATCTGTACTACGCAACATATAAGATTACAACTTTATACAAACCGCTTACAGCACCTTATCATCAAACAGAAGTACGACCAACAGTACGAGAAAATGAGATTTAGGTCAGAGATTACAACAGCGTTTGTGTGGGCGTATATGCGACTGTGTAGAAGTGTTTGACATGTGTGTGCATGCATGTCTGTGTTTGTGTGTTTTCATGGGTTTCTAATGAAATTCAACACATGAAGCGAAACCCTCAACATGGTAAGAATGTCAGTAATTGTGTTGATCCAATTAGCTGCTGACCTGCAGTGTCAGAGCCAATCAGGACACAGAACGCCATGGGGTCGTCAGAGAGAAACCAAAGGCCAAATACTAATTAGCCCACTAGCTTTTAATTCTAGCAGGCTCCGTGTGATGAGGAAGAACGGGCAGCGATACACTCACACTCAATCAAATAACAGACACACTTCCTCCTTGTGCAGACGCAGACACAGCGGAGGCAGCAAAGTGTGCACGCACAGCAGGTGGATACTGTGTGATCTCCGAGAAGCACGCATAATCCACCTGTTAATGCTTGATTTCATGATGAAGGTGAACAGCAGAGTGCAGCCACCAAATCAAACAGAACGTCTATGCAAAATATCCAACTGTGGCTCAATGAGAAATGTCAAAAGGAAACTGACCTTGTCTGTATGTGTGTGTGAAAGCAGATAACCTCAATTAAATTCTTTAATCAAGTTCCAGTCGCATGTTATCGTGATCCCCGTTTGTCTATATTAGTATTGAAACCAATATAATATTATTTAACAATGTAATACATATAAATATCTGATTTAAAGGTTGCTAAACACCAGAGTTAAAAGCTGATATGGCAGCTACTGAGATCTACTAAGCTAGTTAGCATTAGCAGGAGTTTAGCTGTTTTTCCTCCAACCTACTGCTTCATTTAGTTATGTGAATTAGGAGATTGACTGACCCATATGTCATTAATCAAAATGGACACTTTTCATTTACAGTTAACACAGTGGGGTAACCTCTGGGTCTGAGAAGTGAAGTCAATGCTGAAGTGTCTTACACTTGCATTCTGTCTAACAGCCAGCAGGGGGCGACTCCTTTGGTTGCTAAAAGAAGTCTGATTGTGTAGAAGTCTATGAGAAAAATGAACCTATACTTCTCACTTGATTTATTACCTCAGTAAATATTGTAAACACGAGTTTATGGTCTCAATCGCTAGTTTCAAGTCTTCTTCAATACAGCATGATGTTCATTTAGTCATTTATGGTTCCATTTAGAGTCAAATAGACCATAAAGCAGGGGATGCTTTTGGGCGGGGCTACCTTAAGATGTCCTTGTCCAGTTTTGGAGTTGTCCACGTTTTCATCTTAGTGCTTTAACTTTTTCACAGTGTGTTTTCAGTTCATGAAAGTTAATTATAACTTTTGTGGTCACCAATGTGTTATTCAGCATTTGGTTGTACTTAGCTCCACCTTCTCGTGTCACTTCTGGTTGCAAAAAACCCAAGATGGCGACAGCCAAAAACCAAGATGGCGACGGCCAAAATACCGAACTCGAGGCTTCAAAGCAGTCCACAAACCAATGGGTGACGTCACGGTGACTACGTCCACTTCTTATATACAGTCATGAGTTAACAGGTAGGAAACAAATCAATAAGTCAATTTAGTGTTCTCTTTAGCCAGGGCAAACGGTGGCTATCTCACTACTAGCTAGCTTTAGCTTGCTAGCTGTCTTGTTTTCCAGCCGTCTAGCTGCTTGTCTCTCAGTAGCAGAGAGTGCAGTAAGTGTGACAGCATCTTCCACAGTCCACAGATTACCGAGCCAGAGTGCAATTACTACAGTTTAATTTGGTTTTGTGCTCGGCTTTGTAGTTACTGCAAATTCAAAAAGCTATTTTCACAGAAAGTATACATTTCTATGGCATACTTTTTTTTTTATATGGTAAACATTAGTCAAAAAGTCAGATTCAGGTCTTGACTCCATTTTACTACTACTACTGTTCAATAGCACACTGCTGACCACACAGAGGGGAACTGATAGCCTGCTGGGGTTCTCCATACAAAATAAAGTTTCAGTGTTGTCATATCTGATCTAATATAGCCTATAATATAAATACCTAGGCCTATCCATCCTCTGAAGAGGCTCAGCCCTCAACCTGGCAAACTTCAACATATGGGATAAATTCCTTGCTTTAGCTCTGACATAAATTACAAAATAGTAGCAAAGGTGATAAAAAAAAAAGTTCTTCGTGATTCATGGACTTTCTAGCTCTTTACATCTAGAGTATAAAATGCAAAATAATTCACCAATCTTAAAGATTCCTTGGCTTGTCAAACAGAGAATCAATTGTTTTCCAGCTGCTGACCTCCTGAATGATGAGTTCACGATGCGCTCTGGCATATAAATCAGATATAAAAACGCATGATCATCAGACAACGAAGCCAAGTCACATGTTGAGTGTTTCTTGCAGGACCAACCTCTTGTGGGAAAACTTCTCTAAAGCTTTAAGTGCATTTTTAGGGATTGATTAGTGCTGAAAAAAACAAAGCAGATGTACATGTGTATGTCTGTATTTCTGTGTGTGACTGTGCTGATCTTGCAATAGTTTTGACTTATAACAGCTCAAATCTAATAACAGTTTTTAGCAGATGGATTATTTATTTAGTGACACACACAGACACACTGTACATTTACAATAAAAGCGCCAGTCAATATTTTATACTTCACCTGAAGGAATCCTTTAGAAGAGATACAGAGCAAGTATTTAGAGAAATATTCAAACATGATTAAATTACCTTTTTAAATGTTCTGCCAGTACTTGCATTATCAAATCACAAAGCCTCCCTACGTTTACCTCCAGTGGTATCTCAATACGATTTAAAAACTATGTGTATTTCCAAATACAGTACCTCTAAGGATAAGTGAGAAAATATGTTTTTTTTGTGTGATGTGGGAGAACTGACCATTTAAAGCGTACTGGACTGTTCTATCATCCAACGCTTTATACTGTTGTGTGCTTCACTTGGCCAGAGCTTCTCTCAGAGTTCACTGAGGCCACGTCGTCTCTACTGGGAGATCATTAGTGACAGTGACAGTCCTTCAGTGGATATAGAAAATTGATCACATTAGCTCAGCTGTTTGCAGATGATTAGATGGTTAAAAAATGCACAACACTGGGTATTAGAATAAGTAGAAGTAGCAGAATAAAATCTCTACTGAATCTAAATTCTCTGAATTGTTTTGGACACAAGATCAGTGTTTTAACCATTTTCCCTGTCACCGTCTGTTCTCCGACACTTCTACGTTGTCATTTGGGCCGAGAAAACCATGACTTTGCTAAATCCTGTCTTCTGTATTTGATGAGTAAGTCCCACAGTGGTTATTGTTTGTGTTGTCTGTGTCAGCCCTAAAGCTTCACACGCAATATCAATTATGGCTGGACCCCACCGAGATATTTTACCACTTAAAAACAATAATCGGGAATGATGATGATGGTGGTGGTTCCACTGGCTTCTCCTCCTCCGTCTCCTTTTCTATCTCTTTTTCATCATGTCCTTTGATGTGTCAGGATACATGACTGGCTCTCTTCCCCAGTGTCTCTAAGAAAACATCCAGGACACTTAAACTCAATTACATGCTCCCTGACTTTGAAACGGAGATGCAGCCCATTGAAGGAAGCGTAATAAATCAAGATAAATACTCAAAATGCTCATTCTCTGCATGGCCACAAAATACATTGATTCAAAGGGGAAATGAATCACAGTGACATTGTACTTTAGTAGTAATATAAATATCAATATAACAAAAAGATATTCACGAAGGAATCGTTCTTTTTGAACAAATGTTCAAGAGAAACAAGTTAACTCAATTCACAAGAGGGAGTGAATCCAAAATCCTGCTTCGGTATGGTGCATGCACAGTTGGGGACCACAAAATCCTAATCAGTTCGTCCTTGATTCCAAGTGGACGTTTGTGCCACATTTGAAGAAATTCCCTCTGGGCGTTCCTGAGATATCGCGTTCACGAGAATGAACCGGACGGACAGACAACCCGAAAAACATAATGCCTCTGGCCACGGCTGTTGGCTTCTAGAAAGTTTCCATATGATTTTGGTATATGGCTTGACAGGTTGTATGTTGGATGCATTTAGGGGGCTAATGTTGTATTACAACCATATATCAGGGTACATAGCGGGTGAAAAAAAGTACTTGAATTTGCTGACTTTGGTAGATGACCACTAGATCCAACATTTTCCCATGACGGGTGATGAGAGATGTTGTGGGAATATGATAATGACCCAAGGCACCAAAGGCAGTGTAGTGGTGAGACAGTGATGCACACTTATTTAAGACAGATGCCAGTGTGTTGGAGGCTTTTGGAAATGTCACTGATGCCACTGACTGCTCACCATCTGTGGACTTAAAACCACCATTTAAAAAGCAATTCATTTCCAGCACGGTTTAGTTGGACTTAACAAATAATGCATTTGTTCTATGTTCTGAACTAGTCTTGGTTATGGCCAGGCTCACTAAGCCCTGCTTCGGATAAGGCACTAATGATCATAGTTAATGATGCAGCTAGGGCTGGGGGGTCAGATAATTCCTGGATGTCAGTAATTTGCTGCTCTGTAGTTGGACAGGCAAAACAAATTGTTAAAAGGCAGAAAACAGGAGCATGAGGTTACGGAAGAGGGGACACCGCCTGTGTTTATCATGATCAAGTCTGACCGGCGGATTAGTAACTTCCTGCAGAGATCGGGGGAGTGGGTGGTCACAGACGGAGACAGAGAGGACTGTGTGTGTGAGCGTGAGTGATAGAGAGCGAGAGGGTCTAGGAACTTGGTTATCACAACCTGGATATCTTTCCAAAACAAAGTCATGAATTAAATCAAAGTTTAAGTTTTGCTAAAAAGTTCAATAACATTCTACTGACTATTTGTAACCCCCCTCCCCCCTCCCCCACCCCCCCCAAGTTACTGCTCTTATGCAACTCTTTATTCTCACACTGCACAAAAGCAAAAGACGGTGGCAGATTTACCACTTCAATTTCAGAATGATGCAGGGTTGCCAACTGTAAACTAGTTAGAGTGAGATTATTTCTTTTGGTGGTGGTGGGTGTGGGTCTCAGAGATTTCTCCCAACACAATGGAGATGCACATTTCAACAAACATCACTGTGGACAGTTTTATACGGACGGTTTCTTCAATAGAAAGTATTCCCATGAAAATTGCAGACTGTTAACTACCTCCGCCAAGGCCAAAGGCCAAAGGCCTTGGGCCAGGAGGTTATATTTTCACCGCGTTGGTTTGTCTGTCTGTCTGTCTGTTAGCAGGGTTACTCCAAAAGTTTGTGATGGATCTGAATGACATTTTTGGGAGGGGTGGGGTGTAGCACAATGAACAATCCATACGATTTTGTTGGTGATCCGCATCATGATCCGGATTCAGGAATTTTTTTAAGGATTCCGATCAGCCTGGGCATTAAGACCACAGGGTATAACACATGTGCAATGTGACTGATGACGCGTTGATGACGCATGACCCCGCCTCCTTCTGAGAGCAGAGAGATACATGTGTGGATGTGTGGCGAGACTCCGAGGTGCGGGAGCTGCTGTCCGTCCGCGGTGAGAAAGAACAAAGCGTTAGATGACGGGATGAGAGACAACGTACTGTAACGTTATACAGACATAAAAAGGCTGCTGAATGAAAGAGGCATCCGCCAACACAGAAACACACCGTGTTAATAAAAAGCCGACCACCTCACGGTACCGCCAAGTCAGGCACCTTGGCGGAGGTCTGCGCTCTCCGAGTGCCGTTTTTAGTTATGTGTATCATCTATCCAGTTCGTTTGTACTGGGCACTGATTCTGAAAGGGAAAGTAAAATAACTAGTAAAATTATATAGAACAGTAAAATAATGATTTAATAGTAAATTGGGTGACCCTTTAAATCTAACTAAATCTTACCCTAAATCTAACGAATCTCACTCCTCATGCCTAAACCTAACTAACCCAACCAACAAAGGCAAAGAGTCGCCCGATAAGACGCCATTCAGCATAATAATTAGCCATGTGCTTCTGTTTGTTGCACAGAGAGTGGGTATTTTATATGGACTTCTTGAAGGCTTCATCTTAAATCCATTTGAACAAGGGAAAAATAAACAGATATACCATTGTGTCAAGCTAACATTATATTCATATAAGAACAATAAAAGCATTGTAACAAAATTTAACATGCAACCGTGGTTCTATGAACTTGCTGCAAAAGACAAACAACAGAGATAATGTCAGCGGGAATGATTTTAACACTGAGGTAAACGGGTGCATTTGCAATATATAAACAACCTACTTGGCAGAATGCATGAAAACTTTTCTTTCGTGCTCTCCATGTTTATGTTTGTGTGTGTGCAGCATTATGGACCATTAAATAGATCTGGATGGAAGCCTAGTTCACTACGTTGCCATGAGAGAGAGAGAGAGAGCGAGCCAGGGCAGAGATGATGGGATGGGGAGGGGAGGGGGGGGGGGGGTAATGTGTGGGATTACAGTCAAAGTATTGGGATTATAGACTGTATATAAAGATGGACGACATGACAGCTCCCCAAAAGTGAAGCCAAAACATCTGGATCGCCTCCTGGTGGCTGGCTGCAGTATAAGTCTTGAATCCCGCCCCTCCATGTTAGCGGATGGGACAAACTAAAAAGTAAAAATACACGCCAAATACCTTTTTCCCAAAGATGTTTTTTGTCATTTTATGTAGATCTTATCACGCTGATGTATGTTCAAGTGTTAATTTTTCTGATAAATTTGGTTTTAATTAGTTATTTGATGCTAGAAAAAGGGGGTGGGACGTCATGATTGACAGCTACTTTGAGTTGAAGGCTCGGGAAGTAAACAAGAAAGGAGATGTAACTTTGGCTGTGGCTCAGAGGGTAGAGCAGGATGTCCGCCAATCGGAAGGTCGGTGGTTCGATCCCCGGCTGCTCCGGGTCACATGTCGATGTGTCCTTGAGCAAGATACTTAACCCAAAATTGCTCCCGAAGGCATAGCCATCGGTGTGTGAATGAGTATTTAGATTAGATCCTGATGGGCAAAGTTGGCAAGTATCTGCCATCAGTGTATGAATGGGTGAATGCTGACATGTAGTGTAAAGCGCTTTGAGTGGTCGGAAGACTAGAAAAGCGCTATATAAGTCCAAGTCCATTTACCATTTACCGTGCCACACAAAAGGAATCCAGCTAATTTGGTCGCATATCAATTAATGTATGAAGTAACTGTGTATTAACATTCCTTAACTGATGATACATCAAGTGTGAACTAATCACATAAAGTCATTGTGACTTCATCATTTGTTAATAGTGAGCGACAGGAATTCATGATGCATCCTGCATTAATTCATACCATTATGAGTCATGCATTAGTTAAGCATTACTTAAGTATATGATTTGTGCCCTTATTATAAAGTGTTTCCCTATTTCCTCAATCATCTGTCATTTCTGTCTCCGGGTTAGCTCGTTTAACTCAGAGTTATTATTAATTTTCATGTCATCTAACCTAATCCATGTTTACACATTTGTATGAGCTGCTATATGGCATTGACAAGGCACCGGCACTCTGCTGTGGATCACTCCGACAGTTTCCACCAGCCAAGCATTTCCTCACTACACGGAATCATCTCTCTTATGCTCGTTTTATTGCAGCCGCAATCTGTTAACTGGTTGTTTAATCAAATTTGCATTAGCAGCTCTGGAGAGTCAGTTTTTGGTCAATGTTCATATGAGCGTTTTTTCTGATTGTGTCATCTGCACAAACTGGTAGTTAGGCATGTAGTATACACAGTCTGTTCTTTATTTTCATCATTGTGTGGATATAGAAAACACACATAGCACTATGATGTGTGTGTCATTACGTATATGAATTATTAGTATCATTTAGTTAACACATAACTTTACATACACATAACAAGCACACACTTCCTCTTCCTGGCTGCTCCTCTCAGTGTGTATTTAAACCACACTGCTGTGCCATGATTGCCTAATGGTGATGAATTTGTGCAATCACACACACAACAAGGCCCTCGGAGGACTGGCCTTTTCTACCCACTAACAATACAGGGACTCACACTGGTTCCATACAGTTTAATGGGCTGAGGAGGCTGTAACCACACTGTGTATACAACCCTCTCAGAGAGAGAGGCAGGGTGGATGAGAGAGAGAGAGAGCGGGGGGTAATGAGGGGATGGGGAAAATATGTGTGCGTATGAAAGAGAGAGTTTAACAGCTACAATAATAGAATTAAAGGACGTGTTTCTCTGTCACTTCTCTGCCAAATAAGGCAAAGGGTTTTTCACACTGTTACCTACAATCAGTCATCTATTTCCTGCCAACACTTTCATAACATAACATCTCTGAATCTGCAACACCTCAGGAGGGAGATTATATTGCATACTGGCACCAGTTACTTCAATTATAACTATACAGTACATTTAATCAGCTTCATAAATTCTATGTTTTGTTTATAGATTTTTGCATAGTTTTGCGTTCATTCCTCACCATCAGTTTAGCATCAATTTGCTTGTATAAAGCAAGACGACTTATAAAGAATAAATATGTTCAGCTCAGTTGTTCCAGTGCCGATACCTGACATAACCTACTGTATATAATGACTTAAATTAAAGGGGCTATACAGTAGCGAGACAGTAGCAAGAAAAAGCTTGTTAACAGTGACACCTGTGGCCGTTAAGTCACCGACAGTCAGCGTTCTGTTGCTTGCGTTTGTGCTTGCACTAAATAGAATTTTAGAAGTTGTAGTTTTGTTGCCTAAACCTAAAGAAGCCTTTTTGTTTGTGTTCAAAACGTGATGTTTCATTCAGATTTACAACATGTTAGAACGTGTTACTTTTAAGTTTCACTTTCACAACATAGTAGGCATAGTAGGCCCCTAATGACCCACATCTATGGTGCTTAGTGACTGATAACGCCTATTTAATGGCCTGATAACAATCAAATCGGGTGCTTTGATACTGAAGAAAACTTGATGATTCCCAGGCAAGTTCTGAAGCATCAATTTTCTATTATTTCTTAATGTATTTTTGGACGTTTTTCTGCAACAGACATCAGAAATAATGATATCCTTGGAGTGAATATTTTATACCCCGTCTCCCCTGTAATTTTAATCCTGCCCGAATGGGGGGTTTAAAAGAGAATAAAACTTTCCATAGAGCTGTGACCAACTGTAGAGTCGGGTGAAAATGATTAGTCGGTTTGTCTCTACAAGTAACACATTACACATAGTCCTTTGTTCCATTGCTAATAAAAAAATGTAGATTATTGCAGCTTTAAAACACAGTAAGAGTTCTAAGAAAAACTCTCATGAGGAGTTTTCAGTTTAGATGAGAATAAGAAGAGGCTCTATTAACAGTGACAGCAGAGCTTAGGTTGTCAGAGGTACTGATGATGGCAGACCCTCCCTAGTGACAACTGGAACCTCCACACTGTTACATACAGCCTCACCAAACTCAATGTTTATAAAAGAAGAGTAACTTTACTACCTTCTCTCTCTCTCTAACTCTCCCTCTGCTCCTCCCTGGTAATTCAATCAGACGATTAAACGTTGCAACATCAGCTCTGGATTTGGACACTATTCCCTTTATCACTATGGAGACGGTTGCTTGATAAACAAAGAGAGAGAAAGTTGGCGTCTCCCTGAAATGTCACAAGAGAGCACAACCCCCTCAATGAGAAGGATGGATTTTGCAATACTAATATTTGGGCATGTGTGTTTCAAAGATCAATGTAAAGTTTGGTAATTTTATGCAACAGTGATGTCTTATTCAATGATAAAGTCTTTATCTGAGCCACTGATGTGTAAAATTGTTGTGAGCTGCTCAGTAATTTGCAGTTTTTCTGCCATTTTGAATGCTGGAATTCAGTGGTGAAATTCATCATGTTTGAGGTTTTGTCAAAACTGGAATAATAGCGTGTCCCAGGTCCAACGGGACACATGAGTTAGCATATACTCATCCTTGAAATGTTGTAAGTCCAATCATATCTGAAATCAGTGTCCTAATTTGACTTTTTGACAATAGGGACTGGTAGATGAAAAAAATCCACCAGCCAAGCATATGTTTTACTGGCCAAAATAATAAATTGCCTTTTTGTGTCACATATCCATTTGTTTCAGTACATTTTATTGAGTTAATAAGTTATTATGTTGATTAAAAAAAAATAATTTAATCAATAATTAATTTGCATGTTTTTTTCATTTTGATGTTAACAATGCAGCTAAGTAAAAATTAAATATATTTTTATATGTGTCAAAAGCAGCATTTGGTCAAAAAAACACGATTTTCCATAGGGCCCCGAAGAAAGCTAGAACCAGCCGAACCGAAGAGGAGTATGTAAGTAAATAAGTGGTTAACATTAGTAACATGATTTGAGCTGCTGCAGAGTTTTGACTCCTCATAGTTAACGTAACGTTATCACCAGCTCACTCGCTGTAAAATCAAATGTCGGCCGCCGACTCGTTAGTGAGCGTTAACTGTGATGTTAACATCAACCGATCTTACGATAACATTAATAGTAGCAAACTTAACGTCGCCTCATTGACTCAGATTGAATTCCTAGTTGCCACTGCGGCTGTCTTGAGGTCAGAGGTCGGCGCTATGTGCTGCGTGTATGTTTATGTTGTCAAGGAGGTTTGATAAAGTTTGTGCGCTACACAAAATGTAATTTTCATGGCCGTTCATTGTAACATTAGCAGGGTATTTTTCTTTAAACCTTTGTCCCAAATTCATCCCAAAATTAATTTTCATCCTCCCCGATCCTATTGTTTTCGGCCCCGGGGCAACGGGACGTACTTAAGCTGGAGTCCTTTGAGGAGTTGTTTTAGCATTTATTGACCAACAAACAGTCTAGACTGTACACAAACACTGCAATGCTACGTTCACAGCTGTAACGTTGTACCTTCATACTCTCTCTCACTCGGTGCAGGTGTGTCAAACTCTGAGACAGAGAGCAGAGGACAGAAGCAGTGTAAATGACACCAAAACACAGTAGAGACACTCTAGCTTATATCTTTTTATGATATAACTATTTTGGTTAAAACGTATACCTGCCAATGTGGCAGGTATAGCCTTCCGAGATTTACTCGCCAAACGGAAAACCTACCCGCATTTAGCACTTGGCGGGTGTTAATTTCAGACCCTGTTATTTGGTGAATCCAAACTAACCAAAGTCACACAATAACACAAACAAACGTACTGATCGAAGCAGCGGTAGACCAGCAACCCCCGTATTCTGCCAGGTAAAGGGATTGTTTTTCTCAATGGAGTCTGGTGGCTTTGTCAGAGCATAGATAACGGCTCTGTCCTCTTCCCCGAAAACATAGACTGTATAGCGGATAATCTTCCCCCAATTTGACGCTTGGTGGGTGTTAATTTTAGACCCTGTCTGAGATGTACTGTATTTTATATGTAATGGACAGATGGATGTACAAAGAGACGAGGTCCAATCCAGACTCACTGCCCACAAATCCATCGGGGAGTACAATTAAAGCTGAAGTTGGTAACTTTGAGCAACTATGATAAAAAAAGTTATTTTATAATACTGTCACTACATCCTGACAGTAGTGCATGAGACAGATAATCTGTGCTCATAATGGCATTTGCAAGATCTCCCAGCGCCAACAGGAAAACAACCAATCAGAGCCGCTCAGTCTCTACAGCAGCTGTCAATCACTGCTTGCGAAACTCGCAAACTCTGATCGACCTTTTGAGAAGTTTACTCCGGCTGTTGGGTGATGCTTTGCTTTTGGCTGACTGTTTTCAACACGGCAGCCGGGTCACAAACCTTCTCATTTTACAGCTAAACAGTACACTACAAGATGATTCTGAAGACATCTGAGGAGAGAAATAGGCATTACATTAACAGAATATTGATTCATATTTGATCAGCGCTGCCTAGTTTGACCGTTTGAGTGGAGTCTGTGAGTTTTCGGAGCACTATGTGGAGTCAGAGGAACATGATTTTTTCCCACAAATTATCTGTCTCATGCACTACTGTCAGGATAAAGTGACCGTTTTATAAAATTAACATTTTATCATATTATCTCCAAGTTACCGACTGCAGCTTTAACTCCAGTATTCCACTTTACAGTAATTGCAAATGTTCCCAAACCAAACTCAGCTCTTTATAACAGAGACTCCTCACCAAAATCAACAGCAGTGTTCATTTATTCATAGGCGTAAAATGATCTATGTTTATGTTTTCCTGAGAAGTGACCTCTTGAGGTTGTGTAAATACTGACCGTCTTCCTTCAGTAGAAGATTTGGACATTGCCTTGGACATGTTATCCTGTTGCGAAAGGCGCTTAAAGGAAGTTGGGGTGCCTGTTATTTATTAGTTTAATAGAATATCGCACTAATGAATCTCAAAATTCATGATGCAGTTTGTGTAGTGTGTGACTGTGTGTGCAGGGAGGGCTTGCATTAATAAATAGGAAGTTCTAACTTAATCAGTGTAGTAGCGATGGACCAGGTGTATAAATATATAAACTTCTTGGTGTGATGTCACTCTCACAGTGCACAGCATCCCGCCAACATCTGGGTTTAGTTAGAAAGTGCTGAGTGAGCGTTGCACTGTGGGACTGATCTGAGAGATAAACTGATGTCAAACGCAGCATCAAATCACAGCCTCGTACCTGTATGCGCCGTCATTTTCAACACGCCCACGAGCGTCATTTAAGACGATAGAAATAGTGTGTTGTGCGTAATGCTACGTGTGGGAATAGCAATACATATGATTCATATAATGTAGGCCTATGCACCGATAAATGACACATTTGTTATGAACACACCAGTTACTTGATGACACACCCTCATGAAGATTAGCAGAAACAAAGACACACATCTAGGTTCCCCCCCTAAAAACAAAGATGTTATATTATCATGACGGCATAAATGCAGAAAGCCACCAAGGACACATGTTGCAAACTTTTAAAATATAACATAAACATTAAGAAACGTTTGGATCACATGCTGGTATAAGACCATGTAACCCTTACTGCCCTGCTTCTGACACATATCAAACAGCCCTGCTAGTAGCAGTGTGGCTCTATAGATGACATGCTAACATGTTGTATGTTTAGTAGGTATAATATTTGTGTTTGCCATGTTTGCCTTCTTAGTTTAATATGTTAGCATGCTAACATTTGCTAATTAGCACACATCACACAGTACAGTTGAGGCTAATGGGTATGCCATTGGGTCTGTAGGTATTTGGGCATAAACCAAACAAGCTTGGTTGGTTGCTCCACCACTTCACTTAGGTCAAGACTCAGGGCACCATAAGGTTAACAATTTTTGTTTTTTAGGGAAATGTCTCCACAACTATTGAATTAGATGCCATGAAAACACACACGCACACGCACACGCACACGCACACGCACACACACACACACACACACACACACACACACACACACACACACACACACAGGTTAGCATTTAGCGATTTGGCATTGCTGTGCTTACAGTAGGGATGCACCAATCCAACTTTTTCAGTCCCGTTACCGATAGCAATACCTGGGCTTCGGGTATTGGCCGATACCGAGTACCAATCAGATACCAGTGTCTAATTAATAAGCTGTATGCCTCACTGTGTGGAAAGAGGATCATTCTTTATGTGTAAAGCAACATCACGCAGTATTGCAATATTGCTTTCCTAACAAATAAATATATAGATATACATTTACTGAATTGTTATTTATTATTAAAATAATAAATCGCACATCAGCCACTTGGTAAAAAATCTTCAAAATTAACAGGAATTAAAATTGATGTAAGCCTTTTTAATGCTGCAACAAAGAATTGAATTCAATAGATCGGCTCTATTGTCACGGTACCCGATCTAGCTTTTTGAGTCAATATATATATATATTATATCTGATCCGGTATTGGTGGATCCTTAGCTGACAGTGCCACTACTTTGGCTGTGTACTCTTAAGTTTTGTTAGTTTGTCAAATGAATGGATGGCGGCCATAAGTAGCAGCCACCATGGCCGAAACTAATCCCAAAGAAGTATTTCCTCTAATGGCAGCCGGATGGTTCAAAGAAAATTCTAAATGTTTCTGATGTCAGTATTTTCCCTCTCAATAACATGTGGCCTTGTTGCTAATTTTACTTCTTGTCAGCAGTAAACCCAAATCCAAGCTTCAAAACACTCTTTGTTTAGGTTATCCTCAATCTATGAATGAGATTCATTTTCTCCTGAACATGAGTTGTGACTCTTGTCAAGTAGGGAACCACAGTTTTGGGGGTCTTGACCCTTAATTACAGAAACCAGGAGTGAACCGGAGTAAATGGCTTCTTTGTTGACAGCCCTTCAGGAAGCGGACTGTAAATCAACTTTCTGATGGGGTTAAGAACACCTTGTTTATTTCCCCCTTTTTTTTTAAAAGCTCTATACATCCTCTTCATCCTAAGATGCACAGAAACAAAATACACCCACAGCAATGTAGGCCAGGTTCACATGATAAATGTGGAACAAGTGTTATGTATAGCAGTGGGCTGCAGGCCAGCCGCTGTACAAACTGCTTCATATAAAGTGACAGCTGGCTGGAACGCCGTCTTTATTGAGGCCACATCGGATCAACCTGTGATTTACAGTAAATTGCTGAGCCATGATGTAGAATGTAATGTTAACTTCCGCAGATTTAACTGTCATCAGAGCACATTTGTCTTCTTACTTTGTATTTTACTTTGTATCCCACAGACAAAGGAAGTCTAATGTGAAAATGGGTTGTTGGGCTTTGAGAAAGTATAAAAGTAACACTATTTCCTCACATACTGTAGTGGTGGCTCCCAAAGTACCCTTGAGTTCTAATATACCAAGCCAAGTGCAAGTCACATACATTGATAAGCTCAAAAGAAACGGATAATTTGTTCCAGAGCATTGCAGAGGCACTTCAAACTCCATCACGAAAATGAAGGCGCATGCCTAACAAGTCAGAGATATGATTACTGATAAGCACAAATATTGTAAATATGACACTGCAACACTGTAGATCCAAAAACTGTCCCACTACTCTAACATTAAATCAATTACACAGTTCAGTTCTGTTTGTGCTGGGAAATGCTGGTAAACAGAGTATTTAAGGACAATTGTAAGTCTGTTTTTTAGAGCTTCACATGGTTTTAATATGTTGCAGACAGACTTGTTGCCTAATTTGACACTAAAGGAGAACTGCTGTGTTAGGATTGCTCAAACAAAAGCTCAAAAAGAAAGGACTGAAATGCCTTTTTACAAGTGTGAAAGAACTGCTTAGCTCAACAACTACTCGATAGATCACCATGACATTTTTTACAGACATTCATGGTTCCCAGAGAATGAATCCTAATGACTCTGGTGATCCTCTGACTTTTAGTGTGGCGCCTCCATGAGGTTGACATTTATGGCTTTTAATGAAATGTCTCAACAACTGTTATCATGAAAATTAGTACAGACATTCATGGTCTACAGACTTTTCCTCTCGCATCGTCACCAGGTCAAAATAAAAAAAATGTGTCCAGGACAGCCCTGTCTCCTAAAATTTACGTTCCCATACAACTAAAATGCATTCTCAATTACGATTAGAGGAAAGCGCATTTTCTCTCAGATTACTTTTGTCTTGAACGTATCCCAAAAAGTCCGCGGACGGCCACTGCAACTGACGTAGTACAACGAGCACCGCACAGAGCATGTGACATAGTATATTAAGTGACCATTAATTAAAGTTACATGGAATAATGACGTTATCGGTCTAATAACGAGTATAACAAGCAAGAAAGTCCACTAAGGGTCAGGTGCAGTGGCGGCTGGTGAAAAGTTTTCTAGGTAGGGCTGTGCCACATCCAATCAATTTCAGCAAACAAATGCAAAAAAGTGAAGGTATCAAAAACACATTACTGCTTTGCAGTTAAATAATCAACAATTATTTTATTCCAACAGGATCAGTAAAGAATGCTTAGAAAAACACAACAGTATAACATGTACTCAGTGGTAGAAAGTAACTAAGTACATTTACTCAAGTACAATTTTGCGGTACTTGTAGTTTACTTGAGTATTACCATGTTCTGATACTTTCTACTTCTACTCCACTACATCTCAGAGGGAAATATTTTACTTTTACTCAACTACATTGATTTAATAACTTTAGTTACTTTACAGATTCAGACTATTAATACAAAATATAATCAACAAATAAATGATGTATTATTATAGATTAAACTACCCAGCAGTATATAAAGTCATTAAAATGAGCTCCACCTTTACCAGCTGCAACATTGAAGTGATGAACACATTAATGCATCAATAAGTATAATCCAATAATTATTCTAATACATTATTCTGCATAATGTGTACTTTTATGTTTGGTACTTTAAAGCTGAAGTAGGCGAGATTGGAGCAAATATGATTAAAAATAGTTATTTTAATAACACGGTCACTATATCCTGACAGTAGTACATGAGACAGGTAACCTGAAAAAAATCATGTTCCTCTGTGTCCTCAGGTGCTCCTAACGGCATCTGCAAGATTTCACATAGTGGAGGAAAACATGCAGTATCTGAGATCTGCTGTCCATCTGCTGTCTATGAGAGTCGACTGTCAATCACTCGCAAACTCCGACCAAACGGTCAAACTAGGCATCGCTGATCAAATATGAATCAATATTCTGTTACTGTAATGCCTATTTCTCTCCTCAAATGTTTTCAGAATCATCTTGTAGTGCACGGTTTAGCTGTAAAATGAGAAAGTTTGTGACGGCACTGCCATTGTTAAATCTGTTGAAGGAACGCCAAACTACCGGTCACATGACCGGAGCACAGCCAATAGGAATGCTCTCTCAATGAAATGACCTGTGACTGGTCAAAGTCTCCCGTCTTGGGCTAGATTTTCTAAAACCTGACGAGCAGTAGCTCGCTTGGGGCGATAAAATAATCGCCCCTCATGTATTAGATTTGAGGACGCTGATTGGCTAAATTTAATGTCATAGTAGTAGTAGTAATGTTTTTTTTGTGTGTGGCTGTCTGGCTCAGGGGGGGCGGCGCACTAACGCCCTCTATTGGCCGGCCGCCACTGGTCAGGTGGAAGGGTCAAACACTGGACTTTTTCCCCTAGGAGACCGCTGTTTGTGTCCCTTGTGAAACTAAAAGTCAACGTTCACTTACGTAGTCATTTTAAGCCAAACCACGATGTTTTTTACTAAACCTAACCCAGTAGTTTTGTTGCCTAAACTTAGCTAAGTAGTTTTGTTGCGTTTTTTTGCTTTGTTTTGATTCAATTTACAACATTAATCACATATTTAAAACACATTTCCCTCCAAAGGTAATTGAGCATGAGGTTTAGTTGTATGGGAATGTAATGTTGTAGGAGACAGGGTTGTGCAATCCCGATTTACATACCCATCAGCCTCAGCTGTAATTTGTGATCTGTGCTAATTAGCAAATGTTAGCATGCTGACATACTAAACTAAGAAGGTGAACATGGTAAACATTACACTTGCTAAACATCAGCATGTTAGCAATGTCATTGTGAGCATTTAAGCATTAGCTCAAAGCACAGCTGTGCCTAAGTAGGCTACAGCCTCACAGAGGTGCTAGCATGGCTGCATACTCTTACTGTCTCGTTTAAATTAGACTGAAGGGATACCATATCTCTTGGTGTGGAACAAAACTGCTGATTCACAATCGTTTGGCTTTGATAACTGAGGACTAGGCTCTTAGTGGACCCCTTGGAATTAAAACCATTAATATTCAGCACAGATATTTAGCCCCAACTCTTTTGTCTCCAGCGGTCTGTCTTCCTCACCAGCATCCGTCACCATCACTGCATTAGTCTGTTTAATGGAATGCTGTTTGATGCTTGATGATTTTTACTGCAACTTAAGTGCTGGAGGTAACGTGAGAGAGTTTGCGGTTGCAGAGTAACTTCACAAGAATGATGTGCATTCGGCCCACCGGTGAGAGTGCACGTACACTCATGGACACCGAACACACGATTTTCACAGTTTTCCTGTCTTTTCTTTTCCTCTGTGTATCTTTTTTTTCTCTGTTAATCACATTTTCTCTCTCACTTGTCTTTTGAACGTGAGCCACTTAAAGCTGTAGTTCTCGTCAAACAGCTCATCACACTCTCCGTCACACACACACATACACTGGGTCATGGAAACTGGGGCAATGGAAAGTCCCTTTTCTCCCTTCGCTCTCTCTCTCTCTCTCTCTCTGTCTGTGTCCTTGAGTCAACTGCAGATCACTATCTGTATCACCAGAGCTGCTCACAGTAAAGCTTCGTCTACACACTGGCAGCATGGTGGACATTCTCCAGCCTCCACCAGTGACACAGAGACCTCCGCAGCTCGTGTCTCTTAATGTGTTTCCAGATGAAACTTCAACAAAATCAGATTTTCTGAAGAAATCCCCTGTGAGGCTGGAGAAGATCAACATAACCAATAAAAAGAAAGACACACAGTGGTTACATCTGTATTATGTAGTTCTATACGGCATAAGTAAAACAAAATGCTTCTGCACAACAGTGTAACATATGGAGCTACAGGACAGTATGGACATGTGGTTGCTGAGCAGGTCATATTTTTAAAATAATGTTTAGTTTCAAATCCACTTCATGGGTTTTATTCCCAATCTGTCGACCCTCTCTGGTGAACTAGCAAGATATAAAACCACCTATCTTTAAAAAGCTGCAACAAGCTTATTGTTTTATGTTTTTATCTCATGTATAAATGCACAGCTTTCACTCACAGTGTGCTCTTGAATCCCCCCATATGCTAATATTGAACCAATGTTTTGGCACAGAGTTTTGTGGTCAGTGTTGTTACTTTCAACAGATGTTGAGCAACGCTGGGAACATAGCAGTTCCATATGTGCGTCCAACCCAGCTTTGGGCTTCTCTCTGATGGGGACCAGAGCGACACGACAAAGGATGCCAATCCTTAAAACAACAAACCACACTGTACTACTGTCCAAGTTTTGATGCCCCTGATGCTTGTGGATTTGCTGGGTTTGCTTTATGATAGAACATCACTTATTGCAGTGGTTCCCAAAGTGGGGTCCAGGGACCCCCAGGGGTCCTTGAGTGGGTTTATTTTCACTATACTTCCATCCATAAGTAACACAATGACTGACTGATTCTGGTCATGGGTTTCATACACTTTCTGTAATAAAACATATAAAAGCAAAAATCCTATCAGATGTTAGACCTCGGGAGAAAAATCGTATCAAATGGGGGCTTGGTCTAATTTGTGTCAGTTTCGGGGTCTTTGACATGAAAAGGTTAGGGAACCACTGACTCAGTGAACCTCATGACCCTTTCTCTTTTCCAAGCTTTAACAAACCTCAGGTCATCGTTTCATGTCATTGCTTTTTTTTTTTTGCAATTCTTCTGTTTACTTTTTAATTTCCTGATGAAAATGACAGTGCTGCTGGGAAATGTAACAATGCTTCTAACTCCCAAACTGCAAATTTTGACA
Source organism: Sebastes fasciatus (assembly GCF_043250625.1). NCBI lineage: Eukaryota > Metazoa > Chordata > Actinopteri > Perciformes > Sebastidae > Sebastes > Sebastes fasciatus. The sequence continues at coordinate 32,826,442 of NC_133806.1, read as the reverse complement.
TTCTCACAATTTTCAAACAAGATGATGTCATTACCACTTTAACTTTGACATGAGATTGCGGTGAGATTGAGGTGCCGAAAAGTAAAAATACTTACTATGATATTCACTTACTGTTTGTCTGGCAAATGAACACTATCCAAATATTTAAGTCAATTTGCACCACATTTTGCACAACAATACATCTTCGTCACCTCAAGGCCTCTGATCCAATCTATTTCCCTCCCTGTATCAACAACTTCCCTTTTTATTTAGTGTGATTAATCCATAAAATTAAATTTACAAGTGCATGTGGTGTTTGTAAAGTGCATGTGGTCTGTATAATGTGTTGGCAGCGTAGTTAGTCAGCAGGTCTGGCTTGTATCTCTGATCAGCTTGTTGTACTTTCTGTTAAACTGGACTTCTTATCGCACCGCTTCCTGTGATGCAGCGTTAGGGGTCAGGGGTCAGAGGTCAGGAAGTTCCAATCAACAGCGGAATGAATACCGACACATGTAGATTTCATTCAGACCCAGACCCATATCTGATGTTAGCTGATATGTTGTGTGACCAGAATCAAACTGTACAGTACAACAAACTTCCTGGGTTGTCGCTCAGATAGGCTTGACCAGTGACCAGTTTGTTAACTTTGGGTTGATCGAGCTCGTCAGACTAATTCCTGTGACTCATAACATTAGGTGGCGAAGTTTTAAAAAGATTGACATCTTGCCAACAACACGATGATCCAACCACCAGGAGAGAGACTTCTAAAAGTGAAGTCTACAATAAGAATGATAAAAGAACTAGAAAGATGTCTTCAAGCACACTGTGTACTGTTTCATTATGTACTGACTTCTCTGCAAATACTGTAGTATTGGTCCTGTGTGGAAAAACGGCACTATATTTCTTCCATTCAATCAGTTAAACACATCGATAAGACGTCAGAAATCCTAAACCATTGCTATAAATAAAACAACATTTTTAGAGAATGGATCTATCTGTCCAAAACAGCTGCCCCTGTTTTAAAGAACAAAACTGTGGATGACATACAGCAGAATTCATCTATTGTGAGTTGAAACTTTGAAGCATGTTTTCTGGCCACACCTCAGTGACGTCGCAGCATGTGGTTTTCCTTTAACAGCTGATGGGAAACACCTGTAGTCTGACACTGAACTAGGTGTGGTCAGATCTCCACATTACTGCCATCTGTGATTCAGTGTTGATTTACCCTTTAAAACATTATGACTGATTTATACCTACATGGGTGTTCCTCTGATAAAAAAAGAGCCAGGGAGGAGGTTCACACTGCATATTACATTTTCACTGCATTCATCTATACTAACTATGCAACTCCTTGTCACTGGTTAATGTTTTAGTCACCAGGCTACTCTAAGTGTGTGAACAGCAAATCCTAACACTGTAAACTAAACCAATGTGATCTTCCAAGTAAACAGGACAGTTTTCCTTGAACCTTGTCAATAGCACACTGTAGACACCAAACCACACAAAGACAAATTCTCTGTCATTTTTTTGTCAGCCTTTCATCGTCATATGAAGACTGCAACTTGCCACACTTGTTGACACATTAGGGTATTGTTGTAGTGGAGCACTCGGGGGGGTTGTTGCTAAATCCGTATTTAAGAAAAGAAAATATGATTGGCAGAGGGAAAGAGAGCAAACAGCTCTCTTCACTAACATGCTTTTATGTGGTTCAGTCTCTCATTGACTCGGTGACACATACGGTATACACGCACAGATTTCAGGGTTGTAGGTCAATTAAACTGCTTTCATGCAACAGTTGTGAATCACCGGTGTCTCAGATGATTAGGCTCTGAACCCCTTCCTGTTATAAATCACACAGCCACATTCATCTTTTTTTCTGACCTTTTCTTAAGGTTATTCCAGGGCGGGAAGTGTAAAGACAAAAATCCCAGATGCATGATTACTGATCATTTTTAGCCACGTTAGCTGCAAGGCTCTAGTGATGGGAATGTCGGCTTGTCAGTTGGTTGGTCCTCCACTGAGATATGTCTTCGATGGATTGCCATGAAATTTGCTGAATTCATACATGATCACCAGAGGATGAATCCTACTAACTTTGGTGATCCTTTGAGTTTTCCTATGACGCCACCAGCAGGTCAAAGTGTTTCACTTATCCAGTGAAATATCTCAACATATATGAGATGGATTGACACGACATTCCTTAGACAGATTGAGTAAAAACTGTCTCAATAACTATTGGATGGATTCACATGAAATTTGATACACACATACTATAATAAATCCTACCTTCATGATGGTTAGAATGTTGTTTTAGTCTAACCTTATGATAACAAAATATTTTAGCTCGGTGTACCTAATAAATTGGCCACTGAGTGCATGTTATCTTCAGGATGAATTGGTGAACCCTTCACTCTCCATTGTACTGCTGGCACGGCTGCAACCGTGACTAGACGTCCCTGCAGATTTTCAAATGACTGGTACCTGACTGCTGATACATTCTCAAACTGACCATAATGTTATACTGGAACTAGAATGACACTCGGAGAGCACAGACCTCTGCTTAGCTGCCCGAGTAGGATTTCCCCCCCTCTCCGTGCAGCTTGCGCCATCATCCATGTGTATTTTTGTTTATGTTGAGATCAGCTGTACGTAGCGGAGCATCGTAAAACACTTCATTTATACTGGACAGAAACAGAATAAAACTCACCTAAACTGTCGTTACTCTTTCCAACAATCACCAAGTGTGTTTTGGTCGAACTTAACTGTAATTTCACAGAGTTTAATGTGAAAAAAACGCAGATTCTACAGTTGTTCCCCTCCAGCCCCCGCTCTCTCTGAAGGAAGAAGGCGGAGTCATGCGTCATCAACGCGTCATCAGTTACACTGCGCCTGTGTTATACCTAGAGGTCTTAATGTTCTGGCTGATCGTAATGCTTAAAAAAAATTCTGAATCCGGACCATGATTCTGATCGCCACCAAAATGTAATGGATTGTTCATTGTGCCACACCCCACCCCTCCAAAAAATGTAATTCAAATCCATCGCGGACTTTTGGAGTAATTCTCCAAACGGACAAACCAACAAACCAACGCTGGTGAAAACATAACCTCCTTCCTAGGTCTTCGGCCTTGGTGGAGGTAATAATATGTACAACTAAATAGTGCTAAAATATATTGACGTTTAGATGGACTAAATTATGTCCAACAACAAAAGTGTACTCGAATGGGAGGGTCTTTGTAGTCTCTTGCATCAATAGATGCCCAGCTCAAACAGACTTACAAGGCAGACTCTCAATTTCCATGTACATACTGTGTGAGACCAAATATAGAAATTAAAGGAAAACATAACATAACTCACCCTCCAATCGTGGAAAACTCATAAATGTGCACTCAGAGCACACACTGAGAAGGTCAAAGAGCTCGCCGAAGCATGCACTGCTATGTCCTACAACATCACGCCTATCAGGGTGAAATACCAAGTTTTTAGGGAGTCCCCATCAGTCTGTAGCAATTTAATATAAAAATATATTATTATCAAAGCGGCCGAAATGGGTTTCCTCAGGAGGGTGGCTGGCGTCCCCCTTAGAGATAGGGTAAGAAGCTCAGTCATCCGTGAGGGACTCCAAGTAGAGCCGCTACTCCTTTGCGTTGAAAGGAGCCAGCTGAGGTGGTTCGGACATCTAGTAAGGATGCCCTCCCCCTGGGCGCCTCCCTTGGGAGGTGTTCCAGGCACGACCAGCTGGGAGGAGGCCACGAGGAAGACCCAGGACTAGGTGGAGAGATTATATCTCTACTCTGGCCTGGGAACGCCTCGGGATCCCCCAGTCAGAGCTGGTTAATGTGGCCCGGGAAAGGGAAGTTTGGGGTCCCCTGCTGGAGCTGTTGCCCCCGTGACCCGACCCCGGATAAGAGGTTGAAGATGAGATGAGATGAGATTATTATCAAATGTTAGCATGCTAACATGCTAAACTAAGATGGTGAAACTGGTAAAGTTATACCTGCTTAGCATCAGCATGCTAGTTTTGTAATTTTGACCATGTTAGCATGCTGATTTTAGCATTTAGCTCAAAGCACCACTGTGCCTAAATACGACCTCACAGAGCTGCTGGCACGGCTGTAGACTTACTCGTGTTGCTATTTTTCTTGGTACAGTACCTTCATTCTGTCAGCATCACTTATACTATAGGCTATATCTTATGTTCCAAATCAGTGAATCCCAAAAAGCAGCCGTGGCACCTGCAGAGGGTCACAGAAAGGGTTTCTGCTCTTGGGGAGCATCAAGGACAAGACTTCTGACATGAAACTAGGATACGATGCCAGTTTGAATAAATACAAGCAGACACAAAGCCAAATCCAAAAATCCAAATCAAGTCCAAAATCAATTATTTCCAAACGCTGAGCCCATATAAACATTGGCCAAAGAATAAAAAGAAGATAAGGCAGAAGCAGAGTCGTTTACGTCAAAATGTTTGCCCGTTGGAGTGTATCAGATTCTGGGGCTTTCCACCACTGCAGGGTTCCCAAATCACACGCATTGCATCGTTAAAATCTATCAAGATGTTTTTCATCTCGGTGCATTGTTTCTCTCAAACTCCATAAAGAGCTGAACAGCCAGTCGTGACTGAGCTGTTCACTTCTGATCTGCGCTGTCCAATTTATATGACAGCAAACACAATATATATGTTATCATTTAATTCAGCAGATGTGTTTCATAAAATTATTCTTCAAGGTTGATATACACAGAAAATGAGGCTATTCATTACATAGAAACATTACACTGTCGTCCCACGTCCTTGTGTTGAAAAAGGCTGTAGACGGAGCTAATGTTGAAACAACACAGGATCCTGCGTGATTTCATCCACTCATTAAACCTTGGGTGTATCTGTGTTTGTGCAACCTGGTGTGTTTGCGTGTGTGTGTGTGTATGTGTGTGTGTGTACATGCTTTTTGATCTCAAAGGCTCTAAAATATCTGGAAAGAAGCTAAAACCCCTTTATGATACCTTTCAAAATGTGCCAGCCTGTAGAGCTTTTCATGTCTCCCAATGATCAAACCAAACCATTAGCAGCACCCAGAGCAGCAGAATTTACTAAATACATTATCAAAGCAGGATTTCCTTGTTAAGACTTCAAGATGGAGACGGGGTCAAAACCCATCCATATCTGTATGAATACACACAAATGCCCTTGTGCTAATCAAAGACAGATATAGTGATTACGTGCACACACACACACACGCACGCACGCACGCACGCACGCACGCACGCACGCACACACACACACACACACACACACACACACACACACACACACACACACACACACACTATTCTCTGGTTTTCACAACACACACGTACTAAATCAACTGCTGGCCTCTCCTCATCTTTTCCCCTTCTGCTCTTGATGAATTTAAGCCTTCTTCACAATCCCTCAGTTGGACAGGTCAACCAGTGTCCCAAACCATGCAACCAGGGTCCCAAACTATGCAACCAGGGTCCCAAACCGTGCAACCAGGGTCCCAAACCATGCAACCAGGGTCCCAAACCATGCAACCAGAGTCTCTGCGGTTTTCTAAACAACACATGTTCATACGCAGGCACACCTGTAAAAGTGATGAGGAGAGGGAATCATCAGGCAGAGAGGTGCTAAAGAGGAAACAATAACAGCACCGTGGTTCAGAGAGAGAGAGAGAGAGAGATTCTGTCACATCTTTATCCATTAACAATCATAAAGTCACACTGTTCCCTTTGTCACTCTGACAAATGCCCATAAACTCTGCAAGATCATTTCAGGTGTTGGCAAGGTTTGAAATGTAATTTCCACTTGCACTCCCTCACATTTCTATTATGATACATCATGCATCACAGTGGCAAAACAAAGAATCTGCAGGTTCAAACAATTATACTCCTGTAAAGTTTTCTGACTGCATCTTGCAAGGTTGCGACTCTATCACGGTGACAAAAACTGTCTACAGAAAGACAGACAGAAATAGAAACACCTGGCAAAGTACTCAAAATCACCTCTGTGGTAGTTCCCGCTACAGTCGGTGTCTCCAGGACCACATTTTGCTGTGATGACACACACACACACACACACACACACACACACACACACACACACACACACACACACAGACTCAAACACAGACTCACAAGGTGAAAACAATCACAGCTGGTAATCAGGTTGGTGATGCTCATGAGTGTAACTACACTCATGTGTAGCCACGTACATTCAGACCCGTAGGTCCATATCAGTATAAATACAATACAATGCACAAAAATATATATATATAATCATTGCAGTTCACAGTGATTAAAACGTACATAGGCATTTCTTCCAATGTTTCCAGAAACCAGAGGAGTACCTTGTGTCACTTTGTGTGGGCTCAGTTAAAGCCATTATGATTAAAACATTTTTAATCAATTAATCGACACATACATTTATACATAAATTTCCTCAACACAGCATGGAAGGTGGGAACATTACTAGTCACAAATATATGACTTGTCCATCTTGGGAGCTTGAGCAAGATTCTGAATGCATCATTAAACGCCAGCTGAAGCTTTTTAATTTTTCCTTTGCTGTAACTGCACCACAAGTGGGGGCTGTATAGAGTGGAGCACAGTAAGGCTCTAAAAAGGGCTGTTTTAACATCATCTTTACACATGTGAAATTTGCGTGCCAGCATATTGGCTTGTGCACACAGATTGCAACACTGGCGCTGCAGATCGTCGTCATCACGTAGATCATTCCTGATGATGTGACCCAAATATCTTACTTTGTTCACCACATTTAGCGCTTGGTCTGCCATAAAGAATGAAGGAAAATCTTGCTTCTGATCCTATTTGGTTTTAGCAATCATGACAACACTCTTTTTAGAGTTAAATTTAATGTGATATACTGCACACCATAACTTGAGCAGACTCTGAGCAGTTGCTGTAGGCCAGCACTATAAGGAGACAGGAAGACTAAGTCATCAGCGTACAACAGATGGTTAACAAGAATATCCCCCAGCATACATCCAGTCTTACACTCTGTCAGCTCTTTTGAAAGATCATCCATATACAGATTGTACAGTGTGGAGCTGGTCTTGAGCTGACTATCCATTAACCTGTGAAGTTATAACCAATGTATACAGATAGACAACTGCAGCATTCCCTGCAAGACATGTGATATCCAAATCTGAGGCATCAATAAGGAGGGAGAAGTCATAGATGCACTTACAGTTGAAAAGCCTTCAGCACAGTTAAATGTTTTGTGGATATGCATTTTATGCAAGAACAAAATGTTACAGGTACGGTGCACTGTAAACATATACAGTATTATCATAACTTTTCTCTACACGGTCCACATTTGTTGGCATAAGCCAGAAATAATACCACTGAATGTCATTTCAACAACACAACAACAGCAAGGAAGAAATAAGGAACTTCCAGATGCAACTGCCTCAGGCCACGGCTAAATCACGTCTGCGTAGTGAAATTTGTTTACATCCATTTTTCCTTTATTGGAGCACATTCCCAGTGATACAGTTCTGAGCAGGGCTGTACACTGGCAGCTCATTTAGGCAGACTGCTACTCATATGAAACTAAAAACCCTCAATGCCAGTGGATCAGGGCTGATTAAGGCTAATAGTTTGATCTTTGCTGACCCTGCGTCTCCCAGAGTTTTCCCAGAGTAAAAAAAACAGTGCATATTATAAAAAATTCTAAATCACTTAATCATTTCCAGCCACTCGCTATACCCTCCAGGAAGAGCACTCTTTCTTTCGTCTTTTAATCCCTCTCTTCCACACTCTCTGCTCTCTTCTTCTTTACCTCTATATTGATGTAATGTTGGTCTGTGTGTCCCGGTGACTGACAGTGCCCTGCTGTAATTATTGTAGCTTCCACTGTTTCCACTGCGCTCGCTCTCTGTCCCCCCTGCGGAGTCACGTTTGGTACTGATGGGAACCACATTGTGGGATCTGCCAGGTTAGACAGGGACTTCAAAGACACTTTAACTTTCTGCTTCTGCGTTGTATGCAATTATCCACACACACACGCACACACGCCAATTTAAACACTGGATGCCTAGCGATGTATTTACCTGCCAAGCTGTGGGAACAGAGCTCAGCAGGTATTTAGAAATTAAAGGACATAATTGTAGAAAACACAAAGCCCTGCACTGACTTTGGACTACAGTGTGTGGACAGTGTACGGACAAACAAACTGAAAACTTTGCACATCAATCACTACTCTATGACTGGTCTAAAACATCACGATTGTTTGTGTTGTTTTGAAAGAAAACTTCTCATGTTTTTCTTCCTGTTCATTGCCTTTACATTGCCATTGTTGTATCTCTCTAGGTCAGGGGTGTCAAACATACGGCCCGGGGGCCAGAACCGCCCCCCCAAAGGGCCCAATCGGGCCCACTGAATGACTTTGCGAGGTGTAAAAATTGCAAAAAAAGTCATAAATTCCAGTTTTACAATAAAACGCACTGCTATTCCTTTTTGGGGGTTGCGCTATCCTAATAAGTGTAGCAGTCCCTATGCTGATATGCTATCATAGATCCCACATGCTTTCATACAGACTACATGACACAACACTGTCAAGCTGCTGTTTATGCCGGTGGAAAATGTCTTTGTTAAAAAGAAGAAAAGTGGAAACAGTGCTCCTAGAAAAATGGATTCCTATTTCTTCACAGAGATAAATGGGAAGCCAGTGTGCTAGGTGTGTTCACAGCACCTTCTAGTGTTCAAGGAATATAACATTCGGCGCCTCTATCAGAGTCATTATGGCCAAAAATACAAGAACTTGCCAGGAAAACTGAGAACGGAATGAATTGTTGGTAGATTTGAGGAAACAGCAGTCTGTTTTTAGTCGGAGCCGAGAGATCAGCGGGACATCTCAGGCTTTTCATCATCTCTTTTTAAAATGGATTTTCCATTAATCATGAACGTTTTCAGAATGTGTTTGTACTTCATTACACTAACAGGAACGGAATATTTGGCGGTGTTGTTATTTATAGGTTAATTCCATTGGTTTTACAGGTCCGGCCCACTTTAGATCAAATTGGACTGTACGTGGCACCTGAACTAAAGTGAGTTTGACACCCCTGCTCTAGGTTATGGTTACCTGGATCATCAACCCAATCAGCAGACAAGAATGTTGCTATTACACGATTCTACAAAAACCCAAGATTACATTCAGTTACAATGACTTTTTTAAAATTCAGTGCCAATGTTTCTGTGCACGACAACTATGTATGGCTAAGGTCAGGGAACAAAAACACTTGGTTATGGTTAGGAAAACGTTGTGGCTATGGGTAATAAAAAGGAGAACGTAACTTGCATTTCTGTGACTGGATGAGAACTACTCATGAAAGTCAGATGTGTTGCATCATGCCTATCCACCAGCTCAACCTTCTCACTTTCTGTCTTGCTACATAAAGGGCACACTACTTCCTGCATTGGTACCAAACATTGGCATTTGACGTAAATTATGAGGCGGGGAAGCGTCCAATATGTACGTAATTACTTGGTTACTGGGCTAGCTTAATGGCTACATGCCATGATCTTAACTTTCTACTAATTGTAAATAACAAAGTCACAATGACTTTGTTTTTATCTTACTCTTTATAATAACCTAGACCTTTCTCATTCTGCAGCAGCTTGTAGCAACCAGTGGGGAACCTCCGGGTCTGAAAAGGGAAGCCGAAAATACCTTAAACTTGCATTCTTCCTAACAGCCAGCAGGGGGCGACTCCTCTGGTTTCTAAAAGAAGTCTGGTTGTATAGAAGTCTATGAGTCTACTTCTCTCTTGATTTATTACCTCAGTAAACATTGTAAACATGAGTTTATGGTCTCAATCGCTATTTTCAAGTCTTCTTCAATACAGCATGATGTTCATTTAGTAAATTATGGTCCCATTTAGATTCAAATAGACCATAAAGCAGGGATGCTTTTGACAGGTCGCTACCACGGCGTTGTCCGGTCTGGGACTTAGGTGTGTTTTCACTTCATGAAATTTAATTGTAACGTTTTGGTTGCCTAAAAATGTCTTATTCAAAAATCAAGATGGCGACGGCAAAAATGACGAACTCAAGGCTTCAAAGCGGCGGTCCACAAACCAACGGGTGACGTCACGGTGACTAAGTCAAATCTTAAAAATATGAAGTAAGGACTTGTTGTGAATCTGGCACCATGTGGGAAAAGACTAAAACTATACTGCTAAATGTTTGCGTGCTTTAAAGGAGAATTGATACATCTGTCTTTACATGATTTTGAACCGAGTGGCAAACAGATAGCAGGTTAAGAAGGCTGATGCAGCAACCCCAGCCAGCGCCAGCATTTTATGGGTTGGTCATGACCTTAAACTGGCCTTAATCCTTACTCTAAACCTTAACGCCGTTAAACCCCTCCTTAAAGTAATAACTGATGTGCTGACTTTTAGGGGGATATCCTGTATGACATTCTTCCATTTACATGATGTAAAACACTGTGTGATTTGTGTCCACATATATCAATGTATTATGCAACATGTACTGACTATATTGTTACATCTATATATGATAATTACAGGTGTAGCTTTGATGTGTGCATACTGTAGGTCTGTCTTACCCTATATCAGTCAGGACCTGATGTTGGTCAGATCTTGTCAGTAGTGAAGAACATATGGAGACTCTGGAGTGCACAATAGCCTTCACAGCAGGATGAGCCTTTCCAGGGTCGGTACTCACACATATCCACGAGGCTGCATCCCTCCAAAGAGGAGTAGCAGAGAGGAAATCCTTTCACTGTGTGGAGAAATCAGACAATGTTATAATTCATTGGAGAGTGGAATCAAACCCTTATGTCATCTGTGCATATGGCCTGTCCCTGTGCCTTGTTCTTTATCTTTATCTGTGTATAATCCGTATGTCATAACTCATAAGATCTCCGTCCATCTAACCTTTTTTCCTTCTGTGTCTCTCTCTCTCTTTCTAACCCGTGTGTCATACATACATATGTTCTTTGGCAGGCACACAGGTTCATATAATCTCAATGCTAAGTCTTGAAAGCCACAAATGTAATTTCTCATGGCTGTCCACACACACACACACACACACACACACACACACACACACACACACACACACACACACACACACACACACACCCTTCTCTCTGTGGTCTCTGAGTTGCGTTCACTGCCGAGAAGACAGGAAGTTTGGATGTAAACCAAAGCGGGAATACGGGCCACGTCTTAGCATGAGGTCACCCTGTGGTTTCACTCACTGTGGCTGTGATAAGGGGGCGCAGCGCAGCGTGGGCGCCACAAGAGACGCTGCAGGTAAACATTGCGTTTGATGATCAAAGCACAGAGCTGTGAGCGTTGGGCTGTGGAACGTAAATGTAAGGACACAGATGACAGCTCTGTGGATGTGTACACCGTGTGTGGATGCACTGTGTGTTTTATAGGTTTGTCATCTGCATTTGTTTTAGGAAAAAGAGACAAAATGTTAGTTTTTGTTTACACAAAGACTGCTTTTGCTTTACTGTTTCCTGTATTTAAGTGACTGACTACATTTTGTTGGTATGGTTGTGTATAAGTATAAAATAGACATCACATTGTATTGTATTGTTGTACAATATATGTCCTGTTTCTTAAAGGAAAATCCATGGTTCACATAAATAGATTAATAATGTGATATATACAGTATACTATGGTCTCAATAAGAAAAACACACATAGCCTATAGGTAGGAATAACGTATTTGAGTGATTTTATTAATTATTAACATGATCATAAATTACAATTAGAATAATGATACTAATAACTATATATGTCTCTAGGCCAATTAATGAATTGGTCTCCTACAGTCATAAATAAAAGTAGAGCAGATACGTGTCCACAGCCTCCGTCCTTTCCACGCTTCCCATTCATCGTCGATGTAAGCAGCCCTGCAATGCATTCTGGTAGCGTGGCAGCGCAATGCGATTCGTCACGTTGCCCGCTCCTCATTTGCATAAAGTTGAGGTCAAGGCTACTTTATGTAAATCAGGGGCGTCCGGCGCCACTCGTCACTTCTGGAAACTCCCGAGAAACTTTTAAACTAAATGTTGTTAGTCTAAAATAAAAACAGATTCATCAACTGCATGGATTATTTCTCGCCTCAAATGTTTTCAGAAACACATTTCGGTAAACAATTCTCGTGATATAAGAGAAGAAAGTTTCCAAAAGAGCCGCCATGTTGGTTTAGGGTTGAAAGCTGGGAGCAGCAGCTCACGAGGGGAAAGCGTTCATCCAATCACGTGCCGAGTGTCTAGCGGCAGCCTATCAAGCATCCAACGTTGGGAAGAGAGGCAATCACTTGCTATAAAAAACGCCTCTGTGGACACGTACCATTACAGAGACACTATTTCTGTGGACACTACAGAGTCCTCTATCTAGACTTATAGATACACTCAATTAGGTTTAAACAAGTTTTGGAAGATGGTAAATGGATATAATGAGACAAAGTCCACAAGATCATAAAGGCCTATGTATGTTCTCTCACCTCAGACACTCCTTCATGTATATTTACAGATTGTCACTTACAACCTTCGGACTGCATTACTAAGAACTTAACACTGTTCTGCAAACAGCTGTTTGGGATTAGTTTAGCGTAGAAAATGGTTCATATCCCTGAACAATCGTTCATTATTCACTTTAAAGAACACAACTGTCAGAAGGGGTAAACTGAAAAGTTTACTGGTCGCAGATACATGCCCCTGGGACACATCATATTCCTGTTTGGCATGTTGCTCTGGTCTCCGTATTGAATCAGCCAACGATAAACGTGAATGTTACACAAAAAAAAACTGACTTTGCTACTGAGGGAATATTGCATCATACCGTGGCCCATTTAGTGCAAAAAATGGACTTTCCATACACAGGTGTAAATATACACTGTCATCATTGTTTATATGCTTTTGCCATGGACTTTATATTGAAGTCTGTGCAGTTTTTATTGTCTGTGAGTATTCAAGGTAAGCTAAAAAAACAACCAAAGGTAGAGGGTTTATTTGGCCATGTCAACACGAACAAACCATGCCAGTTGGCCTTCGTCAGGACATGGGAACAAGACTGCTCGCAGACTGTTTGGGTTTTGCCGCACAGCCTCAAGGCTTTGTTTCTCGAACACATGATAACCGTATTCTGTGAGCCTTTTGACAATATCCTGAGAATGAATCCTTCAATGATGTCTGCGGCTTTAGCACAATGTTATGGCTGATGTGTATGTTTGGGCCTACTTTTTTCTTTATATAGAGAATCCCATTTGTACAGTATAAGCTGTTACTCTAGATCCTTTATGATATTTCCTCCAGTGGTGAACCCACAGAGAGGTGCCCTCACCAGGTTCAGCCCAGCAGTGCCCCTGTGGGTCATATTTTGACCACCAGGCGCTTGCTTTTTCAGCTCCCCTTCCGGGTCGGGAGCTGCAGGAGGCCCGGGAAGGCTTTAGCAAGATTATACTGTAAGTAGACCCTCAAAAGGTCTGCTGCCCATTTGGGAGATTCAGGTATCGGTGTTGTTAATTCTACAGTATCAACAGGTGCCGAATGTAGCCTGTGGGCATATTTTAGACTTATTCAAGACAAAAGTTGTGTCACCTTCCTATAAGCTTTGCTATATATTAGGGCTGTCAAAGTTAATGTGATAATAACGTGTTAACGCAAATTCGTTTTAACGCCACTAATTTCTTAAACGCATTAACGCAAGTTGCGATTTTTGGGTTGTAGCAGGCTCAGTTTTCAAAGCTAGACTAGAAAACTGAAGGAATCCATCGATACCAACCATGTCATACTCGCTTGTCGGGAAGGAGGCTAAGTAACGCTCGAAACTTGCGCTAAATTTTTGGCAAAAACTGACCTCTGACCTCCAGATATGTGAATGAAAATGGGTTGTATGGATACCCACGAGTCTCCCCTTTACAGACATGCCCACTTTATGATAATCACATGCAGTTTGGGGCAAGTCATAGTCAAGTCAGCACACTGACACACTGACAGCTGTTGTTGCCTGTTTGGCTGCAGTTTGCCATGTTATGATTTGAGCATATTTTTTATGCTAAATGCAGTACCTGTAAGGGTTTCTGGACAATATCTGTCATTGTTTTGTGTTGTTAATAGATTTCTAATAATAAATATATACATACATTTGCATAAAGCAGCATATGCAAGCACTTCCATGTTAATAAATGTTTGAAATACTTGACAGATCTCCCTTTAAGGTACATTTTGAGCAGATAAAAATGTGTGATTAATTTGCACTTAATCAGGATTTGAATCGATTGACAGCCCTACTATAGATACTCCCATTGTTATTTCTCTCTCTAATCTTTTCACGACATTACAAATTTTGGCCAAATTCAGTGGCCTGCCGAGCAACATTTTCCATCTTCAAGGTGTGGCTTCTAATCATTTGACTGTGATCTGAGCAGACTGTTTGACCCAGTCACGTCTCCCCTCACTTCAGACTAAACATTGCTAATGAGTCTCTCATGACTCATCCTTTTGATTTCACAATCCTGGCAGGCTGAACATTAGGCTGACCCTGTGACCTTGAGAACAAATTAGTTATTCTTGGTGGACAAGCAACAAAAAATGTACAACAAGAATTTTTTTATTTTTTTTATGGAGGCTTTAAATGTATCATAGTTGATCAAAAATAGAGAACACACATTCATTCAATTTAAACTTGTCAATTTCCCTGAGTTGGGACTAAATCAAATGAACTGCACTGTCAAAAACTGCAATATTTTTAATGGTTTTGCTAATTTCTACTGAACTATTAGAAAATCTTGGATCCTGGTGGCACAAGGTGCCCATTAGCTTCTTGACCTGTCTATGATACGTTACAGTGCCTTGCTGCTTTAACCACCAGAGACTATTGTAAAAGGTGAGGTATCACTTAAGTCCCTCTCCTCCTGGACAAAAACCCACTAACACCCACTAACATCTGACTTTTGTCTTTAGTGGGAAAGGTTACAATCTGCATTCATTCCCAGGACAAAATGACTGCAGTAGTCACGGGTATTTATCGGCTCCCGCTCCAATCAGCAGTGATGGAAACATGACATCCGGGTGGAAACGCACATTTTTGCCCATTTCCCGGTGCGATGCTATGTGACGCGCGTTTCAGTAAATATATAATGAATAAAAACGGAATTTGGACAATTATTATAACTTATTAACATACAAAACATACAATTAATATGCTCTCCTCAAAGCCACCAGACTCCATTGACAGAAACAGTAATTTTATATCGCTGATCATTGTAAAACACACTTAATTAAAACTCGACCAAAGCATAATGAAAC
The DNA here is from genome assembly GCF_043250625.1 of Sebastes fasciatus. NCBI lineage: Eukaryota > Metazoa > Chordata > Actinopteri > Perciformes > Sebastidae > Sebastes > Sebastes fasciatus. The sequence continues at coordinate 32,811,137 of NC_133806.1, read as the reverse complement.
TCATCAAAACTGTGTTGGTTAGTCTTTCCACTGTTCCAACAATCCCCAACTCTGGTTTCGTTGAAATAAACCCTTAATTCATCGAGTTAGATATCAAAAGAAACAGATGTTACATGCGCTCCTCAAAGCCACCAGACTCCAGTCAGACAACAGTAATTTTACCTTGCTGATCGTCGTAAAACACACCTATTCAAACTCAACAAACAAAATTAAACAACGCCGTCTTTGTTAGTCGTTTCATCAATCACCAACTCTGGTTTAAGAGTTTTAAAGAAAGACTGAATAAGTAGCAGGTATAAGAAGTAACCAGGGTAACGTTTTCACTGTTTACTAACCCTGCTTCTGGTGCTGGCCGGCGCGTCCGTGACGTTGATCGTGGTCTACTAGCAATGGGAAGGGAGCCTATGGCCTATTATTACCGGGTTTTCACCTGTTTAAAAAAACTGCACATATGCGCTCATTTTGGTGTAAAAAGGGTATTTGACAGCTCTACATATCCCTTTCCACAGATACTTCCACCAATACTAATGAGATTCCTAAAAGTACCTCCCAAGAATCATCCGTCTGAGTAAATGTACCACGGGAGAGACGGCACAAGCCAGAAAAGACAGAGCGAGAGAGAGAGAGAGAGAGAGAGAGAGAGAGAGAGAGAGAGAGAGAGAGAGAGAGAGAGAGAGAGAGAGAGTCAGAGGTGGACAGACAGTCTGCCAAGCAGCCAGCCATGTGATCATCCATCCAGACAGACAACATGCCCTGTTACTGTTCACCCTGCAGGTGAAAGAGGTCAGTGACCCACTCCTGTTAGTGTGTGCTTCACAGAGAGAAGAAATAACTGACTGAGCAACAGACGGTACACTGTTGTGACAGGAGTCCAATGTTGTGGATCTGAAGATCTCTCCTTCACTTAGACCAGGCATATTTAGTTAGCATTTTCTGAGCTAAAAATTCTCTAAAACTATTTGGTTCATGAACCTGATGTGTTTCACACGTGTTAAACTCCGCCCACCTCGGGGCCTATAAAAACATTGGTGTTATTCCTCCTCAACTATATGTAGTTAGAAGGTGTGTCTGTGTGACCTGAACATGCTTTTATTCTCAAAGCGACAGGCTGTGAAAGTGAATAACTTTTAAAAGCGTTTTCACATGTTAGCAGCAGCAGCAGGAGCCACATCGAGCTCTTCACTCCAGCAGATGTTGATTGCTTTAAGCTAAAAGCACAAGTGCTCAGTGGAAGACGAGCCTTTTATACTCTGATGAGCGGGTATCCTTCCAGGGTTTATAGTTTGAGAGCTTTTGGCTCCTGACTGAAATGTTGACAGTATGTGTGTCTACTCAAAGGAAACACCTGTGTGGTGTCTGTGAGGGCCTCCGGGGGCCACAGACAGCCTTTGAAGTAGTGGAAACTCACACACATCCACAGACAGAAACATATACAGACCCTAAGTCAAGGCTAATCCCAATACTCACCCCAAAGGACAGAGAGGAGTCATATTTGTATTGTCCGACTGAGAACCTCTGGACCTCACAGCTGGAAAAGCAACATGAGAACATGTGCGCATATAACACACAGACTGTATATACATGCACTGTTGCAAACACACCTCCACATACACACTCATGCCAGATTTCTTTATTGGAGGAAGTTCAATAGTTTATATGGAAAAGAATAATGAAAATATTCATGCAACATTTTGGGAAATATGCATATTTGTTTTCTTGCCAGGAGTTTGATGAGAAGATACAACTCACACATCTGTCTGTTAGCTTAGCTTAGCATAAAGACTGGAAACAAAGGGAAACAGCTAGCCTGGCTCTTTCCAAAGGTTACAAAATTTGCCTACAAGCACCTCTAAAGCTTTTTAACACGTCAACGTTATTCATGTTAATGTGAATTAACACATTTTATTAGACGGCTTTGTTGAATACTCGATTCTGATTGGTCAATCACAGCGTTCTACGGTCTGTTATTTCTTTATAACAGACCGTTGCTATGTATAACAGACCGTTGCTATGTATAACAGACCGTTGCCATGGGCGCAGTTCTGATGTCGGACTCTAGAGGACCATTTTTGTGTCAAATTATTGATTTCTTGGGTAAGTAGCTGTGTAATAAGTGGGATAATGTACAGCTAGCGGGTCATTGTTGTGAAATAAATGCAAGTTCTGCATGGCCATGAAGGGGGGTTTATTTCACAACAATAACCCATTACAGTACAGTATTAGTGCATTATTCCTTACATATCCTGTTTGTTTAATTAATAAGCATATTTTCCAAACTGTTGAACTATTCCTTTAAGAACTAACTTAAAAAAAACATCTGGATCTGCACCTGGATGAAAAATGTATAAATTACACATTTTACAGAAATGTGTTGGCAAGTTTTTGACATATCTTACAAACCCAATAACGAGCAAGCAGAAAAACAGGAACAAAACCTCCTTGGTGCAACTGTACCTATAAATCAATGCAATGCAATATGCATCTGAATATTCAGGTGTCTGTTGATTACTGTACTGTCATAGTAAGACTAAATAATAACTGTATTGTACAGACTGACCATGCTTCGTGTGGCTACAGAACATTAGTTGTAACGGACTATTCATTGTTTAAATCACTGCCAGCTTTGCCTTCACACACCTTCTCATATCTCATTAAGTCTTTCCTTATCACTCCTCTCCTCCTCTCCTCATATCCTCTCCTCTGGGTCAGTGGGTCATGGCCCCAAATGTTGCCGATAAATAAACACTGCCTTCAATTTGTCTTCAAAACTACCAAAACACACTTCAAAGCTTTACTGATAAATGATGTGATCTCGGTAAACACTTCTCCTCCGTTTGTCCAGGTTCAAAAACAGCAGACGTCCTCAGATATATAAATCTGAAGAAGAGCTAATAAATACTTTCTATTTGCTTTTTTTTGACCTTATAAGCAAAGGGACCTTTCCAAGAAGAGATACGACAGACAATTATTCTCTTTTTGACACTAATATTTACAAAGGCCTCTCTAAAGAGTTTATGAAATGATAATTCATTATGTCTGATACTGATACTTAATAACAGGCTTTTTAACTTTTAGGTGTACATTGATTAGACAAAGTTATCACAATGACTTCCTGAAAGCTCTGAGGAATTATATGAAGTTTTTTCTTATCCAAGCTAAAGCTGCTCAAATCAATGTTTGTATTAAGCATGGGTTAAATGACTATGTGTGCTGTGGAAGGTGTCACATGTACAGTATGTACAAACCAACAGAGAATTATCTCCCCATTCTACAGAGCACTTCAACATCTTCCAGCTCATTGTTTTGTTTTATGTATTGTTTTGGATCTTGGTTCACTCTGAACACTCTCATCAACCTTGTTTCATTGAATGAAACCAGCAGGCAGCTGCAAAAAATCCAGTGTACACTACCTGCTCAGTACCAAAGAGCTGTCAGACACAGTTAGCAAACAGCTAGTGGACATAGTGCAGTATCCCTGAGGAGCTGGTGGAGATAAAGACAGAACTAAAAGAGTAAAAAAAGATTATTGGATTTTAAATTTGCCCGGTGAAAAGTGACTTCAAAATGAATGTTAATGCTAATGTTGCTCTGAGTCTGATGGATGTGAATTGTTTGCTAACATGTTCGACATATCCACTTTATAAAGTAATTTTATGTCAATGTTGTGTTTACAGCTTGTGCTGCAGCTTTGGGTTTTCATTTTCAGAAAAGTTTTCAAACTTACGTTAACCCATATGAAATAATGCTATTGGCTGGTATCAACCGCAACTGAAGTAAATAGATTGCCCTTTTCACAGCTGTTATAAATTACAAAACTAATTATAAAAAACAATAAAGACATATTCTTGACTTTTGATCCAGGACATCGTTCCTTGCTTGCTATATCATTTGTCTTAATTCAACCCTCTGGGCTCTGAGTCATTTTTTTCCTATCACTGGAGCCTTGACTCTCTTAATAGATAAACATGTGTATAAATCCAGTACTGTAAGTATTGATATAATTTCTTTATTATATATATATATATTTTCATTATATATATATATATATATATATTTCTGTAGTAATATCACATGATATTATAAAAAGTTATAAGACCAAGAAGTAAAAAAATTAAATAAAAAGTAAAACAGAATGTGAATGTTTCAACAATTCATTTTCTACAACAAACAACTATGTGCAAAAGTTTACTATCTTCACATTTGTAACCAAGGGCCTCAGGTGAAAATAAAAAAAATAAAGACTCCGTTACACAGACAAACAGTCTGACAAACTATTTACATTTTTATCACAATAAAACCGGCATTATTTCACAGCTCTCCGCCCAGCCAATGTCTTTACGTAACTCATCACACTTCAGATAACTACCTTTGATATCGCTATTGACTCTCTGCAGGTCGCTTCCGTGTGGCAGTAGATTTTCTAAATGCTCGGGAGGCAATGTGCCATTCTACAACAGTCATTGGAGCAGAGCTTTGCACACATTTCACCACCTAACACCACAGCTTGTGATTGGAGAGGAGAGAGAGTCATATCATGGTTTGCCAGAAATCTCATTCACCAAAACTGGAAGCTAAAGAGTTGTTTGTATAAGCAACTAAATGCATCCGATACAGACTTAAGTATGAAGTGAGTGCTTTTGCAAATGCGTGTGACTGACGCGACCCCAGAGGGTTAAAGAATATGTTCAGTTATTATATTGGAATGTACAGAAACCCTGTCATTTTACTTATTTGGATTTAATAACAAAAGTGACTGGTACTTACTTTGAATGTAAAGGACATGGAATAAGAATTTACCCATCCAAATTAACAAAGTATTCATCTGTTTGGAGTAAGCAGCTGTTTAGTGCCTTGCTGATGGACACTCTAGCAGAAGCTGTTAAAGGAGAAAATAGGATCTTGTGCTCAGTCACATCCACCACACAGACTTTTCCAGCCCTTCCTGGAATTTAAGCTGGCTACCTTCCACGTAAACGTCTCTTCTACTAATCATCTGGCTACTGCTGCCCCCCGAAAGCATTTCAGTAGTTTGTTGCCATCCTGTGATTCAGCCATTAAAGGGAAGCCAGAAAAGCAGCTGGGATCTGCAGACTCTTTGTAAAAGATCAAGGTTTTCCATGAGCTCACCAGCCTTTCCAGGATATGTTTAAAGCAAAACCCATTACATACAGGACCTGATGTCAACCTTCTCCTAAGTTCAGTTTCCACTGTCCTCCTAGGAACCATTATACTGTCATTTCAAATTATGGATTAAGAAAGGACATCTTAGTGTTTATCAAACTCCCATTCAACTATCGGCTGTAATTTAGTTTGTGTTGTGTTTTCACTGAGTAACACTAAAACTGAGAGTCGGTCTTTGATGAGACTCGAGCAGCTCATGGTGTTGAAATAGGTTAATAATTCAAACTGTTCCTCGACTGCAGTAAAATCTTTATTTAAGCCCCAGTGGAAACACAGCTTCTACGTCTACATTTAACACGGCTTCAGCTGAGTGTGTCCATATCACGTTTTATAGGTTTGACCAGGGAGGGGATTTGGTGTGTGTGCATTGTTTGTATGCTTTAACTTACATCATTCCCACTGGCTCAAGAGAGGTTGCATGTGTGTTGTTACAGTATCCTCGAGAGGGCCAAACGTCCGTATGTCAACTTGGAGATATGCATTAGCACATTTGTGCTTATGTGTGTGAGTGTATGTGTGTTTGTATCCGTGCATGGTTGTGTGTGTGTGTGTTTGAACCTGGATAGCCTCAGAGACCCCTCAGAGGGGTCCAGAGGAGGAACTCTTGGGAAAACAAGGGAGGGGACTACAGACTACGTATTTTCTCACCCTGTGGGTTCTCATTTTGACAGTCCCACTGCATCTAACTATGCCAATGCATTGAAGGTTATGCAGGGCTCAACGCTTACTTTTTAAAGTGGTTGCCACGCTGGCGACCAGGCATCAGCTTCTGGTTGCAGAAACCGAAAATATGGTTGCCATTTTTAGTCACCTTATATTTTTTGTTATTAAGATACTACGCAGTTACACGTCAGCTTTATTATGGAAATTTAACATAAAAGAATAAAAGCCCAAAGGCCAAGAATTGGGTGCTAATGGCAACCTGGAAACCCTTAAATGGTAAATGGACTTGCGTTTATATAGCGCTTTTCTAGTCTTCTGACCACTCAAAGCGCTTTACACTATATGTCACCATTCACACACACATTCATACACTGATGGCAGAGGCTACTAAGGTGCCAACTTTGCCCATCAGGATCTAATCTAAATACTCATTCACACACCGATGGCTATGCCTCTGGGAGCAGTTTGGGGTTAAGTGCCTTGCTCAAGGAGACATTGACATGTGACCCGGAGCAGCCGGGGATCAAACCAATTGGTGGACAACCTGCTCTACCCTCTGAGCCACAGCCGCCGCCACCTTAAGCTGCCTTCACCTGATAAGAAATTTGGTCTTTGCTCACCGCGAGGTATAGGGCACTGAGGCTAAGCGCAGTGCAGGTATAATATGTCATCAAAAGTTTACAAGGAACGCCATTCAATGTTTCTAGGCAACAACAAAAGTTGCAGCTGTTTTCTCATTGGTTGCGCTTTGAAAGTTAAAGTTGAAATAATTTTAACCTTGAGCGCCGCTGTTCTGCCCTAAATGTGTTTAACATGCTAAAAAGACCAAGTTGACTGTTAAAATTGTATTTGTATTTTTATTCTTAGAAAAAATTGTTGAGCTTTATTTTGAAGGCTGGAAAGATAGTGGAAACAGGAAGCGGGTAACAGGAAGTAGGAAGTATAGAGAAGACCTGAAAACAGAGAAAGAACATGGCTGCAGTTGTATGGTTTCTCTTGTTAAAATCCAGCGTAATCCTTCATATGAATCCCTCAGAAAGCAATGGCTGTAAGTGATATATGTTCTTTACATGTTTGAGAATTGATATTGATTATTTTGATGGGCATTTTTATAAGATTGTACAAATATAATAACTTTATGTGTTGATGCTCATGAGACAACTTTACTTCTTATACTTACCTGTTGCATACCTATTGAATTTACAAATAAATGGTAGGTTGTTTATATTTACCTGTTTTTGTCATAGCAGTTCATTAAGTACATCTTTTGTATTTTCTTTTCTAGTGTCACTCCAATTCAATGTGTCATCCTGACTTGACCTGCTGTGAAAGAAGTCATTAAAGGAGCAAGCTCGCTCACTTCCTGGCTCTTGAAAAGGAGTTTGGCTGGCTATTTATTTATGTTAACACTTTGGAAGTAAAACACATACAGAGAACAGTACAGTGAAAAGCCATGAATTAGAAGGATTTATCCGCCACAGTTATGGAAGCTCAGGCGACAGAAAAAGATGAGAAAGTGTCATCAGTGTTCAGCTCCAAATACACATCCTCCTCCAAGTCTTCCGTAGCCAGCGCTGCTGCTAAAGCTAGAGCAAAAGCCGAAGCTGCCCGAACCAGGGTCACATTTGCACAAAAGGAGTTAAAATTGAAGAAACAGAGAGCCAAATTGGATTTGGAAAAGGCTACATTAGAGGCAGATTTGGAAGCACTAGAACTGGAAAAAGCAGCTAATGCTGCCAACGCAGAGGCTGAAGTTTTAGAAGTTGCAGCAGGGACAGAATGTGAGGCTATGTGCAGCGCCAAAAGTAGCGTCTCACCGCAGACAATAAGACAACGTACAGAGGCCTATTTGGAACATCAGGTTCAGGTCAGCTTTAAAATCTGCCACACCCAATCCAGATAAAGCTCCTCCTCTCCTTAAAGAGAAAGCAGGAAGCCCCTGCATTAACCCCTGCATACCACTGTGATGTCACGTCCACAAGAGATACACAGCAGAGTGAGTACTTACCAGCACTTGAGCACCAGACACATCTGCCTAAGCCTCCCAGCTCACACCCTCAGAACCCCCAATCTTCCTTTAAAACATATTTGGAGCAGGACTCTGCTTCATTCAGACATGCAAGCTATCCAAACCGTTTTACAAGGAACAACACACAGGATTCTTCTACTGCTCCAGCTGCTAACATGGTAGACTTTGCTAAGTATCTCGCCCGCAGGGAGTTGGTAACCACAGGGCTCACTAAAATCGATGACCAGCCTGAGAGCTACAGAGCGTGGGAGCTCTCCTTCCTTAATGCCACTCAGGACTTAGAGTTAACAGCCAGTGAGGAGTTAGGTCTACTTGTAAAATGGCTTGAAAAGGAGTCATCTGAACAAGTTAAAAGAATACGCGCCGTCCACATCACCAACCCTCAAGCTGCACTCGAGTTATCGTGGACCAGACTCCAAGAGTGGTATGCTACCACGGAGGTGATAGAGAGTGCTTTATTTAAGCGACTGGACAGCTTTCCTCATCTCACTTCGAAAGATAACATCAAGCTAAGAGAACTTAGCGACCTGCTCTTGAAGCTACTCTCAGTCAAGGAGAATGGGTACATTCCAGGACTGAGCTATCTTGACACACCTCGAGGAATTAACCCCATTGTTAAGAAGCTGCCACTAAGCTTACAAGAAAAATGTCTGTCTGCTGGTTCACATTACAAAGAACAATACAGGGTTTGCTTTCCACCTTTCTCCTTCTTTGCGGACTTTGCACCCAGACCATGCACCATGCGGACCATGCACCCAGATACTACCATCTCACCCGCAGTGTTTCCTGCAACGGAGTCAGACACAAAGCAGCAAAACAGCTCTCCTGCAGAGGTAACCTCCAGGTGCACTGAGGTCTGCGGAGAAGGTCTCCCAACGCGATCGTGTGCAAAGATATGTTTGGTGCAAGTTTTTCCACAAGGGCGACGAGAACGCTCAGTCAAAATGTATGCCATCCTCGATGACCAGAGCAATCGCTCGCTGGCCAGATCTGAGTTTTTCCAGCTCTTTGATGTCCACGGTAGCCTTGCACCTTACCTGATGAGGACCTGTGTTGGAACCACTGAAATGACTGGAAGGAAGGCATTCAGTTTTCTGATTGAAGCAATGAATGATGAAGTGTGTTTGGACTTACCTCCACTCATTGAATGTAACAAGGTCATGAGCAACAGATCAGAAATCCCTTCACCAGAGGTCGCCCTACCATGCTCACTTGAGATCCGTGGTGCCTTACATCCCAGAGATCGATTCTAAAGCCCAGATCTTAATCCTACTGGGGAGAGACCTCATACGTGTTCACAAGGTGAGACAACAAATCAATGGGCCCCACAACGCCCCTTTTGCCCAGCGTTTGGACTTAGGGTGGGTGATTGTAGGGGAGGTTTGCATCGACAGTGCCCACAAGCCCACTGTATCTGTTTTTAAGACCAATGTCCTGCAGAATGGACGTCCATCTTTTCTGACACCCTGTCAGAATCACATCTGCGTGAAGGAGAGAGTAGGCTACGGCGGGGAGCACAGACACTGTACCTCCACTCATCTGTCCAACTATCCTGCTTCTGGTGTCCTTGCTAAAGACAAACTTGGACAAGATGTGTTTGTGAGAACAGAGAACGATAACAAACCTGCCTTGTCTTTCGAGGACGAGATGAGCAAAACTATTGGATCGCAGCTCTTCCGTTCAGGTCACCCAGACCACGCCTTCCAAATAACCGTGCTCAAGCCCTCTCCAGTCTCCATTCTTTGCAACGTACATTGAACAGAAATCCTGAAATTAAAGAACAGTTTGTTGCTTTTATGGAGAAGCTCTTTGACAACGGACAGTGTAGAGTTGGCTTTGTGCTCGGGAAGGCAAAGTAACTATCCCACGCCTCGAACTATGCGGAGCTGTGCTGGCCGTTGAAATGGCTGAGTTGATCCTCGACGAGCTGGACCACGAGCCAGATGCTTTCAAGTTTTATTGTGATAGCAAAGTCGTCCTTGGATATATTCACAACGACTCCAAGCGATTCTTTATATACGTGCACAATCGTGTTCACCGTATACGCCAGACAACTTCTCCAAAACAGTGGCACTACGTGCCTACAGATCAGAATCCAGCTGATCTGGCCACAAGGTCTGTACCTGCATCAAGACTCACTAACACCATGTCGTTTACAGGACCAAAGTTCCTTCACAAACCACACCAGCTTGAAAAACATGAGTCTTTCGAACTAGTGGATCCTAAAACAGATGTGAATGTGAGACCTCAGCTGACCACTCCTGTTACTTGCATAAGTGAAGGTAAACTTACCTCAGAACGGTTCCAGTGCTTCTCGATCTAGGAGTCTCTGCTGAGAGCAGTTTCCTTCTTGATCCATCAGGCTCGTTCATACAGGACAGACTCATCAGTTACATGTAAAGCACGGGTCTCAAACTCGCGGCCCGCGGGCCAATTGCGGCCCGCAAGACGATATTTTGTGGCCCCCACCTTGATATGAAAGTTTAATGTTAGTGCGGCCCGCGAGTTTTATGTGAATGGCACTTTGCCGCGTTGTGTGTGGAAGGTCCCTTTGTCGCGTGAGCCCGAGCTGAACGAACCTACCAATCACAGTGGGGTATATGGCTCCCGGGGGCGGGCAATCGGCCGGGCTTGATGCAAGCAGAGAAACATTTCACAACAACTATGGCGGCGCCCGTGTAACATCGCATAAGCTTGATTAAAGCTTGATTTATACTTCTGCGTTGAATCGACGCCGTAGCCTGACGTGCACCTCTCCAGAAATGTAACTACACGTCGCGGCGACGCAGCTGTGATTGGTCCAGTCTCTCAGCGATGCTGAGCGGCCAGGACCCCGGACAACCACAGAAAGTTCAACTTCTCTCTGCCTCGATCTTTTCAATGATTGTTCACACAAATCGACTCAGATATATTTTCTCTTTTCGGCATTCCAGTAATGTCAGTAAAAGTTCTGTGGTTCAACAGTTATTAGCTCCAACTCCGCTCAGTTTCTGTTTGTAGTACAAGAAGAAGAAGAAGAAGAAGGAAACTCATAGAGACGCCGCCGCCAACTAGCGGTTTGGTGGTGTAATTGCAGAGCAACACAAACACAGCAGTGGAATGTGACACCAAGTGGAATGACACCAAGTGGAATGAATATACTATATATCTTGTCACACAGCCCCAATCATGTCTTTTTCAAAGCCTGCAGTGAAGAGAAAGGTTGGTGACGAGCACAGACAATTTCAGGAAAAGTGGGAGACGCAATATTTCTTTGTTGTGCACAGGGACACCCCGACGTGTCTTATTTGCACAGAGAAAGTTGCGGTGCACAAGGAATACAACCTGAAACGTCATTACTCAACTAGGCATGCTGAGGAGTATGCAAAATACCAGGGAGATGATAGAGCCAACCGGGTTGCCAATCTTAAAGGTCACATATTATACTCCATTTAAACTAGTTATTATAGGTCTCAGACACCTCCAAACCATGTCTCTGAAGTTTTTTTTTCAAAAAAACAATCAGATCATGCATTCCAGCATGTCTCTATAACCTCTGTTTCAGCCCATTTCCAAAAGTGCTGATTTCTGTGTCTGTAGCCTCTGTCTCCTCCCACTCTGCTCTGATTGGTCAGCGTTTTCTGTCAATCAAACGTCCTCAACAACAGCGTCACCCTCCCCATCCCTCCCGGAGAAGAGAGAGAGAGAGAGAGAGGAGTGGAGAGATAGCAGCTAGAATAAAGTTTATAAACCACTTTAAAGTTTATAAACCAGAAACTTCACCCAGCGCACGTTACCGGAGGAATCTGATCAGAAATCGGCGACACATGATGAACATCTGCGGTCCAGATTCCAGGTTTTCCTCACGGTTTCTCTCAGGTAAATAATACTATTTATATCTCTGTTAGTTAGCTCAGTGTTTACCTCATGCATCAACTCTGTAAACCGTAAACATACACTCTGTTTTACGTCTGTCTTTACAGATCCATCTGTGAGAAATGACCGACAGAATCATCCCAGAGGAGAGCAGACAGCTGAGAGCAGATGGCTCTGTTTACATGGAGATACAAAGCTAACCCGGTAGCATGTAGCTAACCCGTTAGCATGTAGCTACATGCTAACGGGTTAGCTACATGCTACCGCTATGACACGGTGTGTAAACACAGCGACCATCAGGGTGGAAAATAGAAGATGTGAAACAGTAGTCAGTTCATTATTTCTGCTAAAAGATAAATGTATGGAAGATCAGAGTAATGGTATATTATTTACAGTAGTAGCTGTCTCTGTGTTACCATGACTACAGACCACCGGAGCTTAGCTTACCATAGTTTACCAGAGCTGAAGACTTTCTCCTGTACCATGTTAACATAACTGATGATTACAAATGCTGTGAATAATTAATATTGTCATCTGTCTACTCAAATAAAGTTTGACTGTGAAACAGAAATGTGTTGTGTTGCTTACAAGTCACTATTTACTACCTGTAATCTGCTACATGCATGACATCAAATATATATAATATATAAATATCATCTGTTTAAACAGTGTAATTACATAAAGCCTTTGTGAAAGAACATGTTATATTTAGATGATGGGAGTACATGAAGCATGTTCTGCTGGTTCTTGCAGACTAACTGTAGGAGCTACTTTGCTCAAGTTCGGTTGAGGAGGAGAGACAGTGACGCGCTGTGGGGCGGGGTCAGCTACTGAAGGTTCTCTCTGGTTCGACCAGGAAACCCTCACGTGACTTGCATTCTCTAATGACGTCAGAATACAAGGAAAAAAGCGAATTTTTTTTCTGCACCCATTTCCGGACAAACGGAGGAGGAGAAAAAGAGAGAGGATGGTCTTTTATGATACTATGGTGGCCTGTAGACACACTGGGGACAGATATTGATGTTTAAAAGACATGGAAAAGTGCATTTTGCATAATAGGTGACCTTTAAAACATGTCTACTGAGGCAACAAGATTTCTTCAAGAAAGCAACCAAAGAGAATAATGCAGCAGTCGAAGCTAGCTACGTGGTTAGTGAGATGATTGCTAAGGCGGGAAAGCCATTCACAGAAGGCGAGTTTGTCAAAAAGTGCATATTACAGGCTGCAAGTATAGTCTGTCCGGAAAAGAAGGGTCAGTTTAGCAACATCAGCCTTTCTGCCAACACCGTGGCAGAGCGCATTTCTGACCTGTCAAGTAACATTTATGATCAACTGCGTGAGAAAGCCAAATGTTTCCATGCATACTCAGTCGCTCTTGATGAGAGCACTGACACTGCCCAGCTCGCAATGTATGTCCGTGGTGTTGATGACAATTTTGAAGTGATGGAGGAGTTGCTCACAGTAATTCCAATGCATGGCCAGACCACCGCTCAGGAGATATTTCGCCAGCTGTGTGATGCCATTGTGGATGCCAGTTTGCCATGGAAGAGGTTTGTTGGAATAACAACCGAAGGAGCGCCATCAATGACAGGGAGGAAAAATGGACTGGTGGCACTTGTTCAAAGAAAACTGGAAGAGGAGGGTGTGGAGGAGGCCATTGCTCTGCACTGCATTATCCATCAGCAGGCCCTTTGCAACAAATGCCTGAAGTTTGACAATGTGATGTCTGTCGTTGTGAAATGCATCAACCAAATCAGATCCAGGGGCTTAAAGCAGTTCCGTGCTTTTTTACAGGAAATGGAGTCGGAATATGAGGATGTGCTCTACTTCACCGAGGTACGTTGGCTCAGCAGGGGAAACGTCTTGAAGAGATTGTTTGAGTTGAGAGCAGAAGTGAAAGCCTTCATGGAGAAGGATGGGGTGGCTGTTCCTGTGCTAAGTGATCCCAAATGGCTCATGGACTTAGCTTTTCTTGTTGACATCACGCATGAGCTGAATGTACTGAACAAGAAGTTACAAGGCCAGGGGCAGCTCGTCAGTGCTGCCTATGACAACTTGAGAGCATTCTCCACAAAACTTGTGTTATGGAAAGCCCAGCTCTCTCAGACAAACCTTTGCCATTTCCCAGCATGCAAGGCACTCGTGGATGCAGGCACACCATTCAGTGGTGAGAAGTATTTTGATGCCATTGTGAAGCTACAGGAGGAATTTGATCACAGATTTGCAGACTTCAAGACGCACAGAGCCACTTTTCAAATTTTTGCAGACCCCTTCTCCTTCGATGTGCAAGATGCCCCTCCTGTGCTTCAAATGGAGCTCATTGACCTGCAGTGCAACTCTGACCTCAAAGCCAAGTTCAGGGAGGTGAGTGGAAAAGCAGACCAGCTTGGGCAATTTTTGAGAGAATTGCCCCCCAGCTTCCCTGAGCTTTCCCGAATGTTCAAGCGGACCATGTGCCTTTTTGGGAGCACATATCTGTGCGAAAAGCTCTTCTCCACCATGAACTTCATTAAGTCCAAGTACAGGTCCAGACTTACTGATGATCATCTTCAAGCCATACTGAGGGTCTCAACTGCTTCCTCCCTCAAGCCAAATGTGGCTCAGCTATGTGAGAGGAAGCGCTGCCAGGTCTCTGGCAGCAAGGAGTAGGCAAGAGAAGCCATGTTCAGAAGAACCGTTCATGTTCAGAAGAACCCATTCAAGTTAAAGAACTGTTAATAATGACGTTTGAGAAGATTGTTTTTTTTTTAACAACGCTTTTTTTGTGGAATACCTGATGCGGCCCAGCCTCACCCAGACTCTGCCTCCAGCGGCCCCCAGGTAAATTGAGTTTGAGACCACTGATGTAAAGGATGGCATCAGTGCAACAAACCTCGCACTCCAGAAGAGTTGGAAACGGCAAAGCTGGTCATACTCAAGTCTGTCAAGAGGGATGCTTATCCAGAAGAGTATGCGGCACTACAAGAGAACAGAGCTATCCCAAGATCAAGTGCAATCCTGGATCTCGATCCTTTCATGCGTGATGATCTCTTGCGGACATGAGAACGTCTGAGACATGCATCAGTCAGTCCTGAGGTGAAAAACCCAATCATTCTCCCAAAACAAAGTCATATCACAAGATTATTGGTGAGTCATTACCACACAAAGGTGAAACACCTAGGGCGGCAGTTCACGGAGGGCGCAGTCAGGGTTGCTGGCCTGTGGATTGTTGCTGGCAAAAGACTGATAGGTTCGGTTGTTCAACACTGTGTCACATGCCGCAAGCTGAGGGGAAAACTCGAGACCCAAAAGATGTCCGACCTCCCACCAGAACGTCTGAGCTCATCCCCACCATTCATGTATGTGGGCTTGGATGTTTTCGGTCCTTGGAATGTGGTCACCTGACGCACAAGAGGTGGAGCGGCTCAGAGTAAGCGATGGGCCATACTTTTTACGTGAATGAGTACCAGAGCCATACATGTGGAAGTTATAGAGTCCATGGACACTGACAGTTGCATCAACGCCTTGCAAAGGTTTTTTGCATTAAGAGGGCCGGCTAAGCAGCTGAGATCGGATAGAGGTACGAACTTTATTGGAGCCAGTTTTGAACTGGGCATGGGACGAGATGATACAAGCCAAGCCAACATTCTTAAATTCCTTTACGAGACTGGTTGTACGTGGGAATTCACTCCCACACATGCATCCCACATGGGGGGACTCTGGGAGCGCATCATTGGCGTAACCCGAAGGATTCTTGACTCCATGTTGTTGCAATCAGGACATACTAACCTGACTCACTCACCAGGTGTGCCTGTTCCAGCTGGGAGCTTCAATGAAAAGGATCTTTTCAAGTGTCAGTGGAAACAGGTGCAGGTGCTAGCAAATGAGTTCTGGTCCCGATGGAGAAACGAGTATCTCCACACTCTTCAGCCAAGGCGCAAGTGGCACACAGCACATCGGAACCTGGTCAAAGTTCAAGTACGGACAGTTGAGTGGCACCAGTAAATGCCAGACGGGGAGTGTTCTGCCTTGAATGTGTTTAACATGCTAAAAAGACCAAGTTGACTGTTAAAATTGTGTTTGTATTGTTATTCTTAGAAAAGATTGTTGAGCTTTATTTTGAAAGCTGGAAAGATAGTGGAAACAGGAAGCGGGTAACAGGAAGTAGGAAGTATAGAGAAGACCTGAAAACAGAGAAAGAACATGGCTGCAGTTGTATGGTTTCTCATGTTAAATCCAGCGTAATCCTTCATATGAATCCCTCAGAAAGCAATGGCTGTAAGTCAGCCATTCTCAACCAGTGTGCTGCGGCACACCGGTGTGCCACAGAGCGCCATCTAGTGTGCCGCGGAGGCAGTGGTACTAGATTATTTTTTATTATTTAGCAAAGTGAACAGGTAAAACCTAAAGGAGGTAAGATGCCAGCTGCCGTAAAACCAAAGCCTATTGAAGGAGGCTGAGACACGGGCGGACATGGGTCTTGTATTGGGTATAACACATGCGCAGTGTAACTGGAGCTGCGGTCGTGCGTTGCGATCGGTTCAATTTCGGCGAGTGCAGAGCAGATATTACTGCGCATGTGCGGTACCCCGAAGGCGCGTTGATTAAGTGTGACCCAAAATCAAAGG
This sequence comes from Sebastes fasciatus, assembly GCF_043250625.1. Taxonomy (NCBI): domain Eukaryota; kingdom Metazoa; phylum Chordata; class Actinopteri; order Perciformes; family Sebastidae; genus Sebastes; species Sebastes fasciatus. The sequence continues at coordinate 32,794,802 of NC_133806.1, read as the reverse complement.
CAAAGAACAAACTGTAAGCAACTTTGAATGCTACTCTGAGTGTCAGCCTCTCACCCATCCCACCACGACTTGATCTCATTATTTCCCAGAGGCAAGCCCAAGTGTCTCACTGAGGGTAAGCAGAATATGTATTTTGGTCATTACAGCTGACAGTGGCATAACACATATCTACAGCCCAGTTTATTATTTGTTGTATCAACATGTTAGGTTTTTTACTCATTTATTTGGGAAGGTGTGCCTCGGAAATGTTTTGACAATCACAAGTGTGCCTTCAGTTGCAAAAGGTTGAGAACCCCTGCTGTAAGTGATATATGTTCTTTACATGTTTGAGAATTGATATTGATGATTTTAATGGCCATTTTTCTAAGATTGTACAAATATAATAACTTTATGTGTTGATGCTCATGAGACAACTTTACTGCTTATACTTACCTGTTACATACCTATTGAATTTACAAGTTAATGGTAGGTGGTTTATATTTACCTGTTTTTGTCATAGCAGTTCATTAAGTACATCTTTTGTATTTTCTTTTCTAGTTTCACTCCAATTCAACGTGTCATCCTGACTTGACCTGCTGTGAAAGAAGTCATTAAAGGAGCAAGCTTGCTCACTTCCTGGCTCTTGAAAAGGAGTTTGGTTGGCTGTTTATCTATGTTAACACTTTGGGAGTAAAACACATAGAGAGAACAGTACAGCCGCGCTCAGCGGCAATTTCGGCAACACTCTCCCCATAAGAAGACAATGACACAGCCGGTGCAGAACGATTTTACTGCTGATCATGTGTGGCCGGCTTTACTGTCTAGCCCCGTTATGACTGTTTGAGTCAACAGCATTAGCCAATCTAGATGACACTCTTACTAGTAAGAATTGCCACAAATTATGTAACACGTCAGTGAGAACTGATGACCAGTTCTCATCTCGCTGGACCTGTCAGCAGCCTTTGACGATATGAACCACCAAATCCTCATGTCAACCCTGTCCCAACTAGGCATCTCGGGTACGATCCAACTTTGGTTTGAGTCCTACATCACAGAACAATTGTTCAAAGTGGCATGGCAAGGAAAAGCATCACTTTCTTTCCACTTGGAAAGGATCTGTGCTTAAACGCCTTCTCTTAATATAAACCACCTCCATTGGTCCGATTATCTGCACATATGTTTTTTCTTACCATCGCTACGCTGATGATACCCAGCTCTATTTATCCTTCCTGCCAAAAAACAGCTCGTCACTCCTCTTTTCATGTCGCTGCTCGCAATAAATTCAAGTCACTAATGATTGCCTAAACGAACACAGCATCCACTTACTTGAACTTCCTCATTCAGGTATACAAACCTTCTCGTTCACAACTGTCTGCCGATGAACATCGACTAGCCCTATCATCACTACAACGTTGGGGAATCTCAATGTAAACTATTTTCCTTTGTGCTGCCTCATTGTTGGAGGGAGTTACCTTATTTACTTCGGTCTGCAGAATAAATAAATAAAAAAGTAAATAAATGTCAGCTATAAGGGCCAAAAATGAAACAACAGTGGTGATGAGCAGATTACCTCTGTTGCACATGTGCTATTGCTTAAACCATTACCTTAACCATGATGATGATGTGGCTTTGATGTGGTAAAATCTGACAGGTTTTCTCTTTGTATTGTGCAGAAATACCATAATAATACCAGTTTTAAAACCACAGTGATAGTCCAAAGACTTCAGCTTCAAAAGACTTGACCACAATGACCCATCACCCTTCCTGAGCCCACACACACCTCAAGTGTTTGTATATGCACACGGCATGAAACTCAGACCTGTAATGTTATTTACTTTGCCATGACACTAGCCACATATAATAAAGAGTAAGTACCAGCACTTTCACAACCATACACACAAGCACGTGCGCCGACACTCGAGGCATGAGAAGTTAACCTTCACCGCACAAGAACAGAGAGCTGAAGTGGTGCTACGTAATGTTGTAATCAGAAGGAGGAATTTGACACAAGGTTATGTAAACTACTCAAAAAAACGCCAGCAGACAGTAATATCCAACAGCATGCGAGGAGGTGAGTTTTCTTTCTAAAGACCAAATTAGGCCGGAGCGGATCCTGAGAGTAAATGGAAGTGATGGTGAGAATGCGAAGCTACAGTATTTCTGTTATTCCAGTCTGTTCTGTCATCTTGAAGAATGAATCTGTGGGAACTTCAGAAGAGAGGAGGGGACCTCAACTCTTCTAGTCTACTTGTAATCAGTCTATTTTAGTTTTCTGTTGTTACATGGTGGGAAAATCTCTGCACCCAGATGAAAAATTGCAGACACATTTTTATGAAAAGGTGGTGAGTGACAGTTAATAAAGAACATTTTAGCCATGTACAGTAGCTGCAGTTCAGTGAAGTTGAAATGTAGAAAGATTGTGGAAATAACACTGTAGTTTCATATTAAGCTCCTGCTTTCTGAAATGTCATTGCAAGTAGTTGTATGATGAAAGCTTCACTTGTTTTTCCTCATCTCCAGGGAAGGACCAGAGACTCCAGAATATGAGACCACCTTTAACCTCTTAACCCGGCCACACCTCAGTCCCTCAGCTCAGCAGACTCTCCCACAACATGATCACACACAGCGCAGCACGCACACAGTTATAGTCAAGCCAAGAGGCATCAAGCTCTTACGTACATAAATCAAAAATTCTGTGAGGAATATAGTGTGAATTAAAATTTCCTTTGCTTGCCCTAAACCCTGCTGTTCTTTTACTCTCCCTAACACACACACACAAACACACCATACCACAGCCCTCACACACTTGACATATGTTACGTTTACCAGACGTCTATTGTGGTCAGGTGGTGTCAGGTAGGTGAGATCATCTGGGAAAATCATACAGAGACAGGTTGACGTAACAGAAAAGACTTTAAGGTTTCTGCTTTTTGTGGCACTTGGCAGACGATTACCATTACAAAACTAGGGCTATAAAAATAAACGCCATAATAACGTGTTAACGCAAATTCGTTTTAACACTAATTTCTTTAACGCATTAATGCAATTTGTGGTTTTTAGGTTGTAGCGGGCTCAGTTTTAAAGCTAGAATGAAGAGACTGACATCATATGAAACTAGAAAACCTAATGAATCCATCATACTAACCATGTCCTACTAGCTTGTCGTGAAAGAGGTTAAATAATGCTCCAAACTTACGCTACATTTTGGCGAGGAAAAACTGACATGGCCATTTTCAAAGGTGTCCCTTGACCTCTGACCTCAAGATATGTGAATGTAAATGGGTTCTATGGGTACCCACGTGTTTTACAGACATGTCCACTTTATGATAATCACATGCAGTTTGGGGCAAGTCATAGTCAAGTCAGCACACTGACACACTGACAGCTGTTGTTGCCTGATAAAATATTATTTGCGATTAATCGCATGATTGTCCAGAGTTATTCACGATTAATCGCAAATTAATCACACATTTATATCTGTTCAAAATGTACCTTAAAGGAAGATTTGTCAAGTATTTAATATTCTTATCAACATGGGAGTGGGCAAAAGTGCTTGCTTTATAGAAACGTATGTATATATTTATCATTGGAAATCAATTACCAACACCAAACAATGACAGATATTGTCCAGAAACCCTCACAGGTTTAGCATAACAAATATGCTCAAATCATAACATGGCAAACTCACGTACATGGTTGGTACTGAAGGATTCATCAGGTTTTCTAGTTTCATATGATGCCAATATCTTCACTCTAGCTTTAAAACTTAAAATCCTAAAAATTGCAAGAAATTAGTGACGTTACAACGAATTTGCATTAACGCGTTATTATCGCGTTAACTTTGACAGCTCTAAAATATATACATATATAAATATTTTTGTATAAAGGAAGCATATTTGTCCACTCCCATGTTGATAAGAGTATTAAATACTTGACAAAACTCTCTTTAAGGTACATTTAAAACATAAAAAATGTGTGATTAATTTGATTAAATATTTTAATTGATTGACGGCCCGAAACAAAGCCATTACTTTTTAAATCCTTTCACCTACCAAACTGAAATAATCTTAAAATGAAAAAGCCAAGTCATTTAAAGTTATTACGAAGAATCATATAGCATTAAGCAACACTTGTAGCCCAGGGATTTAAAAATGTCCTCCTTCTCAGAAGTGATGCTCTGTTGCGTTTTCCCTTGGACTTTGAGAAACGTAACCGTGGCAACGTTGTATTTGTTGTGACAGCGCTGAGTCCAAACCATCAGGAAAACACCGAAAATGAAGAGAGACACAGGGAGAAAGAAAAAGAGATAAAGAGGCGTTAAAATGGAGAAAATAGGAGGGTGGAGGAGGGTCGCTCCAGTGTCAGCTGTGTTTCAAACACCTACAAAAAGCTGAGCTGAGTTGAGCTGATGTTTTGGCGCTGACTAGGTGACACCACCACATGACCTTATTGTGAAAATTAGATGAGAAATGTGAGCGGGTGATTTTTTATTTCTCAACCTAAACATGTGGAAATATGACACAAAATCTGATAGAAGAAGAGAGGATAAAGGTTAGTGCACTCATGTCATCGTGAGGATGTTTTGTTGAGTTGTACAGTATCTTGGCCATTAGGATGATATAACTGAATACTATACAGCAGAGGTGTGGATTCACATGACTTGGACTCGAGTCACAAATCTGTTGACTCTTGACTTGAAATAACTTTCTACAAGCCCGAAGACAACAATTGTTCACTAGGCTGTAAATAAAATGAATTAGTACCACCATGAAGTTGACATTTGTGGTTTATTCGTGGCTTTTCTTCACAACTATTGGATGGAATGAAATTTGGTACAGACATGTCCATGAATTATATCACTTTGGTGATCCCCTGACTTTACTTCTAGTGCCTTCATCAGGTTCAAATTTCAATTTGTGCAAATGTTAGACGCAGTGGGCAACCTCTGGGTCTGAAAATTGAAGCCAGTGCTGAAGTGCCTTAAAGTTGCATTCTTTCTAATATCCAGCAGGGGGCGACTCCTCTGGTTGCAAAAAGAATGTGGTTGAATAGAAGTCTATGAGAAAATGAGCTTACTTCTCTCTTGATTTATTACCTCAGTAAACATTGTAAACATGAGTTTATGGTCTCAATCACTAGTTTCAAGTCTTCTTCAATACAGCATGATGTTCATTTAGTGAATTATGGTCCCATTTATAGTCAAACAGACCATAAAGCAGGGGATGCTTTAGGGCGGGGCTACATTGTGATTGACAGGTCGCTACCACGGCGTTGTCTAATCTGGGAGTTGTCTGTGATTTTGTCTTAAAACTTTAACCCTTTCACAGTGTGTTTTCAGTTCATGAAAGTTAATTGTAGCACTTTAGTCCTAAAAAGTTTGGTTGTACTTAGCTCCACCCTCTCGTGTCACTTCTGCTTCCAAAAAGCCAAGATGGCGACGACCTAATACCAGGATGGCGAAATGCCAAACTCGCAGCAGCCTACAAACCAATGGGTGACGTCATGCTGACTACGTCCACTTCTTATATACAGTCTATGGTTAGATAGCTACCACATTAATCCAAGATGCTAAACATGCTAAGCATGATACGTGCTAAGAATCAGCATGTTAGCATGCTGAAGTGCAGCCTCACAGAGCCGTTAGCATGGCTGTAGACTCTTTGTCTTGTTTAATATTTATGACCATCGCTGGACATTATGCTAAGCAGCAACATTAAAGGGATAGTACAAAAATACAGTTGCTATTTGCTTCTTAGTAACTCTGCTCTCCTTTGTTATCACTATGCCTGGCTGCATGCTCTCAGACTGCTAATAGTCAACTGGGCTAATCAGATTAAAAGCCCTAGAAATCACATACACATATATACATACTGTTTACTGTACAGATTACATCAGAGCCAACTCATTTTTACCAAATATTCAGTAGGTGTTTAGATTTTCAATTGCAGACATTACAGTAAGCAACAAGGCGGCTTGTGTAACATCCTGCATAAACACCAAAAAAACCTGGTAATTCATCACGACTGTCCAGTGACCTGCACACAGTGTGGAAACACCTACAGTCTGTTTTTGTTGTTCAGGGTCTCGGATCTGTATGCTGTGGTCTGTTTCATGACTCCACTTGTTGTGTGTGTGCGTGTGTGTGATTGACTTCAGGGGGTTTACGGAGAAGAAAGGGTGGGAATGTTTTTGATCATTGTCATGGCGATGAATGAAGATGTGCGTACTACATGTTGGAACGGTTCTCATGTGTGTGTGTGTGTGTGTGTGTGTGTGTGTGTGTGTGTGTGTGTGTGTGTGGATTGTATTTGCAAGTACATCAGTGTATCTGTATGCTCTTATTGCTGCGTATGTGCATTCAGCTGTGCACTTGTGAACTTGTCAGCTCTGTGTTTTGTGCACACTTAAGAACGTTACATGTTTATGTGTGTACACCACAGAGGTCCTGCAGCGGACCAGATGTGAGGATTTGCTTGTTGGTGACACCCACCATAAATCAAGAAGGCTTTCACTAATGAACAAATAGAGGAAACAGAGAAAAAGAATCTTATAAACAGAATCAGAGGGAGGGAGAAGTGGGAGAATGTGTGTAGAGGGAGAAGACATAAACAGGGAGAAAGTAAGAAGTGGGTAGAAGAGGTGGAGGAGAGAGCTGTCAGTGGAGAGAGAAGATGATAAAGCTGAGAGAAGATGGCAGCATATCATATAAGGAGAAAGTAATCTTCATATAGCTTCCCTTAAGTATAGCCTTATTATAGATGTTTAAATGAATGGCTTATTGGATTAATTGAAATAAAAAGGATTGAACAATGACTGATAACAATAAAGTTAAGCTGTGGACAACGGAGGATGGCCAGCCAATCAATGTATTCACCAGGCTGGCTCATATCAGACATTGCATGGAAATTATTGGTCTTTTCAATGAACATAATCAGTTTTATTAACCCTTGAATGCATACCTCTGGTCTTTAGCAACATGTAACTATATTACACACCGATGAACAGATCAAACGGACTGACAGCACCTTCCCTCGGCTGTGCTCAGGAACAGCAGTGCTTTGAGCTACATACCAATATTAGCATGCTAACATGCTCACAATGGCAACAAGTTCATTGTCTTAGTCTAGCATGTTAGCATGCCACTATGTGTTGATGGGAATATCATTAGTTTGCAGGTATTTGGCCACCAATGTACTGGACAATTACAATTTTGACATGATTATTGCGCTAGAGGAAAAGTCAGGAAATTACAATTCCTCGTTATTTAAAGCAGCGGGTCGCTAAAGACCCAAGGTATGTAGGAATGCTTGAAAAACACCCATGCGCTTTAAGGGTTAAGCCTGGGGTTCCTGAATGACCTTTCTTTCAGATACAGTATATCTTTGCAAATATAATTCATAAGATGATATGTGTTATTTCAATGGCTGTCTGTGAGGTTCATGCTGCAGGAGAGAGACAGGAAGACTCAAAGTTTTAAGCCTTTCAATTATTACAATTCCTCCTGAGGGTGACATGAATGTTCCTACCAAGTTGTAGAGATATTTCACTCAAAACCACAAATATCAATGTCATGGTGGTACGAGAGGAAAAGTCAGGGAATCAGTATGATTCATCCCCTGGGGACCAGGAATGTACAGAAGAATGTAAGAACAATCCAGCCAATAGTAGTCTATATATTTCACTGTAGACCAAAGTGATGATTCAACTGACCAACTGACATTGCCAACAAGCCGGTTTTGTGTGTGTACCGTATATTTGTTGAAATGAAAGTGTCACAGTAACAATAAACTGTATGTCCTGGTAGTGATGGAAATGTCCCTATTTCAGCATACACACAGTAGCACAGTCTCATAGACAGGTTCCCTGCTTTTCCCAGTTTTTACATTTGGACTTCATAAACACCTTGAAAGACCTGCATCGGCAGCCTCTGCTTCTGTTCTGTGATATTTTCATCACCTTTTAACACAACGCAGCCTCATTCTGGCTCAAAACTCCCGAACCACTTCCATCTGGACCATCCGTTTATCATTTGGATTATAGGACAGAGAGAGTACAGCGTTCACTCAGAAACTCCTAAAAGATGTGTCCTCTCACACCCTTCACCGACCGCTGGATAGGCAGTACTATAGGTACTATTGATGCCTTTTGTTATTTACTTCTTTATTTTAATTGATGTCATTATTTCTGAATAAGCTGTCCTATTCTTTTTTTCTTTCGAGGAGTGAGGAGGGGAACTACTCCCCTACTCTCTCCTCCTCTCCTCTCTGCTGCCCATCAGAGTCAATGAACGAAGCCTTACATGTTGAAACTACATACATCTGTCACTGTGATCCATGTGAATTATCATGATCTGTAAGTCAGCTTGTAATAGCAACTATTGGAAACTTTGTGTCTTATTTGTATTTGAAAGTGCAGGAATGTGCATATTGACATCTCTAATATAGGAACTTATGAATGAATATGTATGATTTACTCCATACATGATAAATATGTATGTTTGTCATGCTTTGGTCTGATGGTTCACAAGATAAATATGTATGTTTGTCATGCTTTGGTGTGATGTTTGATGTTTGATGTTTGATGTGAGGGACACTGACAGTACAAAAAAACTGACCTGTATGCCCCCCATTCCACTTCCATTACGATCACAGTCCACTCAGGGGAGTGGAGTAACATAACTTATGCAGATATCTGCACACCTTCCTAAAATTCAAACATCTGGCCATGGTCTTCGGGTATTTATTTTTCTGTCTTCTCATTTCTGACAAAAATGTCCTAAAACACTCAAATAACATGCATTCCTGTCACACTGTGTTGGTACTAGCTAGCTGGCACATATGCCACAGACTAAAGCTAGCGAGCTAGCGTGTTATGAATCAACGAAGTGGGCTCACGCCAGGTAGCTCTATGAATCACATTTGCATGCTAAGATACTAATGGTATAAAAGCAATGCCAAACAATGAACACTTCTTCTTACTTCTTAGACCACAGTCGCCAACGGCGTTTCATCAAATATTACACGACACACCGTGTTCGTGAGACGCATTCTTAACCGGTCGACTGGAGCAGACACTGGGGACATATTGATTTCAGCAGCATTTAAAATACGATTTGGTTATTGAAAAATGTGATTAACGATTCCAAATGGCTCTTGACTTAAAGGTCCCATATTGTAAAAAGTAAGCTTTTCATGTCTTTTATATTATAAAGCAGGTTTAAGTAGGATATAAATACTGTGAGAGTATCAAAGCGCTCAATATGCAGAGAAATACACAGCCTGTATTCAGAAATTGTGCGTTTGAAACAAGCCGTTAGGATTTTTGTCCATTTATGATGTCACAAATATACAATACATAGACCATTTCACGGTTTTAAACGTAAACATTCTAAATGTGTCCCAGTTTATTTCCTGTTGCAGTGGATGTAAATAACATCAGCTGACAGGAAGTAAACATGGACCCAAACTGTTGCCAGGCAACGCAATTCTGTTGCAATTCCGTTGAAATGCACTAAAATTGAGCATTTCAGACAGAGGGTGAATACAGGTATATTCAAGCAGACAGTATGAGGAAAATAAAGGTTTTTCTTAATATTACAGCACGTAAGCATGTTCTAGTAGAAACATAAAATTCAAGTATGAACCTGAAAATGAGCATGATATGGGACCTTTAAACATAGCCTACGAACAAAATATTTTTTCATTCAATGTTAAACCTTATAGATTAAATTGTGCTTAATTTTGATTGATTTGTGAGTGTTTTCTTACTTTTAGACTCATCGACGTTTAACGTCAGGGAAATACTCGTTAGGAGCATCACTAATTGCCAGCACTCCAAGCTGAACACAAGAGATCCAGAAAAATCTCTTTTGTTATCAGAGGCATCCAGAGTTTGAAACAGATTTTAGAGAAGCCGAGAGGTTTACTGTTTGCTACAGCATGTGAGAGCACATTCTTGACTGACAAGGTTGTGGGGAATTAATATTCAGTCCAGAATGGTAATAAAGACGGCAATTTATATGCTGAAACAGGACATTAATTCTGAGTTATTTCCTGTTTATTTTGGATATAACAACCTTTTATTTCTATATTTTAATTATGGTAAAAAAAAAAAATGCTCTCTTATTGTGAGCCCTGTTTCAGATTATCTGTAGTATGACGAGAAGGAGCATGGAGCACATTTACATTTTTCCTGTTTTGTTGCGTGTTTGAGTTTGGCATGTGTCATTCAAAATAAGCTGTATTCGTCATTGTGGCACCTCTGTGAGTTTACCACATGATCTTTCATTCTTACTGTGTGCTGCTCTCTGAGGGATTTTACATCATCTACCCTCTCTACATACGTACATAGTCTCCCACTGCAACAGCATACCACTCAACCACTTCTCACAGTATTCACCATCTGTGTGCACTTAAATTGATCTTTAGAGAATAAGTCTTTGAAGACGGTGGTCAGGAATCAAGATGAATCACTTGAAGATGACAATGTTTTGGTAATTTTACACCTCTGCATGACATAAGATGAAGCCTTGTACCGAAGAGGTCAGAAACCAGATTGAAAGTGGCCACTGAACAGTACAGCAGAAACTACAGTACTACAACACAAACAGTAAGATTTTTGTCAGATGGAACTTCTGAATTATTTTGAAAATGCAGAAAAAAAACATTACTCTACGTACATAGGGCATTGTCATGGACGTTAACCTACATTTCTGCTAAGCATTACCACACAGCACTGAATCTGAGTCATGCTTATCAGACAGACAGGATGTTGAGGCTTTTTACTAATTAATGAAATCTGATTTCCTCTTAGAGGGTCCCTCGTCTGTCCACTGTAGCCCACCACATGTTTCTGATGCACTGATTTTCACGGCCCCATTTTAAGTCAGAGGTTTGTTTAGAAAATAAACCAAACATAAGTTCCAAAGTACGCTGCGTTAATGGAGGATGCTCAGGGCGTCCTGCCAGCTTGGTGTCCTGGGGGCATGTACCACGCACAGGGATCATCTGGAGTTAAAAGTCTGGCTCCTTTATAGCATCTTGCACCACATCATGAACTCTGTGGAGATGCTATGTCAAGCTTGTTTAACTCATAACAGGATATACAGTGATATACGGCACATAGATGACATTAACTGTTGTTCAGGAGCGAACCTAACTTTTTAAGTGCGGCACTTTAAATGGTACGATAAGTTAGTTGAATCTCAAAGAACTGCTGGACAAAATCTGAGGTTCCATGTGGAGTTTTGGACCAGTTTTTTTTTAGCTCATTCCAGCCAATGATATTTACACTATTTCACTGATCTACAGATGGCAGTAAAATGTCAAGAAGCTCACTAATTCACCAACAAAGGCGGTGAAGAAGGCTGCAAGCCAAGCCAGTAAACATGGATGTAAACAATGCAAACTTTTAAGAGAAATCTGCTTCGCAAATGTTTTATGAGGAACTGGAATGTGTTCACCACCATGTTTGATAGACTTCAAGGACAAACACAATTCATCTTGGTGAGTAACACTGAATGTAAACAGATAATGTATTTGTTAACAGGACACCCGCCCCGTTTTTACTGGCTTGTTAAATCCTGTCATGCCGGTAGGGGGAAGCATGTTCACTATGGGGACTGCCATTACTCAGGGATTGTTACCTTTTTGTCATTCTCCTGAGACTTACTTATGTAACAGCAGCAAAGCTATTGTCTCTCTCTATATACAGTATATATTTGGTGTTTGTGTGGTTTGACTAGATTTTACTGACAGTAACCAAACAATCCACAGACGGCATCAGATTCTGATTCAAATGTTGCTGAATCCTGATTGGTGCGCAGAGGTACGTGTCACATTTTTTTTGTCCCTCCCATTGAAACCAGCGCAAAGAGCACAGAAAAGAAAAAGAAAAATCTCAAATGTTAAATAAACTGTTCTAACTTTAGCAGAAAATGGTGTGCTCTTGTAGGATCCCATCGTTCATAATAAGAAGAGAAGTTTTACACATTTTCAGGGCCATTAAATTCACGAATATTTAATACGATTACTCACTGACTTCGGAAACATCATGCATTTATAAAGAAAATGTTGTAAATGCATCAATCTGGTGCACTTGGGAGCTAAATTAGGGGTTTAGATCTATGAAGAACTTTGTGCTCTCGTAAACAAATTAATCATAAATAAATTGGTTGTTTAGAGATGATTGGTGATGATACCAAAGAAAGTCGCACCCAGAAAGCATGGTTCACCAGACGCGGTCCGTGTTTCAAGGCGGGTCAGATGGGTTTGCCGAAATCGTCGCACTGAGGTCAGTCCACCCCGGTTGACAGTCCCTCAACACTACGGAGGAAATACGACCGGCGAGGGCCAGCCAGCCAGCGCCAAGATGAGTTTCCACAAGGGGATCCTCCCACACGGCCGCTGCCGAGCAGTCGACCCTGACCCACCGAGCGAGGCGAAAGTGCACAGCTGTAAAGGAAAGGGGTGCGCTGGATTTATAACACAAGACGAATCGAGAGCGCAACAGAGTCCTGCACAATGATTGTTTTATGACGATTATCTTCTTTTCATTAACGTTGGAAGCCAAAATCGTATCTATAATTGAAATTTGATTAATTACATAGCCCTACAAGGACACAGTCTTTTTTTCTTTATGAATGTGTTTAGGACAACCCACCTAAACACTGCACACCCCAAATTCTCCAAACCATCGTGCATTGCAGTGTAAACAAACCAGTGCTGGTGCCCAGAAAAAGAAACCTACCAGCTGACCGTGAAAAGCCAAATGTATTCTATTTCCTGTCCATGGATGTGTGATCTATTAAGAGTTGCTGATGGCACTGATGGGGCGATATGGTAATGATGTGAAAGTCCAAGCCAGTAACATCTGCTCCCAGCTACATGATGCTGTGATGATATGGCATACGAGCAAAGCCAAAAACAACATCACATACAGTTTGTTTTTCCCCTTACAACAAAACAATGTCCTTCTACAGGTACAGCTGTTTATGTAAATGTGTGGAAAGTTATTGAATGAGGTTAAGTATCATGAACAAGAGGAGTGCTCTCAACCAAATGTACAATGGAATAAAGTTAACCTACAGAGCATTGGATGAAACAGATGTGAAAACCAACTCTAAAGCCGAGGATTGTAGAGAAAACAGAAAGATATGTTGAATTAATGGGTCAATTTTCATTCTCCCAATTGTGTGGTTCCCTATATATTTACCTTCTGTGTGAGGTTTACCAAGCAGTGTTGGCTTGTGGTTCCCCTGAAAGTGTGTTTCAGGAAACCACAAGCCAACCCTCTTCCTTTTTTCATAACGTAAGGGTGCTGCTTCATGAAAAAATGTTTAGATTCCCTGTGCAAAGAGTTTTGTGGAACAGCGTGGAACATGGACACATGATCAGTCTCTGTAGGCATGTACATAAATAAGAAGATGGTTGTCATGGAGTAATAAATGAAGTGTGTGGTGGCACAGAAAGTACTCACAACTGGATTGAAACAGTGACAGAGTAATGAAATATGTTCCAAACAAATCTCTCCAACTTTCTAATTAAAGATGGTGAACAGGTGGACTGTCTGTGCGTCAGAAACAGTCACATACTAAAACTTTTGACTCATGAATTACATTCATTAATGGTACTAGACGCTCTTTTAAAGGTACAATACGTAAAAATGTGCATGTATTAATTTCTTGTATTGCCAATGTGTGAACAGATTGTAATGTAACTTAAAAACCGAGACCTTCCTCGACTTTCTCGGTTGCCTATAACAGCCTGTGGACTGATTTCTATGTAAAGGACTCGGGACGGTTTTGCTTCGTAACGTTAGCTGATGAAGTAATTTGCAAATGGCAAGCTAGTTAGTATCATGGAGATTGGACATTACAGATAGTAACGGCTATATATGATTGCAATGTAATGTCACCTCACTGTCTTGGCTGGTGCCACGGAAGATCACTCCCGCTTACGGAGTGCGAGCAACAGGATGCTGACTGCAGTTCACTTAACGGCCACCGGTGTCATTAATAACAAGGATTTTCTGAAAGTTACATATACTTTAAGGAAGGTTTGAGAATATAACTAATTTCTATTTAAAGTCAATGAGTTCAGTGTGTTGGGTAATGCTCTGTGCGTAAAAAAACAGTGGTGTTGCCATGAAATGTTGATTGTAGTTTGGACTTTAGTGCTCTGAATCTAAACATATAGTAGAGTCTGTGTGATCAAATCCATATGAGCACAACATACACATCTTGCATTGTTACATCAGGCAGCATGTCAACATTAAGCCCACTTTGGTAGAATAACACGGAACAATCAAAATAATGGTGTTACGCTACAGGACACTGGTATGGTGTCCCTCAGCATAACACTGCAGAGAGCCACCGAAAGGCTCCAGCAACAACGATATGATTGCACAAAGCACAAAGTGATAAAGATGTAAGATCAGATAAAGTCAGAAGTGCGGAAATCAGAAACCAGCAACTAAACAAACAAACCAGCAGCTATCAACCCAACATTCAGTATCTCCAGGTGTTACTGAAATCCTCATCAGTGGCGTCGTTTGTATACTGAACTTTAGGGATGTGAAGGTGAGGAAACTTTTCCATCGGTTAATAAACTTGTGACAACACCGGTGTTACCGATTACACCGGACATTTTACAAGAAAAGACGGCGCTCAATATCTGTAGAGCACTTACTTTGATCTTTCTTTGCATGGCTGTGTGTCTGGCCTCTCCGGTCCAGCTTTCGCTGCGAGGCCGCAGGTTTCCACCGAATCCTCCAAATGGCGATTGGGTCATTAACGTTATGGTTCCCTTATAGCATTGGGTTTAAATCTAAAGTATTGCCAAGTAGGTGCTGTTGCTTTTCGCTTTGACACTGAATCCTCCGCCATCGTCTTGTCTGTCAACTCTCTCTTGACCCGTGTGTGAGAAATCTGACTCCTGCTGCTCTGTACTGAGACTCCGTACGGAGCAGACACTTTCACTTTCAGTTCCTAGCGTTCGTCGTCCGACTATGTATTGACAACACGGCGCTGATACGCGAAAATTAACTAAATGGGTTTTATTTCTGTAAAAAAGAGCAAAACGACGGTGGGGTCGGTGGGTACGTAATGTAATTGGTGTGTGCCCGACTACCGCGTAACACCGGTAACACCGACTACCGCGGCAAGTCTACTGTACTTGTGCACACACTGTACACAAAACCATGTACAAACACACTATTCAAATAGGAAGATTCGTTTGAGAATAAAGAAAAGGAAAGAGGTTAGAAGTTAGAAAGTTAGTAAAAGCAGTAAGTGACTGAGAGCAACAGAGTGAAAGAAGCTTCTCTCTATCACCAGTCCCCCCCACCCCACCGAAGATCAGATTGCTCAACTGTTTGGTCAAGCCCTACATAAATCCCCCCACAGACTCTCACACACAATGCAGCCTCCCACAGACACAGACTCCCAGGGCTCCCTCGTATCTGCTGTGTGGGTGTTCCCGGTCAAAGTGACTCACGAGGTGACACAGTTACTCGATGCTGATGACGACTGCTGACGTGTGTATTTTTGGGTGTGAGGGTGTGTGTTTGTCTGTTGGAGGTTACCCCAAAGACTCTCAAGTGATCCCAGAACAAGGGTGGATTCAAACTCTCACCAGACAATGAAATCCCCCCCCCCGTTGCCAAGGCAGCTTTAAGAATAGAAAAGCAAGAATATAAACAAAACAACAACAATAACCTTTTGTTTAACCAGTTGTCAATTATGTTAACGACACTGTAGTAACAAAATAAACAAATGAGACAGTTATTGCATGGGAGAAGGAATCTGGGGTCAATTTAGGTAAAGTGAAACTCTCAGCAAAATGTCTCAACAACAGATTTACGTGAAACTAGGTATGAGTATTCATGGTCTTCAGAGGTAAGAGAAGATTCCTGATGGTTTTCATGCCCCAGTGATCTTTCCTCCAACACCATTGTCAGGTCAAAATGTCCCCATGACCAACACCTTAGTCCATAACAAGGTTTTATGAAATCTGAATTCCACATCATCGGTCCCCAGAGGATGAACGACAATATTTACGGTGACCCCTTTGACCTTTCCTAATCTAGCACCACAATCACCCTCTAATTTTTTCACTCATACAGAGAAAATATATCATTATTTGATGTTCAGATTGCCATGAAAGCAACGAAGCACATTCACACTCACAGTCAAAGGATGAACCCTTTTCAGACACAAAAAATGTCATCTTTGCAAATAAGATTATGCGCAGTAACGTTACATTTATAGTACATTGATATTCCCAAAGAACATTAAATCCTTTTCATTTTAATGACATGAAGTTCTTCCTAGCACCACCACCGTGAGACCAAACTGAACTAGAGATTAGGGCAGGGCAATATGACGATATATATCATCAAAACGATATAAAAATGTCTATTGTATATTTTGTTCAATATTGTTTATATTGCGATATAGGCTAGGCCTATATTCATTTATTTTTCCTCTATAATTTCACTTTAAACTGTGTTCATTTCTCACTCAAGTTCTTAATAAGAGAAAATACTCTACTATATTTCATATAGACAATGTTAAACATGCTATATCGTGATATATATCGTTAACGAGATATGAAATGACCTATATTGTGATAGAAGATTTTGGCCATATCACCCAGTACTACTAGAGATTAGGGATGCACCGATACAAATACCATTAATGGGTCCGATACTGTGCTCATGTACTCGTACTCGTACTCGTAAAACGGCTCCGCTACAATGGCACCGATACCACTTTACGGGAACGTGACGTTAACCTCTCGTCACCATCTTTTGGGTCCTCACGCTACACCTCACGAACGGTGTGGGCGAGACGGGCCGGTGGTGTGCCCGACCCCGCTGGGCCGGGATCCCACCTCAGCCGGCGCGCTCCGCCACGGCGTTTTGCTTGGACAATCTGACTCGCGCGTGCATAAGACTACTTGGTCCACGTTTCAAGACGGGTCGGGTGGGTTGCCGACATCGGCGCAGACCCCTGGCACCTTTTACAAGGGCCCTGGGTGCATGACGCAATTGGGGCGCACTGAGGACAGTCCTTCCCGGTCGACAGTCCACACTGGGAGCAGGAGGCCTCGTCCCTCCCCAGCAGGGAGAGAGGGCGCAGCGAGCACTTTGTCCACGGCCCCGGGAAGCACCTTCACCCCGAGCCTTTCCAAAGCCGACCTAGAGCCGGTCGCGGCGTACCGTCTCGTATGCGGGACTCCCCAGCCTGCCGTGTGTCGCTCACACCCTCCAGCTGGCTGTTAATGAGGGTCTTTTGGCACAGAGAAGTACTTGTATCGGTACTCCGTATCGGCGAGTACCCAAATGTAAGTACTTGTACTTGGTCTGAAAAAAAGTAGCATCGGTGCATCCCTACTAGAGATGTCGCATTTATTTGCCAAACACCAAGCATAACACTTGTGACTTCAAGTGGGCACTGAATATGTTAATCACATCATACATTGATTTACTGAATACAGACCGACAGGTTGGCAAACCCATCAGGATCCATGACATCACTGAGGGACTGAATGTTCCCCAACTGCAATTAATCTGTGTGATTCCAACGTTAAAGTTTATTTATTTAATGATTATTCTACTTAAATGACACTGGCACAGCTCTCCGTGTTTCTAGCCACACAATTATATCTCACAATTCAGTCACTTTTAAATGCATTTTGCCAACTGCTGAAGCACTCAGGCAGCGTGACTCCACTCTATTTGATATCCATGTAGCTTCATCGGTGCCAACTCATTTCTGTGTCATTTAGTAGTGTTTCAATTTGCTGAACGGAGCTCAGCCAAATGCAAGTCCATTGACTCTTGCCGTTGCCTAACGCTGGTGTCGTTGGCATCACATGCATACAGTGTTAAGAGTTTTTTTCTACAGAACTAAATGTGGGACATAATACTGTATATAAAACCAACCCAACTCCATTGCAACATACAGCGTACTACCCGAATCTGCAGAGATGCAATTACAAAACATACAGTTACAGTTAACTTGGCCACGGTCACAGTGTTTGTGCTGCTGACACTGGAAGCTTTGTGCTTGCTTCACTCATCTCCAGGGCTGACATCTGATTCTACATCGGAGTGTTTTAGTTCCCCAAAGTTACATTATGGCTGAAGACTATCCCTATGGACGTTTTCCCAATGCATGCAATGTTGTGTGACTGAGCACAATAAACTGTCAGACGGTCCCAGCTAATTGTTTTGACCTAGTTATAGTCACAGTCGCTCCCACTACTACATCAGCCTATTTGTCAGCACGTTTCCACGACGATGATTACTCATTTGCGATTGGCCTCGTGCCGTGGATGGGATATGGCCCACGATTGGCAGTGAAACCGAAGGTGGGCTCACACCCTGTGATGAAGTCATGCTGATTGAATGGTTGCTTTTCAATTCATCCCTTCAAACATACACACACACAAAACACACACACACACACACACACACACACACACACACACACACACACACACACACACACACACACACACACACACACATTTGCACAAGCAATCTGCAGACACCGCTTGCATGTTTCCCAATTCAGTTAAGTTAAACAGATTAACACATATACATGCACACATACTCTAAACCCAAGGTCAAAACTCATCCACATCATAAAGAGCCATTTATAAAATGTTGACGTGTGTAACTGAACAGCTGAGTGTTTTTTTAAACTGGGGAATTCAACACAATGAAATGCTGCACAGCAGGAAGTGTAGACTTATATCTATTGACATGGCTGTCCTCACAGTGGATGGATGCTCCACCAGGGAGCAGTGATCTTTATGTCCATTACGCAGCTGGTGAACAGTCAGCTGTGGATTTCTCCCACTCCTGTCTATTGGTCAGTCTGCACATCACATCTCACCCACTTGTTCTGTGTCCCACATGATTTCAGTGGGACACAAAACTCAGCATTGTATGGGCCTGGGAACTTGCTTTAGCTCACAAGTTCCTTAGTTTAGGAGCAATATGTATATATATGTGCATATAATCACATGGTTGTCAATAGTTAATCACAAATTAATCCCACATTTTTTATCTGTTCAAAATGTACCTTAAATGGAGATTTGTCAAGTATTTAATACTCAACATGGGAGTGGGCAAATATGCTGATTTACACAAATGTATGTACATATTTATTATTAGAAATCAATTAACAACACAAAACAATGACAGATATTGTCCAGAAACCCTCACAGGTACTGCATTTAGGATAAAACAATATGCTCAAATCATAACACGGCAAACTGCAGCCCAACAGGCAACAACAGCTGTCAGTGTGTCAGTGTGCTGACTTGACTATGACTTGCCCCAAACTGCATGTGATTATCATAAAGTGGGCATGTCTGTAAAGGGAAGACTCGTGGGTATCCATAGAACCCATTTACATTCACATATCTGGAGGTCAGAGGTCAAGGGACCCCTTTGAAAATGGCCATGCCAGTTTTTCCCCACCAAAATTTAGCATAAATTTGGAGCATTGTTTAACCTCCTTCGCAACAAGCTAGTATAACATGGTTTGTACCGATGGATTCTTTGGGTTTTCTAAATTCATATGATACTAGTATCTTCACTCTAGCTTTAAAACTGAGCCCGCTACAACCTAAAAATTGCAAATTGCGTTACTGCGTTAAAGAAATTAGTGGCGTTAAAACAAATTTTCGTTAATGTGTTATTATCACGTTAACTTTGACAACCTTAGTATGTACTAGGGATGTCCATAATTAACCGTTTAACCGTTAACCGACATTAAGCATTTTAACCGATTAACGCTATCGGTTAAAAGAAATGTTATTAATTCATTAAAAAGCTGAGCGGCTCAGAGGAGTGGCTCGTCACTTTAAGGAGAAAAGCTGGTCCACCTTAACAGCCCACCTTAAGAGGCGGAGCCGGAGTTTCAGGATACAGGAAGTTGGCTCCGGTTTCTCTATGGATGTCGTTTCGTAGCATTTATTCACCCACTCACACACTGCTACACCTACGATCACAGCTAGAACGCCACCAACAACCTCACAATCACCACCGCCACATACACACAGTCTGTTGGAAACTCACTAAAGTTACTCAGACTACGTGTGCGGCGGCGAGCACAAAGCTAACGTAGCACAAACACACACACTGTTTGTTGGCCACTCTCTAAAGTTAATCCGGGCAGACACACAGCTGACAACCTGCTAAACTAAACTAAATGTACGGTGGAGACTTTTACTGGGAAAGTGGCTGCATGTCCGCGACACTACACGCAGCATCGTAGCTGCTAAGTTAACGCTCCCGGACGGTGAACTGGAGACTCCCGTCAACCAATATCTGTTGTGCTCCTGCAGCTGGTACACCGCTGCATGTGAGGCACAAATCTTGTCGGTTAACGGTTAATAATCGGTTAACGAGGGTCGGTTATCGGTTAAGAACATTTTTCAAAATGAGCATCCCTGTTATGTACAGTATGTATGTATTTATGTATGCATATTATCATTTTTTTCTTCCAGTTGCCTTAGTTTCCAAAGTTTATTTTAAAGGTTTTTAGACATTAGTCATTGTGGTTGCTGATTTGAAAGCAATAGTGTGATATTGTGTTAATTGGTGAGCTTTAGAGGTGTTAAGTGAAGGATTTTCTGCTGGCAGGCTAGCTTAATGCTAAAGTATGCTAACCGCCCACTGGCTGCAAAAAAATCTCTTGTGACAAATGTTGCTATAAAACAGAGCTTTACAGTAATAACACAAGTTTGCTTTTCATGTTTCAATGTTGATGTTTTCTCACCTAGAAACAGGCTATATATCACTGAGGATTATTTAATGACTCATGATTACATCGTTGGCCGATATAAGCTGGACTTGCGTCACAGTCCATGACGCGTGTGCGGACAGCTGACCACCTGTCAGTTTGTTAAAAGAATGAAAGTGGCTGCCTTAAAACACAAAGTTTAAGGTCATCATAAGAGGCTTTCAGTGCCTATCCCCACTAAAGGAGAGTTCAATCACATCCTGTATACTGGAGAAATATATCTCATGTTGGTGTTTTCCACGATGCCTGTCAGCTGCATCTCAGTGATCAGTGGTCAGCCAGATAAGACTGGATGGTCTCTGTCTCCTCTAGTGGAACAGAAGTAATCAGAAGGGGGCACAGTTTGGTTGGGGATAAGAAGCCTACTCAAGAACAGTGACATGGTTTGTTGTCAGCTATCATCGGTCTTAACTGGTGTGCCATGGAGTGACATCAGATGTTCCTTTAAGATCTCAATATAAGTAAGAATGACATGAAGCAGTCAAAATTGCTGCATCCACATAATTCTGGTGGTCTTCTATCACCTCCAAGACAAAAACAGCAAACTCCACTTGCAAGTATGTGTGTCTAAGTGTGTGTGTGTGTGCCATCCTGGCTCCTTCTAAAATTACATTACAGACAGCAGTGGATAACATGCACACAGACACGCACAGACAGAGATAGGCAACCATTGTGACGCCGTTCCAACTGGTGATTAGCAGAGGCGGAAACTCACAAGATGTCGGAGTGTCTTTACGTACACACTCCCGTCTCGTGAGCTAATTTTCCAGTGGAAACACTTCCTCTGTGCGTCTGTGACCCCTCTCCGGTCCACATCAGAGGGAAAATTAAGGGTGGACTACTAGATCGGAAATAATGCGCTGCATGTACTGTATATATACGGTATGTGTGTGTGTGTGTGTGTGTGTGTGTGTGTGTGTGTGTGTGTGTGTGTGTGTGTGTGTGTGTGAGAGAGAGAGAGTGTACGTAATCATGAGAGGAGAGGTGATTTCGAGCTTATCCACAGACATTTTTGATCACATCTTATGTGATAAATGTGTTCTGAGGTGTGATTTAACATTGATTTTGAATAAACATTAATACAATAAAAACATGGCTGACTGACACAGTTGTTTCAAGTCTGGCATGAATAGTCCTGGGCAAGGAATCTGTGTTCTACGAACACACACGCGCACGCGCACGCGCGCGCGCACACACACACACACACACACACACACACACACACACACACACATCATCTCCTCGTTCCCACTGCTTTATTGAGCATCTGGGCTCAATTTCACACTTCAAAAAACATTGGGAACAGCACAACCAGCACAGGCCAGCGCTGTGTGTGCGTACGGTGTGTGTGTGTGCATTGGACAGAGAGTCGTCCCACTGGAGGGAGATCTCACTGTTGATATTCTCCTGCTTGTTCAACGCCACCGCCAATGATACCAGGGACAAGAGCTGGCACGCGGATATAGGGCAGCTTCTATGTTGCATTTTGTGAACCTGTGTGTGCATGTGGAGAGCTGGAGGGTGTGGAGGCAAGGAGGCAGCTGACAGATCTGCGACCCACCAACTCTGACCAGTTCTACACATAAACACACAACCTGCCTTTAACCTAGAGAAGCAGTACCTGTAACACACACACACACACACACACACACCTGCATGTGACTGGCGCAGATCTAATCTTAGCTTCAAGCTGAAACAGACAGACAGGTAGACTCCTGTTGTTAACTAGCATCGAGCCAAGACGTAGTCTAAGTCTTAACATATGAGTCGAGCTCTGGGTCGCAGGTATATTTACCTTAGGATCGACCTTTTGCCTGATTTCCTCTTTGATCAGTGCATCAGTGATCCTCATCATTATTCTTAATATTATCTTCATATCCACATCCATTACTCAAAAGCCTCTCAGTGTTCGCGCTCATCTCCATCATCTCTATTACCACCGCCGTGGTCGTCCAAACATCATCCTCTCTTTCACTGTCAACATCAGTTTCATCTCTGTCCTCTTCTCTCTCTCTTTAATCGCCCTTTAAAGTTTAAAGCCCTTGTGTAATCAGCTGTGCGGCTCAGGGGGGAAATCCCCTTAAAATTACTACAGGAACTACTCCAAAACCAATCATACTTTTAGTCACAGGAACACCCTCCCTTTCCTTTGCTGTCTCTTTCTGGTTCTTTTCTTTCTTCGCTCCCTCTCATCTTTGTCCTTTCCCAATGATCATCGTTATTTCTCGTTTTTTAAGGCTTTTTTTATGCTCTTTATCTGTGTGTGAATCCACAAGAGATCTCGGTTCTCTTCAGCTGTGGAACCTAAAAGGACTGTTTGTAAGAATCAGAAATTGCTTGTTAACAGCTACACCTGTGGCCGTTAAGTCAACGAAAGTCAGCATCCTGTTGCTCACGCTTGTGCTCGCTCTAGATAGACATGAACGAGCATCGATCAAAACAGTGAGGCGACACACGTCAGCTAAAAGTACAATATCACTCTATATTTCAGCTGCTTGGCAGTAATGTTAGCTGACCAGACGAAGGTCTCTCGTTGAATCAATGCTGGTACTGTGTTTCCTGCTTCAGACTCCCGTCTTCTGCAGTGTGTAGTGTGCGCGCATGCACGTGGAGCGGTGTATGAGTGAAGGCAAGCAGGCAGGCAGAGGAGCAGAGCAGCATAGACTCCGGCCCTGGAGACCAAAGCTACGGTCTCTCCTATGTCTTCTGGCCGCGGTTGGGGGGCTGAAGCAGGATTAGTTGACACTGTTTACAAGACGGGCTTCACTAGATATAACTTTGCGGTTTTGGTGCTTCCGTGTAGTTTGTGTTGGAACAGCGGAGCCACACGCAAACGTGCATGAGACACCGACCCGATTTATACGTGTAAGAAGTTACAAACAGTACCTTTAAGGCTGAAACCAGCTTTTCAAAAAAAGCTGACATGTGCTTGTCAACTTGTCATCCTTTCACAAACATGGCCAAAATTCCACTTGGCAGAAACATTGAAATTATACAGCACTCAAAATGCATCTTAGTATCAAAAGACCAACTCTGTAGGCTTGCAAGGTAGTCGTCGGTATCTCTAGTCAGCTTAAAGGAATAGTTCGACATTTTGGGAAATACTGTAGGCTTATTTGTTTTCTTGCCAAGAATTAGATGAGAAGATTGATAGCACTCTCTGTAAATATGAAGCTGGAGCCTGGCATAAACATAAAGACTGGAAGCAGAGGGAAACAGCTAACCTGGTTCTGTCTAAAGGTGAAACTAGAATTACCGCCTCACAGCTGTATGCCTCCTCCAACCAGTCAAGTTGCAGTTTACATCCATGTCTGTCCAACTAGATATTTGTGTGAAATTGAATTATGGCCACTGTGTAGTGTCACAGTGACCTTGACCTTTGACCACCAAATTCTAATCAGTTCATCCTTGAGTTCAAGAGGATGTTTGTTGCCAGATGTAATGAATTTCCTTCAAGGCGTTCCTGAGATATCGCTTTCACAAGTATGGGCCGGATGTAAGGTCACAGTGACCTTGACCTTTAACCACCAAAATATAATCACTTCATCCTCAAGTTCAAGTGGATGTTTGTGCCAAATTTGAAGAAATTCCCTTCAGGCGTTCCTGAGATATCGCGCTCAGGAGAATGATGGACGTCCTGTAAACATTAAGCCTTCGGCCACGGCTGAAAAATAAATCAACCTACAGTACAAGCATTTCTAAATCTCTTTTTCTTTTAACACAATAAGACAAACAAAGTGTGAAAACGACTATTTGCCATTTTATGGGGGATATGTGCAGGACTATTTCTTGGTCAGAACTTCCCGGAGTTTCTATTTCTGTTGGTTGGCAGGAAACTGGTCCCGAACAAAGCAATAGTTTGGTCGAACTATTCCCTTAAATTCTTGTCAGATGCAACAATGACCCAGTTTCACAGTAAAAAGTACTTTCAACTTCTAAAAAGTATTCTCCACTTCACTGCTCCCAATCTGTACTGTATGCTCAGTAAGATACAATTATTAATATATTTGCTAGAATATACAAAAAAATATAGTTAAATGTTGAGCTGATTCGCAGCACAAATCAGCAGGTCCCCCCCCATACCTAGCTAAATCTCACAGGCAGTATGGGTCAAGGTCTCACTATTGTTCCTCCTGTGTCTAATAGTCTAAAACCACTAAGGTTTGGCTCCAACTCTTGCTGTAATTGCTTGATTTACAAGCTACTGTATGCCAATAAATACAATCACACAATAGAGGTGTTTCCAGGACTACAGTACCGTATTATGTATCTGTTGTATGGCGAATCTACAAAGATAAAATTAGTGATTTGATTGAGGGTGCCACCCAAACTCTAATGACAAATGGAGAAAACTGATGGAAATATGTAGAAGAAAATCTGTAAGACAAACAATACCTAAGTACAAAGTTGACATTGACCACCTAATTTCTAGTCTTATCCTCATTTCCCCAAAATCAGTAATACATTTTGAATTATTCACTTAAGTATGAACTTTGCCAGTGCTTGTCCTCATTCATACTTTTACTTTTTTATGCAATGGACCATAAATCACAAAGCAATTAAAGTTATTGGTTTTGAGGTTAACGTGTCGAATACACAAACAAGTTTCAATTGCACACAGTTGAAAAGAGAAAAATTTGAATGCTAACCTTGAAAGACACTTGACCCTAAACGAGTTGCAGTGCCTGAAGGTAGAGCAAGCTCAAACAGATGGATCTGAGAACCAGCTGTTGCCTCGAATGTCACACACACACACACACACACACACACACATACCAACAACAACAACTCCACCTATATACACTAATGCACATAGACGTACGCGAAACACACACACATGCCCACATACTAGGGCTGTCCAACCTGGGAGCTCTATTCTCCGAGAATGACTTTTCATCTTCGGAGGAGAGGAAGTAATCACACAGAAAATTGCAGCCATGAAAGTTAAAGGAGGGATCTGTGGAATCAGGCTGTAGTCATTATGGGTGTAGGATGTAGGACGTCTACTCACAGTTGAGACATACATTTTTACCATTTTACCTCACTAATGTCACCTAAGTTCACAAGTCACTGATCTTAATGGATATAATTTCGGGTGGGTGGCATTTTGGGAATGATTCCTCTTGGAAAAAAGCAATTCAGTTCTTAGAAAACGTGCACAACTCTACTCTACAGTCAGTGTCATTTAACATCATAATAGTATAATAGTCACACGCCCCTTGTCATTGACCATTACGGTCCACTAACGTAGAATTAGAGTGGGTTAGTGAGTCCAATTATTTAAAAAGAGGTTTCACAATCCACAGCATCTGTATTATTAAATGGATGTCTGTATTTAGACTAATGATGACTCCCAAGCAATAAAGACAAAGAAGTTTCACTGAAGTTGTGGTCAATCACTTTAAATTAATGACTCTATTCACAAAGGCTACCAAATCAAAGGATTTAACCAAAGAAACAATTATCAAATACAGTACTACTTTGCCTTTTAGTTAAAAAAACATATAATTTGGCATTAGTTATTAAAAGGCTACAGCCCCAGTGCATTTGGTGCAATAGTGAACTGCAGGTTTTTGTTCTTTAGAGTATATGCATTCATCGCCTGAATTCAGTCTGCAGCATATTGAGTTAATAATTTAAGGGTGTGTTCATCCTAAGAGACACAGCTTGGAAATTTAAACCTATAAAATTCACTCTGACCCAGTTATTTATTGGCCAAGACCTGACATTACTAATAACCTTGTATCAACATACAGCATTTGACAAGGACACTTTTTGAGTTTCAGGTTCACTCTTAAACCAATTCTTCCTGTCGGTTCTTGTTAAGTTTGGAGAGGACATGGATAAAGACCTTCTTTCTCTGGCTTAAAGGGAAACACCACCAACAAGAACGCCGTATTAAAGTTCATTTGGTTCTCTTTATAGTGCTGTCAAAGTTAACGCGATAATAATGCGTTAAAGCAAATTCGTTTTAACGCCACTAATTTCTTTAACGTATCAACACAACTTGCAATTTTTAGGTTGTGGCAGGCTCAGTTTTAAAGGTCACCTATTATGCAAAATGCACTTTTCCATGTCTTTTAAACATCAATATCTGTCCCCAGTGTGTCTACAAGTCACCATAGTATCATAAAAGACCATCCTCTCTCTTTTTCTCCTGCTCCGTTTGTCCGGAAATGGGTGTCGAAAAACGCTGCGCAGCTTTTCCTTCTCTTCTGACGTCGTTAGAGAAATGCAAGCCATGTAAGGGTTTCCTGGTCGAACCAGAGAGAACCTTCAGTAGCTGACCCCGCCCCACAGCGCGTCACTGTCTCTCCTCCTCAACCGAACTTGAGCAAAGTAGCTCCTACTGTTAGTCTGCAAAAACCAGCAGAACAGGCTTCATGTACTCCCATCATCTAAATATAACATGTTCTTTCACAAAGGCTTTATGTAATTACACTGTTTAAACAGATGATATTTATATATTATATATATTTGATGTCATGCATGTAGAAGAGTACAGGTAGTAAATAGTGACTTGTAAGCAACACAACACATTTCTGTTTCACAGTCAAACTTTATTTGAGTTGACAGATGACAATATTAATTATTCACAGCATTTGTAATCATCTCACCTGCAGTTATGTTAACATGGTAAAGGAGAAAGTCTTCAGCTCTGGTAAACTATGGTAAGCTAAGCTCGGTGGTCTGTAGTCATGGTAACACAGAGACAGCTCCTACTGTAAATAATATACCATTACTCTGATCTGCCATACATTTATCTCTTAGCAGAAATAATGAACTGACTACTGTTTCACATCTTCTATTTTCCACGCTGATGGTCGCTGTGTTTACACACCGTGTCATAGCGGTAGCATGTAGCTAACCCGTTAGCATGTAGCTACATGCTAACGGGTTAGCTCTGTATCTCCCAGCTGCTCACAGCTATCTGCTCTCAGCTGTCTGCTCTCCTCTGGGATGATTCTGTCGGTCATTTCTCACAGATGGATCTGTAAAGACAAACGTAAAACAGAGTGTATGTTTACGGTTTACAGAGTTGATGCATGAGGTAAACACTGAGCTAACTAACAGAGATATAAACAGCATTATTTACCTGAGAGAAACCGTCAGGAAAAACTGGAATCTGGACCGCAGATGTTCATCATTTGTCGCCGATTTCTGATCAGATTCCTCCGGTCACGTGCGCTGGGTGAAGTTTCTGGTTTATAAACTTTAAAGTGGTTTATAAACTTTATTCTAGCTCCTCTCTCTCCAGAGCTTCTCCGGGAGGGAGGGGGAGAGTGTGACGCTGTGTTGTTGAGGACGTTTGATTGACAGAAAACGCTGACCAATCAGAGCAGAGTGGGAGGAGACAGGCTGTGAATCAGGGGTTTTCAGACAGAAGCTGAATCAGGCTCTGAGGCAGGCAGACTCAGGCTGCAGTATGAGAAGAATAAAGGGTTTTTTGAACATTGCAGCATGTAAAAATGTTCTAGTGCAACATTAAAATACATCTATGAACCTGGAAATGAGCATAATATGAGACCTTTAAAGCTAGATTGAAAACACTGGTATCATATGAAACTAGAAAAACCTAAAGAATCCATTATTATACTAGCTTGTCTCGAAGGAGGCTAAACAACGCTCCAAACTTACGCTACATTTTGGTGAGGAAAAACTGTCATGTCCATTTTCAAAGGGGTCCCTTGACCTTTGACCTCCAGATATGTGAATGTAAATGAGTTCTATTTGTACCCACGAGTCTCCCCTTTACAGACATGCCCACTTTATGATAATCACATGCAGTTTGGGGCAAGTCATAGTCAAGTCAGCACACTGACACACTGACAGCTGCTGTTGCCTGTTGGGCTGCAGTTTACCATGTTATGATCTGAGCATATTGTTTTATGCTAAATGCAGTACCTGTGAGGGTTTCTGGACAATATCTGTCATTGTTTTGTGTTGTTAATTGATTTACAATAATACATATATACATATGTTTGCGTAAAGCAGCATATTGTTCCACTCCCATGTTGAGTATTATTAATACAAATCTCCTTTTAAGTTACATTTTGAACAGATAAAAAATGTGAGATTAATTTGATTAATTGTGATTAACTATGGACCATCATGCGATTAATCACAATTAAATATTTTAATCAACTGACAGCCCTAGTTCTTTATTTATTACAGCTACCGATTGTCTGGATGTCCCTGTACAGTGAATGTTTGTGTCTGTGTCATGGATGTATAAAGGGAACTGGATACAGCGTTGGAGGCGGGGCTCCGTTGAAAGTTGCTCAGTGGCTCATGAAGCCTAAATGGCTCGACTTCCGTCTTGAAAAGTACCCGGATCTTGGCGGATCTTGGGCACACGGAACATGGGCAATAGCATCCGCTCGGTCACATGACTCGGTCACGGGGTCCCAACGTCACGCCGTCATCACGGCTTGCGCTCCAGCCTCAGTCTGGGTCTCATTCACATGAACGGAGGAAAGGAAATAACTCTGGATTCAGCTGTTAGTACGTTTTACAACTTTAAAAACGTAATTTTTTGAATAAGGGCTATTAGAGTGTTCGTACTGGGAAGTTGATTCACCTCAAAAAAAATTATCCACTGAGTTACAGACGTCTCTTTCCCAATGTAAGTCTATGGGAAAAAGTATTTTTGGGCCCAATGGCATCACGTGACTGACACAAAAGTTGTAGTGCAGCCGTTTGGCCACTACGAAAGTTGGAATCGACGACCAGCGCTCTTCCTGGGGGCTTGGTCTGTGTGTGTGGCAGACAGTGAAAGAGGTAAACAGACTCGGCGACCAGCCCAGTGGAAAAGCGACTGCTCCCTATCTCATGTCTCGCCAAACGAGATACGGTGATGATTGTGTGTTTTGCTCCCAGGGTGGTTATCAGGTGCAGTAGGCGGCAGGAACAGCTGCACTGACCCCTCAGCTGATATACCACTTGAATGCGAAAGGGACAAAATTGGACCTTGTGTTTGTGTGTGAGCGAGTGTGTAAGATGAAGTGTGTGTGTTTGTGGGCTGGCATAGAAGCAACGGGGTTATTTCTGTTGGCACACAGTAATTAGCTCTAGGAAGAGTCACAGCGGTTCCAAAATGTTGAAACATCCTGTGCTCCTGGAAACTTCCAATGCTTTGGCAATTTTTGCACCCTGCACTGAGCCTCAACATCTGTCAGAGGTCTATATACAGTAGAGTTGCTTGCTTGGCCTTCATGGCTTTGTCACATGCACTGAGAAGACAATATAAACGGCGAGAGTAAACACTCCCGAAATGAAATTTGAATTCTCCTCACTTTTTTGTGCAAGATGTATAATAATAATAAGTATAATGATACTGCAGCTATTGCACATATTTTTCTTTGTTCTAAGATCAAACCTCTGGTTAGGCGTTTCCCGTGGCAGTGACAGACTGACATCTGTGGGAGGGTCAACTTCTTTGGTCCTCTACTGACTAGAACATGTAGCTCTGTATTGATACAAGACAGGGTTTTTCCTTTTTTCAATGTACTGTTAGCAATTAAAGAAGTCTGGCCCGACAACATTCAGCATCTGGGAGGATGATGTTAACAGGGAAAGTGGAAGCTAGTTTGCAAACCTTAGCACTGATTCTCACTAGAGTTATGCTGTGTTTATGTCACATCGTTTAAACCGTAATTATGTGCAACTGTGTCGGAATAAAAAGCTCACGTCAGCCTCCTAGATGTAATACCGGGTCGTAAAGTCAATAATTGTGAAAAAGGGCTATATACTGTTGTTACCACTTTAACAGCTAAAGTAGCACATTTAGGTCATTTAAAGGGGACATATCAGGCTCATTTCAGGCTCATACTTGTATTTTGGGTTTCTACAGAACATGTTTACATGCTTAAAGGGACTGTTTGTAAGAATCAGAAATGCTTGTTAACAGTGACACCTGTGGCCGTTAAGTCAACGAAAGTCAGCGTCCTGTTGCTCGCGCTTGTGCTCGCACTAAATAGACATGAACGAGCATCGCTCAAAACAGTGAGGCGACACACGTCAGCTAAAAACACAATATCACTCTATATTTCAGCTACTTGGCAGTAATGTTAGCTGACCAGATGAAGGTCTCCATGAATCAATGCTGATCCTAGTGTTGGCTTTTCCTGCCTCAGCTTCCCGACCACGGCCGGAGGGAACAGTGGAGACACCGGAGTTTTGGTCGGAGACGATAACGTTTCTCTCTGCGGAGCCCCGTCACTTCACAAGACACGGGAAACCTCTGTTGATCTGGAGGAGCTGCAGCATTTATTTCTGCACAAACGTGCACTGTACATTCACTAGGTATTCTCAGAGCTAAACTAACTCTTCTGCAGTGTGGAGTGTGCGCGCATGCACGTGAGAGTGGAGCGAAATAGCCAGAACGAGTGCGTTATGTGAGTGAAGGCAAGCAGGCAGAGGAGCAGAGTAAAGCAGAGACTCCGGCCCTGTTTAACAGACGGGCTTCACTAGATAGAACTTTGCGGTTTTGGTGCTTCCGTGTAGTTTGTGTTAGAGTCTTATCTGAACAGCGTAGCCACACGCCAGCGCGCATAGGACACCGACCCGGATTGATTTATACGTGTAAGAAGTTACAAACAGTCCCTTCAATGTACCAAAAACACATTATTTTCCTCATACTCTGTCTGAATATACCTGTATTCACCCTCTGTCTGAAATGCTCCGTTTTAGCGCCTGTCTCTTTAAGACCTCCTCATGATAGGTAGTTCTCAAGTTGTGGTTGATATATTTTAATGAGCCTGTATGTGACATAAGAAGGGGATCCAGATCTGAACAGCTTGTTGAATCACATGTTTTCTGATCTAGACAGCCCACTTAAATCTGACTGGGTTATCTTATGTCACAGTTTGTAGGTTGGTAGGCACTCCAGATAACCAAATGTATGTGTACAAGCACTGAAAAGGTGAGTTTTTCATGATAAGTCCCCTTTAAACAATGTGACTACAAGGCCAACAGTGTGGGCTACCATCTTGGAATTCTGAATAACGGGAGATTTTCCTGTTCATCCCATTCCACTGACATTGCGTGAATGCAGCATTATGTTATTTCATCACCTGCGGAGTCATTGGCAGCTCCCTGAAAATGCTCAGTGTTGTGTTATATTCATTATATTTTCATCATTGAAAAGAGAGAAATCTAGTGAGCGTTAGCATTCTCTCTTTCATGGGTCCAGTTGTGGTGATGACAAATGGCCAGACTGTCAACACTCACAACAACAGGTAGCCCTGTAACCTCAACACACTGTACGTTGTCCACTTGAGTTACGACACTGAGTAACTAACATAAGGTGTCACAGAGGAAAGTAAAAAGTGCAGATAGGACTAAGAAGCTGGCTAAGCTGGTTAAGTGCCTGTTGTAATTGAAGCGATATTGCCCTACAGACAATTTTGAGTTCCATACCACACAGATATTGCACCAATCAAATTACTGCTCATTAACACTAATGTAGTGGCCGTTGTTACTGTAGAAATATCAATACAACTTAAATTATTAATTCTAAAACGTAAAATAATTTTTGGCCATTACAATTTTGACAAACTAGGTATACAAGTCAAATCAAACACCAAGACTATACACACTGAGCGCTGCGTATGTTCAGGTTGACTATAAATGTATCTGTCAATCTTCAGCAAAATTGTGGATTTTATGTGTTTTGATGAAACAAAGTCTGAAATAAGTTCAGTGCCACCTTTATTGTGAGAATTGATTTGATGATGTAGTATTCCACGGCAGGAATATGTTTTCAAATCTCTTAACGTCTCTGGAAAAAGGCCGCTGATTGAAGGCTCAGCATTAGACGGGGCTGTCTGAGGCTGAAAGGTGAGACAACATTACATCATAAAGATGTTAACTTGCTTTTGTTGTGGACTTTTACCCATAATTTATTTCTGTTTAAGCCTCAGTTCCCCCACGTGAAGTCAGTAAATAGAACTTTGGCACCGGCACATCCGATTCAGAGAAGTGTTGGGAAATGTCTTTTCTGGCATTTGATGCTCCAGCTCCATTTTTAGGATTACACAGTAATCTCCAACCTGGGAGCTTTCACAGAAATAAAAACTTGATCTGCTCTCAACATTTTCTAACTGGGGGGTTGAAATTCCCTGAATTTGAATACATGAACACAGACACACGTGCATTCCGTTATTAGTGATATTTTACCAGAATAATAATCAGCTTTTACAGTTAACCACAGACGCAGTGGCTAGTGGAAAATCTTACAGCATTTGGTGATAATGAGTAGAAGCCACATGAAGGACTTTTTAATCTAAAGTCAAACTAATGCACACGGTTTACAGCAGGTTGCGGTTTCCCTTCCGATAAAGAGGAAAACACTGTAAAGCACAGCCATAATTACAACCAGTGCTACTGTGTGTGTGCATGGGTGGCTCTTATCACATGGAATTAACATTGAATATTTATTTTTGTCACTTTTATAATGATTGGCTGAACTCACAATACAAGGGCTTACTGTACAAACACTGTATTGATATGCATCACTGTTAAATCCATCCACAATTCACATGTGTGTGACCTGTAAACAGATGTGAAATGTCTGGCAGTAGCACAGCCATGAGAAATTATCAGTTGAAGTGCTTAATTCTTCAATGCAGATACTAAACACAAATATTTAGTGTTCCGGTGATGATGGGGTGTTTAGATATGACATTTATGAAGACTTCCTCCCGGCAGCTGTTAAACAAATTGAAGCAGATTGGCCATTTTGATGACAGATTCAACCACTGTACAGAAAGAGAAGGATCTGTCATTGTGAGCTCTGGATACAGTCAGGTTCTCTCAATCAGCCATGCTTTGTGTCTAAATCTAAAAAGGTGTAGGGTCAAAAAGGTTCACGCTACCACACTGCGAGTCCCTAAATGACCAACTTAGCCTCTCAAAAAAAAAGTTGTGGTAGTTAACCCCTTGTTTGAGGGAGGTCAGGCTGC
The DNA here is from genome assembly GCF_043250625.1 of Sebastes fasciatus. Taxonomy (NCBI): domain Eukaryota; kingdom Metazoa; phylum Chordata; class Actinopteri; order Perciformes; family Sebastidae; genus Sebastes; species Sebastes fasciatus. Next base: position 32,761,037 of record NC_133806.1, on the reverse strand, counting down.
ATCAGGACATCAGAGGCATGAGGGGTTAATGAGGTTAGTTGTGGCCAGCACCTCTCCATCACAGTCACTGTACTGCTGGCTGCCTGGTGACAGGAGGGTGGTGCCAACAGAAACTGGGCTGAATTCTCTTCCATTTGTTTTAGACTTCATCTACTGTAGGATCACCGGCAAAATATCAGGGTAACCGCCATAAATATCAACAACAGAGTCCCGATACTGCTACTGGTGGTGGCGGAGAAAGTTAAGGTGGCATCAGTGTTGGGAGCTGGAGGCAGCATGGTACAGATGCAGCTTTCTACTGATTTAAATGTCCGTGATCACTGATGGCTGCTGTGTGACTAACTGAGAGGACTGATCACTCTGGATGTTAAAAAAGACGACAAAGAAGACACGATAAGTTGCTGCTGCAGCACGAAAACATTTTTTGCACGTTTTCCACCTATGTAGACATCTGCAATATATTCGCTATTATCTTCCATTGGTTAAAATTGAATCTGGGAAAAATAGTCATTTTATCTTACTCTTTTCTTCACCCATTCCTTTGACATTATATTTACAGGGACCAGTCAAGTTGCAGGTTACATCCATGTCTGTCCAACATGTCATCACTTCTTCATTTTATCCTAGTAGACATTTGTGTGAAATTGTCATAATTAGCTTATGAATTCTTGAGTTATGATCACAGTGACCTTGACCTTTGACTACCAAAATCTAATCAGTTCATGGATGTGTGGATGTTTGTGCCAGATTTGAAGAAATTTGCCAAAGGTGTTCTCGAGATAATCGTAATCTTGTGAACACAATATCTCAAGGTGTTCTTGAGATGTCGTGTTGACAGGAATGGGACGGACGTGAGGTCACAGTGACCTTGACCTTTGACCATCAATATTTATTCATTTCATTCTTGAGTCAAAGTGGAAGTTTGTGCCAAATTTGAAGAAATTCCCTCCATGCATTCCTGAGATATCGCGTTCACAAGGACGTATAGTACAGACGGACGACCGGACAGACAACCCAAAAACATAATGCCTCTGGCCACGGCTGTTGCCGGAAACAAAAACAGATTTATAACAGTATCTATGTAAGGACAGAATATAGTATGGAATTATATAGCAAACAACATTTATAGCGGACTTGGGAATGTGGAAGCACACCAGAACATGATGATGACGTTGTGTCATTTTAACGAGGAGCTTTGTTTTAACGAGATAAACCTTACTTAATATAACCGGATACCTTTTCCTGTTTTAATATCCTGACATAATGTGAACCAAAGGATTCAAATGGTTTTGACATTACAAAGGTATTAAAGCAAAGGTTAAACAAAGACAATCCAAATGTCTTGGCCCCAAGCTTTCCTTGTGCTATTATGAAAGGCCAAAAGACTTTTGGAGCCTTTGCACCAGCGAGAAACATTTGTTTTAATGATGGTAGTTCTGTGTTGCCGTATATGTCTTCAACTACGTTTAACAGTGCAGAACGTTTTGGTACAGCACCAGTAAGTGCTACAACTAGAGCTGAAAGATGCCATATGTATTTAATTTTACATAACAGATTGTAACTTTGAAATAGTGCATGTTAATTGCATTATTAATTAATTGTATTAATGTTAACTGCCACTACATTCATGATGAGTACACAAATTGTTTTTATCTCATCAGAAGAAAGTTAAAGATTACTGTAATTTCTGAGAATATTCAGCTTCTATTGTATTTGTGCCAGACTCTTTAATGAAGAGACAGATTTGTAAAGCGGTGGTTTCCTTTATTCTGTGAGTTTTTCCCCCCGGAGGGTTTGGAGAGAGTCACGACTGAAGCATCAAAGCAGCTTTCTACAAAAACATATAGAGCTAAGACCAGCACACACACACACACACACACACACACACACACACGCGCGCACGCACGCACGCACGCACACACACACACACACACACACACACACACACACACACACACACACACACACACACACACACACACACACACACACACTCAGGGACAGCCAGATGTAGAGCTACAACAACAGATGTGCTGTATTGTATTATAGTACAACGTCACGGTGCGACCCCCTTCCCCTGGTATTAATTGATCCAGAATGTTTTGGATCCGCTGGCTTCCCATACAAAACCGCTGCTTAACGTCAAGATGAAAAATGCCTTTTTAACCCTTTTAGATCACATCCCCGGTCACATTGTGCACCTATTGAAGGCAGGGCAGCTTTATTTGTATAGTACATTTCAGCAACCGGGCGATCGAAAGACATAGTTAAAACAGTCAGAAAAACATAAAAACGTTAAAGATTAGAAAATGAAAACAAGCTAAAAATAAAAGCTAGAATAGAAGCTAAAATAGAGTATAACACACGAGTAAAAGATCTAGTGCAGTATAAGATCATTATCTGGTTTAATAAAAGGCAGCAGTAAACAGGAAAGTTTGAAGCTTTGATTTAAAAGAACTCAGAGTTGAAGAGGTCCTGCAGGTTTCTGGGAGCTTGTTCCAGATATTTGTTGCATAAAAACTGAATGCTGCTTCTGCATGTTTAGTTCTGGCTCTGGGGACACTAAGCAGACCTCATCCAGATGACCTGAGAGGTCTGGATGGTTCAAAACATAGCAGAAGATCAGAAATGTATTTTGGCCCTAAACCAATAAACGATATATGCAAATATTCGTTTTTACAAAAAAATCGATTTCTTCATATTTCCATATAAAAATCTAATATTTTCTTCCTGTTAAACAAAATATGGCATGTGCTTACGTAAGTACGTACCAACTAATTTCAACCGATAACATCATGATATTTGCAACCTTTAGCGACAAGGGAGGTGTGTGTGGAGGCTCTTATTAGAAGCGTGCCCACTTTTTAGCGGTCCAATCGAATGCAAAGGATCTGATTTAAATCCCTCTTGTAGCCGTACTTCGCTCAAATATTCTGTTTCACTGGAGAATACGGACTAAAGACCCATTCAAGACCCAAAATGTTTTTCTGCATGACAAGAGAGGATAGACAGTTTAATTAGACCCGATCCTGAGATGAAACTAAATATTTTCATTGAGCATTCTGAGCTAAAAAACAATGCATTAGAGAATAAATATTCCAAGAAAGCCTTGAGTGGTTGCCCAGTGATATTGAGTAATACTAAGTAATAAATTGAGTAATACTAAGTATCTCCAGGAATAACACAACCGCCAACAAGAAGAGCGATTTGAAATAAATATCGTCAAAGCAAGAAGTAGGCACACCCCAAATCTTTTATTTATTTTTTTTTCAATAACATCCAAAGTCTGTTCTCTCTGATCCTCTAATGTCACAGCCACTGAACAAAGATAGCAGGGGTGTAATCAGCCTTATTAGATCATATATCAAAGCGTCTTATGTAAGACCAAGTTATGTGTATACTGTATTACCTGTCGGCCCTCTGGAATTACAGAGAGGTCGAGAAGGTGGCCAAACTGAACTTAAAATTACCGTTTTCATGGATCATCAGAAGGGGTCAGTAGGTTATGCCAGCAGGAGTCTCAGTGATCTATCTCCACATCTCACCTCCCAGCAGCGGTCACACTTTAAAGAATTTCTCTGTCTTATTTCAGGTTTTTTTTTTGGCGTTGGTGTGTGTGTTGCATGGTGGTACAATTTACTGCAACTTTACTCCCGTTCACAGCACCCACTGTAACATATGCAGCGTTATTAAGCTAACATCTGGCTGTTTCAATCATTTTTTTGGTTCCTTTTGGAAGTTTCATGCCTCATGGCAACAAAAAGTTACTCTGTGGCCACCAAATATCCCCTATAGGTGGCCCCCTGTGGCCATCAAGGTTTATCAGGTCTCTTTCGAGAGTGAGAATGTGTCTGGACCGTGGCAGTGTTGGGGCATCAAACATGTGCAGATGGTGCAGCAGGAATTATGAAAGCCTCATGGTTCAATATACTGCTTTGACAAGTCGCTCAAATGCCAAAGGGATTTAACCATCACACAGTTGCTATAGTGGACTTACTGAGACATACATGTGAGAAATTGATCTCGTGTGTGGAAAGTGTTTGATTTCAGAGGGCACAACCGGCACCTGTAGCTCTTTCTTGGAAGCGGTCTCTGCATCAAGCATGTGGACGTGACTCAGTAAATGATCGACGCTTCAGGGTTGAGTCAGATCTTTCTAGAAGGATATTCAAAAGTCAAAGGGGTTAAAGCAGATCTTAACGCGCCACATCGAAAGTGCAACAGGTTACATAATGTGTGAAGAGATGTTTTTTTCAACCGAGAAGACCTCATCACAGCCCCGTGATCAGAAACACAAGGCACAGGAGCATACTATACTGTGTGCAGATGGTTTGCCAAGACAGCAGCTTTGCAATTGGCCTTCCCTGCTTCTTATGACTATATATGGTAACATACAAAAATTCTGCATTATTGTTTTATAGTAGTATGAATTTCATATAGTGCAAGGAAAGGTAAAGGGGTGGAGTGGGTGTGTGGTGGCGCTTGCCTTGGACATTGGCAGTGTGACTCTGAACACTAGCCTCCCTCCACGGTGTAATTTGAACATTGTAATTTACCATGTATATAATGTTTTTTATGTCAAATATATTGAACATTGAATGACATCAGATCTAAAATGTTACTCCTTCATTTAGCGCAGAGATTTCAAAAGTGACAGATAAAATTTCTGAGTGGCAGACAAAAAAAAAAACTTGCCTGCCACAGTGGCAGGAAGTGAAAAAAGTTAATTTCAGACCCTGGTTGTGTGTATTTGTTTGGCCAATGCGGCGTCTTACGCTGCAGCAAAAGTTGCGCCAGGTGTAACTTTTATTTTTTGGACCCAAACTGGACCCAAAAATGATCAAACAAATGTACGCAGAAGTATTGTTGTTTTGATGTGTGATTTTATTTATTGTAGTTTAATATTTGATTTATTTAGTGTTTCTGTTATTTTTTGTATAATACTGGTCTTCCTTCTTTGCATGCTGGATGAGGTTTGTCCGATCCACACCCCCAGAAACCTCCCTTGCCCCCAACACCTACATTTCCTCCAGAACATGAATTACGTAATAGAAGGTACTAATACTGCTATGAACAAAAAAGGCAATATCGACGATGGAAAGCAAATACTGCTGTATAGTTGGCATTATAAAACACACTGATTTATTTACCCTAAACATCTGAGCTTTTTTTTCAACAGTAGTTGAATTTTTTAAAATTCCCATCATACATTTCATGAGGTGAATGATTAAACCTAACTTGTGTGGTATACATTAAATGAAATCTAGGGCATCCCAGAATCAGTTTTAAGATTTGAGAATGTGATTGGCTGAAAATATAGAAACATGTCGGCCCAGTGGACTTTATTATGGTGTGTTTTTACTTTAAAAAATGCAAACCAGAGAAGCCTACAAGCACTATTTATCATTAAAGGCATTAACTCCATGTGTGTTTTTGGCCCCTTTGGCTCACTTTCAGATGGTGGTATCTCACTGAGGAAGAAAGAGAGGCTTTGAGGATAAGAGGAACCACACCACTGGCCCTCCTGATATCTCTCTTTCATTCAACAACCCCTTCTCTCCTTTCTGCCATCCTATTCTATCGCTCACTGAGAGGTTGACACACATTTTACGTGTCTGCAGATGGTTTTCATTTCCCCCTTCCCAACCTCCCATTGCCGTCTCTATTTCGACTCTGCCCCATTTCCCATCATTCTCTCTGGTCCCGTACATCCCCCCCTGTCTCACCCTGTTACTCACAGTTCCCCCTTGTTGAACTTTAGTCCGACAGGTATGGATGGTGGGCCTGTCTCATAGAAATTACATTTATATACTTCAAATTTGCAACGGCAATGTTTTTTTTTTTTTTTTTTTTAAGTTATTTTTTTGGGGGCATTTTCCATTTTTTTTTATTGAGGACAGTGGATAGAGTCTTGAAAGGGGGAGAGAGAGAGAGTGGATGCGGAAAGGGCCACAGGCCGGATTCGAACCCGGGCCGCCGCGGTCAGGACCAAGCCTTAATACATGGACGCCCGCTCTACCAACTGAGCTAACCCAGGCGCCCACAACGGCAATGTTTTAAGGGAATCGTATTGCTGCCTTACGATCAAGTTTTTTTTTTATCATAAATAGGAAACTTTGTCAATTAACGTATCTGGCAAGACACAAATTGTTTATACAGAACATATCAGTAAAATGTTTACTGACAATATATTTGTTTTCCTACAACATCCACTCTTGCAATACAATATGCAGTTGTAGCAACTACTGTAAAGCATTATTTACATGGAACTTTTTATGGTCATGTTAAGCACTTGTTAGGGAAAGATCATGGATACGTGTAACCCAAAACACACTCTTTTCCTGACTTTAACCAAAAGCCTAAACATAACCACACGTGGGTCTCCCGACTTGTGTGGTAAGGAAACGTAACACTTCCCTTACTTGATGAAACTTTGCCACACAACAAAACTTGACAAAACTTGTTTGGCCATACATAAATTAGTAGTATATGAACTTAATTTGTATGAGACAGGGTTGTTACAGGTCCAGTCAGTAGGATCGGGTGGTTTCTAGCGGTGAGGTGAGGAGATTGCAACCAACTGAAGCCTCTACCGTGTGCCAAGCGTGTTGGAGAGCCACGGTTGGCCGACGCGAAAATAGGAATGACCCTCTCCAGAGCCATTTGGAGCAGAGCCAGTGGGTAGAGTGGGTGTGTACGTGGGATGTGAGTGGTGAAGCAAGAGATAGAGAGCGGTGGCGTCAGGAGCGAGTAACATTATCGACTCCGTCCGAAACAGGAAAAGTTAGCAGAGTTTGAACAGAGGCTTAACGTGACCGTATGTTGAGAGGTTTCGTGACGCCTCCCCTCCGTCTTTCCTTGCATCCCCATCTTTGTTCCATACCACATCCTCATCTCTATCCTCTGGCCTCTCCCGATCTGCTGCTTCCAATTTTCTTTCCTCTCTGACCCCTTCTGTTTTAATTCCTCTATCCGTCCCTTCTCTCGTTGACTCTTACCAGCCCCCCCAATCCCACTCCATCCATCTTTGCCTATCTCTCTTTCCACATTTAATGGGTTATGTAAGCCAGGCCTGACAGTGTGTGGTAATACAGAAGGCAGCTTAGGCCCCCCAAACACACCAGGCCGTCAATCTACCTAACTCAATACAGGCAGACCCTCAGATTGAAAGAGCGATACAACAGGAAAAACTAGGTCATATCTGAGAGCGCAGCGGCGTTTTTATGGAACCAATACACACTAATATCGTTATCCTTCAGGCAGGCTGATGCAGATCTGCATGGAGAAAGTGTGATCTGACAGTTTGATATGAAGAGGGAGAAAATGAGAAAAGCTGGGTCCCCAAAGTGAAATGGATATTCTTCTCCCCATGATACAAAGCCAAGCTTGTCTGTGTAGGTTATGTAACACAAGGTCACCTGTGGTCCATCGGGCCTTAGTGAACAACAGGTGGTATCGAACATGGAGGTCTGCATCACAGTGGTCCCAATGAGCGACATTGTTCTCTGATTGAGGTTGTTTATGCTTGAATATCTTCACAGTTTACTAAACAGCAGCTGACACGGCCCCCAGGATACTGGGATGGTAAGTATTAGAATTTATTTTGGACAGATGCATTTGTGTTACCTTTAAAACTCTTCCTTGTTGCGTCCAAGGCCTATTGAAGGAGGATGGGTCAATGCGTCATATCTTTGGGGTCAACACATAAAATCTGGTCAGCACTCGCCGAAATTTAGCCAATCTCAACCCACGACCGCAGCTCCAGTTACACTGCGCATGTGTTACACCCCTTACCCCACGTGTCGCAGCCTCCTTCAATAGGCCTTGGTTGCGTCCTTGTTGTGGTGATCTTGACAAACTACAGAGAAACTAGAGTACACTAGATTTTTAAAGATGATCCAATAGAAAAACTGAGTCCAGTGTTGCCAACTCTTTTCCAATGACAGCAGCACCAGCTCCAAAAGTCACTAAATCTGGAGAGATAGTCGCCAAGTTGGCAACACTGACAGTCCGTCGCTTCAGGCCTCCCTCCAAAGCCACTCCCTTCAAATTCTCATTACGAACATAAACATATCATTTTGAACGTGAACGGCGAACATGGCTAATGTTAGTGCTCACAGCTGGCAAGCTAGCAGCTTGTGGAAGACTCCGGTGACGCACAATGAGTGCATGCAGGCAAGTAGCCCGTCCAATCATTACATTCAGGCCTAATGAAATGATGATGATAAGGAAACATAGACTCTAGTACTGCAACAATGGACTTAAAACTGGTTTTGGACATATTTGTGGAAACAGTTTATTAGCTTCAGGCCTCTGTGTGGGTGACTAACATTTAAGTTTGTATTCATCTCAAAACGCTAGGCTAACTAGCTTCCTCTAGAAAAGTTGAAGCCAGTCAGCTCAGCTTGCTAACACAAACGCTGATTCCCACCAGAAGTTGCTTCTTGCTCATGTTAATTAAACACTCAGTGTCGTCCCACATTATAGAAAGGAAGGGGTATAGCTAGGTAGCTTATTCCAGTTGTGGTGACAACATGTCATCACTGTCACAGCAAAAGGTAGTCCTGTAACCTCAGCTCTCTGTACCCTGTTATTCAAATCACAGCGCAAAATGTGGAGTCATGGAGTAACGTGCTTAAATCACAGATGGTAAGAAGCAATGACCGACAATGTCCAGCTGGATAACTGCCTGTGTGGCTGGACAAATTATTTTTTAGCACAAATCAAATTACACAGCATGAGCATCACCAGTACCAAAAGTTCGCGCTCCCTGGACAACACTGATGTAGGGAGCACCATCTCAGCAGGAAAGTAAATACAACTTTTTTTTTTTTTTTGTGGTAATTACAATTTTCACAAAATAATTTACAAAAGCCAAAACCTTTGTATACTGATTTGTTAGCAAAAAAATAATTTTGATTTCAGTTCAACTTAAGGCTATTGACTTAAAAAAAAAAGAATTCTAACTTTCCTTTCCTTTTAGTATTTAGTCTCTCCTTCTGGCTAACATAATGATTCAGTTTCATTGGTATACGTATGGGATTCATTTTCTCAAAATACTGTTGTGTCTATGTTTTTTTTGTGCCTCACATTTACCGTGCACTTTGCACCGCCCTCTTTCTGTCACATAATTTCTCACCGTTTCTCCATCACGCTTGACTGCATCTCACATTAAGTCAGACTTACTTCGCTGCTTTCTAGATCTGTGCTAAATTCGATGATGGAGGTCGAGCCAGACAGTTTGACTTTGATTTCGTAAGCATGGTCTATGTTACAGAGATGTTGAGGATAATCGATTTGACCGTGACGAGGTGGAAGGTAATTCGCCTAAAATGTCATCATGCTGAGTCAGGTTACAGTCGTGGGGGAGCAGCCTGGAGGCTGGGGTTATTTCAGTCTTTCTCAGAAAGCTGCTAAATCAGATAATAACCAATACTTACTCACTCTCTCTCTTTCCTTTCTAAGTGTATGCAGACCTCACATTTGATCACATTTGATAAAGATTTTGTTGGACAGAACAGAGTCTCACTAACAAGCTGCATTATGAAAATACAAAGCTATAGAACAATAATATGAAATCCTTCAATTGTGTAATGTCTATATCGATTTTCTGCATTGACCATAAGCCTCAAATAAGTTGGAACATAATTGTTTATATGCTTATACTATCAGAAACAAAATGTTGGACCTGACAAACAGTATATGCACACTACTGTATATCCCGAGGTAAATCTTTAGTGGAGTTTTTCTGTGAAAACTTTGTTAATATTGCGTGATTGGCACTTTTGACATGGGCCACATTTCAGTTTCACATTTTCAGCCTTCAACATATTATTTAAGCATTTTAGAAAACCTGTCACAGCTTTCCACTGACAGTCTTTTATAGTATCATAATATTTTATATTTAGCCTGTGTCACAAACTTGAATCTAACTTGTAAAATATGCGGTTTGAGTCAATACTAACAAGGGTGAAAATCCTGTGTTATAGCGTAGTTTATCTGATGGCAAACACTTTAGTCGTGTTAAAATCTCCTTTAACATCTCCATGCATCCTCCTCTGCTCAAAGCATGAAACTGTGTCAGACGAAACAACCTGTCAACCCCTAAGTGTTTGTAACTACCCAACGACTACTTAAAGCTTAGATAAATAAGCCAAGCAATAATATGCATCCAGCGTCTAAGAAAGTGAGCCAACTAAATCAAGTCTGAAGATTGCGGTTTGGCGGGGGGTCTGGAGTAATAAGTGTTGTAAGGAGGAAGGCGAGGAGCAGCCTTTAGAAGAGGTCAAAGGATTAGGTCGTCTCACGGTGGAGTCGGGGCTCGACTCCGCAGGATTCTTGTTTCACACAGGAATTTACAAATTCACAAAAGCATTAATTTACAATTTTACACCATTTAGGCATCATTGACAGATTTGGCTTTTAAAGGAAAAATGTATTCTGACTGCTGATTGTTCTATCTATGTAAAAAATACATTTATTAAGAATTACATGTATTGTTCATGTACTACTAATATACTACATTACTGAAGCCTGTACTGTGATGAGACATACTTCTATATACAACAGATACAACAACTAACCCTGCGATTAACAGACAACCTGCTCTGAGCCACAGCCACCCCACTTAATTCATCTCTATAAAGTGCTACACAAAATCTCTCGAAGCTTTTGTAGATCATCACATCATAGCAAAGGACAACGCTATCCTAATCTTACTTACTGCAGCGAGGAAACACGCTGTTCATGGGACCTGCCCTGGAACCACCATCAACATGAAGTGCAAAATGGCTAAATTACAGTAGCCACAACTCTAGCACTGGTCCAGTTGCGGCACAGAATTGTAGACGTCTTCTAAATCTCACAATTTTCTAATCCTCAATCCAGACTGTTATTTTGGGCTGGTTGCCAGACAGAGTGAACCGTTACAGTCTGGTTTCCCACAAGAGGTGGGTGGGATCGGAGCTTTACCTCTCTGCAGCTACTGGTGTGAATAGTTCTAAACATCCCGCAAACCTGAAATGTGGATCATTTTATATAATGCATTATCAGTGAGTGAAGTTTCTTCTTTTGTTTGTTGGTTTAGTTTCCTGAGCAGAGAGATGAGAGAGATTGCTGACCAGATACTGATCGTAAACCACACAGTTGCACACAGAGGTTATGGTCTGTGCACCTTTCAAAGGAAAGTCTGTAAAACTAAGTTCAATAAGGAGTCTAAAAAAACAAAAGACCAACGGGCTTCTGACAATAAACTCCAGAGTTTGTGTCTGTGGTTGTCACCTCTGGTCAATATCAGTCTCTGTCTGACAAACATGTATCTTCCTGGCTCACTTCTCTTCACCCTATTTAAGCAGCCCAGTCCAGAGCCAGGCCAAATCAAACAGTTTAGACCTCTTTATCTCCTGCTTCTCTCCTTATCATCACAGTTGACTGCTCGCTCAGACCGCCTGCCTCACAGCTGGCTCTGCTGACAAAACTGTTTTTCCTAGAAGACACCCTTGGCCTATGATCGCAGCCGTTGTTTTGTCATAACTTTGCTTTTCACATCATTTGTGTGCGTTTGTCTGTATCATGTTCTCAGTATGTGATGTGGAAATGTGTCAAATTCTATTTTTTTTTCCCAGTTAAAGAGTTAGAGAAATGTTTTATTTGCATCATGATAAGCTGTGACTGTCAATACCTAAAATTGCCCAAAGAAATCTAAATGGACACGCATCGAAGTGTCCTTCAACAACGACACAATCAACTAGAATCGAGCCAACATGGACAAGTTATTAAGAACTATTGAAAGCTATTCCTGTGTTGTGAGGGAGGGGCTCCAGATGTGAACTTTGATATTTTCCTGGCAGGGAAAAACAGACCCACCCTGCCTGTCTTTAACCCCGAATTGACCTCTCTAAACCACTTTCTGTTGTCTGCTGCTGTCATTCTAACCTACATCTGCCGGTCTACTAGAGGCCGGCTACAACTGCGAGAGGTCACCGTGGAACCTGCGACTACAGCACCACCACCTCCTCCTCTCCCCCTCCTAAACTAGGTGCGTCAGGTTTTTACTCCAGATTTTTTTCATCCTTTCTATTGATTGAAACATCAAATCCCCAAAAAGAATAAAGGATACACTTGTGAACAAAAAACCTACGTATAAATGAGTCTGGCAAATTCATTGACAAGCTGGTTGTCTTGCAGGGCGTGGTGCTTCTGCTTCCACAACCTGGACTAAATGCGTGTGTCTGGCCAACATATGTAGAGGTCTGGCAGAGAGTTACTCACCAGGGTGTTCCTCCTGGATAACTGTGAGAAAATCTGAAAGACTGGAGAGAGATGGTGTTTCTCAAACTGTGGGTCAGGTCAGGACCCATGCTCTGACAACTTCCACTGTTATCCAGCCTTTGATTTACATGGGAACGGTGCTCAAGGACACTTCAGCAGGGCGTACACGCAGGCCTGTTGAAGAGCAAGGCTTGGATCTTATGATAGGTTGCATAACAACACTTTCTACAACTGATCCACATGATTGGAAGATGTTTAGTTGGTGGCTAGACATAATAATCTCTGAGATGGGCTGAGATTTCCTCTCCATTTAGTTTCAATCTGTTTTGTCAGAGAGAGAGAGAGAGAGACTTATCTTCTGATGACACATGGATGTTTTAGGATGAAAACATTTCCAAAGAACACATTTTCTGTTTAAACACTTGAAAAGCCTCACGGCCTCCTCCATTACAAAACCACAAGTAGAGGATGAGTGTTGTTTTGTCTAATCTTTTGCACCTATTCTGTCCTGATGCAGATGAACAAGAACTTGTTCACAGTGTCGTTATACGGACTCGCCTCCCATTTAAGGACAAACACGTCCCCATCAAGTTAAACATCAAAGGAACAGTTTGGGAAAGAAGATTGACGCCACTCACGTCTGTACGCTTAATATGAAGCCAGAGCCTGGCAGAGTTGGTTAGCTTAGCTTAGCATAAAGACAAGAAACAGAGGGAAACTGCTAGCCTGGCTCCGTCCAAGGGTAACAAAAACTGCCTACCAGCACTACAGCTGACTTGCATGCACTACAAAGCTGTAGCATCAAATTGAGAAGTTGTGGTTTTACTCGGACTATGTGACGGACTATTTCTTGGCTGGGTGAAGTGGCTTCCTGGAATCTACGCTGATTTCCTGGCAACCTCACAACGACGACTAGACTTCAGCTAAGCTAACCGTCGTAAAGTCAGGAGCTTTAGCTTCAGATTTAACAGACAGATATGAAAGTGGTATTGATCTTCCCATCTTTGTATTTCTCGAAATGTTGAATTATTCCTTTAAATTTTAGAGTTAAGATCTGGTTAAAGAGTCAATATTAAGGTAAGGGTTGGGGTGCCGTTACGCACACGCGCATAACGCAATTTCGGAAAGAATGTCCTCAAAAAGGCAACAGGAGTCGGGGGGGAGAGAAGAAAAAAGTGCAGGATGTCTCTTGAGCATCACTTGCAGGCAGGGTCTGAAATTAGCAGCCGCCACTGCCAAATGCGGCTAAATTGTTGGCAGTGGCGGGTGAAATCATTAGGACACCCGCCACTTTGGCAGACAGGGAAAACACTAGAGATGGGAATAGAGAACCGTAGTTGTCCGCTTTCTTGGCATCTCACACTAGACTATCGATTCCTCTTATTGATGCTTTCTCACAGTTACGCATGCACAATGACACATACGCACGCTGTATCATGTTTCAGTTCGTTTTGGACCAGAGACACGGCGGGGAGAAAAAAAAAAAAAAAAAAAAAAAAATATTAGAGAGATAATTATGACCTGTTTAACTTCCTAACACTAGCTCTAAGCAGCTTGCCAAGATTGTTTTTAATCAAAGCAAATACTTAAATATTCATAATCATTTGAATTGTGTGTTTTTATGCAAACAACCACTGTAGATGACAATAGAAAGTACAGTACTGTGTACACTACCCTCCCTCCACGGTGTAATTTGAACACTGTAATTTACCATGTATATAATGTTTTTTATGTAAAATATGTTGAACATTGAATGTCATCAGATCTAAAATGTTATTCCTTCATTTAGCGCAGACATTTCATAAGTGGCAGATACAATTTCTGAGTGGCAGACAAAAAAAAATGTTCAGACCCTGCTTGCAGGTATGTTTACTAATGAAAATTCTTTCTGACATGTAGGCTACTGGCCATCAAGCAAACGGAGTAAAACCCTGTAATCAGGGGAGACTAAGTGACAAAAATTGTGTGTGTTTTATGTGTCCAAGCGTATGTGTAGGTCCTTAAGCTGTGTGACTGCGCACACAAGGATTGCACATCTGTCATTGTGTGTTTGGCCATCTCTGTATATACTCACATTCTTTTTTTTATGGATCTCCATCACTAATTTATATTGTTGGAAGTGTTTTGAGCAGATCTGTGAAAACTGATATTACCAAAGAGCTGTGTGTTGGCTCTGATGACGAGACTGTGGGGAGTAAACCAAAAAAGTAGGCCAGGAGGAAACATAAGGAACAGGGCAGTGGTCATGTGTAAGGGGTTAAGCATGGTGTTTATGCCAGGAGTAGTATAGGGACACTTTCTGCTGCTGCCAACCATTCATACAGTCATGATATTATATATATAATAAGGATGGGGATGAAAGACAAGAGTAACAGTGTCCACATGTTTTATGAGCCCACTGTAATAAAAAACAACAACTGCAATGCCCTTTATGCAGTTTCTTAACACTTTATAGTAATGATCAAATCCCATCTGTTGCACATCATCTGAGAACCAATTAATGATGAACTACTCATGAAGAAATCATTTATTTACATTAGTAACCGATCAATAAACAATTTGTTGTTATCATTAATAAATTGTAAGTCATTTAAAAGCCATTAGAAGTAATTAGGAACATCACAAACATATATAATTGGATATCATGTGGTTGAAACACTTATAAATGATTTACAGATGCATAACCATACCCGTTTTTGATTTGTGTGAAAGTGAAAATCCTTGTACTCTAAGGTCAAATCTGGGATGTGGAATACTTTATTTTCTGGGTAAATCCCGGCTTTGACATTTTTGCCCCCCTTTCCCCTCCTCCAAAGATCACAGTCGTTCTTTAAAATACATTTCACGACTACTAAGACACCCAAGATCCCAGCATTCTTCATTCTAAATCTCTGAAAAGGGCTCAGTTAAAAGAAATAAGAAGATAAATAAAGATTAACACAAAGCAGTGTGGCAAAGTAACTCAGTGTTTTCTTGCCTCCATCTGAGGTCTTTCTCTTTATAATCTTCTGTGTTGAAAGCGACGTGAGTGAGTGTGAGTGGATATAAACACGCTGAGGAAGCTGTTTGGCCAAAGCTGTGCAGGGATTCTACAATAACAGACAGCGCACAGCTCAGGGTCGATCACATCTCGATCTTATAAACACTGACCACACTGAAGGCCTCCCCTGCTTACTAAAAGGGTCCTTGTGCGTGAGTCAGAGCTGCGTCTGTTCACAAACATCAACATTACACCACACTAAAGACAGAGGCCCGGAAACGCTGATGGACATGATATGTTCTGTTGTTACTGGATGATGCAAACTGCGTTATTGACCTTCATTAACCTCACCACACACACACAATAAAGTTGTGAAGCAACCAAACAAACAACAGACACGCCCATGCCAAGCAACCTACACATGCAACAGGCAATAAAAAAGGATAAAATCGTTTCTAAACTTATAAAATTGTACATAAACTGGGCTGTGGCATTGCTTGCATGAGGTGAGAGAGCTGAGGATCTTTCTGTGGCGTCATAGCACACGTCTCTATATCCCTGTCAACAATATCTTGCTTTAAATTATCACATGTGACTGTCTTCAGGCTCAGAGACATCATGGAGAAGGTCAACAACATTGACCAGGTTTCTGATCCTCCGTTCAGACATGTTTTCTTGTTTGTGCAGCTCTCAAGCTGCAGATATAGTTGTAAGTCTTAGTAATAGTACTACTAAGACACAATGCTAATGCTAAGATGGCATGAAAATCGAGCGTAGCGCTAGTTCAGGCAGGCCATGAAGTCAAGCTCTGCTCATATGACAGCTATCAGCTGATAGCAGCCGATCTTAAGCCAGCCCAATCAGCTGATGCATCAGCTGATTCCCCTCTATGCATTCATTGGCAAATTTCATACAGGGCGCCTTATTTAAGCTGCTTCAGCCTGCCTACCTGTGCTGCTTCCTCTACAAGCCGCTCGCAACCCACCTCCACCCCACCACCTCCTTTTAATACTGTGTCTGACTTAATCAATGTCCTTTCTGTTGTCATTGATGCCGGCTCTGTTCTGCACCCAGGGGGGTCTTTGCTGCTGCTCTCCCTGCCTTTGGCTTTCCATGTATGCACATGGAAGGGCAAGGAGGTGTGCTCTCCTTGCATTATGCTTCCACGTAGGCACGTGGATCCACGTATACGCGTGGATGGGCAGGGAGGTCCCAGAGCAGAGCCATACCGCCAAATATACTGTATATATTACTGCAAATGGAAATAAGTTTCTTTGACTAAAGTGGTCCTGACTGAATTAGCGGAGATGATATGAAGAGTGCCAAATGTCCCTTCATTCCTTTGTAATGTTTAGTTTGTAACTTACTAGGACTGATCCGGGCAAACTGCAATCTCATACATGTTATTGGATAAGGACTGTACAGGTAACTTCACTAAAAACACATACACATTTAAACACATAGTGTTCAGTACTGTGCTGGATGCCACATTTGCTCTGTCATCAAAATAATTAAAATAAACAGGACAAAGTCAGCAATATGGCCAGTGTTTCCTGCCTTTACTTACTCATAAAAAATCTCTGTTCTTCAAATCAGAATCAGCATTTATATTGTTTGGTCAGCGTGATTTTTTACCAGTGATGTTAAGTAGAACCATGCTGTGAAACGCGAGTCTCTTTCCCTCCCCCACTATCTTGACAAACATTACAGTTAGTGTACTGTAAGCCACTCCATAAATCTCATACGGAGGGTAATTACTGCATTACAGTGTCCAGCCAGCAGAGAGGTAGGAGAGCAGGAGAGCAGGAGAGCAGGAGAGAAGGAGGGACGGAGGGAAGGAGGGAAGGAGGGAAGGAGGGACATTTTTGAGGGGGAAAAAAGGAGATGATTCCCCAGGTGCATTAGTCATATTTTATAACTGTGGGGGGTTTGAGAAGCTGCCATCTTTACATGCTCACATGCATGATTGCTTATGTAGGTATGTGTGAACAGGCACACACACACACACATTTAGCTCATACACACCCCTTCGGTTTTCTCTGTGCATCTCTCCCTACCTCTCTCTCTCTCACACTCACACACACACACACACACACACACACACACACACACACACACACACACACATACACGGTCAGTGTGTTGCTTTTGGCTGATGCTGCCTCCTGCGCTGAGAGAGGAGATGGGAGCCCAACGCCTGATGGAAAACTGAAACCCAAATTAAACATGCACAGCTGTAGGTGTGTGCATCAGTGTGTGTGTGTGTGTGTGTGTGTGTGTGTGTGTGTGTGTGTGTGTGTGTGTGTGTGTGTGTGTGTGTGTGTGCTTGCATCTGTGAAGTAATTTGCTTGTGGGTTTACTGTATGTATACAATAGCTGCTTCCAAGCTCGTGTGTCATTGTGGATTTCTGTGGATTTCATGGCAGCGATGCAGCAACTTCCATGAATTACTTGCAGTTATTGGAAGACTCTCAGAAACACAAACACACACTCACTTACATATTATCTGTCATTCTCTCACAATGTGTCTTTCATTCAGCACCAATATACTGAAAAGCAATGGAGGAATTGTATCTGGTACTTTTGAAATCTATGCACTAAATGAAGGAATAACATCTTAGATCTGATGTCATTCAATGTTCGATATATTTTACATAAAAAACATGGTATGCATGATAAATTACAGTGTTCGAATTACAGAGGGAGCCCTATTTTTCGGGGGAGAGAGGCTACTGTAGCCTACACAGTACTGTACTGTACTTTGCTATTGTCATCTATAGTGGTTATTTGCATAAAAAACACACAATTCAAATTATTATGATTATTTAAATATTTGCTTTGATTAAAACATCTTAGCAAGCTGATTAGAGCTAGTGTTAGGAAGTTAAAAAAAATCATAATTCCCTCTCTTATATTTATTTTATATTTCTGTGAAAACTTCCCCTATAAACAACTTCATTCAAGTTTTTCGCCAAAAACATTTTTTAGATTACATTTGAACACATCATGATAATGTTGTAATTTACCGTCCGGTCTAACAAACTGCAACATGATACAGCGTGCGTATGCGTCATTGTGCATGTGTAACTGTGGGAATCGATAGTCACGGAGGCGTGACATACCAAGGAATTGGACAAGTAAGAACCCGTTTTTAAGAGGAACCGACTCTCTATTCCCATCACCAGCGTTTGGCGGCTGTCATTTTCATCTGAGTTTTGCTCAGCTTTTTATTTTTATTTTTAAACATTCTTTTTACTGTTTAATTTACCTTCACCCAATAGTAATTTTTCACTGATGCAGAGCTTGAACGCCTCATAATGTAACAGGTAACGTTACTAACTCTCCTCCTGTTGATTTTGACACAGATTTGTTGTTCACGGTGTCGCATTATCAGGGAAAAAATATGACAAGTAGTGATGAGATCACGTTGTATAAAATGACAGCCTCAATACCCAATACAAATATCTGCTTTCTTACACATCATTACCTGGCTTAAGATGTTTTACTGGTGGTAACTATAGCAACAAGCATCATCAAGTGCCCTTGTAAATTAGGCGACTGAATGTGAACATATAGCCCTTATCACCCTCGCTGCACTATATGAGCTCAATAGACATTTTGGCAAAGATGTAGAATGTTTATAAGTTTAGCCTGGCTGTGTATTTCTCAGTAATTATACAATAAAGATTGGAAACTGGAACACACACACACACACACACACACACACACACACACACACACACACACACACACACACACAGACTGGTGGTAAACATAGTCAGATGGGTGATATAGAGTACTATTGTGCAACTATGGGAGTGATCAAAATGCCTGTACAGCTTTAGCTGGTTAATGGTGACAAAAAAAACAAAATTCAGATTTTTATTGTCAGACATTTATAGCTTTTGTGAACTGGAAAAGCCCACTGATGTTCTGATGATGAGATGTGGTTGAAAGCTCAGGATAAAGCATGTAAGTGGACCGAGAGTTAAGATTATATTTAGGGCTGTCAATCGATTAAAATATTTAAGCGTGATTAATCGCAAATGAATCACACATTTTTTATCTGTTCAAAATGTACCTTAAAGGGAGATTTGTCAAGTATTTAATACTCTTATCAACATGGGAGCGGACAAATATGCTGCTTTATGCAAATGTATGTATATTTTTACATACAACAACACAAAACAATGACAGATATTGTCCAGAAACCCTCACAGGTACTGCATTTAGCATAAAGATATGCTCAAATCATAACATGGCAAACTGCAGCCCAACAGGCAACAACAGCTGTCAGTGTGTCAGTGTGCTGACTTGACTATGACTTGCCCCAAACTGCATGTGATTATCATAAAGTGGGCATGTCTGTAAAGAGGAGACTCGTGGGTACCCATAGAACCCATTTACATTCACATATCTGGAGGTCAGAGGTCAAGGGACCCCTTTGAAAATAGCCATGACAGTTCTTCCTCGCCAAAATTTAGCGCAAGTTTGGAGCGTTATTTAGCCTCCTTTTGCGACAAGCGATGTAGGCAAACAGTCTACAGACTGGAATCTGGACATGAAATGCTTTGTGAGTGTGTGGTGGTCTTACTTTGGCACACACACACACACACACACACACACACACACACACACACACACACACACACACTGAAACATATACAGACACACAGAACAGTTGTGATTCTGAGTATTGTCCCAGGGTGACCTTTTTTTAGTTTGGCCAGCCAATCAACAGAATGATGTGATCAAGCTGTAAACTACACAGCTCTGTTTGACGGAGTGAGTCTGCTCCAGCAGCTATCCCACCCACACTGACTGTGTGTGTGTGTGTGTGTGTGTGTGTGTGTGTGTGTGTGCACATGTGCAGACACATTACAGTGTGCTATTGGGTTTCACATTTGCTGCCAATCCATTTTGTATTGTGATGATTGTCAAATGAGCACATGTGCAACTGACAAGAATTGTATTTTTTAGTTTTTCTGATTGTTTATGATGGTGTGATATTCATAATTGACCTGGTTGTAAACAAATCACTCAGATGTTTGTGTGTGTGCGTCTGTTTATGTGAGTGTCTGTTTGTGTGTTATACCCCCTGAAGAAGTGGGAAGGTATTTTTCCCACAGCTGTCAGAAGCAACACGCACGCACGCACACGCACACACACACACACACACACACACACCTCACATTCAATACTTCCACCCACCCATTCACACAAACACTTCCTTTCACACAAACACTTCCTTTCTCGTTCAAACACAAACACATGCACACACACACCCAAACACACCAATTGAAAGTAACATCACGGTGTTGTGCACACAACGCTGATAAACTTTACAGAGCAGGAAATTATCCACGGAAATCAATTAACACTCAATCTGTGCGCTGTATGACATTTCAGACAATTAGATTCTTGTGCTGTGTTTATTTCTGTTGGCCTAAACACACACACACACATTCAGACGCACACTCACCAGTTAGTGTCTATCATCATCATATCACAGCTGTTTTCTATTGTATTGTGACTGTTTTTCAGGAACCATAACAAACAAGCACCACACCCACCAGTCTGGGTTCACACAGGAAGAGAAAACAGTAAGTTTGACCTTTACCACACAAATAATTTGTGTCCCAAGTTAAGCCAGTACTCGTTCTCAAGCTACCAAGCTAACAGTTAACACTGCTGTACGGCAGCGAGACATGGACAACCTACACCAGACAGGAGAGACAACTCAACTCCTTCCATCTGAGAAGCCTCCGCCGCATCCTGGGCATATCCTGGCAAGACAAAGTGAGCAACACCGAGGTTCTGACCCGCGCTGGCCTCACCAGCATGTCCACTCAGCTCAGACAGCACAGGCTGCGTTGGCTGGGCCACGTCTGTCGCATTGGAGGATGGTCGCATCCCCACAGACCTCCTCTATGGAGCAATGGCAACTGGGAGTAGAACAACAGGCCGCCCCCACCTGCACTTCATAGATGTCTGCAAGCGAGACATGATGACCCTAGACATCGACACCAAGTCGAGGCTCTTGTGGTGGAACGCACAAGGTGGAGAAGCACCTTGCACCAACACCTCATGACAGGGGAGCAAAAACTGAAGGATGCAGCGGCAGACAAGAGGGCCAGCAGGAAAGAACGCAGCAACGCAGGCCGACCAGAAACCACACACAGATGTGACCTCTGTGATCGGGACTGCCACTAGGGCACGGAGGGCTTTTCAGTCACAAGAGATGCTGTACCAGACAGCCAGACCCGTAGGATGCTCCAACCATGGTCAAACCCTGACCGACGGAGGCCTATCAAATATAAAACAATACAATGTGCAGTAGATGGCTGTAAGTTTACAGGAATACAAGTCAACAAGACCAAGTGTATGACTTGTCCTGTAAATACACCTACTCTGTATCATAACACACACATAGTAAATGAGTGATTAAATAATTGGAAGCACTTACATTACAGTATATAAGTTTCTACTGCGGTGCCCTTGGTCAAGAAAAAATAACCTCTAAAAGCAGACCCTCCACAGGCTCCATACAATTCATGTTCGGCCAAGTGTGGCGAGAATGTGTGAAACAAGCATGAACATGATGGGTTCAAGAGATGGAGCCTGCTTCTAGCAGTCAGCCTCAGCTATCATTCAAAAAGAACATTTAAAATGAGGCAGTTTTCTCACATTGTACAGCTGTTAATTAAAGGTCAAGTTGATAACATTTTTATGTAGACGAATATTTTCAGAAAGGTGCCGAATAAAAGTATGGCTTTTCCTAAAAATTTTGACGAGTCCAAAATTAATGTTTTATTTATATCTATAGAAGATATCTGACGTGCGGTTCCCACTTCTAACAAGGCTTGTCAGCCAATAGTATAACGACTTTGGTATCACGTGGTATCTCTGTGTCGTCAGTGATCAAGTTGCCAGTTAGTGTGGAAAAAAACGGATAAATTGCTTGGTATCACGCGGTCATGGTACTTTAACAAGTGTAGGTGGTTTCCATTATGGCACTGTGTGGCCACTATTTACGCAAATACTGCTAATTGAAATTTAATGGTGGATAATGGTCTGGGTCGGAAGGAAATGAAACAGT
This sequence comes from Sebastes fasciatus, assembly GCF_043250625.1. Taxonomy (NCBI): domain Eukaryota; kingdom Metazoa; phylum Chordata; class Actinopteri; order Perciformes; family Sebastidae; genus Sebastes; species Sebastes fasciatus. The sequence continues at coordinate 32,738,688 of NC_133806.1, read as the reverse complement.
CAGGAGCTGTGGTTGAACGTCATTAATGTGCAGCAGCGTCTGCACACATGTGTATGGCTGCACCATTAAGATGTAAATGCTACTGCTTTTGTGTGCTAATGTGTGTGTTTACGTGTACACATGTATGGGTGTGATGCTACACCCAACCACTGATGTCCCCCTAAACACTTTAATGTTAAACAGGCTCTAATGTTTAGCATGTGATGCGGCCACATGTCAAACATTAGAACGCAGCATGTTTTCTGACTGATTTAATCCAAAAACAGCAGAAGTTCATCAGTGCAACATGTACCTCCGACTGGTCGGTCATGGGGAAAATCACATTGTACGTTATGAACACATTTAGACAATAAGACCCGACAACGAGACAAGTGCTTCACAATTCCTCACATTCGCTCTCTCACACACACTTACACAGTGATGATGGCAGAGCAGCCAGGCAAGGTGCTGGCCTGTTCATCTAGACAAATTTGGGGTTAAATGTCTCGCTCAAGGGACTTCAACATGTGGACAGGATGAGCTTGGGATCAAACTATCACCCTACAATTGATGGACTACATTGCTACCTGGGCTACAGCCGTCCCCTATATGTTTTACCTGCCGTCAAGTTGTGTATAATTAAGAAAGTGGTGGATGTCAGACTTGACCTGAAGATGTTTATTGCATACCTTAAACTCAAGACAAAGAAGGCTATAGTTCAGTCAGGACCACTTTAGTCAAAGACACTATTACATTGCAGTAATATATACATTATATTTGGCGGTATGGCTCTGCTCTGGGACCTCCCTGCCCATCCACGCGCATACGTGGATCCACGAGCCTACGTGGTAGCATGAGGCAAGGAGAGCACTCCTCCTTGCCCTTCCATGTGCACACATGGAAAGCCAAAGGCAGGGAGAGCAGCAGCAAAGACCCCCAAAACAACCATACCAGGCAATCCTCCCTGGCCTTCCATGCGCTTACATGGAAGAGCCACAGGAGGAGCTAGCTGGGCACCCTGTGAAACCCGTGCAGACTCAAACGACATACAGTGATGCCATCTGCATCTACACAGGTTGCGCCCCTCCACGCGCATACGTGGAAAGCATAAGGCAAGGAGAGCACTCCTCCTTGCCCTTCCATGTGCACACATGGAAAGCTAAAGGCAGGAGCGCAGCAGCAAAACCCCCAAAATGACCACACCAGTAAACCTCCTTGGCCTTCCATGCGCTTACATGGAAGAGCCACAGGAGGAGCTAGCTGAGCACCCTGTGAAACCCGTGCAGATTCAAACGACATACAGTGATGCCATCTGCATCTACACAGGTTACGCCCATCCACGCGCATACGTGGATCCACGAGCCTACGTGGTAGCATGAGGCGAGGAGAGCACTCCTCCTTGCCCTTCCATGTGCACACATGGAAAGCTAAAGGCAGGAGCGCAGCAGTGAGACCCCAAATATTACCACACCAGGCAAACCTCCCTGGCCTTCCATGCGCTTACATGGAAGAGCCACAGGAGGAGCTAGCTGAGCACCCAGTGAAAACTCGTACACTGGTTAAACCAATGCCACTTTCCAGAAGTGACACAGAACACTAATATTACCCCTCCTGCCATTATTATATTATACTACAATACAATTATTGACCAAGATTTGGTTTACACACATAAGATGCATAAAACAATTACAGTTTAATATACATGTATGTTATAAACTCAAAATATACTTACTAGAAAATGGACATTATATTACATGGATATAAATGGATTACCTTGTAATATATAATCATTCTGAACAGCCTTTACTGGCGCAAAATACAGTATATCACAGATCACATGGTTAAGATCATATCTGCCTGTTTTATAATCTTTGACCACCAGGTGGTTTCGTGCACATGATACATCCAGATATTAACCCTTTTCCGAACCAATATGCTGGAAAGCTTTGATGCTTCATGAAGCTTCAGTTCGCCTGCATCTACACAGGTTGCAACCTTCCATGTGCATACGTGGTTCCACGCGCATACGTGGAAAACATGAGGCAAGGAGAGCAACCTCCTTGCCCTTCCATGTGCATACATGGAAAGCTAAAAGCAGGGAGCGCAGGGAGCCCCAAAAAATGACCACTCCAAGAAAACCTCCCTGGCCTTCCCAGCGCCTACATGGAAGTACCTCAAAACTGAACTTAAGTATAGTACTTGAGTAAATGTTCTTTGCAGAACTGGTAGTACTGACAGATCTGCAGGGTTAATTTAAGGCTGTAACATGGAAAACGTGATCATCTACAGACCGATGTGTTCCTCTCTGAACATACGAGTCAGCAGAGCTGTTTATAATCTTTTACACGGTTGAAGAATTCCCTCCGTCATGGAAACTGAACCCGAGTCTGATGCAGCTCCCAACATCTTCCAGCTTCCTGCATCCTTCTTCTTCTTGAATTTCCTCTGTCAGCGTGGAGCAGGAGCTGCAGAAACAGCAGCAACATGAAGCAGCAGCATGGAGCTGCAGCATAAGCAGCAGCAACATGAAGCAGCAGCGGCGTGGAGCAGCAGCATGGAGCTGCGGCAGCATCATGGAGCCGCAGCAGCAGCAGAAGCAACATGAAGCAGCAGCAGCAACATGAAACAGCAGCAGCAGCGTGGAGCAGCAGCATTGAGCTGCAGCAGCAGAAGCAACATGAAGCAGCAGCAGCAGCAGCAGCAGCAGCAACAGTGTGGAGCAGCAGCTTGGAGCAGCAGCATGGAGCAGCATTAGCAGCAGTAGCAGCAGCAGCAGCAATGTGGAGCAACAGCAGCGTGGAGCAGCAGCAGCAATGTGGAGCAGCAGCAGCGTGAAGCAGCAGCAGCGTTGAGCAGCAGCAGCGTGGAGCAGCAGCAGCAGTAGTGTGGAGCTGCAGCAGCGTGGAGCAGCAGCAGCGTGGAGCAGCAGCAGCAATGTGGAGCAGCAGCAGCAGTAGTGTGGAGCTGCAGCAGTGTGGAGCAGCAGCAGCAGTAGTGTGGAGCTGCAGCAGTGTGGAGCAGCAGCAGCAGCAGTAGTGTGGAGCTGCAGCAGTGTGGAGCAGCAGCAGCAGTAGTGTGGAGCTGCAGCAGCGTGGAGCAGCAGCAGGTTGAAGCAGCGGCAGCGTGGAGCAGCAGCAGTATCGTGGAGCTGCAGTAGTGTGGAGCAGCAGCAGCAGCAGTATCGTGGAGCTGCAGTAGTGTGGAGCAGCAGCAGCGTGGAGCAGCATCAGCAATGTGGAGCAGCAGCAGCAGTAGTGTGGAGCTGCAGCAGCGTGGAGTAGGAGTAGTGTGGAGCTGCAGCAGCGTGGAGCAGCAGCAGGTTGAAGCATAGAGTAGCAACTTGGAGCAACAGCAGCGTAGAGCAACAGCAGCGTAGAGCAGCATCAGCATAAACTTAATGAAAAGCTAATTAGACTAAAACATATACAGTGAAGCCTTTTGATTCTTCACAGGTTGCAAGCTGAGGCATATGGCTAGAAAGTCAAATGAGAGAGTCAAGCAGATATGCCGTAACATTTACTATATATATAGCCAGCAAGTTACTGAGCACTCATAGCTTTTGAGCTTCGAGGATGTCTTGAGCCTCCGGCCGGAGGTAACGCTCATAAGCGGTTGATGACCATCGGCCCCAAGCCTCGAGTGTGGAGACAAGAGCTGTTAATGCTGCTGTTGTTGCTCCTATGCGGAGAGAATGCGCAGTGCAGCGTTCTGGTGGCAATCCGCATGATTGGCAGAGGAGGCGAAGGTGTGAGGCAAACCAAGCTTGGGACATGGGCTTCCCCTCATCTGTGACAAAGAATGACTCTCATTGGCTGGCTTGAGGTCGGCATCTCAGATAGTGGATCATTGAAGACGGGATTAGACTCAGATTAAAACAGATGTTCCTTCCTATCTCCATCAGTCTTGCACCCTTTATGAAGGATGGCTGCAAGGATTTGGCTTCTCAGATTGTGCGAAATTGCAGCAGCAGGTGGAATAATGGACCCTGGTGGAGATTTGGACTGCAATTCCCAGAAATCTCCGCGGGACTGTGACGTCATCAAAGCTCGATGGAGTGACGTAATCGATCTGCGGCGCGCGTAGAGGTGACGGCCCTTCCGTGTTTTGGAAGAACCCGGCTTGCTGGAGATGCCGACATGGACTCAAAGCTTGGATCTGGAGTCATACTGGCGAGTGACGACTGGATGCTGGATAGAGCTGTAATGACAGGGTTGTCCTCCTGCTCCAGGGAGCCGGCTGCCGGGGCTGTAGCTCGGGCCGCTGGAGCTCGGACTGCTGGGCTTGGACCGGGCCTCGGACCGGGCCTCGGACCAGGGCTTGGACCGCTGGATCTCGTGCTCTTTTGGATGGCGGCTCAGCGGCCGTAGCTGGGACTGCAGCGGAGTTTCGGGCACTTTCTTTCCTTTTCTCGGCGGCTTTCCTGGGAGCGCAGGTTTTGAGAAGATCTGCTGGTGGAGTTTTGCCATGGACGCTTTCCAAAAACATTACAAAAGCTCTTCATGAGGAGACCCGACTGGAGCCGTGATGTGGTTTTCAACCAGGACTTGTAGGAGCCTGGACACTGGCCATTAGGAAATGCTGGGAGCAGAACTTGAATGTCTACTTATCAGATGCAAGCTCCGGCGGATAGGGAACGGGCTCTCTTTGCCGATGGCTTCCTCTGCCTCGGATGCTGTTGTTGTGACTCCATAGCTCAGTCATCATGGACGGAAATCGACATGACGAGCAGCAGGGTAAGTTGAAGCTTGTACGTGGAAAATCTGGTTGTTCTCATGTTGCGAGCGGCTTGTAGAGGAAGCAGCAACGGTAGGCCGGCTGAAGCAGCTTAAATAAGGTGCCCTGTATGAAATTGACCAATGAATGCATAGAGAGGAATCAGCTGATCTGTCAGCTGATGCATCAGCTGATTGGGCTGGCTTAAGATCAGCTGTTATCAGCTGATCGCCATCTATGAGCAGAGCTTGACATCATGGCCTGCATGAACTAACGCTACGCTCGATAAGTAGAGGATGTCACTGCAAGTCAAAAGTATCTTCCTTTTTCTATCCATCTGACCTTTTTTAACATCTTCAATGTTCACTATTACAGAGCCTCTACCCAGAGAACATTAGGTACATGTACAATAGGTAGTTCTTTTAAGTAATAATGTTGAGACACTGACCTTCCCCGTCTGAATTTATGTTAAACAAATAATGTACATCATGACCTTTGCTGAAACAGCTGCAGCAAATAAAACCAGTATAAAAAGATAAAGGTTGATAGAACTCTCCTGGATGCTCAGGACGTCTAATCTGAACAGGGAAAAGCGAATATCCATCAACCTTTCCTCCTTAAATGAGTCCATAATAAAAAAGTTACAGTCTTACTCGGCAATGAAACACACCGTTGGAAGATAGCCATTTGATTTGTTGTACTCAGACTGCTGAGGCCTCGTATTGTTCTCAGCTGAACATTAGAGGTGGGTTTGTTTTGTACAGAACGAGGACTGTGGATTTTGTTCTTCATCACCCTTGAAAAAGACTCCCAAATGTCCAGAGGAGCCACTTAGCAGCCAGACTATGGGTTAACTGGGAAGCTCCCACATGAACCTGTAAATACATTGTGGCCTGCTGCAGTGTAGTAAAAAATGAACTATATTACATATATGTTTGATTTTTAGATACTGTGGGGGAAGAACTTATCCAAAAATCCAAATGGTATTTTTTTATGAACTGAAAAAACAGCCTTGTTTTTAGTTATGTAGTTATGTAAACTGAGATATGTTTCAAAACGTATTAAAAGCCCCAACACTTAGTAAGACATCCTCCACTCTCCTGATCTCCTCCTCCCTTCATTCCCCTTTCCTGCTTCATTATGCTCTCTTTCATCTCTCATCCACTTACAACTAACTATCTTGTTTCCCTCCGTCTCCAGCAAAACGTGCCAAATTGTTACAGTAACAGAGCGCCATTGGTGGGCTGTCCTCTCCCACTCTGATCATTTATGACTACGGCGTGGGGGAAACAGCTTAAACGATGCAAGTGAGGTGAAGAGTAATTTCATGGACAGTAATGGACCAGTTATGGGTGAACAAAAGCAATATGGCCATAAGATGTGGTTGTAAAATGGGAAGTGAAAATACATGACTGTTGTGTAGTCCGTGAGAGTGGGAAGGTGGTCGAGATGATGAGGCTGTTAACATGGATGAAAGGAGGTGAAAACTGATCCATATAGTGCTTCTCAACCAAAGGAGTTCTACAGTTAAGCATGGCAGCACTGACAAGGATGTAATCGGTGATGGAATTATACTGCGTTCACATCTTTCTAAGTGGAAATGTTGACATATTGGATCTTGTATACTACAGTGCCACAGTATAACAGCCCTATTATAGTGTTTGTATCAACACTGTCCATTCAAAGTTCACACTCGTCAACCATTATTTTGCCACTGTAAGCAGCTCCTATTATCTGTAATCCTGCACATTTACTGCTAAATATCCCATTAGTTTTAGCCTCGCTGCAGCACTAGCAGCTGGTTGGTCTGTTTTCCACTTTGGTCCAGACTAGAATTAGAGCTGTGTATTAGCAAGAATCTGTCGATACGATACGTACCATAATACTGGAGTAATGATTCAATATATAACGATATATTTCAATACTGTAAGCAATATATTGCAATTTTTTTAATTACATTTTTAGGAAAACTGTAATAGTATAAAGAACAAGACAACTTGCTATTGGTCAACAATGCGAATCTGCATGTCAAAGTTCAGGAAAGACAAACTGTAGACGGAACATTTGTACAAATTTATTTGAATTAATTGATTTCACTGCAAAAATTTGCCATTTTAAATCCCGGTGTATCTAGACCTTTACCATTCTTATTAAAGTTTTAGAATATGCAAATATAACACATTTATACTGCTTTGAAAAATTGCATGTTTTTTTGCCCCAAATGGCATGTGATTGTCATAAAGTGGGTATGTCTGTAAAGGGGAGACTCGTGGGTACCCAGAGAACACATTTTTTTTCACATATCTTGAGGTCAGAGGTCAAGGAACCCCTGTGAAAATGGCCAGGACTGTTTTTCATGGCCAAAATTTAGCATCATTTTGGAGCATTATTTAGCCTCCTTCTAAGCTAGCATGACAATAGTTGTGGATTCCTTAGGTTTTCTAGTTTCATATGATGTCTATAACTTCACTTTAGCTCTAACTGAACTGAACCCGCTATAGCCTCTGATAGACAGCTTAGTCGGTCAGGAACGCCTGCGATCCCGCGGGTCTTGGGGTTAAGATTCTCATGGGCAATAAGTAAGAAAAGCGTAAAACCACACCAGTGTTATCTTTTAATTGTGAAGGTGAACATGTCAACAGTACTCCAGCCACAGCCCTGTAAGGACTGCTATTACAGCTGCTATTGTATATAGTCTTCTTTACAACATGCTGGTGTGGTCCACAGTGAGACTAGCCACAGCACTGCAGAGAAACTCCCTCTGACGGAGGCTAATGCACTGGGATTAATCTTGCACACTTTGCAGGATGCTGAGTTTTTTCACGCTGCTATAACAAATCTGCATCGTGCTGATGGACCACATCATTATGATAAGCGAGGCCCATGTATCAGATCATGACATTAATAGGCAGCATACGCTAGCAGAGACTTAAATGCTCTTAAATGAAGCGCTGTGGTTGTGCTGGTCTATCCAAAGTTTTATAATAAAGCTGTTAAGGTCTCTGAGAGTATTTCCTCACATGCAAATGATAAATCACCAATTGGAAACACACGCAAGTAGGAGGTATTATGACCACGACCTTGTCATGTAGAAATATAGCTCACATTGTTAAGTTGCTCTCCATGTCAATGCTAATCCAACGGCGCTGAATACTTTAGCAGGTCGACCTGTACCTGCCTTACTGCAGATAGTCATAGAGGAGAGAGGATCTGCTAGTGAGACCCAGTGCTGTCAGCTGGTCCTACTGGACCACCTTCTCGTCCTCGCAAACTTTATTTATATGGACCATTTTCATTCCAGGGGAGATTTAAAACACATTATGCAGTATAGACATATACACATGCAACACATACACATGTCAGATGGCACAGTGGAGAAAGTTTGTTTAAGGCTTATATATACGAGTGAAAATTGTAATCAATTCTGAAACCAAGCGGGAGCCAATGTAGAGATCTGGTGTGATGTGATGAAATTAGTTATTTCTGCCTTACAGTCTTTTTAGGCAGACCAATGAGGAGGGCATTGCAACAGTCCAACTGAAAAGAAATAAATGCATAAAAATATATGTACAAAATCCTTGTATCCGTGTCTGAGCTGGCATAAATACAGCTGTCAACAAACCCTGCTATTGGGTTGAGTGGGTCAGTGTGACCCAGTCCTTAAGCCATCTCAGTCCTGAGATTTTTAGGAGAAATTACAAGACTTTAGTTTAATGCACAGATTTCAGAAGTACTAAGCAGAAGTAACCAATTAGAGCTAGCAAGGACAGCAGTCAGAAGAGGTGGGAGCTAATCACCAATTATCAAACGGCTTCATTATTTACGGTCAGCCCCTCCCTGCAGAGCAGAAGCGTGCTGACACATCCCCCCAACTGTTTACCCCTTTAAATTTTCTCCTTTTTATCTGTTCCTTTTGATTTTTGCACACACTTTGAAAGTCAAAACTCTTTGGTGCCATTAGAAAAACCCTGTAAAATATTAGCTAAATGAGACGATGATTTTAAATTGTGATCCAGGGTGATAGTGTGTTTTTGCCAAGCGTTATTCACATTCTGTATGTAAACACCATCCTTGCACTTTCTTCTTTTCAAAGAAGAGGAAAACTGCTAGAAAATACACCAGAGCGATTGTAAGAGAAGATCTGAATGGTTTCCTTGTCTTCTGCCTGATCTCTCCTGTGTTTCCCAACTATTAATGATGCTGGCGCCATAGGCTTGGCTCCTGTTGCTACACTTTACCATGATGTATGTAGTCCAGGGTTGACTAAGCCAATAAACAGCAACCTAGCTGGGAAAGCAGCAAGACGATGATGACCTAATGTTGCCTGTGCTACAAACAGGCCTAAAGATACTATAAATGTGGAAAAATAGCAGCTGAGCATTACTGCTGAGGCAGAGATAGATAATTCCATTCAATTCGTACATCATCACACAACATAGAGAACATATCAAATGTACAGTATGACACATGCATTGTTTGAATCATATAATCATAATTTCAACATGGATGCCCTATGAAACCTCTGTAAAATTTCTTCTAAAAACAGCATTTTTGGTTTCAGTGGGTCCTATGATCATAAAACGTGCTCAAACCATGAGGAAAACAGTTTGAATATCATCAAAACCACAGCCAGAAGACCTTAAGAACCCATAAATTTGCACAATACCCAGAGGAAATTGAAATATAAAGGACATCTATCCCCTTTCTTGTACCACAGTTATAGATTTATGACCTTCGGCTGAAGCAATTTCAAAAGATTTGTTTTATGGATGCAAAAGAGGTGGGAAATTATGAGCAGGATTTAGAGCAGAAACCTGACTAGCTCACAATGCTTTTCACAGAAGATTTCAGACTCTGTGAAGGCGGTTAAAAAATGAGCGTTTCTGTCTAGACGAGGTAGTGAAAAAGCAACTGGAGAAGTTGGACTCTTTTATTGGCTGCAGCCATTTGCTTCCTGGTTGTTTTGGCCTGAGTGTTTCTCATGGGAATGTGCATACACCTGCTCAGAATGTGTGTGTGTGTGTGTGTGTGTGTGTGTGTGTTTAGTTGGAGATGTGATTCAAGATGCGATGCGTTAGCCTGTTAATGTGTGCAAGTAATGTCTTACTTGTGTTTATGTGTCACGCAGAAGCCTGCTGTGTGTGCATGTGACTTCACTAAACTGTCACATCTAGAGGTCATAGTGACTCTTATCTGACCAGACGAACATATTCAGGCACAGCAGCGCTTATTCTATGCATTTGAATATAAAACTCTTACACTGTAGTGGTGTCATACTTTTCAAAATTTGAAGGGACTGTTTGTAACTTCTTACATGTATAAATCAATCCGGGTCGGTGTCCCATGCACGCTCACGTGTGGCTACGCTGTTCAGACAAGACTCCAACACAAACTACACGGAAGCACCAAAACTGCAAAATTCTATCTAGTGAAGCCCGTCTGTTAAACAGTGTTGGCTGCGGTCTGAGGACGCTGGGGAGACCGTAGCTTTGGTCTCCAGGACCGGAGTCTCTGCTCCTCTGCTCTTCTGCCTGCTTGCCTTCACTCACACACCGAGCTCGTTCTTGCTCTTTTGCTCCACAGTCACATGCATGCGCGCACACTTCACACTGCAGAAGAGTTAGTTTAGCTCTGAGAATATCTAGTGAATGTACAGTGGACGTTTGTGCAGAAATAACTGCTGCAGCTCCTCCAGACCAACAGAGGTTTCCCGTGTCTTGTGAAGTGACGGGGCTCCGCAGAGAGAAACGTTATCGTCTCCGACCAAAACTCCGGTGTCTCCCCTGTTCCCTCCCGCCACGTCGGGAGGCTGAGGCAGGAAAAGCCAACACTAGGATCAGCATTGATTCATGGAGAGACCTTTGTCTGGTCAGCCAACATTACTGCCAAGCAGCTGAAATATAGAGTGATATTGTGGTTTCAGCTGACGTGTGTCGCCTCACTGTTTTGAGCGATGCTCGTTCATGTCTATGTAGAGCGAGCACAAGCGCGAGCAACAGGACGCTGACTTTTGTTGACTTAACGGCCACAGGTGTCGCTGTTAACAAGCAATTTCTGATTCTTACAAACAGTCCCTTTAAATCTGAACAGCAAAAAGAAGGTAGTATTAGGGTTAGGATCAGAAAACATTCGATTCAACAAGCCATTCAGATTTGGCTCCCCTTCCTATGTCACCTGCAGGCTCATGAGAATATACTGTGTTTTTTGAACATTAAAGCATGTTAACATGTTCTAGTAGAAACCCAAAATACAAGTATGAACGTGAAAATGAGCAGGATATGTCCCCTTTTAAGTAATAACCCACCCATTGTGGTGATTATACACTGAATAAAGGTCAGTGGTTTGATCTTTGCAACAGACAACATGCTCATCCTGTGATAGCCCATCTGAGGCAACACTGAAATCCATCCCGCTCACTCATGGTAAGTCATGCTGGCTAAGATCATAAGCTAAAACAGCCAACTGCGGTGCAAAGATCCTTCCATGTCCTGTGGTTTTTCATAACGGAATACATGAGAGCCAGAGCGACCGCGGAGCTCTGAAGGTAGACCATCTGATTACTTGAAAGAGAAACATCTGCTGAATGGATGTGGGACTTCAGTGGAAGCACTGCTGCTTGTATGAGAACAAGGTGTAACAAAGTATGACAGGAGTAGCCATTTGGCCGGCTTGTGTCTGTGTGTGTCCGTCTTTCTGCGAGTGCCTGCATGCTTGTGTGTGTGTGTGTGTTTCCAGGTGTTATAGGAGGAGAAGACAGTGACAGGAAACTCCTCCTGATAGCAAGAACCAAAAGGTGTTGACTGACTGACCGGCTGGCTGGCTGGTTGAACCGGCTCTTTGTGACTTGCTCTCTGGGTGGCTGGCAGGCTGAACAAGTGACCAGGTGGTTGGCTAACAGAGTACACTATCGGCGACCGGGCAGCCAGCTGATTGGATGGTTTTTGGACAGTTACCGGTCGATTGATGGATGACGTTTGCAGACTGTCAATCAGCTGTGGGAATAGGGAGTTTGGTCGATGTGTGTGTGTGTGGGGGGAGGATGTCCCTGCAAGTGTGTTGTTAACAAGGCTGAAACAACATGATCACCCACTTAGTTTCCCCTCTGTATCTATTTACAGCCATACCCTTCACCCCAAGGAGACATGCAGAAGACTTTATCTAAAAGATTACAAACCCAGTAAAGAAACAGGTCATGTTAAAAAGGGTTACCAATAGAACAATGTATTGGTTTCACTTTTATGGATCAAATAAGTTACACCAGAAAACAAAGAAGTTAAGCTTTCTGTGTTTAAACAGAGTAATAGGAAGAACATTATAGGTGCCATTTAGATTTATATGTCTCATTTCCTTTTATAGAATTCCCCAATAGTTTTCTAATGCATGTTTGAGTAAATCTGATTTTTAAAATGTGCTCATGTTCCCTTAATTGTGAAATATAAAATATGACTGTTTTGTTATCAAGGAAACAAAGAAGCCCTGAGTAAAAATGGATGTGACAATCCAGGCTGCCAGATGTCATGTTGTGAGGGATTATTTCCTGGCAGAGACTTCCATTTCTTCCTGCGGGTGATTGGCTATAAACAGAGCGTAACATAATGCGTACCGATATAAAAACACTCAAAATGAAATAACGATAAAACAGATACTTTGACAGAGCAAAATAAAGGCCTCGTCATTACGGTGATGGATTATATGAGCGCAGGAGGCAGTTTTCAGATCTGTGGGAGTTGTTTTTCTACTGTGCAAGACAGGAGTAGCAACAATGAGTCCTGAAGGCAAGATAACAAGCCCTGACATCTGTGTAAAAAAAGAGTGATGCAAATAAGACGATTTATTGTTCACTACACCCATCCTCCAAACAGCGATTGTCCAATCACAGTTTAGCAACCGTAACTAGGCGTGGCGGGACTGACAAACTTTCTCCACATGCCATAGCGTTGTGCATGGGGCTGTACTAATGCAATACTCTGCTTTTAAAGAGTGTGGAGTCTTTTTTTTTAGCCTTTACAAAACCAGACACACAACTGCAAAAGTGTAAGGAATAGATTCACAGTGTTTGTTTGCTCTAACGTAAGACTCAAACGTTAGCATGCCCAGCGACTAGGGCTGTCACAATATCAGATTTTCACTACACGATTATCATGGCCAAATGAATGTCACAATAACGATATTATCTCAGTATCTATAGAACATTTGAAAATAATAATAATAATGATATTGAGTTAGCATATCATTAGCAAACTGAATGACTTTGTGCATTCACAGGTTACAGAAGAAGAAAGGCTCCACTCACTATCAGTACATGCATCGTGTAGTCTAGCAATCCCAGCTAAGCAACTTATCCCAAATATTACACATGCATTACATTTGCCAAACACATCGGTTAGTCTACCATCTCAAAGCCTTTTTTTCTCTTGTAAAGTTACAACTGAAACTTGCTGTTGAAAAATGCAAACACAATAATGAATATATTCTGTCTTGCTTGTCCAAGATTTGTGCTTTAAAACCAGTTAGAGACAGCATTTTAACCCATAGAGCTAACGTTAGCTTGCTTAGCGAGATAGCTACAGCAGATAACATATGACAGCAGCTGTTGTCCTTCTCGCCAGCAGAATCAACGGTTGGAGACAAGATATGAGAAACCTGCTTTTGTCAATTTGTTTTTGTGGACCATTGTTCCAAAAATGTATATTAAAAAAAGATTTTCAAGTGGTAAATCTGCCAGCGCTCTCTTTGTAAACTGCTTATATGCCATGTGAGAGCAGAAAGACGGCAGAAAGCAGTAACTAAAGCATAAACTAAAGCCAACGTTTAATTTAATGTGAGCACTCCATAGTAGCTTGTATTTTTACCCTTTCATCCTATATATGAAACTGCTCCTAATTTGATGAAGCAAATCTATTCCTTGTTACGAGCTGAGGGTCAATTGTAAAGTCCACATGTGACTACAATAATCATGCTGATCGACGTTGACCAGGAATGAAAATATCTTTTAACAGTCGTGAACCTTTTTCTCTCAGAATCATAACAACCTTAACAAGTAGGCGCTCTTGTCTTGATTTGGTAAAACATCTTTCCTCCTGAGCTGCAGGTTTTTTTTCCCCAGCTGGATTGGCTTCTGTCTCGTCTGCAGGGAGAGACACAAATTGAACAGTTTGAAGTTTCCCACTGCTGTTTTATTTGAATAATAACAGATCTAATTTCTCATTCTGGACGAGCTCACAGAAAGCTGACAAAATGAAAATCGCTTCAATTTGTCTGCGTCTTTACTTTTTCAGAGTAGCCGCCAGTTATAACACACAGCTTGATGAAAAGGAGGGAATGGCCCAATCCTTGAATAAATACAACAGACACGATGGAGTTTGGTGTTGGGTGGCGGTGCCGGTGTCGGCCTACTGCGGTTTGAATGTGAAATAGAGATTACAAAAAAAATTGTCAGTCCAATTAGTTTGTGGCAAAAACCAAATACAACCTGAAAGTGATTGGTTTGATATAATCCTGGTCCAGTTTCTGCATCAGGAAGCAACTTTCTGCTCTCATCACACTTGATGACTTGACAGTTGACAACTGCGATGAAAATCTCTCTCATGAGGCTGGTAATTCAGACATGTTTATACAGGGAAGTCTCTATGAACAGGCTGCCTTGTTAGTCAAGCACAGTGTTTACTTAGAAAACAGGGATATGTGATGCCAATATGCTTATTGACACACAATTAATTCATGTTTATGCCTCATTTTTTCAACGTCTAAGACTAAACCAACATATTTGAATATAAATATACAAAGGTTCATTTGTCCCTGAACTACAGGACTTCACAGACTCTTTCCCCTCTGGGATAAGAGAGGGTGTGATGGGAGCTTCAACAGCAGACTGACTAGACGTTATTTAGATAGATTGGTCCAGTCTCTGCTGATAAGATAATGCAGCACCGCTCTCACTGCGGTGCGTCTGTAGCTTTGTGTGTGCAAGGCGTCTTGAGTGCCATGTGCATCCCCAACGCTGTGTGTGTGTGTCCACGTATATGTTATCAGATGCCAGCAATTTAAGAGCGGCACTGGCCTCCTTCATTTCCTCTGAGTAAGAGATGGTGTAAGAACAGCAGGGGGGGGTCACTTTGGCCAGCTGAATGTGTTTAGAGGGATGAACGCTTGTGTGTGATTACGTAGGTTACTGTGCTACAGGCCTTATTTAGCGTACTGTTCCTGTGCTTTGAAGCTAACAGCTCATTGAACAGACTGTAGTGTTAGCTCTGCCTATGTGCGTCATGCTCTCTCTGCTGCTACAGGTCAGCTTTAAGATGCTGCTAATTTAGAGAACACCGATAAGAATTATAACTGTAGGTTAATGGAAACTTCACTAGCCAGTTGGACATCAAGCTGCAGAGGAGGATATTGAAGTTTACAGGCAGATTTTTTAAAAATAAAACAGCTACTGTTCTGCTTTTTTCCCCCTCTCTGATGATTTGATGAAAAATACTGTGCAACTGTTAAAGTATGTGAATTATGGCATGGAACCATGTACAACATCAGTGAGATTGATGACATTGGGGCTGTTTCCCATTTAACATGTGTTAAATCTAAATGAGAGCTGTCCAAAATGTTACATACAATATTCAAGGTATTTGTGTGAGAAGAGTCTCTGAACTCTGCATCATATCAACTTAATCCAAATGCATCGCAACTGGGGCATTATACCCAGCGTGTCTACTGGCTTTAGAGTTTTTCATGTCTACATGGTGTAAGTACACAGATACTGTTCCCTATCACAGAGGGAAACATTCTCTTTTACACCAGTCTGAATTAACATTGTAAGGATAATTCTGCTTTAATATAATGTGGTTCATTTGTTAATAGTTTCAGCCTGTGTATTGGTTGTGATGTGCAATTTGGAAAAGTAAAAAATCTTTAAAAAATCGTACTTGTAATAAACCACAATGATATTTGGTAATTGACGGTCATCAGCCTGCTGAACTCAAACAAACTACAGATGAGAGGAAGGGCTGATTCATTGGAAAATAACCTATAATAAATAGCGAAACCCACCCAAAACCAATAAAAAGTAGCCCAATCTGAAAGCATTTGCTGTAGTTGTGCATACATATTTTTCCTATGCAATAAGGGATTATTACAGACATCTTGAGGAGCAATCTCTTTCTCTTTAACCTCCAAAATTAAGAAGTTTAGATCATCTGGGTAAACTGTCGGCGTGGTCACAATCTTTCTGATTGTTTCCCGCTACATTGGACTTTGTAACCATATTCCCAGATCTCAGTAATTAAACTTGGTGAGTAAAGTGTAATTATAAGTGTTACAGTGGCCAAAGCTACGAAAAACAAGACCCAAATTGTAATAATCCAGAATTTTTCTTTAAAAAAGATGCCTCCATCATTGATGCCCACAACGACTTAGAAACAAAGAGTACATAGAGTCATTTGATTTACGTGTTGTCTGTCACTGATATGCAGTACCAAATATGTCGACTAGTCAACTAAGTGACAGGTCAAGGTTTTGACAATGAGACATGCAGTATCTGGATTACATCATGTTCTAGACAAGCATTCATAATGTATGGAACTGTAGCTAAACCTTCAGGTGCAGGACATCACATCTGGACATACATAGACCCCGTTTAACACAGTAATCTGTCATTGTGCCCCATGTGGAGAGCAGCCCATCATGCCAAAGTATTCAGGAAAAAAAAGAAAAAGAAAGCTATCAGCTGGATTCACAGCGCCTACTGTATATCATGGGCATGGTTCAAAGATGATATTCATACCACGGATATCCAACTCCACAGG
Organism: Sebastes fasciatus; assembly: GCF_043250625.1. Taxonomy (NCBI): domain Eukaryota; kingdom Metazoa; phylum Chordata; class Actinopteri; order Perciformes; family Sebastidae; genus Sebastes; species Sebastes fasciatus. The sequence continues at coordinate 32,722,198 of NC_133806.1, read as the reverse complement.
GCAATAAATGACTCAAGAAATGGTATACCAGTTCCTGTCAGGATGTTCAGCTCCTCACGAAACATCCCATATGGCAACGTTTCTTCAAGTATTTGAGTGAACATGAAGACGCCCACAGAACCTTTTCAGAGCCTGGATCCCACAGCTGGTCACATGCACCTGCTACACAGATCACTGACATACTACAACTGACCATTGAATTTGTATTCTCATATTCTATTTTCAGCACCCTACAGAAACTTTGTAATTATTTGCCTGACATTGACTTTTGACAATGCCGCATTTGTAGAGCTGAATTTTATACCCTGCACACATTTTTAAACTCTAGTGTGTGAAATTCAGCACAAGCCAGCTCTTACCATACTGGAGCACTAATATATTTGCTTCGAGACAAAATGATCCATTAGCGTAACCACTTTGGTTTGGATGCAGACCACCAGCAGATGCTTTGTGTATCATTACCATCAGCGCGGTTGTAGCTGTTCATGAAACCTTTTATAACTTGGCCATGAGAGAGGCTGTCCTCATGTCCAAAGAACATAAAGGCAAGACTGGACTGAAATATAGATCTATGATCGTGGTTACACACTACTGGTAATAAAACGTTTTCAAGGAGTCACAGATTGTGTTGAATTATACTCTAATTTCGCCAAGAGGCTGATCGGCTTCTGCACAGGAGAGTGAATGTTGGTCTGGCAGATCTGTGGGAAAGCCAAGTGGGTGGCTAAGTGCTGAAAATTATCTTCTGAAACTGCGCCACAAATTCTTCCCATTGTGGAAGATCCTTGTTCAGGTTAATTTAAGGCAGTTATTATTGCCATTACATTCCCTATCTCTTATTTTTGGTTTGCATGACATTTGTCACAGGACGAGAAAGCATTTGCCAGTGTAACAATGTTAAATTGCTTGTTTAATGCTATTTAGTCCAGACAATGAGCACAGTTACTGTACATTCCAATCAAAGTGCTTGTCCGATGGTCGGACAGCATCTCAAACCATCAATTTCCATCACTTTTACACCCACTTCACAAAGTAATTGGTCAGGAGTGTGGAGGTGAGAAAGTAAGCAGATCAAACTTCTCTCTCAGGCTCTCATTTTTCCTTCTACACTAACTATTACTGGCACTTTAGTGTGTACAACCGAGTGCAACATTGAATGCCTTTCAAAAAAGATTGCCCAAAAGCATTTTCCCTTTATCCCCATTTATAATGATTGTGTTGTTTCACCTCACCTTTAAGTTGTGTAGGAGCTTTGAGTTAGCTATAAACACTTTTTCTACCTAACAAGGATGGACAGCATATTTCAAGCATAAACCTCATGTCCTGTTAGGATATCTCTCTCTCTATCTCTACCCGTGGTAAGATTTGTTCTATTGTGAAAAATCTAATTTGACTCTTTAAAGGCATAATAATTCACAGTTGCCGGTTGCTGTTTGTAAACACAGGACATTCAAAGTTGACCTCCTCCTCGACGGCTCAAAGAGCGAGCGAAGGGTGAGAGAGAGCAGCGATGGTTGAGCTATAGAATGAATGAAGAGAGGGAGCGGCGTTAGAGAGAACAAAGCAGTGAGTCAGAGAACCAAAACGGTACTGCTGAAGCCCAGAAACGTCCCGAACACAGCAAAAAACTACTACTTAACTACTACAGGTTATGTTATCAAAAACACGTCATATTAACAGTTTAAGTGTTACAAAAAAATAGACTTTTTTGCACGCTTTGGTGTAATATACTTATGCAGAACAACGATTGTCCAACCTTGACTCATTCGTAACAGTCGTAACAGCTGACAAGGTATTTGTGGATATGATTCAGAATAGCTGTTTCACTCTGGTTCTGTTCAGTAGCTAGGCTCAGTGTAATACCCTGAGCTGTGTCAGTCTTGTTATTACTGGTGTCAATACATTTCACTTGCAATAAAATTCACTTGTATTTAACATCAAGAGAACTTTATTCACTCCATGTTTCCCCATTAAGTAGCTTAAAAAAGCAACCAAATCTGGATCCTAAATCCTTGTCAAGAACATGCTCTTCATCTACTAATTTGACTCTTGATTGGACATAAAGCATGTGTCTTTTTTAAGTTGTCTATTCAGGGGGAATACCATTACATCACACCCAAATACTTGACTTTTCCCTCTAGAGGACTTGACAAATGTCTGTGTCTAAAGCAACACACTGCTGTGTTTCTTGGCACCAACAAATCTCAATGTAATTCCCTGACTCAACTTTGGCTTCGGTCCCGGAAACATACGCAGCATATGGTAGACATGACGACGGAGCTGGGAAACAGAGCTAAAACGTAATGTAAAGAAGAGGCAGGGATGGCTGTGGAATGAAGAGGGGAAGGGGGAGAAAAAGAAGTCAAAGGAATGGGGTAACACACCAAATTTGAATATATTATATGTAGATTTCCCTATGATCACACCAACACTGGTAAGATCTGACTAAACCTTGAAGATTTCGATTTATTTACAATGAACTCACAGGGACACATAATGTCTTCCATTTGGCGTACTGTGCACATTGCGTTCTGCAGAGTGCCAGTGAAGCTTGCTTTGGGCGCCAAATGTACAGTAATGTATTTTGCACAATTTAATGAGTTTCCTTGTCAAATTTGACAGTTATTGTCCCCGTGGAAACATAGAGCATCAGCGTGTGTGAAAATGCCTCTTTTGAAATGAAGCGATACCACAAGCCCAGTGACATCATTTTCTAAATACAGTTGGCGCCCTACACTTACCAAATGTCTTTAATTCAAGCTCAGTATTAGTGTAACTAATGCAATGCAAGCAGTAACAATGCTCTCTGTTAGGCTGGCTTTTAAACACTATGAAAATAAGCCTATACAGTGGGGGTGTAACGATTCATCTACTACATCGATGTATTGATTTATATTCCTACAATCCAACTACATCGATAGGTACTCGGCAAGTTGTCCTTCAAGGGAGACGTTTATCGATATAAAATCGATTTGAAACGCAAAAATCTATTGTATCGATACTAAGGATTTGCAGCTTGGATTTAAGGACGACAAACATTATATGAGTGTTTAGCACTTTTATTAGTAAAGAAATGTTAAACGTTACTCCGGTTCACTCTCCAGACATGCGCCAGCATACCAGATTTGCCCTCTGCAGCGCGAGCACGATGTTCCACTACAGACAGGCTTACAGATACATCCATTGTAACCAAATGAAGACATACAAGGTAGTCCAGACTTAGCCCACTAAAGCAACACTTTTCTCATGCAAACCTTGAACAAAATTGCCCTTTTAAAGTGTCACCATTTGTCTTAAAAAGGCCACTGCATACCGTGCAATTTTGACCTGTCCCAGAAAAAAGTTGACAACCGTGAGAGAAATGTGGTAATCCTTGCTCGTCAATCATTGGTGGTCCTATATGGCACAGTGAAACACATCCACCGACAGCCGATTAAGAGCTCCGGCAACCAAAAATGATTATAATTGAAAACATCTGTGTGGGGATGCAGGCCCAACATGATGATACGACTCTAGACTGTCAAATGACAGCATCTCTGATGAAAAATACAGAATCAGTTTTATGTGCAATAAATGCGCTCTGAATTTAACTTGAGTAACTACTGTTGACATATTACAATTACACACTACAGGAGTGTGAAACTAGTTGCTGAAGAGGAACAGCTGTAGTAATCTAGGTTAAATAGGAAGATACTACCTGTATGATTTTAGAAAACCTCACCTCCTTGTGTTTTCATTAAACAGGATCAGCAGTTTAACCTTCTGGAGCCACTCAAAGCCTGCGTATTAGACCACCAATTGATCTTCCCACAGGCCACAGAGATGGTTTACTTGTATCTTAGGGTACAACAAGTTCCTCTTTCTCTGACTCTGACTGTTAGATGTGGAGTTTTCCTTTAAATCCTGAAGAGAGGAATGTTTTGATTTTTACTTGGCTGAGGCTCAGACATGAATTTGATGAGTGATCGTGATGGATGGAGGGGTTGATCTCTCCCGCTCTCTCTCTCTCTCTCTGACTTCCTCTCTCTCTCTCTCTCTTTCCCCCATGGGTCTCCCTCAGACAACATCAATCAAAACCACTGAAAATGTGATGAAGCCTGGTACTGAGAGTGGATTAACATGAATAGGATGGACTAACATTTGATCAGGAAAGTACATCTGCCAACAGTTAACGGCTAATGGACAACACGCCACTTGGCGAAGACCATCTTTGATGGAACTCTCTCGTTCTCTTCTATGTGACTGGTTCTCTACTAGGGATGTTAATAATCAACCGTTTAACCATTAACCGACAATAAGAATTTTGACTGATTATGCTATCATTTAAACAATAAAAAGAATAAAAAAAAATTAAATAAAATGCTGAGCAAAACTCAGATGAGCGGCTGGTCACTAAAATGACAGCCGCCAAACGCTAGTGATGGGAATAGAGAACCGTTTCCTGTTAGTTGTCCGATTCCTTGATATCTCATGCCTCCGTGACTATCGATTCCTCGGTATTGATGCTTTCCCACTGTTGCGCATGCACAATGACACGTACGCACGCTGTATCATGTTGCAGTTTCTTTGGGACCGGAGCCACGGTGGAGAGAATAAAAGCGCTCAAAAGCATGACGCAACTAAACCTGAATGGGATGAACAAACATTTGAACAGGAAAGTACATCTGCCAACAGTTAATGGCTAATGGACAACACATCACTTGGCAAAGACCATCTTTGGCCTTGTTCAGACCTGGTATTAACATGCGTCCTCAGTAATCGGATCACAAGTGGACAGCTTTAAGTACGTCTGTTCACACCTGGCATTAGAATGCGTCTCCACATGCGTCTTCAGTGACCACTTGTGATTCGATCTCACTTCCCGCTCTATATGCAAATAAACACGTAGTAAACACACGGCCAATACAGCAGACGATGTGACGTAATATTACATGAATGTCAGTAGTAATATCCTACATATTCCTGAATTCTGGTATATTGTATTAACATCAAAATAAAAGGTTATTGTACCGGCGGTCCCCGGGGAGCTCCGCGCCGCCGACACCGCTGCTTTTGCCAGACAACAGCAGGGTACAGAGCTCCAGAGAGCCGGGGAGGACAGAGCACTGGCGGGCGGTCGGGTGTCAGCTCCGCGCAAAGCAGTGGAACAAAAACACCTCCGACAGTATGATAATAATACACTTTGCGTGCCGTCTGATATTCTGCAGATATGTAGCCTATAGACAAGATATATTTTAATAAAATACAGTTATACCGACAAGACACAGTAGAGCACAGAGGCCGTTTCCATGCTGACAAGCGCCCGTTTCTGCCTGTTTATTCACCTGAGGGGCGCGGTGATCCCGCGGAACCCAGCTGGACGTCTGTAGAGTAGGCGGTCCTTAATGTGGCTCAGTACGCATTCACTACACACTGCTAAAAGAATGTGGTCATATGTGACCCAGACCACCTCTGAATGTGGTCTGAAAGATCCGATCTCAATGCATCCTCAATGCGTCTTGAGTGTGTTCACACCTGTACTTAATGCTGTCCACTTGTGATCGGATCACTGAGGACGTATGTTAATACCAGGTCTGAACAGGGCCTTTGATTGCGCAGAGTTGCCAGTTAACTCCCTCTCTCTTCTATGTGACTGGTGTTCTACTAGGGATGTTAGTAATTAACCGTTTAACCATTAACCGACAATAAGAATTATGACTGATATGCTATCAGTTAAGCAGTAAAAAGAATTTAAATTTAAAAAAAAAAAAAGCTGAGCAAAACTCAGATGAGCCGCCAAACGCTAATGATGGGAATAGAGAACTGTTTCATCTTAAAAACAAGTTCTTAGTTGTCTGATTCCTTGGTCTCTCATGCCTCCGTGACTATCGACTCCTCTGTATTGATGCTTTCCCACAGTTACGCATGCACAATGACGCATACGCATGCTGTATCATGTTGCAATTTCTTTGGGACCGGAGCCGCGGGGAGAGAAAAAAAGCGCTCAAAAGCATGACGCAACTAAACCTGAGGAACGCACCTTATTTTCTCCCTGATAAAGCTGCACTGTGAACAACAAACCTGTGATTAAAACAAGCAGCAGGAGAGTTAGTAAAGTTTCCTGTTAGAAGCAGGCGGGCAGCACATTCCTGCTTGGCTAAATAATGAAGCTACTACCGTCAACGGAGGTGTCATTAGGTTATATTGTATTATGAGTCATTCAAACTCTGCTCAGGAAAAATAACTATTGGGCGAAGGTAAATTACAACATTATCATGACGTGTTCAAATGTAATCTCTTAAAATTAAGGTTTTGGCAATAAACTTGAATAAATCCAGTTGTTTGTAGGAGATGTTTTCACAGCAATATAAAATAGATATTAGAGAGGAAATTATGACCTGTTTAACTTCCTAACACTAGCTCTAAGCAGCTTGCCAAGATTTTTTTAATCAAAGCAAATATTTAAATAATCATCACTTTAGATGACAATAACAAAGTACAATACAGTATTGTGTACAGTGCCCTCTCTGCCCTGAAAAATAGGGCTCCCCCGGAAGCCATGGTGTAATTTGAACACTTTAATTTACCATTTATATAATGATTTTTGTGTAAAATATATTGAACATTGAATGACATCAGATCTAAAATGTTACTCCTTCATTGAGCGCAGAAATTTCAAAAGTGGCAGATAAAAAAATATACTTTGCTGCCACAGTGTCAGACAGTGAAAAAAGTTAATTTCAGACCCTGTACACAAGATTTGTATCAGATTACCTGTCTCATGGTCAGGATATAGAGACTGTTTTATAACAATAACTTGTTTTAATCATATTTGCTCCATTTCTACACACTGCAGCTTTAGACCCCCCCCCCCCCCCCCCCCCCCCCCCCACTACACATGTGAATCAGAATTAAACAGAAGGACTGTGCATGGGCAAAGGTTAAGATTCTTGTGCAATATCTGCTTTTTTAAAGTCTTGGACTCGGGGTAACCTTGTTCCCCTAACAGATCTGATGGGAGAGATAAAGAGAGAAGTAGGTGAGGGGGGGTGGGGGGGTTAAGAGCATGGGCATAAATAAATAGGATGAGAGGGAGCTGGGAAAAAGGGAGGAAATAGATGAGTGAGTGATGGAGAAAGAGGGAGTGAAGGACAAACAGGGATGTGAGGGATTGTGGTAGAAGTGAGAATGTGAGAGGGCTAACACAATTTAAGAGAAGCAGAGAAGGTGGGGGTCATTCAGGCAGGGAGAGGCAGTCTATGTGTGACTCACTGGTAGCAGGCAACAGATGTCAATGCAGGGGGTAAGGCTGTTTCCAAATTGAACAGCCCCCCAGGAACATTAGTTACTAACATACCAAAAGGAGAGGAGGTGGGGGTGAAGAGGGGGAGGAGAGGCAAGGAAAGTAGAAGAGCAAGAGAGGGGGTGCAGAGGGAGGAGGTGAAAAGAAAGTAAAGGGAGAGGGGAAGGAAAGGAGACATTAAAACAGGAGATCACAGGAGAGGATGTGGCCTCAAATGTGGGGCAAAAGTCACCGTGTTAATCCAAAGGTCCTTGCAGGCAGATGCATCTATATTGGGGCTAAAAGGATCTCCCAGATAACCGAATTTAATTTAATTTAGAAAAAAAAAGGATTCTTGTATCAGTGTGTTTTAATAATGTGTTCCATATGACAGAGATCTGTAATTTACCCATGATTTTGTTATTGATAGCTGCATAAAGAATAAATGCAGCTCCCAAGTACTGTTGAGCTGGGCGATATAATAAAAATCTCAATATTTTTCAAGCTTAGCTCAGCTACCCAGTGATAGGTGGGGACAGATGGAACAAATACCCCTTTCACATCGAGGGCTCAACCAGGGTTGAACTCACGTTGATTTTGTGTTTGAAAGGGTTAACCCGCGTTGACCAACTTGACTTCGCGACCCAGGTCGAGAGGTGGGTCAGACCAGGGTGGGAACAGGGTCGATTTCCATGTGAAAAACACGCACCAGGGGCGCTAACAACCGGTGAGAGACAAATTATGTCACCGGTTGCAAATGGGGGGCGCATAGTCTGTGACGCAATTGTCACAGGTCGCTGTAATTCCATAATCAAATGGTGCGATGGCAGCAGGAATGTCTACAGATTGAAGGTGAACAACTGACGATTTGAACAACACGGATATGTGGCGAGATTTCGAGGTGCGGGAGCTCCTGGCCGTCCGTGGTAAGGAAGAAATGAAGTGGCAGATGACGGGACGATGAGGGACAACGTAGTGTGTGCAAACATAACAAGGCTGCTGAATGAGAGAAGCATCCAGCGTAGGCTACATTACTGCTCCACATAACACATTATAACATAGTTTACAAAGGTAAAAATGCTGTATGTACTAAATTTATACCATAATATCCCAAAAACATGCATCATTCTGTGACACATTACATTTTTATACACATTGATGATGCCACTATCATCCCCTCTCTCTGTAATCCTCCAGACATGTAACCCCCGCCGCCCATATTCAGCACCTGAGCTAATTGGTATGCATTGCTCCCGTATCTCAATTGTCTTGACCAGGGATTAACCCGTGTTGACTGGCTTGGTTTCAACTGACAAAAGAAGGATTGAACATGGGTCAGATAACCCCCGGTCTGACCCTGGTCAATGGTGTGAAAGAGGTCAAATTAGAATACACACTCATCTCTCCTAATCAGAGATAATATCTGGAGCAATCAGAGGTATCATCATGTGATACATACATGGTTACAATTACTCATCACAAAGCCTTTTCTCACTAAACTATTTCAAATAGGAGGTGAGGGGAGACGGCTGAAGTTTACTGAGATTTATTGCTGCACTAATTTAACGGTTGGAGTTGTGGCAAATCACAGATGTTAGCAGCACATAACCCCTGTGATAAATCTAACGGCTATTATGGTCACCAAATATCGCTGTGTCATCGTGATAAGTCAGCTTTCTTCAGCCTGTGGTGAATAGATAAATAAAACTCCAACCTTGGCACTTCAAGAATCTTGATGACAAAGAGTTCTGTTAGCTTCATAACTGTGTAATTGGTTTTAAATGAACTTAGCTGCACAAAAGACCTGACTAACCTTTGACATCTGTATAGTAGCATCTTGGTTTTTTCCCCTTGTGCCCATCACACATTTACTACCTCTCTTGCATATCGTCATTCTCTCTTTCACAAATTTCATTGGAGTACAATTAAGAAATAAATTCAACATACAACTTTAAAAGTCTTGCTAAAATGTAGTAGTACATTTAGAACTACTAATCTTCCTCCACCACCATCCCTCATCACATTATATTTCTTCACTCTGGGGGGTACAGATGACTAACAGTTTCTGGAAACTTGTTTGGCCAAAGAGCTCAGCAGATGGGTCTGGATGACGGCTTCTCTGACAGAAAAATGGAACCAAATCTGTGTTGAAAATGTGTCAATATGCCGTAAACACATTCCAACGCTGACCAAATAAACCAAACCGTGATCCCTGCAAGCACTTCCTGTTGGCGAACAACAACCATGAAACCACGGAGTCCCTTAAGAGCGTTCCTAGAAGCTTTGAAAAATAAAGAATTCTCAGAATCCATCAGTATTTATACTAAAACATTATTTTCACATCACTTCTCAAAAGTGTGGCTATTGGCATCTCACCAATTTGCAAAAAAAAAAAAGATCTACCCTCACTTCTCTCTTAAAGTTTTATAGTCAGAAACACAACCCACTAACAATAGTTTCATTTGTGTCTTATTTACAGGACTGCAAAGCTTTTTTCTTCCCTCTATGACTGACCTCAGTACATGAACAGTATACTGTACGTCCTCAACTGATTGAAATTCACATCATCTCTAATTGAAAAGAGGACATATCATTCATGACCAAAATGATCTCATTCAGCAGCTCACTCACTGAAGAGGCGGATCTGATTCATTCACTCCACTTAGAATTACAGTGAATCCACTTTATCTCTCAACAGCTTTCAAAAAGGCATCACTATCATCATCGCTAGTGGTGAATAACTGTAATACAGTAGTCAGCCACAGTACCACTAATAGTGGGAAATCAGTAGCATTTGATATCATGGGGTAAGTGGCGTTTCAATTTATACATCCTTACTCTCAAATATGTTTCTCCTTTTGCCCAAACCTCCTCCCAAAGTAATTTTAGACTCTCAGACATGAATGTAGAAACCCATTTTCATGAGTACTTTACATGCTGGAATTTAATGCTGAATATATATGCTGAAATAACTAAGTTTGTCCATTTGTCAATGGTGAGGGAGGGAGGTTGCTGCAGAAATGAATCCTCTGGATAGAGTTGCTTAAAAGGTTCCATCTACTAGCTATAGATCAACTGCTCAACAAAGGACCTTCTGTTACCGATATCACAGAGATTACAGGTTGTGAGCAAGTTAAAGAACATTTATGTTCAGCTGCCAGTATGACATGGTGATACAAGGGAAATTCAAAACATAACCTCAACTTTCACAGTTCATTTGCTCAGTACAAGTAGTGGTCTGAATATAGTTATGCATTTCCATGACTTCATAAATAATCAGCACACACATGGACACCATAAGGTAAAGCAAATGAAAACAAAAGGTACGAATGCAGCCATGGGGAAATCCCATCTCCTACTTCTGCCCAGCATTACTGATGAGAACATGTTATTTAGAGGTCAGTGGTGAACACTGGACACATAGACCCTCTAGCCACCCTCCACATCCTGCAAGAAAGCTATCTGCATTATAGCAGAGTATACTGCGTCAACTCATCTGAGATGCATCAGTAATCTCATGCCTAATTACTGACAAGTTGTTCAATACACAAAAAAAGCATCCACGGAGACGATCAGATATGACAAGCTGATGATTGATGATCACTGACTATTGAAATAAGCAGCAGCAGAGTATCCATAGTAACAAACTGTTCTGAATAGTATGACCACATGCTTTTACACATGAGCCACCACACAGCTCTCGCACTAGCAACCCACATTAAACTGAAGTGCACTTAAAAAAAAAGAACAATTTAAGAGATCCACAATAGCCAGTATAGTATGTTTGTGCTTAGATTGAATCCTGTGTTAATAATAATAATTCATTTTATTTGGTGGCGCCTTTCAAGACACCCAAGGACACCTTACAAAGATAAAATTATACTCAAACAGATAAAAACAGACACATTTATGGAGACACATGTGATGGACTGATTGGCACTACAGTGAATAGGCCAGTTTAAGCAGGTGAGTTTTGAGGTGGGATTTGAATGTTGTAACGGTGTCAGACTGACGGATGTGAGGAAGGAGGGAGTTCCAGAGCCTGGGAGCAGTGCAGCTGAACGCCCCAGCTCCCATTGTGCTGAGGCGTGAGGTGGGGGTGGGGGTGTTGAATCCCCATTGTAAGTACAGAGTGAATGCCTCTAATGGAACTGAACTTTCAGGTTATTTTACGCTTTTATCTAGTTTGTAGCAACAATGGCAGCTGTTAATTTTCCTGAGGCTGGAGCAAAAGTCATCAGTTTTTTTAAAAAGAGAACACCCGTCTGAGGTGAAATGTGATTGGTAAGTGATAATATCACTCTAGAATGTAACTCCAGTTTACCTGTATTAAAGCAAAGTGCTCAGAACAATGACAGGGCTTATTACAGAGCTCTTTAAAAATTATTCTTCCAATGTGACTGACCATGGCAAGAATTGCAGTGTTGTTGTCAGCAGTGTGAGTCGACAAGTTGCGAAATTATTTGATGGTAGAAAAGCAGAGACTATCTTTAGATGCACCAACCAATGTGCCGTGTGGACATTATGCACAACTCTGTGTGGGTCAGTCTGGAGAATAATTAGGCTTCACCTGTGTGTTGCCGTGGCAACAGTGACAGCGGAGAAGAGCATTAGAAGAAGAAAATACCTAACAGCATACTGACTGCATGAAAGGGGACTGTTTAATTCAAACTCTGCAAATGAACCTGAGTAAACCAGGGCATGGTTTTGAAAATTCCTGTTGAGTTTAAATGCAATTTTTCTGTGCTTTGAGCAGCACAAATGAATAGGCCTTTTTAACAGCAGTTTTGACATATCAAAGTAGGCAAAGCACCAGTAGCAGTAACGATGACTCCGTTCTATTCAAGTGTCCTTGTAGGTCATGACAGTGAGCCAGCATTAGGGCTGCATGGTTTTGAAAAAATATCTATCTCTAAAAATCTTTTGACTGAGCTTGCAAATGCAATATGATTTGCGTTATTAGAGGGAATGATCATTTTTACATCATTATTCTCATTATCATTGATCTGTACCAAAAATATGTTTTCTTAAGCCTGTACAATATGATGTGTAGGCCAGGACATCTCTGCAGCATGACAATATTTAATTTAAAATAATATTTTTTACACACACTTCACTTAAATATTGCGATTTTAACAAATACTACAGCCAGCATGCACAATATCAGGACTCTGAAACTGAAGCAGTCACCATTAATTATAATATTTACACCTGTGCTTTTCCTACTGTGACATGTCAAAATATCTTCTGTGAAAAAAGTCACCTCTTTTGTACTGAGTGGCTGCAGAAGTCTAACAATTACTTGATATTGCAAACAGTATGGTGACCATTGCATTGCAACAGTGTAGTACGATAAAAAGTTGGGATTTTACAAGAAAGTACATATCTCAGTCACTCTCCCTGTCTCCTTTCTCTTTTACCAGCTTCACTTCACTGACTCACTGACTGACATGCCCACAGCATTCTGACAAAAAACCCTTTTAACTGCGGTGGGAGCGGCTGAGGTATGACAGACATACCGCCATACCGCAAGGTTCGTCTAATCCTCTGAAACGGCTGCCTCAGAGTGTGCCGAGAGCCTGCTGGAAAATGTTGGCCTGCCAACTGCAGCGCCTTGCCCTGGACAGAGCCGTGATTAGTAGTGTAAAATGAGTGAGATTAATGATGTGATATAATGTGATTTCAACTCCGGGAGTTTTATCCCTGGATCCATTCTCCAGCTCAGGCCCAGGGTTTCCTACCCAGGTTGTCTGGTTAGGAAGGTGCCTGGACGGTTGCTGGTTTAACTCCAGCTGAGGAAAAGCATCTGGATATGCTGCCAATAAAATTGCTCTCTCCTCCTCCAACACATGATGTCTGTAATGAAGTCAGATCCAACTATAAATCAAATACAATTTGTGAATTTACTGCTTCTTTAAAGGCCCTAACACACCAAGTCGACAGTCAGCTGTCTGACAGTTTGGGGCCATCGGTGAGCGTCTGTCTGCCTAGTTTTTTGTGGTGTGTCCCGTACCGTCAGCTCTAGTCTGCCCATGTTGGAGGTTTTTCAGCCGATTCAGCATATTGAATCGGCGTCGGAGCTCGTCGGTGAGAGAAATCACCCTGATTGGCTGTTCAACTTAAGAGAATCAGTGTACGAGAAGAGAAACGGAAGTGAGGAAAGTAAACCAACGAGTAAAGTCAAGAGGAAAAACACAGAAGGCTTTTTCATCTCATCTGATCATTCCAATACACGGATATTTTCACAACAACATGAACATCTGGAATGAAGCTAAGTGGTGAGTGAGAGTGGTGTGAAAATGGTCGATAAAAGCTTTATGTACGTATCATAACAATGGATAGTATATCCGCCGTCCTCAGCCTTCCGGTTTCCCCACGCAGGCGCAGAACATACGTGCTAACTGGCTGTAGTCTTTAGTCTTTGCAGTGTGTTCAAATGCAACTTGTCGGACAAAATAAAGGTGACGTGAGGCGACGCAATAGTCTGCCTTCATCGTTGCTAGTTCTTTGATGTCGGCTTGGTGTGTCTGAGCCTTAACTCTGTAGCTCCATCTTGCCCTTCATAATTAAATCCAACAACCTCAGGGCCAAACTGAACCTAATAGACCTCAAAACCCCTCCCCCCCTTTGAGGTCCTGCCCTTGAGCACTAACAACTACCCATATTTGCTCTAAATGCTCAAAGCCAGAGTTAGAGCCACCCCCCTTTTCAGGACTAAATCAATCCCATCTCCAGCTTTAGATGCTCTGCCTTTCCTAATAACCTTTGCTCCAGGCCCCAACTACCCCAGACCTAAAATGCCTCGGGTCTGGTTACATTCTCTTAGTCGCACCTCCAGGTTTCCTTCCCCTGATCCTCCCTTCAGCAGTATTAGTTTCAGCCCGGCCCAATTCATAGCTCAGCCCAATCCAAACAAGGCTCTAGCCAGTGTAAAACAGGGTGCACTTCATAAAAAGGTGATGTCAGCTAGCAACGGGGACAGACTGGACTCTGTGCTCCGAGCATTTTGGCCTGTGTGTGACGGTGCACGCATGCCTGGATGTGTGAATGTTGTGTATGTGTGTCACTCTGACCCCAGTCTCCATCAACAGACAGTTTTCAGTGGGCTACGAAGCTGGCTTTGAAGTGATCTCATGGGAGCCATTAGCCAAAGCAACAGCCGTGCTAGAAGAGGAATGGCATCATGGAAGAGAGAGGGGTGACAGCATTCAACAAGCACGTTTTTGGATGACAGAAATATTTAATGAGTGCACACAAACTGTCTGGAGCCGGGACATTGCATTTTGTTATACCAAATTCAGAAAATATCAGAAAATGATTTTTGACTCATCCACAAATTAATTTGCTAGCAAAAAGTATTTAGTTTTTATTTTGAAAAGAAGGATTTATTCTTGACTGTATTGTTTCAACTTTAAAGCTGCGCCAATCAACATTTTTATAATAACAAGGGATCAAATGATCCATGTGTTGATGTGAAAGGGGTCAATGTTACTTTACTGTTTTTGGTTCACTCTTGCTGGTTTCGCAGCATCATTTTTGGCTGCAGCAGAAGGCTGTTTTCAGCAAAACAAACTCTAAAAAAAAACTTTACTTAACCTGCTTAGCACCAAACAGCAGACAGACACAGCTAGCAACTACCTGGTGAAGATAGTGGAGCAGTAAAAAAGCCAGATATATCCCTCAGGACTTGGTGGAGATCAAAACAGAGTTTAAGGAGTGTGATAATTCAACTCATATTTGTTGGCCGGACAGAAACATGACTTAAAATAAATGCTCATATTGTTCCTTGCCTGCTGGATCTGTGAATAAGCAACTTAAAGGCTGATAATACAGTATGTCAGTGTTGTTTTTACAGCTTGTTTACAGTCGATGACACATATTTCCGTAAGTCAGAGTTTAGCAACGTTGGAATCAAATGTGATGACAGTTGTACGGTTGTTGTCTTATCTTGCCGGTGCTGCTAGTAAAATCGGATAAAATCGTATTTTAATGGTGTTTAACTCTTAATAAATAATAACTAAGGTTTCATTACAAACATAAACTTTGATTGCTTAAATGAAATGGAAAAATTCCTGAAGAAGTTTTCAGGGGCTTTAAACATTATTTTCAAATATACACTGTGAGCATAATTATTGAAAACTAAGCTAAAATATATCTGGCTGACCAGGTAGTCAGACTGAAAACAGCACAGATAAAAATGATAACCAAGGGCCTGTGTTGCTAAGTGAAGGTTGCTTCAGCTACCTGTGAGATGATGAAATGGAATCTAGAAAGGCCAGTTTGATTGAGTGTTAAGTTTGAAGATCTTCCAGATGCCAAAACACTGCACAATGGTTTACACTATGAGACAAGATTTTACAACTATCCAAGTCATCTTGGTGGCAATTATTTTACTCCTCTCTGTTTTGACGACTGCATTGTAAACAGTAGAATTACCCAGCAGTATCCAGAAATGTGTCCCTGCTCGTCTTTGACTGACCAACGCAACGCCTTGCTGATTGATGTCACCCTGCATTGTAGAAAAAGTAGAGACAGGTTTAAGGCTGTCGCAATAACTGAAATACTGTTGTATTGACAAGCCATCCGCAGGGGATGGCAAGCAACCGTCACAACCACAGTGTTCAAGGTTTTTTCTTTTATTGAATTCTTTACAAAGTGAGCACTGCGTATTTACACTATGCTAAAAACGGCAGCAGCGTGACGAGGCACTGAGCATCTTTTCTACGCTGAGTGTTGCATGTTTTTTCTCTGGTAACCGAGAGTTGAACATTTTTCAAATTTGAGTAAAACACTGCACTGTTCCCTGTCACTCTTAGTATTTAATGCATTTTTAAACTGTTGTCTTTTTCATTTAAAAAGCAACAATATGCCTAATAATAGCCCAACAATAAATCTTATTTATATAGCACTAAAATCAGGGAGAAAATGAAGTCACAGCCACATCATAATGAACATGTTTCCTTCTCTGTCTCCCTCTCTGCTTCTTCTTTTCTGTCCCTCTGCTTTTCCTTCTCCCACTCCTCCTCTCCCCTAATTGTGCTCCTCTTCTTCTCTCCCCATTTTTTTTTAAATACCTTGTCATCTTCTCCCTCCCTCTTCTCTCTCATCCCCTCATCTTTCAAGCACACACAGATTGAGAAACACACTCTTTCTAACAAACACACACATGCAGTTACAGATAAATTTCGAGGGACCACACCCTGGCGGAGTCGCGCCTTGATGCATTACGAGGTTACACCCTGTTTGCTCTGGCTCATGTTCCAATTGGACGCAGTGGGCAAGAACCCATTTTCCCATCGGGTGATATCGATGAGGGCGATTTGGCATTTTGAGCAGCACCCCCCCCACCACACACACACAGCCTCACACATGCACGGACACAAAAAACCCACACAATGAGGATACTGACAGATGAATCATCAAACATGCCAAGTTGCAGAAACTCATTAACCCATGTTCTCCTTTCTTTTTCCTGTTTATGTGTCTTGTAGTTGGCTCAGTATTGCCACTGTGTTCCAAAACATTTTTCTTCTCATCTCTGCAAAATAGACCTTCATTTGTACCACGTTTGGGAAGTTAAGTGTACTAAAAAAGTCTCACACATATTATTTCTGTCCTAATCTGTGACAGCTGCAGTTGGAAGAATTGAACAAAATCTTTCTAAATAAATCCTTTAAAATATTATACCTAATAGATATTGTAGTCTTTTGGCTTGGTATTCCCAGTATAGGAGAGTATGTTTGAACTTAAAGTGCATTAGAAAAATTTATAATTACAGAAAAATGGGGGTGGGGAAATTGGCAAGAATTACAAACTAAAAACAATTCAAATGTGACTTGTCAAGCAACAATTTATTTTCTTGAAAACAATGAAGAAGAAACAGAGTGCCTTTGTGCTGTAGAAGTGACATGCTGTATGTGCTTCAAGCATGCCTGTGTTGCTTTAAAACATTTGGTGGGATGCTTTTGTTATTTGGCTCTCTCTGCTCACAGCTGCTGTGCTGTGCATGCGTGTAAGTGCATGTGTGTGTGTGTGTGTGTGTGTGTGTGTGTGGCTAAACACAGATAAACATAAATGCATATATATATATTGGAACCTGAAAAGTATTTGGACATCATAAGGTGTATTTATGTATATTTTCAGCAGATATTGTCTACCCGTATACATGCTTTAGCATGTCAAACGTCTTTGAGTGCATCCTTATCTTAGCGCAGCCACTTATGTGTGCACGAGTTTCCACCCAAACACAGAGTGTTTCCTAGAAGGCGAGCTAGCTGATGTGAAGCGTGGTGGTCTGGCTGTTTGGGCTGAGAGCAGGGGATTTTCCCCAGCAACCTAATTAGTCCCAGCAATGATGTCATAAGGCAACCATGGGTCACTGTTGTCAAGACGACAGGTACTGTGTAAACCCAGAGCCATTCAGACACAGTTTAGTTCAGCAAATGCAGTTTGCAGGAGTAGACAGTAGAAAGCATTGCTTCATGGTGCCTGATAACAACCTTTGATGCAGAGTATTTGAGGTAACCTGCGCTTTACATTCACCAGCTGCAGTAATACATACACAGAAGTTACATGTTAATATGAACTGTCAAAGTACACTCTGGCTGTCCTACACTAACCTGCCCACTTAAACACTCCCATGCTTGCCTACACTCTGGTAGGTCAATCACACACACATGCTTTGCTGCAGGATGTTTGTGTGTGTTAGTCTAATTGCCTCAAAACAATACTGTCTTTCTCTGTGCTAAAGGAGCTATAAAGGATGCATGGCCAGATGTTGCCAGGCTAGTTGTCTACCAGTTTGGACTTTAAAACTCTCTCTCACACACACACACACACACACACACACACACACACACACACACACACACACACACACACGCACACACGCACACACAGACACACACACACACACACACACACACACACACACACACACACGCAGTTTTCCCTCAATGTGTTCCTCATTTGATCGAGCAAAGTGACACACCACAGACCCGCTATCTCCATTTAGAGGCACACACTCAAGACGCACAGATGAATAAACTCTCTGTCCAGGTTTCTTGGAAGTGTGTACACACATATGCATGCACACAAAGACACTTCCCATTCACATTCAGCACTTGTGTGCCCGTATTGTATTGAACATGCTGTCAGCACAGAGTTGACGATCCAACCATCCTTTTCCTATTTGAGTTAAGGTCATTGTCCTTGAAATAATAGGAGCCTTTCACAACACAAACTGTAAAGCACACATTGGCTTGAGGAACAGCCAACAGGAAAAAAAAAGTGTATATGTTACCTCCAAAGAAGAAACCCTCAAAGAGGGTAAAAAATGATTAATGAGTCACTCAGTGAATAACAATCAACTCAAAGTAGATGAGATTCTGGGAATAGAGAAGAAGAAGAGACAGTGCTGTTTATCACCCAAATACAGACCTGGCCAACAAACTGGAAACAACCTGGTAGTGATTTTTACAAGACAAAAGGTAGTCTGTCTTTTCCTTACACAGTTCAAGCTCTACTGTTGAACAATGTGCTATGCTGCATGTACAAGATGATGATGATATAATGGTGTAGCTGGAAAGCGCAGGAGAGTTGGCAGCGCGTGAGAGGAGCGGGAGATGGAGAGGCATTGAGAAACAGATATGAGAGCTCCCGGGAAGTGGGATGGAAGATGAGAGCTGGAGGGAGATAAAATGTGAAAAGTAAGAGAAACTCAAAGAGAGTCCGGTGAGACTGAAAGAAAGAGGTGGGAAAATACAGAAAAACAACAAAAGAAAGGGAGAATGGAAAGTTGCACAAGGGAGTAAGAGATATAGTATAGAGAGAATTATAAATAAAACATGGAGAAATTGATGCTGCAGAGGGACTTGCTGGCATCAAGTATTAACATTTTTGGTGTGTATTGAGCTGCCAACCTTCTACAGTCGATGGCAGAGAAAATCTATCAACCTGCAATCAGCCTGCACAAATAATGTGGGGATACAATGTTTGCTGATTTGTTGACAGCATGTGAGGTAAGCAGTCTTGAATGAGTGAATAGAGGCTTCATTCAAAAGTCATTAGCTGCATTTACACTGAGTAAACGGAAAAATAGAGTCCTTGTAAGCCAGTAATGTAATACATCATTGTGTAAAACTCTGTAGCTAAATGGTTTCAAACAATTTGATGTTGTTGACACTGTGTCAGAAGGTTGTTAGTTCCACTTAAGGTAATTATGTTTTTTAGGTGCCAGTTTTTTTTTTATTGATTTTAGATTGCATTACAATTCATATACATATGTAAATAAGATCTATTTTATTTAAATATTGACCAATCATTGACCAGACAATATTTTTCAATATTAGGGTCAATTGTTTGTTGCATGTTTTAAAAATGTATAGTTTTTAAGGGGACATATTTTATAGCTTATTCTTTGACTCTTGGAGTGATAGACAGTCGACTGAGCAGGGTGGTGATGGTGCCCAATGGAGTTGTTGCAGGGGAGGATCTCCCTTCCCGCAGGAGGACTTTTACAGGTAGAGCAGAACTACAGGGGGAGGAAAAAGTAAGCAGAGGAAGCGGAGGGAATGAGAGGAATGGAGGAACAGGAGCGTGAGGGCAACAACACGGCGGACATGAAGTCCAGAGTGTTACAATGTGAGACAGAGACAGCGGCAGAGTGAGGGTCTGAGTGACCTTTGGGAATTGTGTAGCATGTGAGTCATGAGCTCGGCGGTGTTCGAGGTGTACCCTGTTACTGCCGTAAGTTTGCTCTGTTCCCAGGTATCTCTGGGGGTCGGTAGTCAGAGAGGACCGGCGAAGGAGTCCGAGGGCTGCAGCACATGTTGATCATTGATTCCCCCTCTTTTTAATTGGACTGTTAGACTCCTTTCTTTTACCCTGCTTATTGCCTTGGACTTTGATTCCTTTAAGCTTCCTGTATTATGTATATACACGTATATGTATATATAACTTCACATGCACGTTTGCGCCCTCATTGTCGGCTGTTTTATAGGGATGTAAATCACAAGTTTCACCATGATATCATATTATATTGATTCTTTGGACAACGATATGATATTTGCTGATATCACAAAGTCTGTCACGATACAATTTAGATTTGTTTCAATTCAGGGGACTGCGATCGATATGAGACAATATCATATGCCCATTTAACACAATGACTTACATTTATATTAACTCATAAAACCCAACTAAAATATGATATGACAGTTTTCTTACTGGGCTCTGTAAGAAGGAGGTTCGCTTTGAGGGAAATAGTAACACAGACGTGCCATGGGAATTGCAAAATATCGCTGCTATTCTTGTTTAGTGAAAAACACACATGTAAACTAATAGCCCAGTCGATGCAGGTTTCATTGTTTTCCAAAGCTTACCCATGCTGGAGTGCTGAATTCAGACTACTATGCATGTCAGAGCTCCTCTTTCTAATTACAATAGAGTACGTAAACAGGACACCGTATCCCGTCTTTTTATTCAGTGCTCATGTAAATACATTAGTGGGAGTCGTCAATTATATTTGGACAGAAAACATTTGGCCCGTGTAACCACAGCAACTGCTGAGTTGTTTCAACCTCTAAAGCCAGAATGAGCAAGTTCAGTGTGTCCTGGGACCCCTCGGTCTTTAACACATGCTGAAACCCCCTCGCATGTTTGGCCATAACACAACCACGTGCAAACCTATCATTATTCTCCCTGCATCTCCCGTGCATGAGCCACGGCTTCGCTTACGTCCACATACATGCTGCACTTCCTGGCATCTGTAATGTGTCACCTTTTCAGGAATAGAGGAAAAAGCTGCTCAGTTTCACCACTGACCTCAAAGATTTTTGACATGGGACAATGCATCATCACTGCACATGTAGAAACAACGTGTCTTTATTTAGGAAATCACATCTGCTGTGAGATCAAGTCAAAGGTAATCACCAAATTGGGATGGTGGCACACGAGGACACTGATATCTAATTGGTTCCCTAATACGTTCGCATGTCACAAATTATCAGCGTGAGGTTCCAGATTACGTTGTTCTAACAGGGAAATTAAGCAGGTTAAGGATGGAAGGGCCCAAAGGAAACTCTGCGGTGGTCAGGTCTTCCTACGTAAAATAAATAGAGACCGAGCAGTTTATTTGCACTGTGGCTAAATAGGGGGGACTGAGAGAGAGAGAGAGAGAGGAAGAGAAAGAGAGAGGGAGAGAGAAGAAGAGAAAGTGGTTTATTTTCACTGTGGCAAAATGGGTTTGTTTTAACTCTGCAGTGTTTGGAGTTGGAGTTATCCCCTGTGTGAGGCAGGCAGAAAGTCAAAAAGAAACAGGAGAGGAGGAAGGTGACAGAGCGACAGGAAGGTGTAACACAAGAAGGTAAATATGAAACTAAGAGGGGAAAGAGAGAGTAGGAAAAAAATAGGGTTTGCAAGGCTCATATGTTCATGCTTAGTGTTGGGAAATCAGAGGATGAAACAAGAGATCCCATGTGAACCACTGCTGGGCCACAGCCAACTCTCTCTCTCTTATCCCGAGTCCCTCTATTAGTCTCTGTTTCACTTCATCACAATCCACACACCATTTCCCTGGTGTGAATGAGTATCATCAAAGGCAACTCCGCTATTGACGCATACACAGCATCACAACGTCACTGGCCTAATTCATCCCTGCGTTTGACCAAATAATAAAGGATGCTTGGAAACATGAGGTCTCTCATTATCGCAAATAATGGTTCTGTTCATTGGGCTGTAATATTGTTATTACAAAGCTAGTTCTTTGAAATGATGCAGATTCAGTTTGGCCTTCAGAAACAAATGGAAACATTCAAGGAAACAAAATCAATGCCATTAACCTAGTGGACTAGAGGCCAGAGTGACACTGTAAAAACACTGTCAAGGTGAATATGTGGTCTTTCAGAACAACTTTGAAAAAAGCTATGTCTATCTTCAAAAGCAAGACACTTATCATACAGCCCATTTACACCTGATAAAAGCTGATCTGTATCTGGAGAAGGAAAAACACATGTTCATGTAAGGGCACAAATGCATGCAGAGCACACTGTTATGAGACTGCGTACGGTTTGGCCAAACCACATCTGAAGGTAGTCTGGTTCACATTGTGATCAGATCTTCATCAGGTGTAAACTCAATCCATGCATCGTGACCACGTTCTTAAGAACAAAAATCGGTGCCTCTTCCTGCTGTCGACATCAAAGAACTAGCGGCGATGAAGGCCGACTGTTCATCGTCACCTCGCGTCACCTCTGACTTGGCCGACAAGTTGCATTTGAACAAACTGCAAAGACTAAAGACTACAGCCAGTTAGCAAGTACGTTCTGCACATGCCTAAGAGGAAATAGCCTAACTCTCCATACCAGTAGGCAGCGGTAGTCTCGTTCAAAAAGGGAAACCGGAAGATCGAGGACTGCAGATATACAAGCCGTTGTTATGTCGTTGTGAAAATATCTGTGTATTGAAATGATCAGATGAGATAAAGATGAAATAGCCAATCACTGTGATTTCTCTCACCGACAGGCTCCGCCGCCGATTCAACATGCTGAATAGGCCGAAAAACCTCAGACATGGGCAGACTAGAGTCGTCTGTGTAGGACACACCGCAAAAACTAGGCCGACAGATGCTCACCGACGGCCCCAAACTGTACGCCGACCATCGGCCTGGTGTGTCAGGGTCTTTAGACAAGCCCGGCAAAAGCTATAAGTAGTAGCAGTAGCTAGCAAGTTTTCCCTCGCAAAACGTGACTTAAAAATGAATGATGTCCGCCCTTGGCATTGCTTTCCCTGACCTGAGAGACCATGTTTTACTTCTTTACTATGTCTGAAGAAGCACGTGAACAGCTTTAGGTCAGGCAAAGCACTGAAGTCGTGCTTGCATTAGCTTCATCAGTTTCATTCATATTAACTAGCTAATTAATCGGCTGCTTAGCAACCAGCTGATTAGTAACGTCCAATCATAGGTGCCCATTAGAACTTGACATTTCTCACAAGTATTATGCTGATATGCTCATTCCAACACGGTTTACTGCTGCAGCTCCGTCCACTTAACTTCACTGAGATTTACAGCTCATGTGTGTGTTTCGTAAGGGGGGGGGGTTTGAGAGCCCCCGTAAAAAGCAGTGGCTTTTCCAACAAACCTGAACGTATAACCATTTACGAATATGAATATGAATATGAATAACATATTCCTTGATGTAAATGCCTCTGACCGAGATGTTTCTGAATAATCCTGACATCAAAAACCTGCCTCCAGGCGAAACTGCTATTGCTCAACATGATTCTTAAAGATAGAGTTTCAGCAAGTTGTGGTTCTAATTATAGTCATGTTAGGAGGACCAGTATTGCATTATTTAAAATACAAATGCACTGGTTATAAAAATCCAAAGCGAAGCTTGACCAAGTTCAATCCAGATAGGTCACATTTTGTCAGTTGGTTCCCAGACCTGGCTGTGACCTTTAACTACTGCTGCACTGCTGGATATGCATGCGCTCCTTTACACAGTGGAATCTGGATAATTCATGTTTTGCTTCTGTCCATTTTTACTGTAAAACAGCCAGCAAAGAAATGTCAAGAGCTGGATGTAGTTAAGATGCTCGATGTACAGTGCAGCCCCTCTCGAAAAACAACCCTTTTGGAAAATCCTCTGGGCTTCCTCAAGTAAAACAGAGGTGAAGTATGGTTAGCAGAACTCTAACACAGATTTCTTATGGCCCTAGAGTGTCCAGTGTCACACACTCTTGTTACAAGATCCAGATTTCCAAGCACCTTGTACCCACATTATCTTTGACTTCTGAGACATTCTCATCCAAACCGTGCACTTTCCTAACATTATGACTCAATCCGAACCATTATGTATGGGATAGTGAGTGACAATAACCAGAATACTTGTCAGGATAAATTACTTAATCTGCTGTCATCTGATAGATCCCTAATGTAGAAATGATCCAGTGACCCTCATGGGGTACAACGAGTAAAAGATCATAAATCTCCATGTGCCACATGTGGTGAAAGACATAAATCAATAGAAGTCCATAATAGATCCTTTTCAGATATAAAACTGCAGGCTGCTTTGCTAGCTCACAATGCCACATCATCTGAGGTATTCCTCTATTAACAGAAACATGGACCCAAATCAGACCTTATGGGATGTTTTAGAACTCACATAGTTGTTGATTTGAAAATGTATTTGGGCATTACAAATGTCACATGTTGAAGTAAAACAGGCCTGTATCATAGAGAATATATCCGTAGCACCTGAGCACAAATGTTATCCACGCCCTTTAAACATTTGTATTGGCAGCGTTCATGACAAGTTCTGGGTGAGTGTCCAGTCTGCTTTTCATCAGTCAATGACAGACTTCACTTTACTACCCAAACCTCTGTGTCAAGCACATCTCCTGAAACCAAATCCGACTGGAGAGTAATCATCTGTAGCGTCTCATCAACGCCCTCCGCCCCAAACAGGTGGATTTCCACTTTTATTGTGTTAAGTGTTCACATCTAGGAACACAGTCATTGGTCAAGAGGGTCATTTTTCTATTTGAGTAGACAAAACTAATACAAAGCACTTCCTGAAACTTCAGCATATCAATGCAACATGTTTTCTTTCATCAGGTGAATCTCAAAATATCCACACTGGTGTTTTTCTCCTCCCACACTAAGAGCCAAAGACAAAGACACAAAGGTTAAATCTCTTTTTCATCCACTTTCAGTTTACAAAACAACAAAATTGTGCTTTGCAGCCATTATCTGGTGAGGAGCAAAGTGGGACAGACACAGCAGATTAGTGCACTTAGTGTCAGCAGTTTAAACACACACTCTGACAGTGGTTTCATTGCTGCTTATAAGTGCTACCAGGGCGAACAGTAGTTCCTGTATTGCTGCAGTGCAAAAAACTACGTTTGAGTGTGTCACATTTTGTAAGTTCAGACAAGGTCTAGGTAAAGTATTACTCAGCATAAGAGACATGCCCCTCTGGACTGACTCATACCATGTCGAACACAAAGTGAGGATGGATTTGCCCTGAAGGTGTTAATCACCGTCTTCAAAGGACACACTAAAAAAAGGCAAACTGATCCGGCTGAAGCATGATTCACTTACAACAGAAGCTCCATAAGTCCATTAGCTCAGTACTAAACTGTATTTCCACTTCCAAAGAAGATACTTCACATAATTGGTTCAAATACCGTTGGACAGTTTTAGACCGGAGACAAGGGAGCCAAGATTGACATCAGCTGACCTTTAACCTGCCTTCATGCCAAGAATTAAGCTAATAGCACCAGAACCACTTCTTCAATGGAGCTGTGCTCAATTTTCTTCAACCTCTAACCTGACCGAAGTACCTAATTCAAACCAGTAATTACTACTAGGGCTGTCAAATATTCAAATATTTAATCATGATTAATTGCATGATTGTTCATAGTTAATCGCGATTAATCGCAAATTAATCACATATTTTTGAACTGTTCAAAATGAACCTTAAAGAGAGATTTGTGAAGTATTTAATACTCTTATCAACATGGGAGTGAACAAATATGTTGCTTTATGCAAATGTTTGTATATATTTATTACTGGAAATCAATTTACAACACAAAACAATGACAGATATTATCCAGAAACCCTCACAGGATTCTTTAGGTTTTCTAGTTTCATAGGATGCCAGTATCTTCACTTTAGCTTTACAACTGAACCTGCCACAACCTAAAAATTGCAATTTGCGTTAAAGAAATTAGTGGCGTTCAAATTTATTTGTGTTAACGCGTTACTATTGTGTTTACTTGGACTTAGTAAATACCAATAAATTATTTGTGAAATAATAAAACTGTTTTTTATTTATTTATTTCATTGATAGTTATGCATTAAAAATAAAATGATCCTAAACCCTTGAGTTAAATTCATTATTTCCATGGACTTAAAATCATTGTTTTATTTGATGGCCTTGCTGACACAGAGCCAGTTGAAAATTGGCAAAGTTTCCCTTGAATGAATTAGACCTCAGCCACATTGTTTTGGGAAATGAAAACGTTTTTTGCCCACTGATATCCAAACACACATCTCTTCCTATCTTTGCATATTGCTCTGTTGGCTACTACAATCCACAGATGGTCCAGTTTTATACGACCAGTGTGGCTAGCTAGTCGACCCAGAGTGCAGGATGAGTCATCAAACATTTGAACGTCATCAAACATTTGAAACCGTGTACAGGAAGTGAAAAGACTGGGATTTTGAACAGTTTTTGATGTAAAAATACTCTGATACAGATTTTTTTTTTTTTACATATATTTGGCGTATAACAAGAGATATATGAACAAATAACATAGAGACACAGGATTAAAACTAAGAACATTTACTTTTCATTTCATGGGGACTTAAAGATGCGTGTTGATTTTTAGAAATAATCTTGAACAAAAAGCGTTTGTATTATAAATCTTTTTTGCTGCAGAGTTAAATTTGTTTATCAAAGATGCAAAAAAATATTTGATCGAATCGATTAATGTGTGGATTATTTTCTCGATGAATCAATTAGTTGTTTGGTCTAAAAATGGTCATAAAATGGTGAAAAATGTCGATCAGTGTTTCCCAAAGCCCAAGATGACGTCCTCAAATGTCTTGTTTTGTCCACAACTCAAAGATATTTAGTTTACTGACACAGAGGAGTAAAGAAACCTGAAAAAAAATCCCATTTAAGAAGCTGAAATCAGAGAATTTTTACTATTTTTGTTAAAAAGTTACTCAATTACCGATTAATCAATTATGAAAATAGCTGTCGATTAATTCAATAGTTGCCAAGTAATCGATTCATTGATTAATCATTACAGCTGTACTTTGGAAATACTGCCAGAATTGTGAGTGGTGCTAACTTAAAAGAAAATCTATTTAAAGGCACAGAGAAGTAGACATTGTTTAAGGGCTGGTTAAAGAATGGACACTAAACACAAGGATCCCACATAAAGCAGACGGAGACACAGCGAGACAGTAATGACTAAGACACTTAAGTTTTTGGGTCAGAGAAAATTAGTGTGAAAGACCAGGTGACCGTGAATGAGAAGGTCTGAGAGCCACTGAGTGAGAGATCAATGGGTCAGTCAGCGGGTTAGACAGGGGGGGGGGGTGCGAAACCTCCAGATTATTGATCACTGCAGGCACCAGTCCATCTCGCCCCTGGACAGCTGTGGCTTGTCCACTCTGACCTCTGGAAGAAATATACCTGCACCTCAACAGCATGGCCTATATTCTCTCTCTGCTTTATCTCCACCAGGCCTGCTGGGAGAGGAATGAAAAAGAGAAGACGGACAGGCCTTCTCTTTAAAGACTGTGACAAGACAGGACTGCAGAGCCTTTAACATGAAAGCTGAAAAAGTGCAATTTAAATACCTCCCCTACGCATTCTTCTGTGTAAGACGCTGCCTCCAACACCATTTATGCTCTTTGAGCCTCTTATCACTAACTTAGCAGGTATCCTGAAGGATGACTGGTTGGAATGACAGCACTAAAGGAGTCTCTTTGTAGTGTGAATGTAGGACGCAGTGTTTACTAATCAGTGACAGTGATGTATCTGGGAGATGTCGAGTTGACAGGCCTCTCTGTGGGTTTGTTTGGTCTCTGTGATACTGTACTGATGGAGCATTCCTCTTTTTGGTCAATCTATACTGCTAACTATACAGATGACTGGCTCTTATGGTATCAGTACATGCTTTATTATATATTTATGTAAGGGATAATGTACAGAGAGCCGGTCATTGTTGTGAAAGAATCCCTGACAGGGCGATGCTGCATTTCGCGTCGGGGTCTCTCATCACCCTGAAGGGGATTCTTGCACAACAGTGACCTGCTAGTTGTACATTATCCCGCTTATTACACGGCTACTTACTTAAGAAATCAATATTTTGACACAAAAACGGTCCTCCAGAGTCCGACATCAGAGCTGCGCCCATAGCAACGGTCTGCTATACATAGCAACGGTCTGCTATACATAGCAACGGTCTGCTATACATAGCAACGGTCTACAGAAATACATACAGAAATTACAGACCGCAGAACGCTGGATCGACTAATCAGAATCGAGTATTCAACACAGCCGTGTAATAAGTTAACTTCATTTTTTTTGTTAGTTTTAGTTAAACAGACTTTTCCAGGAGCTTCCAGGGGCCTTGGCCTGATTTCAAAATAAAAGTCAGATAGATATACTGGTCATCATATTACATTATCCATCTCAATTTTCATATCAATAGATCACATGGGGTTCTAATCCCTGCGGTGGGAGAGATTCAGACCAACGGAAGCAGAAGAAACCGAGGTGGATTACTTCATGACATGCAGCTGGGAAAGACTGTATTGACGGCTGATTCCTGATAAAACAATACTGGGGTATGCATGCCAAAAAATACAAATGTTGTCAAAAGAGGAAAGAAATGGTAGTGAAATCACAGAGGAAAACAGTAGTTCTCCAGACTTTCTGATGCAATGCTGCTCAGTAAAGTATGATTGCCAGTAATTGAGTGTGAAATGATGAGCAGAGATGTTGCAAATTGTGACTTAAATATTCATCTGAAATGATCATCTTTCTAAACAGACAACTTTGCACCACAGGCCAAAAAAAGGTCCAGACCTGTCAATATTGCAGCCTTTTCAGATGTTCATGTTTTTTTTTTGCTGGAGGCTTATAAAGGTTTCAGACCCCTTCATTTTGCAGCTCTTTCATACATGACTTTCCAGCTGGTTCTGTGACCGTAGCCCTGAAGGGTCACATGTGACCTTTGAACTTCTGGGATCCCGGACATTCTGCACTCTGACTCCAAAGGTTAGAGATCACGTCGCTGATTATGTCTGGCCGCTGACCACGTCTGAATCAAAGGGAAAGCAGGGCTTTGGTTTATGTGCGAGTGTGTTATGCGGATAATTATGGCCGTTCAGTCAACAAATCAACTTTAGGATGTCAGTACATGTGCTGAGGTGGTTTGTGTGTGTGAGAGAGAGAATTTCTGCATGAGAGAGCTTGCGTGTCTCACACCAAAGGTGGAGGTGTTACAGAAAGAGAAGAATTTGACCCAAACTTCCTCTGATCCCGGACTAGCAGGGGTCCAGTTCTGTCACATGTTTGCCTGTCTGTTCAGATAAGACCAGCGAGCACAGAGAAAGGTCCACAGCGTGCTCAGACAGCAGGGTATTCTGATAATGTAATGAGTTAAAGCCCACATATCACGTGCCAACATGGGTCTTATCCACATCGCAAATAAGATGAGATTGTGTGGTTTTATCACATCATTGCAGCAGCAGAACCGAAATCAAGAAATCTCAAAATCAAGACGTGAATATAACGATAATTGAAAGGTTAAAATAGGGTGTAGATAACATTAAGCCCACAACAATAAAGCTAATACAAGACAGTGTGGATAAGCAGCAGGCTTAGTTGGGTGCATAACGGATGCCCTCTTTGTCCTTAATTTGATTTGTACAAGTACTAAACTACAGGATCTCCCTATAATGCAGGGATCCAGAGTACACATTATACTGTATATGCATGTGTTCCTGGGTTTATATCCAGTTCATTGTACGTCATATTGTGTCTCCCATATTCCCCATCACACCCCACTGTTGAGGAAAATCAGCTGGTGCAGCATTAACTCAATGATAAAACTAAGTTAGAATTCAGGTAGTATTTTTCACACAGTTGCAACCAAGAAGTGAAGCAAAATTGTTTCAGTGGGTAATTCACGGGATACATACATCATTTCTACATGTCTTCTTATTGCCCTTATGAAGACCTCTTACATAACACAGTATGATAGATGGAGGGCAGGACTTTGGTGAAACATCGGTAACTAATGTCACGCTTGTGATCATTATTCACCCCTGTGTGCTCTGTGACCGTTGTACAGTCAAATTAAGGCTTCTCTGTGTGCTGCCGTGTGTTGAAGTCTTGTGATCTACACAGCAGGCCGTCCCCCCGCCTCGCCTGTTCTCCCATCTCTTGTGTCACAGTGATTGTTTCATTCATTCACTGATTCCTCTACTGGTTGAATGTATTAAACAGATTCATTTGATGAGCAGTTTTAAAACACTTGACGAACCTTTCAGCCAAAATCAAAACCTAAACCTAAATCAAAACTAGGGCATAGGCAGTCCTTTAAAGGTGAATCTTACACATCGATTGACAATCTGTAGTGGGGATGACCTGCAGCTCTATAGAGCAACTTTTGGGGTTTCTGAAGAGCTGACAACAAACAGACAGTCTACTTTTGTAATTGCAGTAATTATGACCATGTAATAGTGTTTAAGGAAGGATTCATTCTTTAGGAAAGATTTGTGGCTGGAAAGAGGGGTTGAGAACACAAAGGGAGTGTCCTGAGTCTTCTCAAACCTGATACTCTCCACTGCAATTCATTGTATTATCCAGCGTCTGCATTCTTTAATTGAACATCCTGTACATACTGCAGTGTCCTGTGCATTAGGATAGTGCAGCCTGTAGTATAAATTCACCTCATCCACATGCAGCAGGCAGCTCCTCAGTCCATAATGACTTGAAGATAATGGAGTAAGTGACTGACAGTAATGAGCAGGGCAAGAATTCCCCCGACGGCCACGGCCGCCGTGGTCGTCTTGGCCCCTGTGTCTGGCCTTGATGCCCTTCTGAAAATCGTATGCCCTGCAGCCACAGTGGCCTTGATGCCCCGCCCGCCCTGCCTCGGCTCGTTTTGCCACTTTCTCCTCTGCCTCTTTCCTGTCAATATGGTTTTTAGACACCAGTGTCTTTAATTGGGCAACATCAATTAAAACGCTGCACACATAACCGGCGGCGGGTTTGATTTCGAGTCCAGTATGAACCACTGTAAAGCCGGGCTATTTATGACAATAGTTTGACACCGGGCGTAGCTGCGCCGTGTTTCGCCTGCAACGCGACCGCCGTAGCTGATCACGGCCACTCCTGACAATGCTTGTGATTCCACCAAACGTGCTGCAGCATGTTTCAGAAGTGTTTCAGAAGCGGCTCTGCTCCACAAAAGCTACGCACCTAGTCGAGTGTGTCTCCTTTGCTGGTTGAGGGGATGCACCCAAAACTGTCTCCTTCTCTTTCTCTCTTTCTTTCTATTTCTAATTACAAATACGGTATTGGTAATTTGTAAATAAATACCAATTTATTTTGTGATATAAACAGCTTTTTTATTTATTTATTTCACTGATAGTTATACTGTATATTAAAAATATAATCATCCTTAACCTTTAAGTTAAATTCCTTATTTCCCTGGAAATAAAATCATTGTTTTATTTGATGGCCTTGCTGCCCTGGCATTTGACCTTTGTGCCCTCAAAAAAATGACAACAACAAAGGCCAAGTGG
This sequence comes from Sebastes fasciatus, assembly GCF_043250625.1. Classification (NCBI taxonomy): domain Eukaryota; kingdom Metazoa; phylum Chordata; class Actinopteri; order Perciformes; family Sebastidae; genus Sebastes; species Sebastes fasciatus. Next base: position 32,690,597 of record NC_133806.1, on the reverse strand, counting down.
CCTTGCCCCTAAAATGATGAAATTCCAGGCCTGGTAATGAGGGTCGGCTGCTTGCTGTTCCAAAGTACCATGGTGGCTTTTGTGACATGTTGAATAAAGCACAACGTTTCTTATCATTTCTATGAAAAAAGAATAAAAATTGCAAGAATATTTATGTGATTAAACTTTGGTCAGTTAGAGTTTAGGTAATATTATTTTGCTCAAAAGTGCAGGATGTGTAAGATCTGGCCAGAATTTTAGTTTAAAAGATAAAAAATATGATCTAACATTATCAACAGAATGTGAAGAAGTTACAGTGTTGACATTACGTCAAAGGGGTCTATGTATTGTGTTACAGACATCCAGTCTTCTATCAGCCCAACTTGAGAGGATGAAGAAGTAGAGCTGCCCCGAAGGCTCGACACTCACGTTGAAGGTACAGCCCCTGGTTAGTGGCGCAGTAAACACAAAGATGGCTGAAGCTCTTGGCAAGCGACGCTTTATCACCGTTCCTAACTACCCGCTCCCGGCAAGAAACCACGTTCGGCAGCAAAGAAAAGAAGTGATGTAAAAAGAAGCAAAACAAGAGTAAACATTGGCGTGGATTTCCACTGCTGGAGACAGCTCTTGGCCAGTAAAGAGATGCGGTTTGATGCTGACCTTGCAACGTTCCTTTTAGACTGTTAAGTCTAACGTTGGCTATTTAGCGTTTAGCTATCTGGCTATTTATCTTATCTTTAGTGCAACTAATGTCAACACTATGATCTTGCTAAAACTGAGCAAAGCAAGCTATAACTTAAACTGTACAGGCCAACGCCACACGTGAAGATTATAAGATAGCAGTGTTATTTTGACCGGCTCTCAGAGTTTCAGTAGTTTGGTTGAATTTTGGAGGAGAGTGGGAGGAGGTGAAATACTGCCCCCTATTTGTTTGGAGCATGTGGCCAGTAGTCATCCAACACTGACACTATCATCGTTAAGGTCAATAATAAGGCTCATAATTCTCATGGAGTACTTGCTCCATCCTTTGTAGCATCCATTACAGGAAGCAGCCTGTTTCACTTTAATATCCGCTTCCAGTCTCACTGCTGTTAGTGAAAAATGTTTACCAGACAGTCTGGAAGTGTTTTCCTGTGAGTTTCAGCTTTAGATACAAAACTGAACTCAAGGCCAGCAGTTAACCAGTGAGTAATGTGTCTTCATCAAGGATAGTCAGATAGAAAGCAATGTCAGATCTAGAGTTATGCTGCAAGTTCAAAACACCTATTTGTCAGCTAAAACTGGAATGTCATTTTACGTGTGTAACTGAATGAGTGTGAAGCAAGGCAGAACAGATTTCCTCAACAATTGAACTGTGATTACGAGGAAGGATTCCAATGATTCTGATGAATTACTGGCAATTCCTAACATTTATGTCATTTACTGCTTAACACGGGGCAATAAAAAAATCTGACTTCAACTTGTGTAAAAACACATCTTAAGGAATCCTGAAACACAACATTCATGATAGTTTTGACAGTACACTGTATGTCGGTGATTTTTGAGTTTTCCAGCCACAGTGAAAACAGTCAAAAAGAACCCATTCGTGACTTACGGCTGTCATTTAGCTCTCAGATAAAAGCTACCGAGTCCCCCGAGTGCGACCGTTACTCTGATAATAGCAGCTCTTTGAAGCAGAGGAGAGGACAGCAGAGGCAGTAAAGAACGGCCAGCAGACTTCCTGCTTCACACAGGTCGTTCAGACCTGCTCTGCTATAGTAGGAGTGTGTGTTGGACTGTGACTGTCAGAGAAGTTTGAGAGAGTATTCATTAATGAATCAATACTCATATGTTTCTTTATTCTTCGTCATGATGTAACGAACCAAATGTTTTAAATAATTAATGGAATGGAATTATTACTGAACTTTTACTATTCTTTTTTTTACTTTTGAATGTTTTTTTTAAATAAATGGTAATTTTTCAACTTTTGACATGTAGTCTAATAAACTCTTAAAGGAACTGTATGTACGTTTTTACATTTTTTTTTAATAATTTTTTGTTGCCAATGTGTGAACAGGTTGTAACCTAACCTAAAAAATTAGACCTTCCATGACTTTCTGGGTTTCCTCTATCAGCCTGTAGACTACTTTTAGTGTGAAGAATGTGGGCCTGTTTTTTTCCGAGAAAATCCAACTGATGTGACGTCATGCGTGCTGTGAGTACCTTTAAGTTCAGCTCCCCTACAGGGCTAACAGTGTGCAACCATAGCTAACGTTTGGTAAGAAATGGAGTCCGCTAATGCCAACAAATGAGAAGCCCCCACCACAAATCATACTCCAACACAAACTCCACAGAAGCACAAAAAAAACACAGTTATATCTAGTGAAGAAAAACAGGAATGTGACCGCCGTCGGGGGAAACACTAGGATCGGCCGGGCCTTCGATTCATGGAGGGACCTTTGTTTGGTTTTGGGTTTCAAAACGGACCCTGAGCTGGCAAAATTCCTATTGGACATATAAGCTAACATTACTGCCAAGCATGTGAAATATATAAGGATATTGTGGTTTTAGCTGTCAATCACATTCAGTCTTGTGTGTTTCGCCTCACAGTTTTGATCGATGATCGTTTGCGTTTACGTAGCGCGATCGCAAGCAACAAGACGCTGACTGTCATTGACTTAACGGCCACAGGTGTCACTGTTAACAAGCAATTTCTGATTCTTACATATAGCCCCTTTAAAGCAAAGCTAATCGTTACACAAAAGACAAATTAGTTTGTTATTAAAGGGCTACTCCAGTGATTTAATATTGTGATTCCATAAATTTGGGGAACTTGTGAGAGATTTTTAAAAAACAATGGTTAAAATTGAAACAATAGAGGCTGAGATATCCTGAGTTTTCATCCGTAACATGGGTCAAACCCCAAAGCATCATACTTTTCCCATGATGCAAGTTGATCGCGTCTTTCTAAATTCCCATTACAAACACCTCCAGTTTGTAATGCAGACTTTTTGTTCAAAATTGTACGGCCGTGTCCGAAAACGCTTCCTCGTTCACTCGTTCTCTACTCCCTGTACAACAGACACTAAATAGTTTACACAATATTGAGTGTCATCATAATTTTTGCGTCATCACTGCCCAGTGTATAGTCGCACAACAGTCATTTTCTTGTCTATAAAATGCAGGGCATTGCATTGTGGGATTATTCCATTGTTGAAATTTTGAGGGCACTATACATAGTGGACACATTTTCACACTCTGAATCCTCACACTCAAATAAAATAATGGAAAATAAATATAGTGCACTATATATAGTCACTTGAAAGTAATTTCGGACACAGCCTAAGTCTCAAGCCTAAACCGAAGTAACCCTAGTGGCATCATTTTGGAAAGCTCCCTTCAGAGCCACAAAACACATTATAGAACTGTTTCCACAGGCTGAGCAGTACAAACTGAGCTTCATGTGTAAAATCTGTGGAGTGCCCCTTTAGCATCCTTAAAAGTTTTCAAGATATAACCTTATGGACTCAACCAATCCATCACACATAACGTAAAAAGCTAGTTCAACAACAGTTCAATTTCTTGGCATCAGGATTGTGAAGTTGTTAAGAAGATGGATGTCTCTCAGAGGACATTAAGGGGGGCTCTGATGACATATTTTCTCTGGAATTATATATGGAGTAATCAATCAATCTGAATCTTTAATTCCATGTTGTCCTGAATACTGATTATTACTCATGCCATCTTCTTGGACCGAGCGTCAAATCACCGTGCACTTGTTCTGTGCACAGGGAATAGTTGTGTCTCAATCGGTCTTGAAAATGATAATGCCTGGTTAAAATGACTGACAAGTTATTATTAAAAAATCATGGCTTCTATAGCTCTGGTGGTTTTTGAATAAATATGATGATGAAAACATAAACTACAGTCCCAGCTCTACCCTAAATCTGTTCTGATAAAATAAAGAACATTTCAACACCAATTTGTTTATGTAATTAACAGTAAAATGTATGAATAAAGCTCAAACTTGCGTAGTAAAAATACTGACAAAACTGTACTACACTATTTTTTATTGTGTGTACATGTTAGAAAAAGTTACAGGAGCAGAAGACCCAGATGTGATGATGGTGTGGTATTTTACACAGATGACAACATGGCAACACTGATGTGTCATTAGCACATCACAGCATCCTCTGCTCTCAGCAAACAGCACATAAATCAAAGTTTTATCACCTTAATGACTTCTCCACATTTTATGAGAATTGCTTAGAAACCTGATATTAAACATATCACACACAACACAGACAATAGAGATGGGGATTTCAAGCAAAAAATACTATTCGATAATCACTGGGAACTATTCGATCATTCTTCGAAGATCCCAGCTGAAACTACAGGGCGTGTGGTGCCGCGCCGCACACGCAGACGGACCTGCGGCGACAGAAAAGAGCCAAACTGAACGTGCCACACACATTTTACCGCCGCCTGGTAGTAAGGTTACTATTAGGCAGCGCCTGCAACTGTAAAAACACGGGAAATATATTTTTAAGACGGAACAGTAGTCACATAAACTATATTTGGGGATTTTTGAAAATGTAAAGCTTCAGTAGGCAGTATATGTTTGGCATCATTGGGCAGAAATTCCATAATAACTTTTCAGCATATTATAATTCAAGTTTTCTGAGAGAAAACTAGAATTCTGCTCCTCCTCATGGCTCTGTTTTCAGGCTTTAGAAAATCTAGCCCGTGACGGGAGACGTGACCAATCACAGGTCATTTCAGAGAGAGAACGTTCCTATTGGTTGTGCTCCGGTCATGTGACTTGAACTTGGAGTTCCTTCAACAGATTTCACAATGGCTGCTGCGTCTCAAACTTTCATTTTACAGCTAAACCGTGCACTACAAGATGATTCTGAAAACATTTGAGGAGAGAAATAGGCATTAACGTAACAGAATATTGATTCATATTTGATCAGCGCTGCCTAGTTTGACCGTTTGACCGGAGTTTGCAAGTGATTGACAGCAGGCTCTCATAGACAGCAGATGGACAGCAGACCTCAGATCAGCTCTTACTGCTTGTTTTCCACCGGTCTGTGAAATCCTGCAGATACTGTTAGGAGCACCGGAGGACACTGGAGGACACCGGAGGACACCGGAGGACACAGAGGCACATGATTTTTTTCAGGTTACCTGTTTCATGTACTACTGTCACGATATAGCGACCATTTTATAAAAATAACTTTTTTTAATTATACTTGCTCCAATTGTTCCTACTTCAGCTTTAATGACTCTTCAAAAGTTTGAAAATCATTACCTATATGTAACAGACAACATTACATGCTGTATATGTTACCAAGTGGTAAGTTAGGAATGCATATGCTGTATATTGGAGGTCGTGAAAATATATTGTGTTACGCGTATGAATTACGAGTATGAATGAGTATATTTAAAACGGCAGTAATCAGCCTAAAGGAGTAGTATGTAGGAACTGGTGTTAACTAGCGGTGAGGTTGCAGATTGCAACCAACTGAAGCCTCTCCGGTGTGCAGAGCGTGTAGAAGAACTACGGTGGCCGATGCCAAAACGAAAATGTCCCTCTCTAGAGTCAGTTGTTGTAAGAGTAGCTAGGTCATTCGGAGCAGAGCCAGTGTTTAAAGTGTACTGTATGTGTGTATGTGAAGAGGACTGGCTCCCTATGTAGATATAAACATCTCATTCTAAGGTAACGAAAACACAACAACTCTTATTTTCAGGTGATTATACACTAAAGAAAAACATACTTATTAATATGATATTCCATTTCCGCCCCTAATTGTTACACACTGGTCCTTTAAGAACATTAAACATGTTTGTGAGGATCATCTGATATTGTTCCACCAACATACATAATCTTATATAACCAAAAGTTCAGTCAGAGACTATTACATCAAGAAATTGATCATTATAGCAAATGGTAGTTAGATTTGGTGGAAGTAGCTTTGCTGTTTGAGGGAGCACTCAATAAATCTGTGCAGTGAGGAGGACTCTGCAGAGAGAGCTAATCCCCCTTAATACACACATACATCAACATTAAATCTTAGTTAAATCAACTATACAAACCACAACATAAGGGGGTTGGTGCAGTGGAAGGAGCTGCGGCTGCAAACAACGTTGGTATGAGTGTAATTATCAGAGTAACAGTGATGAATTGTAAGGTTATAATGTCGGATATAACTAGATGTTGCAAGCCACACAGCAGTAAATGAGCCAATCATTGTGAAGTGTATTTGCAAACAGTTGATGCCAATCAGCCAATACAAGCGCGACTTCAGTGCTCTGCTTGAACAAACGCTATGCTTCATAACAGCATTCAAGGAATTGACATACTTTGATAAATTGTGATTTAGCTCCGTTCAGACATGCACGTCATTACGTAAATGTGATGGCAATTTAACATGTCGGTGTCATGTCTGAATAAGCACCAGAGTAATTTTAATTCTTACTATGTCAGATATTGCAACACTTTGAACACACACCCAAATTTAACGTCATCACAGAAATTAAAAGCACATCTTGTTTGCCGTATTAAGTGCACTGTAATGAATGCATCCCTTTATATGAGAGGATTCATTAAGGAGAAGTGGAATATGTCACATATTTCATATCTGAAAAAGGCTTTAATTAGATCTATCTCTGCTGAAATCTCAACAGGAACTGTGCTGCCAGTCACAAAGTACAGTATACACTTGCCATACACATTTGGCACACATGCAGATGTGAGTACTTTTTGTCTTGTAATATTATAATCTCTCTGTGCTGCCATGTTGCAGACATATGGAGCTGTTGGTAAATGCTGCTCATTGTCCTGTGAGGGGGGGATGATGATTGAATACATGTCGACTGTAATTCTCAGAGCTTGCGGCCCTGAGGTCTGTGTGACCTCAAATAACACCCAGCAGAGGCTGAGATGTCAGACTGAGGAGGATGGGGCCCACGGGAGGAGAGGAGAGAGGGATGGGGGGGTAGCGAGATATGGAAACAGTATGGGGTAAGAAAGAAAGAAGGATAGACGGAGAGAGAGACAGACAAAGGGAAGTGTAAGGAGAGAGTTATCCTATAAAACGTTTAAATTACTCGCCTAATTCTGCACGGTGGTCTGGTTTTAGAAATCACCATGGTTACAATACCACAACAAGATGGGTGGGGTATCCCCATACAGACCTTCTTCCCCCACTCTTTCTGATTCTCAACACACACATTCTCTCCTGCACTGAGGCATTCACGTCCTACCACAACTCCCTAATGAGTATACACACTCACTCTGAGCAAATCAACACAAGTACCATCCTGATTGCTTCAATCTTCTGCTCTCTCTCTCTCTTTTCCTAGAAATCAAGTCTCTCTCTCTTGCTCAGTCTCTTTCGTTCTGTGAAAGAGTATCGCTATGGCTGAGCTGATGTGTGTGTGTCTGACTACAGGTTCCCTCCACAGACGATAGCAGCTGACCAGGTCATCATGGCATTAGTGGAAACTCTGAGCCAGCACTCAGAGAGGAAGAATGGAGGAGGAGGAAGACAAGGAAGATGCTTTCCTCTCAGGGTTCAAAGGCTATTTCTATCCATTACCAACACTGCTTCACCTCAACTGACCGAGATTAAAACGTTTACGTGTGGTTTCATCTCTGCCTCATCAGGATCACTGAAGGTTGCAGAAAGCGTCTTTACTCTTCTATCGCCTTACATGCTGAATACTATTCCCACCTACACGTCCCCTTGGAATATTTTACACAACGTCTACTAAATCTTTGTTGCTGCATGTAGGCGTCAGCCCGGTTTACGTGTTTTTTCCTTTCTGTTCTTTTATAGACTTTAGCAACTACAAATGATTGCACCATCTCAGGAAGGACATTGAAAGTATTACATAAGATGCATATAAATTGTATGGCTTTTGACAATCTATTAAATGTTCTATGCAAAATGTGTTTGCGTGTAAAGTAATAGTTCTAAACTGTTAAGATGAGGTTGAATGTTACGATCCAAGTGAACACAGCACTTGTTATTTTATAGAAAATCAAATTACTTTCTGAAACTTTGAGCTTCTTTGCTTTAAACATGGTTTCAGTGTGAATGAAAGGTATCATCAAAGACCTCTGATTGGTTTACTTATTCTTCCGGCTTTGGTCACACTAGTGCCATGAATGAATTGATGGGGGAAACTGCTGGATCAACTTTTATATAATATCCATTGCAGCTGTCATGCGACCATAGCTTTGAAGGACGAGTTCCAGCATTATTCTGGGAGTGTCAGGATCAACATTTTCCCAAGATCAAGGCTGTAACTTGGTGAAAACACTAACGTTTAAACAATTCTACATTCCCTCTCAGCTGAATATGCTTATCTGTGCATGATGTATCTATTAAATTGTACGATTTACTGCTTTCTAATGACACAAAGTCCCTGCTTGACTTCTGCCCTGCCTTAATATAATTCCTTCCTTCTGACTGATTGCATTTTTGGGTAGGACGGCAAAGAACATTTTCCCCATTTTCTTAAATTTGGGAAAATCACAGCTTAACATACAGCCCTCCAGAGAGACGTGAGGAAATCATAGACTGAAGGTTGCAACGTATTTAAGAGCATGTGGTACCAATTGGACCTAAACTCCTGGAGTAACACACTCTATGTCTGGGCGGAGAGAAGAAGGGAAACCAATGTAGCCTGCTCTTTGTGTGTGTGTGTGTGTGTGTATTGGATAATACTATACGACTGTGTCACGCCCGGCTCAATCCATTTCTTCTCTGAAATAATCCCACCGGTCCCAAGACCCGATGTCAACATCCAGTCAGCGGCCTGTTTTTGGTGGCGTTCTGATTGAGTCGTCTAGAAAATGGCACTTCACGCCCTAAAACCACGCCCTGAGACAGCTGATTTGCGACTGCGGTTAAACTTCACTGAGCTCTGATTTATACCCCTCACCCATTCAACCTCACTCAATGAAACGTTCAGCTCCTTTAAGGCCTATCCCTTGGACATTAAGTAATTTTTAAATATCTGACCCAGTTGAAACTCATGTGTATTGAGTGCACTTTTAACAATAGAAAGCTATTTTGGAACATTCAAGCTGATATATCAGGGTTCCCGACAGTGTATTGCTAGACCGGCGGCCCGCTGGGCCTAAACATCTGGGGATTTTGTATTTTAAAGATATTTTTTAAACTAAAATGTGTTATACAAGTAGCAAACTCCTTTCAAGGAATAACTCGGTGCATAGGATGTGTGCTTAACATTAGCGAGTGTCGGTGTGTGCGGTCAAGAGAGAGAGAGACAGACTATGAGTGTGTGTGACAGACGGACGGCAAGTAGGAAGTTAACAGTACCGATAACATTATACTTCTAAGCATAGCAGGTACGGTCGATGAAGGTTATACTTTAGTTCATCTGACAGGGCTAAAGGGGTATGTCAGCAAAAAAAGGTTGGGAACCGCTGTTAGTTGATTCAAACACTGCATCATCAAAGTGGTGATGAGCGATGAGATGATATGTACGGTCTTCACTTCAAAGAGGAGAAGATGAGTAAAACAGGACACACATACTATTTAAGGCAAGAAGAGCAAGAGACGACAGCTAGCTACAGTGTTTTCAGCACCATTACACACCTGCAACCTTTCATCCCCACACCTGAAGTCAAAGTAGTGCAATATGCCGACATTGGTAAAGACAGCTGAAAGTGGTAGAACTGGAAGTGGAAGCTGTGATTTATTAATAAAGTTTCACTTATTATCATAGTTAGAGGTGAACAAGCTTTACTATTGTTTTAAAAATCGGAATGTATGTTTTATGATCTGATTATGAGCACTTTATTTTCTGCTTTTGCACCTTGTTCTACACAGACTAACGGTCTTTCCCAGGATTTGAAATGCTTTTCATCCACACCTCAAGTTAATTTATGATTCTTTTGCTAACGTTGACACTATTACTTTTTTAGACCCCACCTTCACTTACATTAATGAGATCTCCATATTCAGTAATTTCACCAACTTCTTACCTTGTAAATACAAAATCTCTTGGATCCCAAGTCTGGAGCTAAATACTCTGTTGCCCTAATCATTTAAATCAAGCTATCAAACCTGTGTGGCATGGAATGGATTCCTCAAAGAGATTATAGAAAAGATCATGTTAAATTTGTTTTGGGAAAAACCTTGCAGTAACACCAACATGGACTGTTTTAAAACATGGATCCATCTACTATTTATTGGGGGGTTTTGAAAACAAAATTCTAGCAGGACCTCCATCAACAATTAGATGTTTCATTTAACAAACGAAGCCAAGTTCATAACAATCTAAAGATCCTACAAAGTAGTGGACATAACACAGTAAACTACTAGTTACTTGTGATAATAATTGCGCTGGACCAGATTCAGAAGATACTACTACTTGAACAGGAGGGAGAAAAGGCCATTTGCAAAATTCAATGACCACGCCAGAGACAAAGAACTTGTGATCGGTTCACATGGTCAGTTGCACAATATCAAAGGTAAACTTAATATACAACAATATACTCTTTTTCCAAAAAAGATTGTTTAGTCAGCAACAACTGTTCCTTTAGTAATCAAACACTACGTTCTTTAAATTACTTTTTTGTCAGACTGGATGCACCTATTTATCTGTTATCTGGAATCTCAACTCTCACTTGCGGATCCAAGGCAAGGTAGGTAACAATATTCAAACAAAACATCTGTTTCAATATTTTTCCTTTCCCTTAATAAGTTAACAACTATCATATATCAATCCAACCTAACTGTAGTTCACTATTTAGGGTAACAGTAATAAAAAGATACACACCAACCTCGAATACTCAGTCCATCCACATAACCAGTTATAGTTAATGATTTAGTCCTCCCACACGCACAGAGAATGAGTTTGAAGAGGAATACAGGGGAAAAAGTCTCCTCTGAGTCAAGTTAAATTGGCTTGTAAGTCAGATTCTAGCAATTGTGGTGTGTGCATGAGGAGCTGGGAGTTGAGCATTCATGTGTGTGTGTGTGTGTGTGTGGGTGTGTGTGTGTGTGTGTGTGTGTGTGTGTGTGTGTGTGTGTTAGGGGCTAACCTTGGTCTTCCGCAGTGGCAGGAAGAGGGAAAGTCTGGCAGGACTTGGCTCAAGGATCATCAACTGAGGAATCCAGGGGTCTAAAGGTCTTGCTCGGGCTGGCTTGTCATCAACTTCAATCAACTCAATAAACCTGACCTGCAGCTATTAACATGGCCAAAAGTGATCATTAGTCGATTGTCTTTCTCAACTACCAGGGAAAGTTCAACTTCAATATATATATATATATATATATATATATATTTATATATATATATATATATATATATATTTAAACTGTATATCATAATATCAAAATGCCTTATTATAAAACAAATGAATTTCTGATTAAAATAAAAAATAATTTGTTCTTTAACCTGATGATGCATATAGTATTTAACAACCATAGAGAATAATACATTAATTACATTATGCCCTGAACTATTGGGTGTTAACATGACACTGTATTATTCTGAGGTCAATTTCTCAAGTTTTAGGTCAGATTCACTATGCCAATGAATTGAAAATTCAACAATCTTAAGACGTTGCTTCAGCATAAACACTTCAGTATTAAACCATAGCAATTACACACTACACTATAGGCTACATTTAACACTATTAACATTTCAATTGTCAAAACCACAGCTTTACCAAAGCTTTTAGGTAAGTTGGGGAGTTGAGCATACATGTATGTGTGGTGCTAACCTTGGTCTGCCGCCGTGACAGGAAGAGGGAATGCTGGGCAGGTCTTGGCTCTTGGATCTTCAGTTCAGGAATCCAGGGTTCAACTTCAGTCAACTCTGTTCAGACAAGACTCCAACACAAACTACACGGAAGCACCAAAACCGCAAAGTTCTATCTAGTGAAGCCCGTCTGTTAAACAGTGTTGGCCGCGGTCGTAGTAAGCGGAGGAGACCGTAGCTTTGGTCTCCAGTACCGGAGTCTCTGCTGTACTCTGCTCCTCTGCTCCTCTGCTTGCCTTCACTCACACACCGCGCTCGTTCTCACTCTTTCGCTCCACTCTCACGTGCATGCGCGCACACTCCACACTGCAGAAGAGTTAGTAGCTCTGAGAATATCTAGTGAATGTACAGTGGACGTTTGTGCAGAAATAACTGCTGCAGCTCCTCCAGACCAACAGAGGTTTCCCGTGTCTTGTGAAGTGATGGGGCTCCGCAGAGAGAAACGTTATCGTCTCCGACCAAAACTCCGGTGTCTCCCCTGTTCCCTCCGGCCGCGGTCAGGAGGCTGAGGCAGGAAAAGCCAACACTAGGATCAGCATTGATTCATGGAGAGACCTTCGTCTGGTCAGCTAACATTACTGCCAAGCAGCTGAAATATAGAGTGGTATTGTGGTTTTAGCTGACGTGTGTCTATGTAGAGCGAGCACAAGCGCGAGCAACAGGTCACTGATTTTCGTTGACTTAACGGCCACAGGTGTCGCTGTTAACAAGCATTTCTGATTCTTACAAACAGTCCCTTTAAAACAAATTAATTGCTGATTATATTAAAACTTAACAATTTGTTCTTTAACTTGATGGTGCATATATTTGTTAACAACCATAGAAGATCCATTTAAGCTTTTGTGTTAAGTGCGCTGCCATGCTGCAGTACACTGCAACAAATGGACTGTTTTGTCCTTGGTTTTAACATGTCTCTGTCTTTCACGGTCTCTACCATTGTATCTGTGTAACTCATGGCGGCGCTCTGCCACGAAAGATGAAACGGATCTTCTTTTGTCTCTTAAATGCTGAAAAATAATGATAATAATAATAATACATTTTATTTATATGGTGCTTTTTTGGATACTCAAAGACACTTTACACAGATAAAATGATCATAAAAACAAGGACATCATAAAAATATAAAACACACAATATTAATTACACATTAAAAGCAGTTCTAAAAAGGTGAGTTTTGATGAGTGATTTGAATGTGGACAGGTTGGTGCAGTCTCTGATGTGTTTGGGGAGTGAGTTCCAGAGGGAGAGGGCGGCTATGGCAAATACTCTGTCGCCCCAGGTCCGGTGCTTGGTTCTGAGTGGTGTGGAGAGGAGGCCCAGGTCCGGTGCTTGGTTCTGAGTGATGTGGACAGGAGGTTGGCATCAGAGGAGCGGAGGGAGCGGGAAGGAGTGTGATGGTGGAGCAGGTCTGTGAGGTAGGACGGGGCCTGGTTATGGAGGGCTTTGTGAGTGAGGAGAAGGAGTTTGAACTGGATGCGTTGTTGGACAGGAAGCCAGTGGAGGTTCTGGAGGACAGGGGTGATGTGGTCACGGGAGTGGGAATGGGTGAGCAGACGGGCAGCAGAGTTCTGAATGTACGCTGTCTCGAGCCTGTCTACGCTGCTGCGGACGTGCATTCTGATTGGCCAGGGCACTTCCGTATTATTAACCCTGTGTGGCCTGGGTTACATGGTATTTATAAGCTGTATATCGCTTCAAATGTAGGCTAAGTACATAGGCAAAAGTGATTGCTGCTTAATTTCCAGTTTAAGTGAACATGCAAGAGGACCAAACAGTGCTGTGTAAGTAATGAAGTCAAACATCTAACTGATATAATGAACTTCCTGAACAAGCACACTTGAAACGTACAACAAAATTTACATTATAAAGACATACTGTATGTGGACAATATATAAGAGCACTGGGTGTTGATGGTAATGTTGATGGCCGTTTTGGTAATTTTATATATTTATTTATTTATTTATGTTTATAATGCTTTCTTTATTGAACTCATGCTCATTAACAGAGGTACAGATACATAGACATGAACAAAAAAAACAAGACAAAACAAAAATAATTACATTTACATTTCAAAATGTCAGAGTTTGTGTTTATGTTACATACATATCATATTGTAATGATTTAATAATTTATAAGTCTTAATGGCTTTTTTGTTTTTAATACTGGGTATGATGGTGCTGTATTGTTTGAATTCATTAATAAAGTGCAGGAAAGTTGGCTTGCTTCTTGACCATTTTGTCTTATGAATATGGAATTTTCCAAAAATAATAAATATTGTATTGTATTATATACAGCATGTTATTTCCAATCTTATCTGACAGTCAGCTGTGAAGCTTTGCCATAGTTTTTATCTGAAGTGAGGGAACTTTCTCTGTTTTGATGTAAAGACTTTGAGAAGATTTAAATTCTTGTAATATAACAGGGTCAAATCTTGACCTTTGCACTTTTACATTGTGTAAAAAGTTGCAGAATTGTCACTTGTGCAAAATATTAGTGTGTTTCCTAACACCATTACCTGCTCCCGATGGTAGTTTTCAAGTCTCGATTCAGGTATTTGAATCAGCCGTATTATATTCTGCTCCTCTAATGTTCAAGCTACACTTTGGTTGAGGGGTGGTTGTGTCAGCGTGGGGGAATTGTGTTCAATCTCAGGCTGCCATACTGGACAAGGCAAAAGTAAAACAAACCTTTACATTGACAGTGTGACATGTTTTGTGAACATATAGGCCCACAGCTAACTATACCTCCCAGAATAATTGCTCAATATATTCCCCAATGCTCTCTGCTGTTTCCTGCCTGTAGAGTCTCACAGCAGTAGACGTAGAATACATAGAATGTGTGTATTTCCATATGGACACTCTACAATATGGTGCATTATGTTGATTTTGATGGAAATTGGGTTGACAATTTCATTCTTAGCACACAGTGTATGATGGATATTGTTAAATATCGGCATTGACAGCATGTTACCATTTGCTCCCATCAGCCCTTGTTGTTTTCTGAGTGAAACATCCTGTTGATGCTCAAACAAACAGGAAAGGAAACGTCCCAAATTATTTGGCTCAAGAAGAGGCACTCGTGCTTCGCTAAACTTAACTTACTGCCCTCCAAGTAGAAATAAACGTCTGCTATTTCAACAGAGGCCTAACAAACTGCTTTGCCATGGATACTATCTACATAACAGTGCAACAACACACCTAAGGAAAAAGGCCTGAATTAAAACATGTTCAGAAAATGACCTTTAAGCACTGATTCAGGCCCTCACTTTGAAAGTTTCCCATGGCATCTCTGTTCTATACTCTGTTAGCTCTACACTCTCTTCCAGGAAGCCTTCAGGTCTGCATGTGATTGTGTATTTCCTTGTTTAAATAAATACTTGAGTAAATGAGCTTGTACAAAAGAGCATGAGGGCCCTTTTGGCTCCAAACAATATGTGGCCCCCTGTGACAATAATGTCGCTCACTGACTGGTACAGTCAGGGATAGACCCGCTGGGGCTCGGAAACTGTGTGTTTTTACTGCCCCATACATAAACAATGCAAGTCTGCAGGGGGTTTGCTACCACAGGCCCCATTTTCTATTCATCACCTCGGCTCGTACACGCTCACGATTCTGAACGTGATGTTTTACAAGAAGGATGCTTATCGTGTGAGTTTGGACATTCCAGAGTTGGCACAAAATGATGACATCATTATGAGCAAAAACATTCGAGTTCATGACAATATTGTCAAGATCAGTCAGTTTTATTTTACATTTCCCCAAAAACACAACTTTGTCGAAACAGACTTTGTAATCTCCACAAGGAAAATGTGATTCAGAGGTTATGATCATCAGTTCCACAAAGTGATCTGTTCTTGACTTCCGGTTGAGCGACACCATGTGAAGACGTCAGGCTGAGCGCTTCACCAAACTTGACTTATCAAAGCAGAAATACATTCTCGACCAGTGTAAAGTGTCTCTGTTTAATTATAAGTGAAAGGGGAAGATAAAATAGCACTAGAAGCAGAGTTGTAACGTTAGTTTAGAACTTGACGGACCATGCCGCGCCACAAGACACAAGAAGCTAGCAAGGAGAGCTCGGGCGAAGTAGCTGGCAGCGGCCAAGAGGCGATTCTCCGTGAGATAAGGACACTGAAAGTGGAGCTACTCTTGAAAATTGACGAGAAGGCAGAGACTCAAGCCACTGAGATCAGAAATCAGTGTGGACAGTTAAGAGGAGAATTTAAAAATGCGATGGAGCAGTCAAACATGAAGACCACGGCACTGGAAGCCCGGGTGTCCGATATGGAGGAAGCAGGGAACGAACACTCAGACGCTATAACCTGCCTTCAACAAGAGGTAGCCCAGCTGAAGCGCGACGTTACCAGCCTGGAGCAGAAGAATGAGGACTTGGAGGCTAGATCCCGTCGCTGCAATTTGCGCATAATCGGTGTGAAGGAGAGACGAGAGGATGGAAAACATGTTCCAGAATTTGTTTCACAACTGCTTATGGACTCTCTTGGGCTGGATAAAGCTCCTCTGTTGGACCGGGCACACCGCACTTTACGGGAAAGACCGGGAGATGACCAGCCAGCGAGAGCACTGATAGTGCGGTGCCACTACTTTCAGGAACGGGAGTTGCTGATGAAGACGGCCATACAGAAAAAAGAGATTGTTACTCCAGATGGTGAAAGAATACGCATTCAACCCGACTACACCCAGAAGATCACCAAACAACGGGCTGCCTTCAACGAGGTGCGCGGTGAGCTGCGGCGTCTCGACGGAGTACGCTACGGCTTGTTTTACCCAGTGGAGCTGAGAATCACGACCACGGAGGGGATCAGACGGAGCTTCAAGGACGCCAAGGTAGCCATGGAGTTTGTGAAGGGGAAGCTAAAGTCATAAAATGAATGGATATTGGTGTACTACATGTTGGCCATTATATAACAGTGAACTACGTTTGAGTAATGTAAATGGCTATACACCGAGGCGACGAAAGAGGGATACAGCTAGTCTAACATAGATGGACAGCTTGGACAGTAGCCTGTTATTTATTTATTTAATTTTTTGGGGGTTTTGAAAGTTTTCTACTCAAAGATGAAGGTAGGCTGTTATTCAACCTTCTCACTTATGTTTGTTTAATTGAGGTTTTGGCATGTTTAAAATAGTGTGAGAAGCATAATCCTATCATAAGTCTGTTCGTTTTTGTTTTATTTGATATACCACCCACAGTTAAGGTGAGGTGATGGATGGGATACCTGGCTAGGGAGTTTTGTACTCCAAAATGATGATAATTTGGTGAAAGCCCCATTACTGCTTATGTTTTACATTTTGGAAAGGCTACTTAAAGGCTACTTAAAGGGACTGTTATGATAATAAGAGTAACTTTGTTAAAGAGAAATTCAAATTCATTTTTGAAATAATATTTTCAATGATAGTTTTGGTTGAAGCTCAAGCCTGTTGGAGGAGTTGCTTGGGAAGTAGGTTAGGAGTTGTAGCTGTAGGTAGGCTACTGGCAGCCTCCCGTTTGGAGGCCAGCCTAATGTTATATATATGTTGTTGTTATTATTATTATTATTGTTTTATGGTATGTTTGTATCCCACCCCCACCCCAACACTTCAGGGAGCCCACAATGCGATACATTTGAAAAGAGCAAGGAATGGTGGATAGAAATAACACTGTTGTGATGAGTTGGAACTGTCGTGGTCTTAACCATCCGATTAAACGAAGTAAAATATTTTCCCACATCACCAAACAGAAAGCGGAGATAGTTTACTTACAAGAAACTCATCTCCTCCCAAAAGACCACAATAAACTACTCAGAGGTGGCTTTTCCAAAATTTTCCATTCAAAATTTACAGCAAAGAGTCGAGGTACAGCCATCCTTATACATAGAGATGTTGTGTTTGAAGAGTCAAAAGTAATTACAGACAAGGATGGGAGATTTGTGATTGTACAGGGGAAGCTGTTCAATTTACCTGTAGTGTTGGTAAATGTATACGCCCCCAATTGGGACAACGTGAAATTCTTCAGTGACCTCTTTGCATGTCTCCCAGACCCGAATAGTCATCAGCTTATACTAGGTGGAGATTTAAACTGTGTATTACATCCAGTTTTAGACCGATCAAAATCTCTATCTGGGACGCTGAGCAGATCAGCCCGATGTGTAAATGATTTTTTACAAACTTATGGAATGGTAGATGCATGGAAATACAAGAACCCAACATCCAGGCAATATTCTTTTTTTTCTACAGCACACCAGACATACTCTAGAATCGATTACATTTTCATAGACAAGAGAATGTTGCCCTTGCTAAAATCTTGCGATTACACAGGCATAGTTATTTCTGACCACAGCCCTGTCTCTATGAAACTTAATTTCACAGACAATATACCATCAAGACGTGTATGGAGGCTAAACCCTAGCCCACTGGCAGATAAAGAGTTTGAGTCTTTTATGTCAAAGCAAATAGATTTCTTCCTTGAGACTAATCAGACACCAGACATAAGTAAACACACCCTCTGGGAGGCAATGAAGGCCTTTTTACGGGGCCAGATAATTTCATATAACGCTAATGTGAATAAAAAAAGAGTGGAAAGGACCAATCAACTCATCTCCAGAATAAATGCTGTAGATAGAGAACACTCTCAGAATCCCCATACCAACCTCTACATGGAACGAGTGGCATTACAAACAGAACTTGATATATTAACTACAGGGTCAGAAGAGGAGCTGTATCTAAAATCCAGGCAGAGGGAATACGAATATGGAGAGAGAGCCAGTAAATTACTCAGCCACCAGTTAAGACAAGCTACTGAAGCTGGATATATAGCAGAGATAGAAACCCCTCATGGTATAACCACGAATCAATTGGATATTAATAATCAATTTAAGAAATTTTATGTGGATTTATATACGTCAGAGTCTTGTGGTGGAGCAGAGACAGAAACTTTTCTTAACAATCTAGAACTATCTCCAATTAGTGAAAAGGAAAAAAAAAATCTTGAACAGCCTATATCAGCTAGGGAAATTGAGCTTGCAATTATAGGAATGAAAAGTGGAAAAGCCCCCGGACCTGATGGGTTTCCCATTGATTTTTATAAAAAATTTGCACTTAAACTGGTCCCCATTTTGAGAGATGTGTTTGCAGAAGTACTTGAAAAGAAGTTATTACCACCCACCATGACACAAGCCATAATTTCAGTTTTACATAAAAAAGACAAGGATCGTTTGAAATGTGACTCATATCGGCCAATAAGTTTGCTCTCAAACGACTATAAGATCTTAACTAAAGCCCTTGCATCACGACTTGACTCCGTCATTCACTCTATAATTCATCCCGACCAGTCAGGGTTTATCTCCGGGCGACAACTTTCTGGTAATTTACGTAGACTCTTTAACATACTCTACTCCCCTAATGGACCGCCCTTACCAGAGGTGCTGATCTCCCTCGACGCCCACAAAGCTTTTGATCGCATTGAATATGAATATCTCTTTGCAGTTTTGAAAAAGTTTGGTTTTGGTCCCACTTTCTGCTCTTGGATCAGGGTCATATATACCTCTCCAAAAGCGTGTATCCGAACTAACAAGATTATATCAGACTATTTTCCTCTTTACAGAGGTACTAGACAGGGCTGTCCGTTGTCCCCACTCTTGTTTAATATAGCCATAGAGCCCTTAGCCTTAGCAATAAGACAAGAGGTAAACTTGATGGGGATAAACAGGGGTGGCCACACCCATAAAGTATCATTATATGCGGATGATCTTATTCTTTATATCTCCGAACCCGAGACATCTATCCCTAAAGCCCTGGACATTATATCCAAATTTGGGAAAATATCAGGTTATAAAATAAATCTTTCCAAAAGTATAATATTTCCGATAAATGATCATGTACAGCAGTTTGATTTTGACCGGTTCCCATTCAAAGTAGCTAGAGACAAATTCACATACTTGGGTGTTTCGGTGACACGTAAATATAAGGACTTGTTCAAATGTAATATGTTGCCAGCATTAGAGAAAGCCAAACAAGACTTAAACCGATGGTCATTACTACCCATTTCCCTAGCGGGTAGGGTAAATTCCGTCAAGATGACCATTCTACCTAGACTTCTCTTCCTGTTTCAGAATGTTCCTGTGTTTATTGCAAAATCTTTTTTTAAGAGTTTGGATAAATACATATCTTCCTTTATTTGGAACAAAAACATTCCTAGAATTAGAAAAGCATATCTAGAGAGACCGAAAGATGCGGGGGGACTGGCACTGCCAAATTTTCTGCATTATTACTGGGCTTCCAACATTCATAAAGTTATTCACTGGGTATCAAGTTTCTATGAGGGCACAGGACTATTATGGGCTGAGATGGAACAATTTGTTTGCAATCCAGTATCCTTACCATCAATGCTTTGTGCACCACTACCTCTCAGCAAAAAAAGGCAGACAGTCAACCCCATTGTAAATGGCTCACTGAAAATATGGTCCCAGTTTAGGTCACATTTCAAACATAAACAGGCGCTCACTTTGCTACCTATCGTATCTAACGGGCTATTTCCACCTTCATTAATAGACTCTGCATTCCAGTTATGGTTCAGGAAGGGGCTACGATGTATAAGGGATCTTTTTCAAAATAATAACTTTATGTCTTTTGAGCACATTGTTAGAGAACATGACATACCTAAATCTCATTTTTTCAGGTATTTGCAAGTGCGCAGTCTAGTCAGAAAGCTTTTTGTTTCCTTCCCATCTCGCCCGACAAATGTTTGGATTGAGGAATTTTTAGATTTGGATCCTCTTGAACGTGGTCTGATATCTAGACTGTACAGTGAAATTCAAAGGGTGGCATCGCCTTCACTGAACCATCTCAGGGAACAATGGGGTAAAGACTTCGGAGCGGTTATTTCAGATAAAGTTTGGCGGTTTGCAATTGAACGGATCCATTCAACATCTATCTGTGTAAAACATGGATTACTACAATTTAAGATTATTCACAGACTCCACCTTTCAAAAAGCAAACTCGCAAAGATGTTCCCAGGAACAGATCCAACTTGCTCCCGTTGCCATCAAGACGATGCCACCCTTTATCACATGTTTTGGACTTGCCCAGCCCTGGTTCCACTCTGGACCGCTATCTTTGAAACCTTTTCATACATTTGTGGTAAAGAAATACAGCCAGACCCAACAATTGCAATATTTGGGGTAGCTCCTCCAGAAGTCTCACTGTCATTGGTTCAAGCTGATGCAGTGGCTTTTTCCTCACTGCTAGCGCGAAGGCTAATACTACTACAGTGGAAATCCAACAATTCACCGACGCATTCTCAATGGATAGAAAGTGTAATGACATATTTAAAGCTAGAGAAACTTAGATACTCAACAAGAGGCTTATCTAAGAGGTTTTTCAAAGTGTGGCGGCCTTTTCTCTTTTACTTTGAACATGGATATGTATCTAAACAGCAGATGTAGGCTCCCCTGATCCCCCCCCCCCATCCCCCACCCACACGTGCACACACACACACACACACACACACACACACACACACACACACACAAGTATGGATGTATAAATGTATGTTATTTTAGTAGTGTTCCACAATTTATTTATTTATTTTTTATTTATTTTTTATTTCTCTCTAGTATTTTAGTTACGTATGTACTTGTCTGATATGTTGTGCACCTTATATTGTTTGGTATGTTGTTTTGACTATGTACTTTGAAAAATTTAATAAAAAGATTTACACTAAAGTGATCTGTTCAAACCGATCCATGTTGAATGTGATGATAGTTAAACTTCACATGTAATTTCTATAATTTCTGTGTTTTCATGTATACGGTAAAAGGTTAAAATGACACTCCTCCAATTTTACAGTCACCTTACTACTGAGTCTATGAAAACAGTCGTATAACATCTTCTGTAGCTCTAAAGGAGCTTTCCGAAGTTTGAGAAAATAACCCTGATGATTTCTGGTGCTATGTTACTACTGGAACTGCAAAACAAACTAAAGTTAGAGACATTCATTCTTCTGAGGGTTCTACTTACTGATATATCTTTAATAATACTTTTAATTAGTGCGTCTGTGTGTGTGTGAGACGACAGCTTTGTGTGACTAAAGCTCTCTTGTGAAAGACATCTTGATCTCAATGAGAATTCCTGAATAAATAAAGCTGAAGTATTATATTGATAGGCTGTAATTCATACATGTGTACACTAACAGATTTCTTCCAAAATAAAGATGAGAGAGTAGACTTCATTCAAACACCATCCGGAAATGAACACAATCTACTGTATCACCACCAACATATCCACACATGCAGTACGTCATCGTCCATGTGTCCAAAACGTCAACTTTTCATGAACTAAGGAAATCAGTTCTGTTTTCGTCTTTGCATCACTACATTTTCAGATATTTAAACAGTGATTTTTCTTTGCAATGAAAAACGTAGAAGAAAGTCCGCACACTGTAGCTCCCTTTAAGTGCAATTTATTGGCACATCTTAGTGACGTACTGTATGCGCGCACACTACACACTGCAGAAGACTTCGTAGCTCTGAGAATATCTAGGGAATGTACAGTGGACGTTTGTGCAGAAATAAACGCAGCTCCTCCAGACCAACAGAGGTTTCCCGTGTCTTGTGAAGTGACGGGGCTCCGCAGAGAGAAACGTTATCGTCTCCGACCGGGTGCCGGTGTCTCCCCTGTTCTCTCCGGCCGCGGTCGGGAGGCTGAGGCAGGAAAAGCCAACACTAGGATCAGCAGTGATTCATGGAGAGACCTTCGTCTGGTCAGCTAACATTACTGCCAAGCAGCTGAAATATAGAGTGATATTGTGGTTTTAGCTGACGTGTGTCGCCTCACTGTGTTGAGCGATGCTCGTTCACGTCTATTTAGAGCGAGCAAGCGCGAGCAACAGGACGCTGACTTTCGTTGACTTAACGGCCACAGGTGCCGCTGTTAACAAGCATTTCTGATTCTTACAAACAGTCCCTTTAATAAATCTGCACAGAGACTCCATCTTAAAAGGTAAGTGCTCTGGTCACATGATACCGCCAGTGACCCAAGTATCCCACATATAATCAAACATAATGTTACATGTATATTACGCAAAACTCATATATACATAGTATGCAACAATATATACAAAAATTCAAACATTAATCAATTCATAATATAGGTAAGCTCTCAGCTCATAAGAATAATATCAAGCCCACAGCTGTCATACTTTCTAATTGGTTAGAATGAAATAGAGGCGTTTCTATATCAAAACTAGGATGTAGCTCCAACATATATAAGAGGAGGAATCTATACACATGAGCCCATGAATATAAAACAAGAAACAGATATAACTAGTCAGCGTCCACATAAATAATTGGCACAGTTCAGCACAAGATCACTACATCACTCATAGATCCTAGAAAAAAGACTATCGGGACATTTATTCCAGATTATCTGCATAATTCAAAATCACCAAGTTTGGAGCTGTGTGGTTTTCATTGGAAAGCGACAATATGCAACCCTTTTGTTTAAGATAAGCTAAGACTAACTTTAGCCTACAGTTTTCACATGTATAAGGGAAGAGTTCCAGATGATGATGATGAACACTCTTCGTCTCATGATGGTGAGGAGGAGTGACATGAGTCCTGATTCTGGTTGGATATTCCCCTTGAGGAGCCACTGTACAGTGTAGAGCTCAGACTGGGTTCTGTATTACACAGCACTGCCTGCTGGTCAAAGTTGGGAACTGCGCTTTATAGTAAATCAATGAAATGACTGGAATTCCATCACATCCAAAGCTCCAGCTTACACGTGCATATACAGTATATGTGGGCTTGTTATACAGATGTTTGGATTGTTACTCTGCTTCCAGCTGTTCTCTCAGTGTGAAACGACTTCTTATTGGATGAATATTTCTGATATGTGTCATTTTCAATGTCAAGGCAACGAACACTGGCTCAATGTAAAGAGCTGAGCCAGTTTTCACACTATGGAGAGATAACTAAAGGCAATATGTGGAGCTTTAACTGTCTCTCAGGAACATGCTATGATCTGCTCTCAGGTTTGAAGGACTCTCTCTCTCTCTCTCTCTCTCTCTCTCTCTCTCTCTCTCTCTCTCTGCTGTAGCTACCTCAGGAGTTTGAATGAGTGTCTCTCTCTCTCTCTCTCTCTCTCTCTCCTCCTCCTCTTCCTCGCTCCTCCTTATACCCCCCAAACCATCCCCTCTTATTAAAACAACAGTCCAATGTGTTGTAGCCCGGTAAAAGGGCTTTGGGAGCCGAAGCAGCCACAAAGGAGGCTCCACACACGCACACGCACACACACACAGCCGTCTGGAAGGAATTAGACAGCAGAGAGACTTCTGGCCACTTCTCTGCGCTGTGTGTAACCTGGATGCTTGGGAAAACTAGAGAGAGAATACCTACATGCCCCTCAAGACTAATGATCTGACTCACATTTGATTATTAGAGTCATTGCTGGAAATTTTTTTTTTTTTTATTCAGATTATGATAGACGCTGCCAGAGTTTTTGTAACTTTTAAAGAACTTTTGAAATATGAATGAAAGTGTCAGAAGTTGATGGAGAAAAATATTTATCATTTTTGCATAGTCTACTCTTTATTTATACTTTTTTATATGAATGGTGCCAAAGTTGACTGACATGATGTCTGCGTGTGTGCACCCCAGAAGCATGCGGTGTGATGACTGCAGACAAACTGGTAGATACTAGTCGTGAATACTTGTTGAGCATCCAGCTGAGCACACTTAGAGGAACGGGCGTCAATTTTTTTTCATCTTGTTAATGAGGATCAATTTCAGCGGCTTCATGAGACTCATTACTACACAAGTGTCCTGTGAAACTTTGTCGAGACTTTTCCTCTCCGTGGAGCGGTCCCAGAGCCGCCGGAGCTGACCGCATCCTTCTCAAGGACGAACCAGAGGACGACAGCTGATCCAAGGTAGGCGGCCGTTGAGCGTTTGGTCTGGTGAGCCTGCAGCCTGCTGCTCGCTGAGAGACGGTGATAGATGCTCAACAGAAGCCACTCATAATTAACTGTATTTAATTATTCTTTTGGACACGTTGTTGCTCCAAACTTTCATTTCAATATATTCAGATATGATGTTGCTTTCATAATTTTAAATAAAAAGGGTGTTGTCAAATATTGAAGCTCAGTAAAGGGAGTCATGCATGTCAGATGTCACTTTTTTCTCTTCATGCGCCTTAACGGGTCGTGCGTAAAACGCGCAAAGCATCTCTGGAAGGTTTTAAGTTGAATTGCGTCTTTTTTTTCTTTCTCAGATATTAGATACTGCATTAAAATATTCCGACATTAAAACTTAGAAAAAGAAATGTCTCCAAAGTTGAATATGTCTGGCACGAACATCTGCATTCCTCTTTGCCCAGCTGTGCCAGCTGTGGAAATGTGCGAAACATATCCGCCCAGATTAGTCTCCTAATCATACAAAACTACACGAGCCACTTATCGTCAGCCGAAGAATAAACTATGATGACGTCGCAAGCCGTAGGTCAACGTCATTGTCTGAAGGTAGTGTGAGCCAATGGGAAGGCTGGACTTGGACACGTCCAGAGTGCCTCATGGTTGGAGCGCGTAATTTGATGACTAATGTGAAAGACCGGCATGTGCGCACACGTGAAGACTGAATGGCCTTCAGGTTTTATACAATACTTCAGTAGTTGTTGATAATATTGTACTCTGAGTGGCGGGGTAGTGGTGGCAGACATTTACCTCACTGAAATGTTCATCCAGTGGCTCTGATCTTGTGTTAGTGATCAGATAGATGCATGCAAACATGCCTGAAAGCTTATGCAGGTGCCACCTAAACACAGCCACATTAAGACGTCATTTTTGCACATGTCTTGCTTGCACACCCACTACACATTATACACTAATGCAAATGAACATCTGTCACACTCCTTTGACATACTGTCTTCCTCCAATCCGTCTACACTGACCTCATTGTGCAGATGCCAATATTGGCTCCTATAAAACCCACACAAGGAATGCCCATCTGTGAGTTGGATGTCTAAGCATTCCTGCCATTGATATATGATGTACAGTACAGAGTTTCTACCCTACACATGGAATCTACTGCCTACTAACCTGCAGTTATCTTTTCATGATGCATTCTAGACTAGTGATTACGCTGTTCAAGCTGCAACCACGTTGATATCCACCTGTACGGAGTCATGCAGCATTTAGTCCGCTGTCAGTATGAACATGTCAATGTGAGAGGTCCCCGCGTCCCCTATCACACAGGAACTTCTTAAACTTGCCGGCTTTTCCAAGAGTATCTAAATACCGTTTATCCAACACATGTTGTTCACTTTAGCTGCTCTTGTGCAGTGTTTTAAATGTGTCCACTATCACTGTACCTCTGTAGAAACTTTTACAGTAGCTACCACACTAATTATTATTAATGTAAAATGCACATGTCAATTTTTAAATTATAGTTTCAGGACAAAAGTTCTTTGTGTAATCAGTGCATGTGTGGACCTCTGTCAATGCACACATGTATCCAGACTAATACCAACATACTGTCCCTAATCTCAGCCCTCGGGGGAGTTCCTCTGCTGAGCATTTGGCTCCGTGTGCTACAGTACAGAGAGGAAGGCAATCCATCTCTGCTGCCTGTTAGTGGAACATGAAGCACTTAAACAGAGATTTAATTTGTATGTGCAGCAGTGTGGGTAGTCCATGAAGGTTGCCTGCTGTAGTTGGTGATGCCAAAAGAGGAAGAAAAGTAACTCTTTTTTGCACTCTTCAATAGGTGACTCAGTTCACTGTAGACCCATCATTGCTACAGGATGTTCTTCCGCACAGCGCACAGAGCAGTTTACTACTCAACAGAGGAAGGCATTCCATGGCTGGTCTCCATTAGAGCACACAACAAGTCCCACGTGCCATTACTGCTCACAGCATGGGTCCTTCAGGGTATAGGGCCTCGGGGCCGGCAAGGTATAACTACTTGAGTTAGGATATAGAGTGCATATGTGCAGCAGCCCCTCCCAAACACACAACACCACCTCCTACCTACCTCATCTATTCTGCATTAATGCCACAGTTTGTTTCCAGGTTCCCCTTGGTAAAGGAGGCAGTGAAGCAGCCAGTAAAAGTGAAAATTTGGATGTCAGCGAGGTTCTGAGTTAGATTCCCACTACCTCATACTGAGTCACAGGGTCTCACAGGGAGCGATGATGCCAGTGTTAATGCATAGGCCCAGGAGTTTACGGTAAAGGAAGGAGCTGGAGAAAGGAAGCTGTGTTTGAGTATCGCTGGCTCCTGGACATTTCCATGTTTGATGTTATTGGTGATAGATAGCAGATAACAAAAGGTCAGCAATTTTAAATCTCATGAGTCACATCGTTGCTTTCTTTCAGGCTAGCTATGGACTCTGTCTCTTATGCTATCTGTTAGCTGTAATTAACTGTGGTAATACAGAACCATGTAGGGAGGAAGTCCGTTATTTATAACTGTCCACAGACAGTTATACCACAGTCAGATAAGGGATGTGTTGGATCAATGGATGACAGAGACAGGCTGGATGCATAAACGGAGAAACCATTTAAAACTTTTTTTATTCACATACAGAAGCTTTTTTCATACGTGAGTGAAGGCTAAAAAATATCATTTTTGCTGTCTTTGTGAAACTATATACGACTGAAAACCAAATAAATAACCAGGCAGATGAGTGGCTGCAGAGCGAGGCATTCTCAACTGAGTCGCGTCTGTAATTTGGCTGAAAATCTTTGGAGTCTGCCACAGCGACGTAAGTCCAGTGCCTCAGCTGGCAGTGATCTGAGCCAAGTGCCTCCAGTCTATTCTCCTCCTCCTTCTTTTGGTGTCTGCCATCCCTCCCTCTCTCACTAACTCACTTCCTTCCAACCCACTTTCTCTCTTCTCTTAGTGAATACTGTAGTCCTCTGCTGCTCTTCCTCGCTCAGTCTTCCTCTAACACCTACATCCGTAGTATATGGTTGCATTGCTTCCTTCTGCTCATTCACAAAAAAAGGAGAGCTTGAGGGATGAGTCAAACGGAGAAAATGCCAAAACACCAAACAGCATGGTTTGGCTTTGGAATTGAACGAATTTACCACAATGTTTTATTGAATAATGAATTACAGCTTCCCTGCCCACCTTCACTTTCAAATCAAATTAAATTAAAATGATGCAACCCCAGCTGTTGTGGTAAAAGAATGAGATGACGCACAACGAAGAAAGCGACGTAGAGTAATACAAAACAGTCTCCAAGGATGTCGTAACCTTTGTGCCTTTGCCAGTTAGAGCCTTATCACACTTGATTCTAATAGCATACAGAAGGTGAGGAAATAAAGAGACAGGGAAGGTTAAAGTCATGTTGTAACATGGTACCTCTGCCAGTTGTGGCCCTGTTCCAGTCATGTACAGTAAGGGGTGGTGGTGGTGCAAAGTGGCGCAGTGGGAGGTGTTACTGTTTAGCCCTGGTTCTCATAATGACAGCCCTCCCACAACAGCAGCGCACTGTGACCACATGGGGGGTTTATGAGAGGGAGAAGGAAGAGGAGGAGAAAGGGGAGGAGTGAGGGGGGTCGACCACTTCCTAGCGGCGCCTTTCAAAACTCCTGTGACCTTTCAGTTCAGTCGGAGTGAACAGTTTCATTCATACTGGAGTCTAAAACAGCACAGCATCCGTTTCACAGCAATGTACAGTAAGATGATGAATAAAAGATACAGCTACATGACAGTTGTTGATTTTATATCCATATATTAAATATACTGTATATATACATACAGTATATTAAATATACTGTATGTATATTAGAGCTGCAACAATTAATCGATTAAAGTATTAGCTGTCAACTATTAAATTAATCGGCAACTATTTTTATAATTGATTAATCGGTTTAATTAAGTAATTTTTTTAAAGAAAAAAAAATGTCTAAATTCTCTGATTTCAGCTTCTTAAATGTGAATATTTTCTGGATTCTTTCCTCCTCTGTGACAGTAAACTGAACATCTTTGAGTTGTGAACAAAACAAGACATTTGAGGACGTCATCTTGGGCTTTGGGAAACACTGATTGACAATTTGTCACCATTTTCTGACATTTTATAGACCAAACAACTAATAGATTAATCGAGAAAACAATTCACAGATTAATCGACAAGGAAAATAATCATTAGTGGCAGCCCTAATGTGTATATTTGACATTTTTTGCCATCTAATACTGCATTCATGCTATCTTTTGAGACTCAACAAATTTTGTAGTAGACCTTATATCAGAAAGCAGCTCAAGAAAAGTAGACAGGAAGTGTCGAGCCGGCCTTGAGTGTGTCGAGTGTGTCTTGCCAACAAAGTCAGCAGCCAAACTCTGGAGTGTTTCCCAGCCGCTCCCTCTCCTCTGCCTCATCATCTGTTTACTGTAGGAACATATGAGCCCCTTTTTTCCTGCATCCTGCTGCAACTGTCACGAGGGCCATCCCCACATTTAATGCTTTTAAAATGCATCCTGGCCTTCTCCAGTCCTGCCCAGCCCTCTCACACACACAAACACACACACATTTTTGTTTTGTTGGCAGAACATCATGCGTTTGAGATTTCAAAGGTGTGTATGACTTGCAGCAGGTCTGGTTTTCCAATAGCATTGAGTTTGTCCTACAGTATATTTCTCTGATGGATCAACACTAAGAGGCTTTTAGCGAACCATGAATATCCTTTACATTAGCCTTTACATTAGCCTGTATATATATATATATATATATATATATATACATATATATATATATATATATTGTAGGTTGGTGGAGATAATTGTCATAACTAAGCCCTCAGTTTATTATATTATAGCCCTTTCTCAGACTTCTTCATGCCCAGAGTGTACCAGCCACAGGTGATCACTCTTCAGAGCAAGCATAAAGTTTTAATATGAGTAGCACTCATCTGGCCAGAGCCGCTGATTTATGGCTGTTACACTTCCAGCCCAGTGACTGCTGAGTCACAACAATATAAAGATGTAAGCTTTATGTTATCTCAGCTCCACACAGACTAGCAAGCTGTCTTCTTTGGCTCTGCTTCAGAGTTATACTGCAGAGAATACAGTAATGACACACACAAATTCACATAGTACACATAAAGTAGTTACTGTATAAAGACACACACACACACACACACACACACACACACACAGTCTGGCGAGCCTTGTAATATTTTATGTCCCATCACAGGCCTTGGAAGTGGGACCCTGCTGGCAGGGATTCCTCTGCTCTCCTGTGACTTTAGTCAAACCATCTCTTCCTCTCTTCAGCACACATACTGTACGCTCACACACACACACACACTAACATCTCTTCCTGTGTGCATGTACACACACACACACACACTGGCTAAACAAAAACACTGTTTATGCTTCACTCACATTTTTGCACATAAATACACACGTGCACATGGCCAGCGTTCAGGAGCAACACCGAGACTTAATGGCATTCACATTTACCGAGACAAGCCACATATATATATCTGACATCTAACCACTGTTATATAACGTACATAAGGCATATTACAGCATGTGGAAATTCTCATGTCTTTACTAAATCACTTATTAATTTAAATGGGTCACAGAGTTCCCTACGTGCAGTACATACCTAAAATGCTTAAAGGCAGGGTTGAAAATGTTCTCCAGTCTACACTATTTGTTCTATTGGTTGAAATGGTCTTTACACCCCGACAGCGATCCATTACTGATGAGCTCTGAAAAACGACCGGAAAAGAGCCGTCATCTGTAGCTGCTGCAATCCTGTAAAAACGTCTACCAATCACTGCCTCGCGGTCTGCTTGGAAAGAACCAATCAGATGCCTCCCTGCCTCCCTGCTCGTACTTTACCCTTGGCGTGCACCAGCCTGAACTCAAAGCGCGTCGCCGCCGTACGTTTACTGGAGAATGGAAGAGAAAACTGCTGCGGTTACTTGTCATGAGGTAGCGTTGTTGAGTTGAGGTCCTCTCTCCGCTCTGTGTCTGTGAAGTAGTTACGATGCGGCGGTGCTCGTGCATGTGTGTTTGGGGTTTAGATGGAGCTCCAGAGGCGATGCTACTTTCAAATTATGCTAGCTTTCCAACTTCGTCGACCCTACCTTTAATCTGAAACTTAAATTAATGTCAAACTTTTGACACACAATTATACATACTTTATACCAGAAGTGTGAACTCGAGTCACATGACTTGGTCAAACTCGAGTCACAAATTCAATGACATTAGCCTCGACTTGACAAAATCAAAAACTCAACGTGGACTTTCACACCAATGACTCGTGACTTCACTTGGACTTGAGCCCGTTGAAAAAAATACATGATACCTTCCTTTTAGAAGGATTAACAAAGTATGTTATTTATAAAGTGTACTACGAGTCAATTCATTTACCTTCATTTCCTGAATCAACTAACGTTAACTCTATTCATTCCCAGAAAATCATCACTTAATTCCCCAGATCCACTTTGTTTGAACCAGCCCGAAAGCATCCAATCAGGTTTGCAGGAGAGAACCATGAAAAACGAACGTTACGTTACTGAGCGCTAGTTGGAAAAAATTATACCAAAGATAATTTTGATTGTTGCCAAAACACACTACACGGAGGTAAAAAAAAACCAAATTGCAGCATACGACGTGAGTCGAAAATTACAGACGGAGATGCAAATGGCATTATATTTAGTGAAGAGTGCAAGTTTAGGACTCAAAACTGTGTCAGTCTAGACTTGGGACTTGAGTGGAAAGACTTGACACTATCTTGTGACTTGCAAAACAATGACTTGGTCCCACCTCTGCGTTATACCTATGAAGAATGTTGAATTCTAACTGGCTAAAGGGCATTTATTTCATATAATTGCATGGCATTGAAAAAGGGGTTTCTGTCTATGCATCATGCATTATTAGCCATGCTAGCGGCGTGGCTCTATGGATGGAAATACTTTTCTCTTGGTTGGTCCTTCCACCAATTTGGTCAGAAATATCTCAACAACTATTGGAAGGATTGCCATGACATTTTGTACTGACATTCATGATCCTCGGATGATGAATCGGGCTGACTGTGGTGATCCCCTGACTTTACCTCTAGCAACACTTGTAGTTCAAAGTTTTCGCTTATTCAGAAAAATATCTCGGCTGGAATTTTGTTCCCACATTCATGGTTCCCACCGTGGTGGTCCCCTGACATCCACCATGAGGCTCACATTTGTGGTAATCCCATCAGGACTCTTCATCTTGTTTGTCAGTAACCA
The DNA here is from genome assembly GCF_043250625.1 of Sebastes fasciatus. Lineage (NCBI taxonomy): Eukaryota > Metazoa > Chordata > Actinopteri > Perciformes > Sebastidae > Sebastes > Sebastes fasciatus. Next base: position 32,658,600 of record NC_133806.1, on the reverse strand, counting down.
CACAACTCATTGCCAGTTGTTCCTTACATATTGGACAGATGTTTAACAAATGTTTAGAGCGTGTTTATCCACAGTAAAGATCACAGTAAATATGTATTGTACAGAATTGAATAGGGTTATAAGCTCAGATCATGTAGCTCAAATTACTAAAAGAGATCACATGTTGATTTTTATTGTCTCCAGAGATGTTCTGCTCCACAGTGATACAGCAACAGTGGGAAGTACGATTACCAACATCTAGTTTCTGTTACAGTTGGAGGGTTCAGTTCCTTGCTCAATGGTGCGTAGGCATTTTCCCACCTAATCCAGGTATTCAAACCAGTTACCTTTACCCAAGTGAACACGGTTCCAACATAAAGGCTGCTGCCATTCCTAACTGTCGGACATGATCTGTAATTAAGTTTTCACCAGAGGACAGAACAAGACAACTCATTCATTCATTCATTCATTCATCCATCTCTCTGCTAACCCACCGTCAACTCTCCATCCACGCTTGACTTAACATTTTTGTAAAATTATCTCCGATACAGAGCCAGGGGGACTTTAACTCCAGAGACTGTTAATGACGTTAGAGTGAGTCTGCTGAATCATCCAACCCGAGGTCACCGTAGGGTTGGACACACACACACACACACACACACACACACACACACACACACACACACACACACACACACACACACACGCACACACACACACACACACACACACACACACACACACACACACACACACACACACACACACACACACGCACACACACAGATAGTGATGGGGTTCCATCCCTCACATGTGCCATGATATAAAAACAAACAGAAAGCCGGGCTGATATCATCCACATGTACTAATGACACCTTCAACTCGCACACACACACACGTCATATACCGACGCACGTCAATGACACTTTCATTGTCACAGATACTCCTCTGATTAGGGGCTTTACGTCTCAGGGGCTGGGGGCGACCGTTGCGACTGATTTTTTTAGTCTGCAGTTAATTTTCCTGCAGTCACTCTGAGCTAATTGTTAGTCTTGACCTTTGCATTGGATCACACACCCATGAGGGTGTATGAGATGCAAAGTTCCATTCTGCGAAACATCTTTTGCTCAGACAGCTTTTTCTGTGAAAGGAGGGAAGTCCTGGAAACTCGCTACCTGATCACTTGACATTTGCTACAAACTTTATTACTTTTAAGAGAGAAACCAAATCCTGTTTAATTCAGCGACAAACCTGAACTCATGTCTAGCTTTAGAATGTAATGTTTTTAAATGTGTTGCTTTATTGTATTTATTTATTTTTCCTGTACTCATTCCTGTTTTAATCTCTTATTTTCACAAAAAGCCCTTCTAGGGACAGGTGTTGCAAATTAGCATCCGCTATAAGCACTGTGATACTTGCATCAGATAGCTGTTTTTAAATTGTCTATGTACATTGTATTTGTCCCTATAGAATAAACCATACCACCTAAATAAACCATGGAATGAAATTAATGCTATGAAGACCAAAGCATCCTAACAAGTGGCAACGTCTGTCTGAGCTGTGTCTCTTTGCACTGAATCACTTGAATATGTTCGACAGTTGGTCTGCAAAGAGAAAATAGCAAAAACTTTACATCTGTGGATTACGATCTGATTTGAATTTTGTATTTTTAACCACAAACTTTTAACCAGAGCGAGCATGTCATGTCACTAAAGTGCGGATTAAGAATAAACAAGCAGTCAAAAAAGCAACAAACGCTATGTGTAGTTTGCATGTTCTCCGTGTGTCTGCAGGTGGTTTCGTCCAAATTCTCAGATTTCCTCCTACAACCCAAACACATGCAGGTTAGGTGAACTGGAAACTGTAAATTCCCAGTAGGTGTTGAGGTATATCAAAAGATTTGTGATGACTTCCTGTCCTAATACCAAAGATTTTTATAATATAATATATAATCCAAACACGCCTGGGAACGCCTCGGGATCCCCCAGTCAGAGCTGGTTAATGTGGCCCCGGAAAGGGAAGTTTGGGGTCCCCTGATGGAGCTGTTGCCCCCCCCGTGACCTGACCCCGGATAAGCGGTTGAAGATGAAGCTGATGAAAATATAATCCAAACATTCAAAAACCATTAGATACCTATAATTTACACATTTATATATCAGTCCAAAGTGGATGCAGGGAGACAGGGTGAAGGAGTTTGTTCCTCACACCTTATATAGCTGTAAAACGTTATACACACATACGTGCACAAACTAAAGGGGGGTCTAAGGTGAAACGCACTCAGCTTAACGCAATTAATAATGTGTATTTTTACATACACACACTCTCCTCTCTCTCTCTCTCTCTCTCTCTCTCCCCCTCTCTTCCCTGGTGTAATAAGCTTTTATATGTGCATTTGTGTGTATGTGTGTGCGTCAGGGGTCTTGTAAATGAGCGGCTGACGTTAAGAGCCTCGCCACGTGCCAGAGGAGGCCTGCTACGATGGTTGTGGCTTTCTCATCCAGTGATCAAATGCACAAGGCATTATGTCTGAGCCAAGGGGTGTGTGCACAGATTCCTCTCTCTGCTGCTCTCTCTGTGTCTCTTCTCCTCTTGTAGTCTTTCTAGATATCAGTCTGTCTCTCTTTTCCTTTCTCTCTGCCCCTCTGTCTTTACGATTCCTTCTCTTTCTCACCCTGCCTATAGCTCTCTCCCTCCCTCCATCTGTCTTGTGTGTTTAGGTGTGGCGTGAAGAGCCCTCTGCCAAATCACAAACACTGCTGGGCTTTGTGTACTCTGCTTTTGACGGCTTTATTGCTCGTCCTGATTTACATGCTTTGCTTGTCTTGACTAAACGTACACATGTAACTTACACATAATGATATACGACGATGAAATATGCACGGTAAGGCTCATTAAACGGCACCAATGCAAGGGCACCAAATGTGTCAAAATGATGTCCCACAAGGGGGTGCCCTGCTGACTCAGCGACCGTAGAGGCATGCTTTGACCTTCACAATGTCAAGGGGTCAAACTCCTGTCGATCTTTCCTCTATGCTATGAAAAAAAGCATGTTCGTCATAATGTTTAAAGCGATATAATGTCCTCCATCTCTTCACTGTGAATGCTTATCTTTGCATCTATTTAGTCGGAGAAGTGATGTCGTAGTTGTCCTTTCTATGGGGAGTCACAGAGGGGGAAGAGGCACACGTGCAGCATTAGAAAAATCTAAAAAGCCCTTGTCTTCTTCTTCTTCCCACGGAGATATAAACAGATGACATCACAGGGTGGTCCGCTCTGCGTTGAGCCGAGCTGAGCCACGCTGAGTGGGTCTCCGCCGGTCTGCCAAACAGATGGCGGTAGCAACGTAATGAGGGCTGGAAACAAACTTCAGGATACTGAGCAGAAGATTTAGTGCAGTGGGGCTCACGTCGCTCAGAGTTTAGACACAAAAGCTGAGGATGTTCTTTTCTGTTCCCCACATAGAAACACACAGAATCATCTTTCAAAATCAGAGTTCCTCACCTCCGAAAATCTTTTTGAACCAGAAGAAAAAACATAAATCATAATAGTTTCTCCCGGGCATTTAGAGAGCAGTCAGACGTTTGGCAAGGGGCGGCCGGCATGTTGGTTAATTAGGTCAAGAAATCTTGTAATGTGCGCCCACCCACACTAAAGGAGAGTTGGAACAATCGGCTACTCACAACTGTCTGACATTTAGACAGGGATTTTGGGGAGGGGTAGAGGGGAGGAGAGGGGGAAAGAGGGAGTAGAAAAGGGAGAAGAAACTTTACTGCTTTCTCTACCTGGGTTTGTTCTAATAAAACAAGGTTGTGTGTGTGCCATAGAAGAGTGAAAAGCTTTCATATGCTGCATCTTAGTAAAGCTTAATAAGTTCTACTGCTGCATGGAAGTCAGCGTTTTCTATGTATGCTGCGCATAATATACTTTATACATGTGAACATAAATGTTTTTCACGTGTTTTTTAGTGACGTTTGTGACATGTTTCCTGTACTTATGTTACGTTGTTTCCGTACATATATCTTACTTAGTTCACGTACTTATTTTAAGCCCAACTATGAGGTTTTCGTAAAACCTAACTATGTGGTTTACTGTGGAAGTTACTATAATTGTTGTTGCGTGGCATACAAATGGCACGCAAAAAGCCTAAAATGCGTCCTCATGACATAGGAAGTCACTTTCTTGTTGTTGTTTAATTTAAAAGGAATGAAATGGCATCATCCAATAGCATTCTGCTTGTAATTAATACACTAAAACACAGTCATTTGTGTACTTTATTGACTAAATGTAACCCTCCTCTCCTCATTCTGTCCCCTAGATGAAGTGTCAGAAAGCCCTCACCTACCTGCGGATATTTGGGACCACCATGTTCGGCGTGTCCCTCCTGGTAGGCATCTCCACGGCCTACATCATGGGCTACCAGTTCTTCACCACAGCCCGCAACCACGTGTCCTTCGGCCTGTACGGCGCCATCTTGGTCGTCCACCTCACCATCCAGAGCCTCTTTGCGCTCTTGGAACACCGAAACATGCGGCGGTCCTTGGAGACGCCGATCAAACTGAATAAATCCTTGGCGCTGTGCATCGCGGCGTACCAGGAGGACCCGAACTACCTGAGGAAATGCCTGGTGTCGGTGAAGAGGCTGACGTACCCGGGGATCAAGGTGATCATGGTGATCGACGGGAACAACGAGGACGACTCGTACATGATGGATATTTTTAAAGAGGTCATGGGAAGGGACAAATCGGCCACGTACGTGTGGCGGAGTAACTTTCACAGCAGGGGGCCCGCGGAGACAGACGAGAGCTACGCCGAGAGCGTTCAGCAGGTCTCCAAGCTGATCCTGAACAACAAGTGTGTGTGCATCATGCAGAAGTGGGGAGGGAAGAGAGAGGTCATGTACACACCCTTCAAAGCACTGGGGAGGAGCATAGACTACGTGCAGGTAAGTCAGTTAAACTAGAGATAGATATTAAAGGAGAAGTCTGTAGTCATTTGCAATCTGCAACCTCACTGCTAGATGCCGCCAAATCATACACACTGCACCTTTAAGAGAGGGGTTTAAATGAGAAGAATAAAGGAATGATTAAAGGGGGGAAAAGGGGATAGTGGAAATGAATAGATTGAATTTAAAAAGGGAACACAAAAATGGGAAGAGAGACAAAAAGAAGGAGGGAATGAGGCAAATTAGACACCATTATATAACAGATAAAATATGCAGTGGTATGTGCCTGAGTGATTTACACACAGGTAAGACAAGGACAGTTGACATCAGTGTGAGCTGAAAGTGAAGAAGAGAGATGGAGAAAGAGATGGTTGTAGACGGGAAGGGAGGGGGGGGCTCTGCCAAACCAAACATGGGGTACACAAAGAGTCTTTTGTGCTGCTTTTACTGTAGACGGACGGTGGCTGTGTGCATCGTGTCGTGAAGTGTAGCGTGAAGAAGGGGCGGCAGTAGCTTATGTCTAAGTGTAATAACAGACCTGTTTCACAGAGCTGAGTGTTACATCATCTACATGAGAGGTATTCAGAGTCAGGGCCCAAAACTGTGTCAAAAAAAGGTTATATGTGGTCTGCTGGCGAACAATCTGAAATAGCTTAACTGGAATAAGACAGACCGATGTAAGTTAATGACGCTTTAATTATATCTTTGGAAAAGCCAAGGGGTGTTTGGCTGGCAAATACAGTCTAATAATGCTAATATTGTGTGGTGGTGGTGTGGCTTAAAATATGAACAGGAGTTAAAAACATTAACCACAGTGCCAAGCTTGGCAACACACAGGCTGATGAAGTACCAGGAAACCTGTTTTTATCCTGTACCCAGTCAAATTAAAAATAAATATGAGCTGTTGTGGAAATAGATAGTATGGTTGGAAGTAAGAGCATAGTTATATCCCATTGAAGTGTGAATTATATAACTTCCATAGTTTGGCCAAAGTGTCATCACGTCATAATAGTTCTGTAATATTCAGCTGGTCTCAAGACATCTTGAGCAATGAGCAAAACTGAACCAAGAACTCATTACTCTAATAACATTAGAATGATTTTAATGAGTTTACATTACAAAAAAAGGGGGACTTCAAGTTTAAAAACTATTTGATATGATGCTGTCTAACACCTGCAGCTGGATGCAGCCTGCCAGAAACCCTCTGGTTTAACGGAGATTTCAAAAGAACCTACTTTAATCATGCCAGTAGTGTTCAACAACTGAGGGTTGCATGCCTTTTTACTATCATCAGGCTCGGCCTGTAACAGATGTGTCTTTTTAATGGGGATTGGAGGTTTGTTCTCATCACCTGATTTTGTAAGGGAGGAAAATTACCATTTATAGAAGAAGATGGAGAGCTAAAAAAACAAAAAAAAGAGCATCAGAAAGATTAGTTTAAAGCAGTTACTCTTTGTTGCAGGGTCACTGGCCATATTGTCAAGTAAGTTTTATTTATAAAGCCCAATATCACAAATTTGCTTCAAGGGGCTTTACAATCTACAGTCCTTAGACCCTCCGTTCAGATAAGGAAAAACTCCCCAAGCTGTGTACCTTTCTACATGACTGTAACACGTGACCTTTGGCCCTAACTCACTGTCTGTTTTGTGTGTTTTACTCAGGTGTGTGACTCTGACACCATGTTGGACCCGGCATCATCGGTGGAGATGGTGAAGGTTCTAGAAGAAGACCCTATGGTCGGAGGCGTCGGAGGAGATGTACAGGTTGGTTACAACACTACGAATATTTTCTAATTCCGTGCAAGTGACAAATTTTACAAACTGAGCATTTCATATAATTTTTATTGTGTTAAACCTCCAACTTCCTCCCTAGATCCTAAACAAATACGAGTCGTGGATCTCCTTCCTGAGCAGCGTGCGGTACTGGATGGCCTTCAACATTGAGCGGGCTTGCCAGTCCTACTTTGGTTGCGTGCAGTGCATCAGCGGGCCTTTAGGAATGTACCGGAACTCCCTCCTGCACGAGTTCCTCGAGGACTGGTACAATCAGACGTTCATGGGGTCCCACTGCAGTTTTGGGGACGACCGCCATCTCACGAACAGAGTTCTGAGCCTCGGCTATGCAACCAAATACACCGCCCGATCAAAGTGCCTCACCGAGACGCCGATCACATACCTGCGGTGGCTCAATCAACAGACTCGATGGAGTAAGTCGTATTTCAGAGAATGGCTATACAACTCCATGTGGTTCCACAAACACCACCTGTGGATGACTTATGAGGCCGTGATCACGGGCTTCTTCCCGTTCTTCCTCATCGCCACCGCCATCCAACTCTTCTACCAAGGGAGGCTCTGGAATATTCTGTTGTTTCTGCTCATCGTGCAGGCGGTGGCGCTGATCAAGGCCTCGTTCGCCAGCTGCCTCAGAGGCAACATCGTCATGGTGTTCATGTCGTTCTACTCAGTACTGTACATGTCGAGCCTGTTGCCCGCCAAAATGTTCGCAATAGCGACAATCAACAAGTCCGGATGGGGGACCTCTGGGAGGAAAACGGTGGTGGTGAACTTCATCGGTCTGATTCCTATATCAGTTTGGTTCACCATCCTCTTCATCGGGATTATCTATACAGTAATCCTGCAGACTAAAAAACCCTTTCCTGATTCAGAAAAGATTGTCCTGGTCGTCGGGGCGGTTGTCTACGCCAGTTACTGGGTCATACTGTTGATGTTGTATACAGTGCTCATAAATAAGTGTGGGAAGAGGAAGAAGGAACCACACTATGATATGGTGCTGGATGTATGATCATCATTTACCACTGAACTCTCTTTTATGGTTGTTTTTCACTCACTATACAGATGTTTTTCAGATGCAGAGCAGCTCTGGAGGCAAAATTGGTTGAGTTCAACCTAAATGGGCAAAGAACCAGGGTTCTTTCAGACTTGAATGGGAAAAAAAACATGCAAAGGACAGTGGCTGATAGTGGCTGCTTCTTTCTGTTCATTCGTGAAAATGGCATTCATGATTTTGGAAAAGCATGCTAGCTAATTAGTTTACCTATTAGATAGATACCTTGAACGTGTTTAGCTGAAGATCAGCTACTGTAAACTAACTAGCTGAACTTGATTGCTCAGTATGGCAACATTAGCAAGAGTGCTAGGCTTTGTAATATTAGCTACCTCTTATCCTTGTCATTTTCACTGGGTCTTCAGTCAAACATTTGCAACTCAGCCAAAAGAAACTGTGGATTTTGTATCTCCACCCATTGGGGTTAAACTTGACCAGTGCAAATATTTTACCTCCAGAGCATGAGTGTGTCTCAAAGAAATGTTTGTACATCCTGACTAGAAAACAAATCTACTTATTGCCCCCACCAAGGGAAGCCAAAAAAACACTGCCACATAGCTTCAAGTTCACGTCAAACTGAAACCACCAGCATCCTGCCCTGCCAGGCTGTCTCCACTGTCAAGGATTACATACTTAACTCTAAAAGGCAACCGCCATCACTATGTAGTTCAGGGGTCTCCAACAAGTAGCTCGTGAGCTACCAGTAGCTCGTTACCTGTGTCTGAGTGGCTCACTAGAGGTTAAAAGAATACAGACATAGATTTGATAACACAAAGTCAAATTGCAAACAGGTTTAAATTTCTATCCGATCAAATTCACAGACATCGCGCTCCCTTCTGACACAAAATGATTATTTGCCAATCAGCAATTAAACAAGTTGCGCTGCTTTCAAATTTCATGACATCAGCGACGCTGTAACATCAGGCGATGTTAGCAGACCAGCAAGCGTACACAAGATCTGACAGTGGCTGCAATGTTATTAAAGGACCATAAAAGTAAGACAGAAATGATGTCTGCTATTGGCAACTTGGTGGCGTTATGTGTAGCTCTCGGCCACTTTCATTTTGTCCAATTAGCTCTCAGAGGAAAAAAGTTTGGAGACCCCAGCTCTAGCTGGTGTATTTGTAATCTACAAGTACATGGACGCTGTGTGGATCTCATGAATAGGTGAGGTTAGCCACTTTACCATTAAAAAACAAACAGAGAAATGTATGTTATGAGTTATACTGCATCTCGATTTAATGCCACAACTTCAAAGTTCTTTCTCTCTGGGGGCAAAGCGTTGGTGTATCTTTCCAATCTGTTTTAGGAAGAGCTTGAGCATCGATTTACGAGTGAAAGGGTGCAGAAAGGGCTTTAAAATGAAAAGCTGCTCTCTTTCTTTTGTTGCACTCATGTCATATGGGAAAGATACTTCAGCATAGTCTTCACGCATTATAGATGTATTTATCTATTTCAACCGAAGACATTTTTTGTCATCACTTATTAAGGCAAATCCTAATTGCAACTCCTAAATATCAGCCATTTCATCCAGGCTTGACATTACAATTCTTGTTTTGCTTTTTTTTTTTTAAATGAAACACATTACTCACTGTGGTACACGTTGAATGTGAAAAAGTGCAACATCCATAGAAGTGTCCAATCATGCTATTAAGAGGCTGCATTGTGTTTGAATGTCTGGACACATTGTCCCGTTGTAATTCCCATATGACGTGAATGCAGTATTTTTCCTGCAGGTTTACAAAGTGAAGAATCTCAAACTGATCACTGATTGGTAGATATAATCTCCACCAGATCAGGTGACCAGGTGAACATGTGACCAGAAGAGAGATGGTGTATCATTGCTACTGTGACTGTTTTATTTTTACAGAAACAATGACTTTTTATATATATATAATGTATATATATATATATATATGAATGATGGGTGTATGTTGCAAAATGGTTTTAACACTATTATTGTTAATGTGTTTCTTTCTACCAAGTTGAATGATTACCACCAAGTAGACACGGCGGACATGTTCCAATCCAAAGATTTTATGCCTCCCATGTGTCCTTGCTCTCTTCCTTTCTTCACATACTGTATCGAGGATAGCGTCCCTCAGCAGCAAATGTGAGAATTAATGCACCAAATGGGAGAAAACCTGATAACAGGAATGTGAATAAGGGCACTCGATGGAAGGGAACGGCATTTTGGAGTGAAACCAGTCCGGTGTTTGTTACAGACCAGGAGCAGACATGAGTTTAATTCTTATGCACTTTTATGTCTCTCCCGTAATCAAGATGAAATACCTCAGTGGTTCTCTTTGCATTGCATCAAGGGCATATTAGGATGCCGTCCAAAGACTGATGCATTCTGAAGGTCTCAAGTAATTTATGATCTGTTTGTGATATTAAATATAAAGGTGTCCTTTTTTTATACGCAGTTCCTTATTAAGTCAAAGCTGGATTTCTCTGCCTTGTCGGCCCTTTGCTGTAGCCGTGTACTTCTATGTATTTCAGTGCATTTTATATATACACATTTTTTTTTATTCTATTTTTGCTTAGCTACCAAAGATTCTTTATTTTCACTCATATTTTTTATAAGAAAAATGGGAAAATGTATTTGTTGTGCTTTCAACTGTTCTGACAATGACTTGTGATATCTGACCAAACAATGTGAAATTATGAGCTGGGGGGTTTGTCTGCAATTACAACAATAAAAATGCAATTTGTAGGGATAAGTTATTGATTTCAAGAGAAGTGATGAACCTGTGTTTTGTACTTTGTACTTAGATAAGCAACTAGCATATTTATGTAATATAATTCTGTGGTTTATAGGATTCTGTCCTCTTGTATACATGTAAAACCCCTAAGGTTCCATCTGTCTACACTGCAGAAACAATAAATAAATTTGGAAATTATTTTAATATACATAACACGTGAACATAATTGCTAGGCTTCGATATTTTGCAGTGTTGAAACTACATGGAGTCGTGCCTCAAATGTTCAGTTCTTACAGTAATACAATGAACAATAAAGCCAAACTTTCATCCAAAACATTTGCACAAAAATGTAATTATATCTGCAAATTCTTTGTTCTATAGTTGTGAGGTCCCTGAGTGAAGCAATAACAGAAAAACTGAGTGACATTTTCATACTCTTTTAAGGAGAGGTGTTATTAATCAATGAGACCAACGATTGAACCATGAGGTTGTTTTCATGCCAAACTAGTCATGGGCAGTGTTATCGTAAAGCACTTTTGTGTTGTGCCAAATAAAAACAACTTTTCTTTTAATTTGCTGGTGTTGGACGTTTTTATTTAGTTTTTTTTCCCATCTAATTGACGGATCTTGGGACGTGCTGGGACACATCATCAGTGATGTAACCTAGGGGCCATTGGGTGTTTGGGGTTTTTTCAACATCAGACACCCTCACCCAGGCCACCTCACCAGGGTTGATCAAGGCCTGGTTTGTGTCCCAGTATAGCACTTACACTCTGAGGCTCGCTCCGTTTGATCCAAAGCCATCTAGAGGATCTTTTTCCGATGCCTCAGTGTCACTCTGATGGCTTTTGTTTTCATATTTCCTGTCACCGCTGAGGAGACTAGGCACTTTGCTGAGGGACGTGCCTGAAGCCCCGACATCCCACTTCCATCGGATAGCACCCCTGGTGGAAACACACCTCCACCAGGTCTTCATACCTGGACCTCTTCCTCTCAATAGCTTCCTCCAACCATTTAAGGTATCTTATTTGATAGTTAAAGCGCGATACTGCCCCATGCATGATCATAACAATAACAGCCCATAATGCAACTGAAGGGCAGCAGACACCACACTGTTAAAAACTTAAATCCAAGATTAACCAGTTTTTACGATCAGTTAGGTTTTGGACCCAAAATGCAGACACAGACAGCGGAGTAGAAGTGGAACAAAAGGCTTTATTGCCAAAAGCAGGTATTGTGAATGGACTGAGGGAATGTTGAGGCTGGAGTTGAGCAGGGCAGGCAGGAGAAGATCCTGGGAACAGGAAACAAACATTAGTGGACGAGCACGAGATCAAAAAATTAACAACACGGATGGGACCGTGACACCAGTTTCAGGTTATGACTCCTAACTTATGAGTGAACTGGATCGGGGTTTCCCAGATCAGTTTTGAAGTTGTGTTGAAAATGTCTTTAGAACAGTTTATAGCTATTGGTGTACCAAGAAGGTAGCAGCAATCAAAGAAACAAAGATTTTCAATACACACTTCTGCTGTATCCCAGCCCCATCTTTAACTAACCATCATGACTGGAGAGAAGCCACGATTAGTCCAACACAAAACACTTAAATGGGCTCTATGTAAGAATCAGAAACTGCAGGTTAACAGTGACACCTGTGGCCGTTAAGTCCACAACTCGCACTACGTAGACGCGAGTAAGCATCGGTCAAAACAGTGAGATGACGCACGCGAGACTGAACGTGATTGACAGGTATCATGTTGATTAACGTTAGCAACATTAGCCAGTTAAAACCACAATATCACTAAATATTTCACATGAAAAAACAAAAACAAACGAAGGTCCCTCCATGAATCGAAGGCCCGGCCAATGTTGATCCCTGCCCCCCCCCCCCCCCCCACCCACCCCAGGGTCGGTCACATTCTTGTTTTGCAACTCCGTATCTAACCGAACGTTAGCTGTGGTTGCACACTGTTAGCTTTGTTGCGGAGCTGAAGTGAGTAAAAGCACTCACGGGCGTGCATGACGTCACATACGTTGGATTTTCCCAGAAAAAACGGCCCACATTCTTCACATAAAAAGCAGTCTACAGGCTGATAGAGGAAACACAGAATATCGCGGACGGCCTAATTTTTTAGGTTAGGGTACAACCTGTTCACACATTGGCAATAAAAAACAATTAAAAAGCGTTTAATATGTGTAAGAACTTACAAACAGTCCCTTTAATGTTCTTGATTTCCTTTTTTGCTTCGTGTTTATTATTATCAGCCTTTGCCAGTTTTGTCGGAACAATTTTCTGAGGAGGAACACATCATCCATCTTTTGTGCAAAGATTATAGAGAGTATTCTTCTTCGCCGATGTCCATGAGTGGGAGGTGAAGGTTTGGCATGTGTCATGTTCTGGCTGTGCGAGTCTCTTGTTATTATTTACTTTTGTGATTTTGGATTTGGTGTCTTCTATATTATTCCGGTGTTTCCTGTTTTATTTTGTAGTTCACTCCTCCTGTGTCTTGTCTGGTTTTACTTCCCTCCTTTGTTTGTTTTCCCGCCTTTCGTTGATTGTCTGCCCCACCCTGATTTGTTTCACCTGTGTGTAATCATGTCCTGTATTTAAGCCTGTGTGTTTCCACTCTGTCCTTGTCGGTTCGTTTGTCTCTCCAGCCCCGTCTACCTTGTCCTCCATGTTTCCTGTTACCTCCTGCTCTGATCCTCGTGTTTCCCTGGTTAGTGATTTTTGGTTTTGGTCCTCTGTTTGGTTTTTGTTGTTTGTTTCTATTTGTTCTTTTGTACTTTGTTCCCCTCCCTGCATTTTGGTTGTTTGAATATTCAGCTTAGTTTTATTAAAGCTCGCTTTTATTTCAAATACTTTCCTGCCTGTTATTCTGCGTTTGGGTTCCATGTTAAATTCACCCCACACCACGACAGCATGAGTGTGTAAATTGTTGGATCAAAATAAATGCTAATTTTGAATCATTTGATTCAATGAATTTAATTATTATTCATTTCTAAATCAATCTGACACATATCGTCCATCAAAGTCCATGAAAGCTTCACGTGCCGAAGCTATGAAACAAGCCTGATAACATGACTTTATATAGCCTTACCTGAGCAGGTGGGTAATGGAAATACAAACACTGGTAATCAAACCATTCTTCACTGCTTGATCACTACTGACTCTCCTTCTGTTACACTTCAATGTCTGAGCAAGCTGAGGAAATATAGCATACCAACAATTGAGTCATAATTCTGATGGAAATCGTCAGTATAACAGCTCTGTATTCTCCACCAACAATTAAACCTAAAATATTTAGTGTATGATTTTACTATGCAGAGTTTTATTTAGACAAACAGAAGAACTACAGTATAAAGCAGTATTTGTACATATACAATGTGAACTTTGCCATTACCATCATTTTATCTCCTTTCATTGGATTTCTGTTGATTTGAGTTTCCCTAAATCAATCAATCAATCAATCAAACTTTATTTATATAGCACCTTTCAAACAAGTCAAATGCAATTCAAAGTGCTGGACAGCCGATTGAAAAAAATATAAAGGGTTAAAAATGGATTTAAACAACAATATAAAAGTTCATTGAATAAGAAAGCAATAAGAGATGGGGTATTTAAGATAGTGAAAGTTAAATAAAATACAAGGAAATAAAAATAACAATAAAAATAAATAAGATAAGATATTCCTTTATTAGTCCCATAGTGGGGAAATTTGCAAAATAAATACAAATTATGAAACTACACAAAATAAGCAGATGGTATTAAAATAATATTTTAATAAAATAAAAGAGAATAATAATCAGCAATAAAATGTTGATTAAATAAAATGGAGTAAAATAAACACTATAACAATGATGATAAATGAAATAAGTATTAACAATAAAAAACATAAAATTATAATATTATAAAACTATAAAACACTACATAAAAGCCAGACTGAATAGATGGGTTTTTAGTTTACAGATGGCTGCTCTTCTGGTCTGAATAGTACCAACGGTCATCACTGCTCATCACTTTCTGTGTATCAGAGGCTTTTTTCCTAATACTTGTGGGAATCATATGCAATATGCTATCATTATTAAATAAGTGAATTGTGAGAAAAGTGTGCAGTCCAAATGTGAGTCAGTTCATCTGAATTTTGCCAGAATTCCCAGAGGGTTTGGATTTGGGGCCCTAAAGAGGAAATGTGTGTTACAAGAAGGTGTGTGCAACCAACACTAAAGAGAGGGGAATACAGACACATAAATTTACGGACATCAAGTCACAAATGCTGCTCAACATGTGTAAACACATTTGGGACACAATGATCACAGTGATTTGGCTGACGGGGATGACTTCTTGTAGAAAGTGTGTGTGTGTGTGTGTGTGTGTGTGTGAGAGAGAGAGAAGGAGAACAGAGGTCTTTTATCCACCAGTGTGTCAGAGGGTGGACGGTTGTCAGGGCAAAAGTAAACTTATTTACTGGGTACACACTCGAACACACACACACACACAGTTGTCAGGTGCTGTGGTGCTGTTTTGACTCGAATAGTTTCTAAATAGTCTGTAAAAACTAACGAAGTGCTGGGAAACCTTTCTTCTTCAAACTGTCAGGAGCAGAACTCATATATTTAGTAGATTGTTTGAATAAAAACGTGTTTTCCAGCATGAAGTTGCAGTGTTCTAAGTTGTCGAGAGTCATAAATTGAAAAGCTCGGATGGATAAACAAAACTGAGAAGATTTTACTTTGAAAAATGTCATTGTGGCTGAGCTCAGGTGCCTTTGGTGCATCAGGTAAGATAGACACACGAAACACACAACATGATGCTGGATGTTTCTGCTTTGAAAGCACACTGGGGACCAGTGCTCAGTCTTTTTACTTCTTGGCGTTACTGTGACTCTCCATGTCAGGTTCTCTGGGAGATTCATAATGCCGATTCATAACGGCACAGCGCCAGCGTATTTGCACGCTAAGCCTCATAAGCCGTATTAACATTAAAATTGTATGTGGGAAACATCTGGACGAGCCGAAGCACGGCACGAGGGTGTGGGGGGTGAGAATGAAGGGTTTTTTAATTTATCAATACAATGTTCATGTCCATTTTGTAAAATAATTAGTGAATTGTTCATCATATAATTAATGAAACATTATTTAAAAGGTTTTCTGATCCTGCTCTTTTAAGGGCAAACATTTCCAGAAGAATTAAATGTTCAGACGAAGGCTGTCATAAATAATAAAAACAATCATTTAACTAGTAATAATAAAGGTCCCAAATTATGTCAAATTGCATAGTTTTAAGTCAAAAAATCTTCACATTTTTTGGGGGGAGGACCCTCAAACTTAATATCTCCTGTACATTTTAATAACTGTCAAATTTATGGAGTATTATTGAAGTATTATAGGCCTACTATAGAAGGTGCATAGCCCCAGTATAATAATAGCAACAAACAAAAAAACACAGTTGATTATGACTGACACAGTATTTTTTTTTTCATTTCAAAATTTATTTCGAACATATAAAAAATAAAAAAGAATGATCATACAAACAAGTGGACAGCCAGAAAAAAAACTAATATTTACATACAATGAAAAGTACAAGTGAAAGAAATTGATGTCTTGGTTTAAATATTCAATGCATCAAGTGTTTGACAATTTATTTTGCTTATACTTCTCATTCTATGTAAATATTACTATAACATGCTTAAAGAAATAATGAATAAATAGGAATAGGTTGCGAGAGATTGCTGATACCGGCCGATACACAGGCCAACACGTGAACTGGTCCTTCAATGTTATACAGGACAGAGCAGCTCTATGTCATGTTCTGTGGCACAAGTTGTCTGCACAAGAGGGGGATCCCTATTAAAAAATACTGTTAGGAATATATCATACCAGTGTTTGTTACTTGGTTTTGACAATGACTTTATCTTGCCCATTTTAAATCTGTTTTCCTAAATTACTAAATTCACTGACTCAGTGTGTTCACTCCCGCAGTCACACTGACAGCAGCTGAGGTTCAAGCAGGTCAGACTCTGCTAAGCAGCTCCTCTGGTTACTGCATTCTGGAGTTTATCGGTGAAGGCTGCTCCGGTAAAGTGGCCAAGTGCCGAAATATGGCAACAAAAGAGACAGTGGCTGTTAAGATCCTCAAGAAGGACACTGATTTCATCCAGGACCCTGAGAAAGAGGTAGATTTTTTGGACATACGGTATTCTCCTGCTTATAGATTTCATCTGCTCCATCAGAGTAGGAACCTCTTCTTTTCCCCCAGGTGTCCATGTTGGAGGCAATCAGTGTCCTGAATCCAGACCACACTAACGTGGTGAAGTTCTTCGAGCGGTTTGATTATATGGGACAGACCTGTCTAGCATTCGAGATGCTGGAGAGCAGTCTCTATGACCTGGTCCACGAACGAGACTGGAATCCACTGTCTCTGAACGAGATCCGGCCGATCGCAAAGCAGGTATGTATTATTGTAATATGGAATCAGTTATCTATAGTTCTATATATCTATCACTCACCAATAAGAGAAATCCTAAGTCTTAGCCCTAAACAGCAGCACATGGGAAACTAAATCCCTTTCTTGTTTTGTCCCTGCAGCTATTGGAGGCCTTGGATGCCCTGAAGGGTCTCGGTATCCTGCATACCGATATCAAACCGGACAACATTATGTTCATCAACAAGCAGGAGCGGCCCCTCAGAGTGAAATTAATAGACTTCAGCGAAGCCATTCCAGCCTCCAACGTCCAACCTGGGATGGATCTTCAGCCCACCGGGTACAGGTGGGTTCATCCTTCATTGTTCTCTTGGTCCTCAACGCTTGCAAACAGATCATCTTACTATCTCATCTTTGGCCCTTGTCTTTGCCTCCTCAGAGCTCCAGAAGTCACCCTCGGCCTCCCCTTCACCGAGGCTATAGATGTGTGGGGAGTCGGCTGCATCCTGGCCTTCCTCTATCTCGCTGAAAATCTCTTCTCTGTCGACTGTGACTATCAGATGGTCGGTCAGCTTTACCTCAGACAAATGTCCAGAACCAAGTGGACACTTTGCAGAATGTCAGCTGATGTGATTCTGTATATTTTGTCTGCAGATGAAGAGCATGGTGGAGGTTCTGGGTCAGCCGGAGGACCACCTGCTCCGTCCTGGGAAATATACTCGGTATTTTTTCAATGAGGAAAAGGCTGCTGACGGTCCAACATGGAGGCTGATGGTAGAGTAACCATGCTCGTCTTTGTTTGAGTTGGTTGAATCACAGTACTCATATATACTGTTCCTTTAGATGCCTGAAGAATACACAGCTGCCAACAATGTGGAAGTAGTAGAGTGGCACAGCTTCATTGACCTTCCCAGCTCTTTGGATGACCTTGTTAATGTAGGTACTCTCTGCTGAGTAAAAGCCGAACCAGTACCAGTTATTAACCTGTGTCTGAGAGGTCGGGGCTGGATCAACTGACCTGAATCTGTTTCCAAATCCAGATCTATCCAAAATGGGAGGCTGCTGAATTTGAGGACAGGAGGGCTTTTGTTGATCTCATCAAACAGCTGCTGCATCTGGACGGGGGTCAGAGAATCTCTCCCCATCGAGCTCTGCAGAACTCGTTCGTCACAAAGTCCCACCTTACTGAGCACCCTGACGGCAGAGCCCAGTAAGTGACACTGTGTTCACACCAGGGCTGTAGTACTTCAGTCCGGTCTCGGTCTCAAGTCCACTTTTTTGAAGTCTTGCACTTATCTTTGACTCGTGCCTTTTTGGACTTGGTCTTGTCTTGGTCTGGTTTGGCTATACTGGTGAAGCTGTTCCCGGCTACTGATTTGGGATCAGTTGTACAGAACGTTACCTGTTTCTTACACCCTTTATGCAACCATGGTAATGAACAGAAAAAAAACAAGTTTAAACTTTATCAATTGAGGGTTGTTTGTTTTAGGAGGTGCTGCAGTATACCTACTTCCTCCTCCATGCTATTTGCATAAATAATATTCCCAATAAATAAATTGAAAATGAAAATGTCCCTGCTTGTGGGCATATTGGGGGTGGCTGCAGGGTAGAAATGTTAGAAAATATCAGATCAATTCAAGGTTTCTGAATGTAACATTAGACTGTAATGATCCTCAAACCTTAATTCTATGCATTGATTAGTTTGATGTTAGTAGATAGATCAGTATTGTTTATAGATAGATTATTTCTGTCCATCCTAACTCATTAATCACTAGATTAGCATTGGAAAGACACTATTATGGCCTTGAACAGGATTCGATTTGCACTGGACTCGGTCTTGACTTGGTCTTAGTCTTGACTTGGACTTGACTGGACCTGATCTTGGACTTGACTTGGACTCGATTAAATTGGACTTGACTACACAGCCCTGGTTCACACTGGTAGTAGATAACACATGAGATTGGATGGACTAATTGATTGTCGTACTTCATCCAGTTTGTCCACCTCTGGAACTATGATGAGCGTCTGCCCGACGGAGGCCTCAGCAGACAGGGGGAAGACCTCAGCAGCTTGCAAACCTCACCAAGAGTCAGGTGCTGGGTTTCATGTCAGAGGTCTACCCTCTGGTTCCGATGACGACGCTTAAGCCACCACCAGGACATTTTAATGGAACCAAAGACACTGTCTCCAAAGACGATGGTCCCACCCTACGGTCACCTGAGGGAGACGCAGTCACTTGCTGATGAAGATCCAGCTGACTGGTCTTCTGATGGAGGACTAACATCTATATAACTACAGCATGCCTTGTATAAATTATTTTTGCATGCATTTAATATAGGTAGCTGTGTTGACATCAGCCACCCTGCACAAAGTATACTAAATATAGCAATTTCTCAATGCCTCAACCACAACTTGTCACTGCCTGTGTCGTTTTCATTCCTACTGCTGAAAATATTTAAACTGACTTTTACCCCACACCTCCCACTATATATGAGATAGAAAATCCTCACCAACTCTTTTACAAACTCTCTCTTTTTGCATTTTCTAGCTTTCTCAGTGAAGTAAACTTTCCTCCATGCAGAGGAGAATAGCACATGTGGGCAGAGCAGCAGCACAGTAGAAGCAGCTTTTCTCTCAGTGCGTCAGCAGTCAACGCCATCACTGCTTCATCTCTGCCAAATACATTACAGCACTGCTTAGCGCCGTTGCTTTGCAAACTAATGGCTCCCTACTGGCAAACTGTCTCCAGCAGCTGACCGAATCATACCCTGCTTGTCCCTCTCAGCTGGTCACTATACTTCTCTTTGGGGTTTTGCAACATCACTGCCTACCCCTTACCCCTAAACCCCAACCATAACCCTACGTACTTCTACTGCACCATTACAACAAATGTTCTTCACTATAGGACGGATTGCACCACAGGGTTTTAAACTTTGCACTACTTGGCTGACATAAAGTTCTGTTAGCTTCACAGCTCCCATGTGGTGATACTATGTCTAATGTGTTTTGTATGAGCTGAGCTATTGGAAGCTTGTAGTTCTGCGTCTGAGAGCACAGTCTTGGAGTTAAGAAATTTGTTTTTCTGATGTACTTTTTTTGCAAGACACTAAAAAAATGATCAAATCAAAAATGACAGATTCCCATCACTGACATGACTGTGCATATTTTATCCACACTGTTTAAGCACATACTGCGGTTTAACTGTTCTTGAAGGATCTGAGCGTGATAGTTGAGCAATAGTAGGCAATATGTTGTGAAATGACAAACCAGAAGAGATTTAACTCTTCCATTTCTACAGAGGTAGCTATCCATTTATTAGGGCTGTCAAAGTTAATGCGATAATAAATCTTTAACACATTAATGCAATCAATCTCCCGGAAATTGTAGTTTTTTTGTTACTAGAGGGAAGATACTGGCATCATATGAAACTAAAAAACCTGATGAATCCATCGGTACCAACCATGTCATACTAACTTGTCGCAAAGGAGGTTAAATAACGCTCCAAACTTGCACTAAAGTTTGGCGAGGAAAAACGGTCATGGCCATTTCCAAAGGGGTCCCTTGACCTTTGACCTCCAGATATGTGAATGTAAATGGGTTCTATGGGTACCCACGAGTCTCCCCTTTACAGACATGCCCACTTTATGATAATCACATGCAGTTTGGAGCAAGTCATAGTCAAGTCAGCACACTGACACACTGACAGCTGTTGTTGCCTGTTGGGCTGCAGTTTGCCATGTTATGATTTGAGCATATTTTTTATGCTAAATGCAGTACCTGTGAGGGTTTCTGGACAATATCTGTCATTGTTTTGTGTTAATTGATTTCCAGTAATAAATATAAACATACATTTGCATAAAGCAGCATATTTGTCCACTCCCATGTTGATAAGAGTATTAAATACTTGACAAATCTCCCTTTAAGGTACATTTTGAACAGATAAAAAAAATTGCAATTAATCGCGATTAATCATAGACTCTGGGTGTATTACTGGAGGATATAGTAGGATAACTGCATCAGCTTCTGATTGCTGGCTTGCACCGTGGCCATCTATAATACCATAGTCACTCACAGATTGCCAGTAATATTGATGTATAATGCAATAGTGCCAAATTGTGAAACATAAATTCCAGTGAAGAATGTTGCTTTGTACGTACACTCAAGTACTGGATTTGCATCGTGAGCAGTATAATCTGAGAACATACTGTCTCAATACTGAAGCCAACATGTGCGAAAGATGAGCTGTAAATTATATAGTACATGAATGGGAAATTTTAGGCTAGAGACCAGAAAGAGTCCTCACTCATGTTAGATTAAAGGTGGAGCATGGAAAAAGAAGTGACGGCAGACCCTTTGTTTTGTGCACCAGAGGTTTAATTAAACAGGAGGCTGTGAAATTGGAGGGCAAACTGACCACAAACTTGGCTATAGAAGTTACAGTATGTGTCACTTCATGCCTTATGTTACTTCCTGACTGACTTAGTGCAATTAATTCCCTACAAAGGCTTTGGAGTTTTAATTTATTGGTATTAGATTTCACTTCAAAACAGTTGAGTAAAACATATGCTGCTGCCACTTCATAAAGGGAGTGTGACGTGGAGGTGGAAAGAAATATAAAGTTGCATCAGGCCATATGTGATCACTAACCTGACCCGCCTGATGGGGTGTTTCACAGAAACATCCGAGAAGCCGTCGTTGGAAACTGTTTGGAAAAAGGCAGGCACTTTAAAAAAAAAAACACTTGGCAGGTGATTGGATGATTTACCTGTCAATCAAACTCTTGCTGAAGCCAGTCGGGAGAAGAGCAAAAACATCCTCTTCAGTGCCGTTCTTTGCTCTTCTTTCAATGAAGAAATACTCTCCAGTTCTGATATAACTGATGCTATTGCAGCACCCACGCTAATCTCTTCAGGAGCCGCCATTGTTGTTTAGAACGAACGGTTACCTCTCCTCCGAGTAGTCTCCCACGCCTCACAGGGCGCCAATTGGTCAGTGGTCTGCCTTGCCGGACACAAACGCATTACTTGAAGCCTGACAAGATTTTTGTGTGATCTGTAATCACTCAATTCTCGTGACCCCATGAACTTGTGACATCGCGAGAATCCAGCTGCCATGCAAGCTAATGCGTTCACTATTGATATAGAAAACCAAGTATTCTCCAATAAATGCACTAAAACATGCATGAAAATGATTTGCTGATGTTGAAATTGTACAACCCAATCTTGCATGAGCAGATTGGCTGAGATCGGTATCAGTTTCTTCTCCTGAGTCTGCTGCAGGTTTTCAGGTGGGTGATGGGACCACATCGCCGTCAGCAGCAACTGATCCCTTCAAAGACTGGTTTCCTGTTTTCTTTACTCATAAACATTTGTTCATACTTTTCAGTTGACCAAGCTGTTATGTTTCGTTATAAACCATGGATTTGAGATCAGCGTATGGTCCCTTGGGTCTTGGTTAATTGGCATGTCAGGGTGGGGTGTTTTTCACAATTTGATGCATCCCATACACCCCATGCCCTGTGGAGTTTCTCACTGTGTTTTGGGGGCTAAAGACACTTTAATTCAGATAATTTAAGTAGAGCCTCCACCCCATGCTTCCTTCACCACCGTGATTCTTCCTCTTCCACCTCATTTCATTTGCTTTCTTTTCCTCCCTTTCCTGCTCTTCGCCCGTGTCTTTTAACTCTTTCTTCCTCCTCCTCCTCCTCCATCTTACCTTTCTCTTCCTTTTCCTCTCCTCTGAACCCTCTGACCACATAATGAGTCTCATTCAGCGGAGGGTAATTGTTTTAAAAACTCCCATGTGTTCCAGAGCCTCAGAGAGAATTAAAGCGGTCATTGATGATAGTAAAACCCTTTTCTTTTTTTGCACGGCATGCTCCAAATATTTGAAGTTTAACTATTAGGGTCTTCATAAAAAATACAAATCAGAAGATGCTGTTCAATAGTTGATGGTGGTTTGTGTCTGTCTTTGGTAGAACTGGAGTTGCTAAGTGGAGCTTTAGTGGGTGACGTTGGTAGAGTCCAGACGTCTGTTAGCCCACAGGCCAAATAATGGCTGACCACCCACAGCTTAGCACACTCTCTATTTTCCACACACAGTCAGGTGATGAAAAGCGTGCTTTGTTTTAGGTTCTGATATCCGTGTTTATCAGTTCTGATAAGATATTACTCTCTACAATTCCCCTTGGAAATAAAATGTTCTTATAACCAGTAGGATTGAGTAGGAGGACAGTAGAGGTTTTTTCAACATGTATAACCACTCAACATATAGTAGAAGAAGTATTCAGATCCTTTATTTGAGTAAAAGTAACAAAACCACAATGTAAAAATACTCCTGCAAAGTATAATCAACTAAATGTAATTACAGTTTTTTTTTTTTTAAATCTCTAACATCCTTTTGTCCAATCTCTAGTTGCATTTTCAAAAGTCTAACCACAACATCCGTCTGTTTTTTGCAGTCAGTTAAAGCTGCAGTAGGCAGAATTGGAGCAAATACGATTAAAGATTAACTTTATCCTGACAGCAGTGCATAAAACAGGTAACCTGAATAAAGTCATGTGCCTCTGTGTCCTCCGGTGTCCTCCGGTGTCCGGCAGCAAGTGAACATTTTGAACTTTGAACTTTGTGTTGGAAGCAGAAAAAATGGGCCAGTGTAAGGATGTGAGAGACTTTGACAAGGACCAGATAGTGCTGGCTAGACGACTGGGTCAGAGCATCTCCAGAACTGCAGCTCTTGAGGGATGTTCCCGTTCTGCAGTGGTCAGGACCTACCAAAAGTGGTCCAAGGAAGGAGAACCGGTGAACCGGCGACAGGGTCAGACCCGAGACTCATTGATGCACGTGGGGAGTGAAGGCTGGCCCGTGTTGTCCGATCCAATAGAAGAGCTACTGGAGCTCAAACTGCAGAAAAAGTTAATGCTGGTTCTGATAGAAAGGTGTCAGAACACACAGTGAGGAGCAGTTTGTTGCGTATGGGGACCGGTCAGGGTGCCCATGCTGACCTAATGTTATGGCTGATAGGTGTATGTCCATTTTACAACCGTCAATCACTAATATAACACAGCAGTAGTGAATCAAATTTCAGTTATTATCATGGCTGACCCGTGTCCACCGCCAAAAGCGCCTACAATGTGCACATGAGCATCAGAACTGGACCACGGAGCAATGGAAGAAGTTGGCCCCGGTCTGATGAATCACGTTTTCTTTTACATCATGTGGATGGCAACGAATTGGAGGTGTTGACTCGGCCTCCAAATTTTCCAGATCTCGATCCAATGGAGCATCTGTGGGATGTGCTGGACAAACAAGTCCGATCCACGGAGGCCTCACCTCACAACTTACAGGACTTAAAGGATCTGCTATTGATGGCTTGGTGCCAGATACCACAGCAGACCTTCAGAGGTCTAGTGGAGTCCATGCCTCTACGGGTCAGGGCTGTTTTGGCGGCAAAAGGGGGACCTACTCAATATTAGGCAGGTGGTCATACTGTTATGGCAGATATCATCAACTATTCATGTTTCAGTTCTACCTGCATACAATAGACTATGTAAATTCCATTGTTTTTTTAATTCAGTTTCCTTTTACTGTAAACCACTCTACATGTTTTCGTTGAGTGTCAGATGTTTGCATTTCTGGCAACATACCATCTAAAAGAATGAGTCATCTTTACTTTATATTCCATGAAGTACAGTACAGTAGAACAAATAGTAATCACTTCATGAATAATAAAGTAATGCTCAGTCTTGTTCTAATCTATATGATCTTCAGCATTTGGCCACATGTTCTCATCCACATCACATCTCATTGTATGTGTTCTCTCTCGCTATGAACCTTGGTTAGAAACACTTGGCGTGCTTTAGCCACCTCTGGCAGTCTGTTTCACGCAACTTACAGTAAATCAGCTATTTCTCAATGTTTCAGTGATCTGTTCCTTCTATAAATGCTTATCAGCTTTTTCAGTAAAGCATTTGAGCGGCTGTTGTTTTAAAAGTGGAGACTATAATATATTCAATAGTGCTGTTGATCGATTAAAACATTTAATCATGATTTAATACTCTCATCAACATGGGAGTGGGAAAATATGCTGCTTTATGCAAATGTATGTATATATTTATTACTGGAAATCAATTAACAACACAAAACAATGACAGATATTGTCCAGAAACCCTCACAGGTACTGCATTTCACATAAAACAATAGTCTCAAATCATAACATGGCAAACTGCAGCCCAACAGGCAACAACAGCTGTCAGTGTGTCAGTGTGCTGACTTGACTATGACTTGCCCCAAACTGCATGTGATTATCATAAAGTGGGCATGTCTGTAAAGGGGAGACTCGTGGGTACCCATAGAACCCATTTACATTCACATATCTGGAGGTCAGAGGTCAAGGGACCCCTTTGAAAATGGCCATGACAGTTTTTCCTCGCCAAAATTTAGCGCAAGTTTGGAGCGTTATTTAGCCTCCTTTGCAAAAAAGTAGTTGGTACCAATGGAAATTTGACCTTGTTAAAAAGAATTTGCGTTAACACGTTATTATCGTGTTAACTTTGACACCCCTAATATTTAAGGTTTTGAACATTATCTTTTAATTTCATTTGGCATGCTGTGTGCAAGCGTTTGTAAATGAGACAGGAAAGATCCATCATTTTGGTGTTGGGTAAGCTTGTAGATAATGAAAATTTAAGCTATTTAGAAATGGGCTGATTGAAAGCCTATTCTGTGAAAACAGCATAGATCGTGTTAATGGTATGGTTCCCCAACAGACGGACGTTGTGCTAATCGAGTTTAGAGGGCATCACCAAAGATCAACCTGAAACAAGTAATGGTCACTGGGGTATACTCATGTGTAATATCTCTGTATATGTGTATCCACATACTCAATATGTGAGAGACCAAGACACAGAGAGAGGGCGAGAGAGAGAGAGAAAGAGAGATCTCCAGCTGTGGCTTGATTCCCACAGGGAGGGGGAAATAAGATAATGCCTGGAGAGGAGTTCACAGCTGGGAGGATGAGGCACTGAGTAAAAGTGTGTACGTGTGTGTGTGTGCGCGCGTGCGTGCGTGCGTGCGTGCGTGCGTGTGTGTGTGTGTGTGATATTGTGGACCAGAGTGTGTGTTAGGGAAAAGTCAATCTTCATAATGAACACTATTTTATTCCTCTGTTCAGACAGATCACGGGGAATTGAACTTTTTCCTTTTTGTGTTTATTGCTGTTATTCAGTGCTGTTTAGAACATTACCCAAATATTAAATTAGCAAGCATCTTGGGACAATAATCAGATAAAACATAATAAAATATAGCTGCGCTTTTTCACCAATCCTGTTTGTGATATTCATGGACAGGATATCGAGGTGTAGTCGGGGGGAGGTGGGTTTGCAGTTCGGTGTGCTGAGGATCTCATCGCTGCTTTTTGCAGATGATGTGGTCCTGTTGGCATCATCAGCCTGCGACCTCCAGCTCTCACTGGATCGGTTCTCAGCCGAGTGTGAAGCGGCCGGGATGAGGATCAGCACCTCTAAATCTGAGGCCATGGTTCTCAGCAGGAACCCGATGGATTGCCTACTCCGGGTGGGGAATGAGTCCTTACCCCAAGTGAAGGAGTTCAAGTACCTCAGGGTCTTGTTCCCGAGTGAGGGGACTATGGAACGCGAGATTGGCCGGGGAATCAGAGCAGCGGGGATGGTATTGCAAGCCGGAAGGCAAAGCTCTCGATCTACCGGTCAATCTTCGTTCCTACTCTCACCTATGGTCATGAGGACTGGGTGATGAACGAAAGAACTAGATCGGAAGGGTGGGTGACGTCTCCCTTAGAGATAGGGTGAGAAGCTCAGTCATCCGTGAGGGACTCGGAGTAGAGCAGGATCCCCAAGTCAGAGCTGGTTAATGTGGCCCGGGAAAGGGAAGTTTGGGGTCCCCTGCTGGAGCTGTTGCCCCCGCGACTCAACCCCGGATAAGCGGTTGAAGATGAGATGAGATGAGATGAGACAATTGTTATAGCTCATATTCACATGGTTTATTGCACTGGCTTTATATGAATTACATGCCAGTGGAATTACATAATGTTTTAAGTTAAATAACTTGTGTTTTTTTTAGGCTCTATGCAACAGTTACACCGGTCACAACTGTACAGTTTGAGAAGACATACACATCTGGGTTTCAAGTGCATAAAGAGGCAAGGGTGCAAATAAAGTACATGTATAAAAACATCTCCAAATCATAATTTGATGGTGGAAAAAACTATATTTGCATGTTACTATAATCATTCTTGCTGGAGGCCACATATCCCTGCTTGTACTGTAACTCCAGTCTCAACCAGTGAGCTACCTCCAGGTCTGAGAAGTGAAGTCAATGAGGAAGTGCCTTAAACCTGCATTCTCTATAATAGCCAGCAGGGGGCGACTCCTCTGGTTGCAAAAAGAAGTCTGACAATGAGCCTACTTCTCACTTGATTTATTACCTCAGTAAACATTGTAAACATGAGTTTATGGTCTCAATCGCTAGTTTCAAATCTTCTTCAATACAGCATGATGTTCATTTAGTAAATTATGGTCCCATTTAGAGTCAAATAGACCATAAAGCAGGGGATGCTTTAGGGCGGGGCTACCTTGTGATTGACAGGTCGCTACCACGGCGTTGTCTGGTTTTGGGAATTGTCCGCATTTTTGCCTTACAACTTCAACCCTTTCACAGTGTGTTTTCAGTTCATGAAAGTTAATTATAACCTTTTTGGACGCCTAAAAGTGTCTTATTCAGCGTTCAGTTGTGCTCAGCGCCGCCCTCTTGTGTCACTTCTGGTTGCAAAACAACAACAACATGGCGACGGCCAAAATGCCGAACTCGAGGCTTCAAAACGTCAGTCCATAAACCAGTCGGTGACGTCACGTTGACAACGACCATCTTATATACAGTCTCAACTGGCAAATAGTCAAGCTCTAAATGTGGCCAACAGTGAGCAGTGACACTGAGGGGGGTGGTGTAATAATCAGTTTGTCAGGTATATCCAGTCTTCCCTGCCTTAACAGGACCCATGTGTCCTCTTTCTTTTTACTCTCTCTATATCTCAATTTTTGTCTCTTGTTTGCTGTCTCTTTCTCTTTCTCTGTCTTACACTCACATCCGAATCCCACAGTGCACATCGCACAGACTCTAATTTGATAAAGCTGAGTAAATTTGACCTCTCCCAGCGGAAGCTGATTAAAGGAGCACTGACTCTTGCAAGGGAGGGTCTCCTTATGCGTGCTTGATGACCACTTCAGGTTCTGGATGGTGATAAAGATGACGACAGTTTGGGGACTGCGTGGACATAATGGGAAAAAAAAAAATCATCAAATCCTCGAGGCACAATGTGGAGCTTGTTTGCATTTGTTTCTAGGACAATACTGGGGGTGTTTGAATCATTTTTTCAAATACAATAATGTTAACGAGTGGCCTTACATGCACAATAAAACCGTTAACCAATGCAGCATCTCTGTAATGCTGTCAATGATGATTATGTGTAATGAGGGTGGAGTGACTTTATATTGAACACCAAAATCCCCAGCGGCATAAACAGTGGAACCATTTATAGCAGAAAACAATGTACGTATGTGAACTGAGAAAGAGCTGAGATGAAGGGAGCATGGGGCACGCACATCTTGACAACAGACAGTCATAACAGGATTCAGACGGACAGAGAGTTCTGTTGCATGCAAGTCAGGAGGCAGCACCACAACTTTGACTTCCATAGTGAACAAAAAACCCATCAGAACTCTGGAGCTGGACCAACAATAAGAACATAAGAAGCAAAACACACTCTAATAATGCAGTTCACACCAGGGTTACTTTCTTTCTTGACATTGAAAATAGTTATTTGACACACAATATCCAAACTAACGGTCAACGACTATGCAAGTGCATATGTGTGTGTATGTGGAAAGTGAGTGGTAAAGCAAGAGAGAAAGAGCGGCGGCGACGGGCATACTTGCCAACTTTGAAACCTCAATAGTAGGGAGGATTTGCAACCAAAGCGGGGGGGTTTCCCCCAGAAAAATTTAGTTTCCTGCATTCTGGCGACTTTAAAAGAATGAAAATAATAAAATAATAAGTTCACTGCAACAGCATGTTTTATGTTAATTACGCCTACTTTTCATTTTACTTTTAATTCTCAGGAAAGAAAACTGAATAATTCGCCCCCCTCTGGCGTGAACTTGTGTGAATCTTTGGTATAAACTAACAGACTATTCATCAGCTTTCATTTCATTCATTCATTTTTGCACGTGCTTGAGTATTTCTTTCTCTTAGTACTCTCAATTTCTCTCTCTGTCTCTCGCTCATTGAAGGCCCTTTCAGACAACACGACAACGGCACCACTGCGCTCTGAAACCTGTTATTTCCAACTGTTTGTGCCGCTCCACGACAGCTTTTCTCTGCGTTGCGAGCAAAGCCCAACTTGTGGCGCTGCACGCTGTAGCCCAATGTTGTGTCGCGAGCAGCTGTCTTCTGCCAGGAAAAAAACATTAAAACATTGAGGTGTAGCAGCATTGTTGTCAGGGTGGAAACTTATACATATATATAAATGCTGTATAGTGCCAGAAACAGGTTGAGATAAGAAAAAGGACAAAAAGGTGTGAAAAATGGTCATAAATCGGGAGAAACAGGGGAAACTTGTGACCCCGGGAGGAAACCGGGAAAGAGCAATGGAAAACGTGAGTCTCCCAGGAAAATCAGGAGGGTTGGCAAGTATGGCGACGGGAGGGAGTAACGTTATCAACTCCAGCCTGAGCAGGAAAAGTTAACAGTGTTTGGTTTGTTCGTTCTGGGCTACTCTTGAAACATGGCTGTGCAACATGGCGGATTCCGTGGAGAGGACCCGCTCCCTATGTAGATATAAACATCTCATTCTAAGCTACTAAAAACACAACGATTCTTATTTTCAGGTGATTATACACTAAAGAAAATATACTTATTAATATATTACATTTCTGCCAATAGATCCCCCAAAATGTTTCACACTGTTCCTTTAACTTCCGTTAATGTGCTCTGAATAAACAATTACACTTAAATGAAAGCAAATAATCAAAGGAACAGATCCTAAACTTGAAAATTAGCTTATTGGAGAAGATGGTTGACTTCAGTAACGGCAAGTTATTATAACAGAAGACATCTGTGATTACAAGTGACAGCTGTATTAAGACATAGTATTCATGAATTTACTGTCATTACATCTTCACAATTTCTATGGTTTTCCAAACCCAGGCGGATATATCAGAAGGTCATCTGAGTGCGACACTAAGAATTTACTCCTTTAGATCTTAAAAGGAATTGAAACTTCCTCCTTCAGGTGAAGGTTTAACGACGCTGTTTGACGTGCTTCTGCATATGCGTGCACTATATGTATGAATAAAGTGAGGTTAGATTCACAAATTGACCTCTTAGCGAGACACAAAATCACTACGACACATTCTTCTCCCCCCCCCCCACGCCCTCTTTACAGCCTTTTTCTCTTGAAGTCATCTCACAAATTCAGAATAAGCTAATTTTTCTGCCGACAGACGGTTTTAATAGTCACTCGAATAGAAAGGATCGTCTAAAATAGAAATGTATTCAGTCCAAACGGAAGCTGGCCATTTACCAGTTACAGATGCGGTTGAGGTCTTCAAAGCAGGCAGGGGGGGGTTCGAAGGACGTGACTGGACTTGATTGTAACATGTGACTTACAGGGTTACAATATGTGTACCCACAGCAATGTAAGGCTTGTGACGTTTGTTCAGATGATGTAACATGTGCAATAGATCAGCGAGCTACAGGATTGTTCTCTCTAGTAGCTTTAGTGGTACAACAGTATTGAAGTATTTTAATATGACTCATTCTAAGCCTCTATTTTATGTTCCCATAATGCTGGCCACCAGTGCTGCAATGAAACAGTAAGAAGCTCCTCAAGGTTAACATGCTTCTGTCAAACTTCATCCAGTTTCTTCAACATGAATCCATTTACACTTATTACTTATTCATAAAATCATCTGACCCCACTTCAAGTTTTACATTTCGGGGGTTTAGGCTTATTCACTTTCTTCCCGAGAGTTAGATGAGAAGATTAATGCCGCTTACACTAGGTTGTATGAAGCTACAGCAAGGACCTGGCTAACTTAGCTTAGCACAAAGACTGGAAACAGAGGGAAACAGCTAGCCTGGTTCTATCTAATGGTAACAAAATCTGCCCACCAGCTCACGTTACTTTAATCTGTACAAAACGCAGAGTGTAAAAAAACGGCAATTTTCTGTTTTACGAGGGTTTATGTGGAGACTGGAAATCACTGGTCCAAGCCAAGGTATAGTCTGATACAATTATCCTCTCTAAATCAGCCAATTGAGACACATTGCCTTTTATGATTTAAAATGATGTGCTAGATTTGCAAACAGAAACTCATCCAGGGCTGCTCTTGAGTTGTTGGATATGTGTGTGTGTGTGTGTGTGTGTGTGTGTGTGTGTGTGTGTGTGTGTGTGTGTGTGTGTGTGTGTGTGTGTGTGTGTGTGTGTGTGTGTGTGTGTGTGTGTGTGTTTGTGCTTTTACAAGGGAGGGACGTTGGCATGAGTGTGGCTAATGATGATGAGTGGCTGTTAAGATGTTGTCTGCCAAGAAAAGCTTTGTCAGATTAAATAATGTGCCGATTTTGGCCCCTGGTTTTGAGAAGAGGACGTGCTGTGAATGCTGTAATCATGCCACAACCGAATCTATTCATGCTCTCCCTCTCAACATCTCTTTCTCTCTCTCTGTCACACACACACACTACTCAGCCTATGTACCCATTAGGATTAAATCAAGCAACGACCAGTTGATATGGTGCTATTTTAATGTCTTTCAGATTACATCTCTTCACACCACTCAGGAGAAGCTAATAGGTAACTTCAGGTTTTTCAGGTAGCCTTGTTGACCTTATTATTGTATAATATAAAAAGACACTTGGCGCTCTGAAAACAGAACAAAACTCACTTTGGCATCGCTCACGTGAAGCTGGCAGAAAGATCACGGAGGAATTCTTCATAGTTGAGGCTTAAATTCGGAGGATAGGCTGAAGTTTCAGTGATCAGGAAGTGATCACGACAAAAGAATTGAAGAGCTTGGCATTGTCCACAGATTTTTAGTCCTCACATACATCATATATGACAAGATGGAAGATAACGGATTTGTCTCCAGTATAAGTAATGTGCTTAATACCGACATGTATATCTCCAGGGAGTTAAAAGTCAACACAGTACATCAAAAACACTCGACATGCACACACTCTCACACACCATGCGTTTGTTCTCAGCATAGATACTGTTGGTTATAATTCTCAGAGAGATTAAGAACCTTCAAATGAGGTCAGATGAAGCGAGTGAGTCAAATAGCAAGAATATATATCGATGAGATTTAAAAGCACTTTGAATTTAAATAGTGCATCACGTTGATCCCGGCTCTCAGATGTCTCTGTGGTTTGGCTCATGTTATTTTGACTCCCTTTTGGAAAGGATGAAAGGAAAGGTCAGACACACAAGGCTGAGAGGATTGAGAGGCTGGAGGTCAATAACACTTCAGTTAATGGTGAATCTGATAAATATTGAAGATAAAAAAGTAACTTTCTTAACATCCTTTTGGTCCACAACTGGCTTGTAAACTATTCAAAATGTCCATGAAAGTATGTGTGAATAAAGAAAAGCAGGAAATTGACTTTCACTCACGAGAGAAGGCAGAAGAGATAAAAACCTCTCACAGGGAGGTTAAGAGGGGATGGTTGGGAAATGACCTCAGACTCTGTGCTTCCATGTTCCCAAGGTCAGTCATGCCTCATTGGGCCTGCCACTGCACACAAGAGACTCGCGGAAACTCATATTATTTTCCTTATAAGGGTCTTTAGAAATCATTTGACTGCAAGCACAATAATGTTACTGTGTTACAACACATTCAATTCAATTCAATTCAGTTCAATACGCTTTATTGGCATGAATGTAACAAGGACATTATTACCAAAGCATCATTCTCCAAACCTGTCAAACACCGACCTTTGTTCAGTGGCCCTACGCTTCAAACTATGACGCTCTAGGTAACCCCCCTCTAGCGTCTCTTTTGGAGTCAGGGACGGCTTGTCAGTTTCTGCTCATTGTATTTTCAAAATAAACTTCCATGTTCTCAGGAAACATACAGTTTCCTGCATACAGTCTCTTCAAAATAAACTTCCAACATATAGGTTTACTTAGTTTTTAGGTTTACTTATACGCAACAAAACTACTTGGTTAGGGAGAGATCATGCTTTGGGCTTGTTTGTTACATAAATGAATCGTAAGTTAAATAACGAAGCTACGGTAAAATAAGTGAACGTTGAGTCGGTTTCCCACGGAACACAAACTGTGGCCTCCTGGGTGAAAGTCCTGTGTTTGTTTGACCCGTCCGACCTCTGCTCCCACCACTACTATGTGGACTTTGTTGCTTTTTATACTACGTTTATACTACGTTGCTCTGACTATCTAATAATGACACAGATGGGTTTACAGATGGGCCGAGAGCTAATCAAAGCACCAAGTCGTACATTGCCAATAGCAAACATAATTTCTGTTTTACTTTTATGGTCTATTAATAGCGTTTCAGCCACCGTAGTCATCGCCTCTCTTACAATTCTTCCATAGGCGAAAGGCTTTTTGTGTTTCATTAGGATGTGCGCCACTAAACGAAGCCTCTTTGCTTCGTTGGCCTTCTTCGTCAATTTGGTAAACAGAGACTGTCGTCTTCTAAGCGTTGTTTTTGGCTCCTTTACCTTCTCCGTTCGTAAACTGCTACCAGCCGGAAAGTCCCGTGGAAAGTTGCCACGGACCTGGCGCTCGATGTTACATCTTTTAAATGTGAGACATACCGATTCCTCAGGAAAATCGCATAAACTTTTGGTCTCAGAAGGGGGCGGGATGTCTGTGAATTTGATTGGGTAGTAATTTAAACAGTTTTACAAAGTGACTTTGTGTTATCATTCTTTGAACTGTTAGCAAGCCACTCAGAAATGGGTAGCGAGCTACAGGTCGCTCACAAGCTACTTGTTGGAGACCACTGCGCTAAAGGGTGCCCCCGGTGCGTCGGTATCAGACGCCGAGGGGCCACTGACCGAGCTTCAGTATGTGACGAGTTGGGAGTGACCCTGAAACCCCCAAACTGATTGAAAAAGTAATGTGAGAAAGTTTTATTCACTTATGACCACCTGGATATGGAGTTTCTTGTTTGAACAGCAAAAGTGTCTGAGGCTGTAAACTGAATGGTTGCACGCATACACACATTAACAAAGATGCAACGTCTTTCCCCTTCTCTCTCTCTTCTCTCTCTCTCTCTCTCTCTCTCTCTCTCTCTCTCTCTCTCTCTCTCACACACACACACACACACACACACACACACACACACACACACACACACACACACACACACACACACACACACACATATTTAGGGCAGGCAGTGTTGATTTAGTGTTGCCAGGGGAACCCGGGATTCAGGGATTCTGTGCTCCAGATGTTTCATGAACAACAAGGGGACTTCCTGGTTCCTGAAGGACTGGATGTGCACGTCAACCTTCATAGTGTGTGTGTGTGTGTGTGTGTGTGTGTGTGTGCTGCTATTTCTTAGAAGCTTCAAATGCTCGTCAGCTGTAACTCCACCGGCATGTGTGTGACATCAGAAAAAGACCTTTTTCAAACCGACCCCTCCCAGTAGGACAGGACGTTTTCTTCTGTCTTCTTCTCACACAAGCAGGAGGGAGTGTAAATTACAACACAGACACACCCACAATCTCAGAACACAGAATGAGGAAAGCCTGTGTGTATGACAAATGAAAATAGTCGGAAACATAGCAACATAATCCGATTCAGAGAGAAAGAAACAGCGGTGTCTACAGGGCTACTGAAATGATCTTGTCACACACACACATGCACACACAGAACAAGATCCCGCTGAGCGTTTACATCTATCGTAAAACACCACGACATGCTTCTCCGAGTCACTGGGTTCAAGCCACGAGTCTGGCCTGTTAAAACATTCCCTTTATATTACATTTCTCCTTTATTAGATGAAAATGTCAAGGAATGAGGAATGAATGGGAGCACGCTGTACATCACAGCTGTGAGCTGGAGTATGCAATTTAAAGAAATGAGCCACAGCAGCTGACTTCACGTATTACAATTATATCAAGATTTAAGATCTTATAGTGTCACAGTTATGTCTTACCAATAGCACTCGAAACAAAAAAAATAACTATGTGTGCTTAAAGGTCCAGTGTGTAGGATCTGGCGTTGAGGTGAGGAGTTTGCAACCAACTGAAGCCTCCTCCGTGTGCCAAGTGTGTCGGAGAGCCACGGTGGCCGACGCAAAAACGTGAATGGCGCTCTCTGGAGTCATTTGGAGCAGTGTGTATGTGGGAAGTGAGGGGTGAAGGAAGAGAGAGAGTGGTGGCGACCGGAGCGAGTAACGTTATCTACTTCGACCCAAGCAGGAAATGTTAACAGTGTTTGGTTTGTCCGTTCTGGGCTACTGCAGAAAAATGGCGGTGCAACATGGCAGACTCTGTGGAGAGGACCCTCTCCCTATGTAGATATAAATGTCTCATTCTAAGGTAACGAAAACACAACCATTCATATTATCGGGTGATTTGACACTAAACGAAACATACTCATTAATATTATATTCGATTTATGATAATGGATCCCCCTAAATGTTACACACTGGTCCTTTAAAGCTGCACTAATCAATATTTTTATATTAACAATGGACCAAATGACCATGTGTAATGTGAAAGGGGTTGCTCATAGCGACGAACGAACACGAAAATTATCACCCAATTGTCCTCTGCTCTATAGCGTGTTTAAGCATCTTTGAACACACAGTTTGAGTTCTCCCCTTTGATGGACATGGATGTGCCAACATGCTCCCATCCCAACTCGTCGCTTTTGTCTCGCCTCTTGGCGTCACTTTAGGATTGAGCAACAAATCCACTACAGTTCGGTTTAGGAAAAATAACTAAATGGTTGGGCTTTAAAACTACCAGGTTTGTACAGTGAAAATGACACTGAAGGTTGTGAACACGTGACGCACGGGACATGAACAGCGATCTCCTGGATGAAAGCCATGTGTTCCATCCACCCACCAACCATTTGTGGAGTGTTTACTGTTGCCGCAGATTGGTTTACAATGTAGTTAATGGAACGCCAGGTGCGTAAGGCACTAAAGGGTGCCTTGTGTGGGGGGTACCCACTGCAGACGGTCGTGACAAAGCCTCAGTAGTTGACGCCCTGGGAATGACTTTATATGCAGTCATGAGGCAGAAACCATATTAATATAATCTCTTGACAGTTTATTAATGGATATTTTCAGTAGGACTTCAATATGCTGAAACCAGCTGGAGCCCATGCACCTCTCCTCATTGTTTTCACAGACAAAGTCCATTAAGTACACTGTAAATAGATTATTGGGATAGTGGCTAAGTGTATAGTAGCCAAGCGTATAGTGGCAGGCAGGAAAATGTCTTCATACATGTTTCTCCACATAAGTCCAAAGATTAGGTGTAAAGCCTCAGAGAGACTAACACCATGTTCTCATACTGTCTGTGACTATTTTTAAGGAATGGCAGGTATTGTAAATAAAGAGACAAAAACTGACTACTTGTAAAAACCTGAATGTCCTGACTCAGACGGTTTATCATCCAAATGACCTTTACAGTAATCCACAAGCGGCCACCCAAGCATCCACAGAATGAGATCCAGTTTAGGCTCTTTTTTGG
This sequence comes from Sebastes fasciatus, assembly GCF_043250625.1. Lineage (NCBI taxonomy): Eukaryota > Metazoa > Chordata > Actinopteri > Perciformes > Sebastidae > Sebastes > Sebastes fasciatus. The sequence continues at coordinate 32,621,937 of NC_133806.1, read as the reverse complement.
ACCTCTTTCAGGCTTTGAAAGATAATCTTCTGTGCATCAGAACCACTGGGACGGACACTGTCAGTGAAGATCTGCTGATCGCTCCACAGAGGACCTGCTCCTCTCATGTAGCCCGCTACCCTCGATACTCTGTCTGGAATATTCTGTCTGTTTAAGTGCACAAAAATGCACGAGGAGGAAGTCGGAGGAAGTTGACGCAGCTGTTCCTGCTATCTAAATCTTAGTCTACTAAATCTGTGATTTGTAGGCAGTTAATGACTCTGTCTAGCAAAATGAAAAATTATAATACTGTAAATCACCTCAAAGCCAGCAAGTGCACACGTAGTGTGATTTGAGTTTAGCTCACATTTCAGTAATCCAAGAATGTTCAAGTGCTTAGAAAACATGATTAACTTTACAATGTTCCCATTGTGTTTTGAGTCCAGATTAAGGGGAGCCACTACAGGTAAATAGGGTAAAAAAATGTTTTACTAATAGATATCGCCATGAAACTTCCCCAGTTGATAGACAATTATTTTTCGCATTACAAGTTTTCTGGAAATGCATGTTCAAGTATTCAAATGATGCATTATCTTATCAAATAATGTGCCAATTTGCATATGTTTCCAGAGCAGAAATCTGAAAATTGGATAAAGCCAGGTTCAAAATTCTTGTTTCAATTCAGGTTTTTTACAGAGGGGATTTTGGATATCTCGTTTTTGTCGCTCCATAAATTTGAAAGTACTGTCAACAGCCGTAAAAAAAAAAAAATCCATTTCCGCCATGTTTTTAGGGCTAAAAGGAAATTATATATGAACAAACCCCTCTGGAAAAACCTTCAGAATGAAGATAGGAATGAAACTGGAAAGATTGGTTTATGAAGAGTATGAGAAAAACCTCATTTTGAGAAAACCTTTAAGCCTTTAAAGATATATATTATAAAATAAAAAGACACCACAGGTAAATAGATACCACCATGAAACTTCCCCAGTTAATTACTTATATTAAGACAATTCCTTTTTGTATCACAAGTTTTCTGAGATTGTATGTTTAAATATGCAAATGAGGCATTATCTAGGCTACTACTAACTTTAGGTGAGTTTGATGAACGCAGGTAGACAAAGTGTAGTAAAATAAACACCTAAATGTGTATTTTGGAAGTTTTCTTTCCAGTAGTCTGAAAGACGAAATCTCAAAACTGACCAGTCTAGTTAATCCAATGTGTCTGTCTTCCTTCACTGTCAACGAATTTAAAAAGAGCATATTGGTTCCAGCAACGTGCTCAAATCTCTGCCACAGCACAGAAACTGAGAGTTTGTTGGGGCCAAATGGACGAGAGGTTACCGTCTTGAACACTAGTTATAGTGTTCTGCTCTCAGGACAGTGTGTTCTCTATAACAACAAAACAAAGCAGAAACAGATTTCATCATTATCCTGCAAGAATATGCCACTTTTTATGTGATTTAAATTGACTGTTGACATGTAAAAAGGTTTGATCCCAGTTCCTAAAAAGTTTACATATGTGGAGATGAAAAGTTCTTTAAGAAAGGTTTTATAAAAAAACTCGACAGGCAATTCACTCCTCCCTCTGTAAAATGACTTGAACGCAGTTGATCAAGAGAGACCTTATGATCCGAGATCACAGTGACACGCTGCTGGGAATCAAACCGCTGAGCACACATCAAACAGCCTTTTAATGTCTTCACCATCATTTAAAACGTCATTTCGTCTGAGCTCATCCATGAGCTCTTAATTCCCCTCTGAATTACAGCAGCTGTTAATGTGTGCCGTTATCTTCTTTTTCTTTTAATCGTTTTCTTTTACACAGTGATTTAATTCCAATATCTAAAATGAAATAAAGACTGAGACAAGCTGACGATGCAGCGCCAGAAAAGAGAAATGTACGGGAAGAGAGGAGGGATGGGGAGATAAGGAAAAGGTGGACTAGAATATTACCTTTTGGAGTACAGAAGCTTTAAAGGGAGTAGCTTTCCCCTTTCTGTCGTCTCCAACTAAATGTTCACATGTAACACAGAGACCTAAACCTCTGGGCAGTATTTCATCCTCAGTCAGCTCAGACTTACTGAGTGCTGTCTGGCACATACAGTACATCACAGCAACAACACTGACCTGCAAAGTCATGTCCTGCAAGGGTTTTATCTAAGAGGATTGAGCACATCCTGTTCCAAGACAGTTAGGATACATGATGATGTATTGTTTGTGTGTAATTTAACACTAAATACAGCTGTGACTGGCAATTTCAGCTGAGTAGAGTGAGGACACACAGATGGAAAATACCAAGATACTGAATATAGAGACATGAGAGGTGACATAGAGAGACAGGCCTCTCTCATTTTCTATCATTCTCTACCTTCCTCAGTCAAAGTCTGTTTGGCCTCGTACTCCCATATATTTCTGATTAATTGTTTCTTGGTAGCGACCGATAACGCCTATTCAATGGCCTGATAACAGTCAAATTGGGTGCAAAATGAAGGAGAGGTGTATTTTTCTTTTCCTTTTTTCTTTACGAATATGCAGTTCAGTAAGTTCTCTTCATTCCCAAGCATGGTCGCTGCAGGCGACTTTCCCAAAAAGCTCAGTAACATTATAAACCCTTAGCCCTCCATCCACTGAACAATAGACTGAAAGAGATCAAGGCACTAAATCTGTTTGGGAAAATCACCCCTGCTCTCTCTCACCCTACCGGACTCCGAGAGGTGTCAGTCTCACCTGTTTTTTTTAAGGTTCAGTATTTCTTTTCGTTCTCATTACATTTCTCCCTCTGACATGAAAAACACATGTTTCAGTTATGAAAAATTGCTAGCAGATGCCCCTTGTTAACAATCAGTTGGACTATTTTCTAGTGGAGCTTGAAACCATTTTTTTCCCCCTCAGAACTGCATCCATGACCTGAAACAGTAGTATGAATATCTTTGGAAGGTTATTTATGCATGCAATTTTGAGAGAAACCTTTGCAGTGGTTTGAAATAGTGATCAAAAGACTTCTGAATACCATGCAATCTTCTTTTCATCCTCTATATTTACTCAGAAGCAGTTCTTCTTGTTCAAAGCATGTGGGAAACTACAAGTAGCATAATGCCACTTTGCAAAGTAGATTGGTTCAAGATTCTTTCTTTCTCTCTGGATAAGATCTTACATGCTGCGTGGACGTTCCCGGTGTAGCTGTCCAGGGGCAAAGCAGGCCCTCGAGGCTGTGACACACTTAAGCTTTCGGGACTGCTGGCCCGCTTTGGTGTAATTCTAGACTAAACACTCAGTAAACCACAGCGGATACAAACATTTTCTCAGCCAGCACAACACTAGTGTGTGTGTGTGTGTGTGTGTGTGTGTGTGTGTGTGTGTGTGTGTGTGTGTGTGTGTGTGTGTGTGTGTGTGTGTGTGTGTGTGTGTGTGTCTGAGTGAGAAGGACAGAGGAACGGAGAAGGAGACGAAGGAAGGTGGTGTGTTGTGTCCTCAATGGATAAACTAAAGCTTACAACTCTGTGAACTCCATTGAGGGTGACAAATCCCTTTATATTTCATATCATATCAGTTAGTAAATCATCTCATCTCTTCAAATATAATGTAATTTGTATAGTATGCTTCATGGGCACAGGGTATTTTGAAACTCGATACAGGTTCTTGTTGTAAATCAAGACATAAAGTCGCTCATTCCGAAAATATTCACACTATCAATCAAACTAGACATAATCGATTCATTTTGACGGCTTTTCATCACTTCCCAGTTCTTCTGAAAGTTCTTCTGACTTAGATTTGGACTGCTGGAGATAAAAAAGGACACATTTCCACATCTGGTTTGATATTTCAACCAACAAAGCCACACTGCAGCGTTGTTTTTATGTTGTAGTTCATCCTGGTCTCTTTGTGGATACTTAAATATCCACCAGCCATCCATCCATCCATCTAATCATCCCTCCATCCATTCCTTCTTTCTCTCCTCCCTCCTATGATATAGACCAGAATTTTTTTGGCCTGGAATCTGCCTTTGCTGGAGAAACCGATGCAGAGGTCGCTGCTTCAAACAGGCGTACGGTTTTACACAGATTCCCATGATGCAACATCACAGTTGGCCCCACATTTTAACAAATCAAAGGCGGATAAGTAACGCTGAGTGACATTCACTGCCTATTAAGTATGCAAGAAGAGGAGTGGTGAACGTTGTTTAGAGTGATGCAATGGTGCAGCAGATTTATTAAAAACAAAACACCACAGCCACACTTACAGTATTAATACCACTATACTATACTCTACTACTACTTGACTTGAGGAAATAGGTGTGAAGTAGTTGGATCTCATGTCTGAATGGGGAATAGACAATTTGTGAATTTCCTGTTAATGAAAGAAATGTTTTCTGACTCATGCAAACTTTCCAGATTCCCTAAACGCAGCACCGTGAGTAACCACAGATTATTATTTCTAAAGAACTACCACATTTCTTTCTTTTTGAGGAAAAAGAAACTGAAAATATACTGAGAATCTTATAAACACAGAGTGTAGACAAATTACATTATGTAAACTTTGAACTCTGATGTGAAAATGTGATTTCAAAATTTGTGCTGATTGAAGGCTGATGTTGCTCTTCTTCTTCTTCTTCTTCTTCTTCTTCTTCTTCTTCTTCTTCTTCTTCTTCTTCTTCTTCTTCTTCTTCTTCTTCTTCTTCTTCTTCTTCTTCTTCTTCTTCTTCTTCTTCTTCTTCTTCTTCTTCTTCGTCCTGTGGCCGTTAAATCAACGAAAGTCAGTGTCCTGTTGCTCACGCTTGACCGTGTGCACACGCACCTGAATATGAGTGAGCATCGCTCAAAACAGTGAGGCAACACACGTCAGCTAAAAGCACAATATCACTCTATATTTCACCTGCTTGGCAGTAATGTTAGCTGACCAGACGAAGGTCTGATCCTAGTGTTGGCTTTTTCCTGCTTCAGCCTCCCGACCGCGGCCAGAGGGAACAGGGGAGACACCGGAGTTTTGGTCGGAGACTATAACGTTTCTCTCTGCGGAGCCCCGTCACTTCACAAGACACGGGAAACCTCTGTTGGTCTGGAGGAGCTGCAGCAGTTATTTCTGCACAAACGTCCACTGTACATTCACTAGATATTCTCAGAGCTAAACTAACTCTTCTGCAGTGTGGAGTGTGCGCGCATGCACTTGAGGTGGAGCGAGCTGTGAGTGAAGGCAGGCAGGCAGACAGGCAGAGGAGCAGAGTACAGCAGAGACTCCGGCCCTGGAGATCAAAGCTACGGTCTCCCCCGCGTCCTCCGACCGTGGCCAACACTGTTTAACAGACGGGCTTCACTAAATAGAACTTTGCGGTTTTGGTGCTTCCGTGTAGTTTGTGTTGGAGTCTGAGTCTGAACAGCGTAGCCACACGCGAGCGCGCATGGGACACCAACCCGGATTGATTTATACGTGTAAGAAGTTACAAACAGTCCCTTTAATTAACAAAAAGTTACTCGGTGACTCTCAATGCTATTGTATCGTCTACATATGTTTGTTTGTATGTATTTATTACACACGTATTTCTTGATACAGTCATTGGAGTATTATTTATTACATTCTTAAAGGAATAGTTCAGCCTTTGCACGACACACTTGAGTCAAACCAGAGCACCTTCAGCCGTAGACTGAGACCACCGAGGTGCACCACAGAACGCCACAGGAGGTCTTTCCTACCGGCGGCCATCAGACTATATAACTCCTCCCCCTTCTGCAGGAAGGATAGCTGAAAACACCGGACACTGACAACAACAATAATATCAATATCATGTGCAATGCTACTACTTTTTCCATTCTCGTGTGCAATATCACTGTTCTTTGTGTGCAATGTTACTTCCTTTTCTGTCTTTTAGCTCACTTTACCTTTTTTTGTTTTACTTATCTTATTTACTTATTTTACCAAATGTATCTTACTTTATTGTTATTTCTATTAGGGCACTGGTGCTAGAAATAGTACTTTTTATTTCATACACCTGAACTTGTTGTAATTTTGAGCAATCTCTGGCACAAGAATTTCCTTCAGGATTAACAAAGTTCTATCTTATTTTATCTTTTCAGAAATGTGTTTATTTGTTTTCTTACTGAGAGTGAGATGAAGAGATGGATACCTTTCTCTCGTCTGTATGCTAAATATGAAGCTACCACACAAATGGTAGGTGGACTGCATTTATAAAACGCTTTTCTAGTCTTCCGAACCACTCAAAGCGTTTATTTACACCACGTCAGCATTCACTCATTCACACACACACTCATACACTGATGGCAGAGGCTGCCATACTCATTCAGACACCGATAGCACAGCCTTCGGGGGCAATTTGGGGTTCAGTATCTTGCCCAAGGACACGTCAACGTGTGAACTGGAGGGATCGAACCGCCAATCTTCCGCAGTACCTTTGAGCCACAGCCGCCCTGACAAAAACTGAATACGTATTTCCTAAAATGTTTAACTTTTCCATTATTTACTCCCCTTCCACATTATGCCCTATAGATCATTTCAACCTGTGTGCATATTTTCGTGTATGTGTGTATACTGTATGTCCACATGTGCATTAGTGTGTAGGCACAAGCAACTGGTTTAGCACAAAGACTGGAAACGGGGAAACAGCCTGGCATTGACCAAAGGTAACACAATCCGCCAACCAGCACCTCTGAAGGTAACATGTTAGATCTCGTTTGTTTAATCTTTGCAAAAACTGAAGTGTAAAAACAACACTTTTATAAGGATTATGTGCCAGACTATTTCTTGGCTGGTTGCCTGGCAACTGGTCCCAGCCAAGGAATATGAATGTACATAACCCCCCTACCAGGTGCTGGTACTGTAGGCTAGCTGCTTACAGTCTGCCTGCTAAGCTAAGCTAACCAGTCTGTGTGCTATAGCTTCATATTTACTGTACAGACATGAGAGTGATATCAATTTTCTCATCTAACTCTGGACAAAAAGCGAATGTGTATTCTCTTAAATGTTGAACTTTTACTTTATTTTTTTCCCCTTACCCATCATCCCCTAGACCAGGGGTCTCAAACTCGCGGCCTGCGGGCCAATTGCGGCCCGCAAGACGATATTTTGTGGCCCCCACCTTGATATGAAAGTTTAATGTTAGTGCGGCCCGCAAATTTTATTTTTTTTTTCAGATATTTTTTTTCAGACTTTTTTTCAGACATTTTTCAGATATTTTTTTTCAGACTTTTTTTTCAGACTTTTTTTCAGACTTTTTTTTCAGATATCTTTTTTCAGACTTTTTTTGTCCGACATTTTTCAGATATTTTTTTTCAGACATTTTTCAGATATGATTTTCCCGACATTTTTTTAGATCTTACTTTTTTTCAGACTTTTTTTCAGACTTTTTTTTCAGATATCTTTTTTCAGACTTTTTTTGTCCGACATTTTTCAGACATTTCTTTTCGGACATTTTTCAGATATTTTTTTTAAGACATTTTTCAGATATTTTTTTTCAGACTTTTTTTGTCCGACATTTTTCAGATATTTTTTTTCAGACTTTTTTCAGATATTTTTTTTCAGACTTTTTTTGTCCGACATTTTTCAGATATTTTTTTTCGGACATTTTTCAGATATTTTTTTTCAGACATTTTTCAGATATGATTTTCCGGACATGTTTTTAGATCTTATTTTTTTTCAGACTTTTTTTTTTCGGACATTTTTCAGATATTTTTTTTCAGACATTTTTCAGATATTTTTTTTAAGACATTTTTCAGATATGTTTTTTCAGACTTTTTTTTCAGACTTTTTTTTCAGACTTTTTTTCAGACTTTTTTTTCAGACTTTTTTTTCAGATATTTTTTTTAAGACATTTTTCAGATATTTTTTTTCAGACTTTTTTTCAGATATTTTTTTTAAGACATTTTTCAGATATGTTTTTTCAGACTTTTTTTTCAGACTTTTTTTCAGACTTTTTTTTCAGACTTTTTTTTCAGATATTTTTTTTAAGACATTTTTCAGATATTTTTTTTCAGACTTTTTTTGTCCGACATTTTTCAGATATTTTTTTTCAGACATTTTTCAGATATGATTTTCCAGAAATTTTTTTAGGTCTTATTTTTTTTCAGACTTTTTTTTTTCGGACATTTTTCAGATATTTTTTTGTCCGACATTTTTCAGATAAATGTATAAATAGCCTCACCCAGACTCTGCCTCCAGCGGCCCCCAGGTAAATTGAGTTTGAGACCACTGCCCTAGACCATTTCTACCTGTGTGAGTTCTGTATATGTCCAGGTCCACATGTGCATAAGTGTTGCAGTAGAAGGCTTGGCTTTTTTGCAAAGTACTGTAGGGTAGTGCAGTTTACTTCACAGAGTCATAAAAGCAGTCTTCTTACATAAAGACTCGATATCAGTCACATATATACACACATCTGAAACGTAAATACATGTACACTGAGTCATAGTCTCTCAGCCAGTTGACTTTCAGTTTGATGTGGCTGTTACCGACAGAAAGCTCTCCAAACATCAGCTGTCGAGGGTCTGCAGTCCCCCCTAAACACACTCGCCCACTATGAGGAGCCATTTATTGGTAATCACGTGTGCGAGAGTGTGTGTGTGAACGTGCTTGTGAAGTGTGAGTCCTCATGCATGTGAGTTTAACTGAGGGAAGTGGAGCAAGTGTGTGTGTTTGGGAAAGGGGCTGTTTGTTGTGGGGGTTGCTGTGTCTGAACGGTTTCTCGGGTTCAGCCCTAACACCAGCAGACGTCATGACACCATAATCACCCTCAAACACACACACACATGCACACACACACACACACACACACACACACACACACACACACACACACACACCCCTCAACGCTATGACAAGAACCTGCAAAGGAAAATAAAAACATTCTGTACTGCAGGCGGGGAAGTCCCATCTCGGACAGGAGCTCTGGATAACTGTCAAGTTTCAGAGCTGCAGTCTGTAACCCAGAAAAACATTCGTCATGGTAGGACGTAAAAGTTATGAACTCCATGTTGATCCATTGTGGCATACAGTATACTCTATATATACAGTATACCCATCTGTTTTTGGTCCCTTAGATAGTGGCTTTTCATATATATAAATATCTTCAATGTGAATTGTGGATAAATGTCCATAAATCAGCTTAGAAAAACAGCGCTCTGTGTCCTGGGAGTGATCCAGTGATAGCTGTGCACATCTATCGTTACAGTGCAAACAGCAACTGCTGAATTGCAAAAAAAAAAGCTCATCTCCATGACAACTTTTTAACCATGATAGGAGCCCTGTTGGGGGGGGGGGGGGGGGTCCTAATTAGAGTGTGCCTCTCAGCAACACATCTAGGACTGCCGCTGAAGGACACCATTAAAACTATTGACCAAACTCATGTACATCTCAACTGTACTCTAACATTAATGAGACTGTTCAGACTGACCTTGCAGTGTGTAAAAAAAAACACACACATCCCCCTCATTCATTTCAATGAGACCACTGCGTTGGCACAGTGGGGTTGCTGATGCAGCCACTGTATAAAAGCAAGGTTATCTGGCAAAACTAAGCAAAAAGAGAGACTAATATAGAGACACTGAGAGTGAGGTTAAAGCTGAAAGGAGGAGATTATAATAAGCACATAATGAGAGATGTCAAAGGGATAGTTTGGGTGCTTTGAAGTGGGTTTGTATGAGGTTCTTATCCGTAGTCAGTGTATTACCTACAGTATATGACGGTCTGCACGCCCACAGTTTGCAGAAGTAGACAGGAGTTACCACACAGAAGCAAAGAAAGAGAGACCAACCTAAAAAGAAATCTATTTTTGTTTAGTTTAGTTGGAATATTTTCACTGCTTCACCTTGGCATCAGATAGCCCTTTTCAACGGGGAACTATATCCATCTACACTCTCACCAAAGCCACCAATCTTCAACCTGTAGTTTTACCTTGCATAACACACGAGTTGCTGGTTTATACCGCTGCCTTGATCGGTTAGTTTGTTCGTGTTATTGTTTGACTTCGGTTAGTTCAGATTTACCAAAGTCACACAATAGCACAAACAAACTAACCGTAAAATTACTGTTTTTTTCAATGAAGTCTGGTTGCTTTGGCGAGAGCATAGGCTTCCAATCCCTGTTGGAAACACAGACTGTATAGCTGTCTCACAGCGAGGTAAACCTGCAAACATATTCTAAATATAGCATATACTTGAACTGATATTGATTTTTTTAAGAGGGCCTTTCTTTTAAGTGGCTAAAATACGTTTTGCTGCTGCCCCCGTCCACAGCAGTACATTGCTTTGCTTCCGTGCGGTAACTCCTGTCTGCTTCCCCAAACTGGGGCGTGCCGACCGTCATCTACTGTAGGTAATACACTGACTACGGAGAACTACCTCATTCAACCCCACATCAAAACACCCAAACTATCCCTTTAAGAGAAACCACTCTCAGTCTAATTTCTCCTGTCTCTTTGGGTGGCCCTGGGGAGGCACTGAGATTTAAATCACGGCTGTTTGACTGATGTTACAGCCTCTCACAGCCACTCTCATGAGCCTCAGCCTGGAGGATGTTTAGATGACCAGCAGCAGTCATAACGTGCTGAGCTCTGCTCTCTGTACTTTATGGTTTTCTTAACGGCAACCTCTCCTATAAGAACAATTAACTCCTCTTTTCTCATAGCCTTCATTTAGGTTACCATCACCAAAAATCACAACAATATTCAGTAAATGTCATCATATTATATGATTGTTGGAGTGAAATGAAACATCTTTTACTTGTAGGTCATGGTAGTAATTATGCTGAGTGATGCTTTGCTGTTTAATGCTGTGAGAATTATTGGGTCCTTGAGCTCGGATGATCCAATGAACAAGCATCGGTTACATGATGTTAATAGCAGCTTTTCTTCTGTTTTTTTCTTGTGCTTTGGTCTTGTTGCAAAGATAGCTGTCCACTTTGAGACAAATACCTCAAACCATAAATGTTTAATATCAGAAAAAGGCCAAAACCTTTGCAGGATACATGCAAAATACCAAGTTAGAAAGACTGATCTTATTCTGCAAGTGATTCGTCCTTACTTGTTTTTTTGTCGCTTTTCAAGTAGCTGGAAGAGTGAGCAGAATTCAGAGAGAAAGAGAGAAAGAAGGATTAAGTTTACTGTGCTCCACCCAAAACTGTTTAAATGGCACATTTAAACAGAAATGCCTCAGAAACAGTTTCTTTCTTGCTTTCCCTTTCACTCACACGCAGACTAAGACACACACAAATGCGCTCCCCAGGTGATACCTCCGACTCAGCCTAATGAGGTAATGTTTCTAGGAAAGGATGGAGAGGTTGGAGAGGGAGGGATGGGGGTGTCTGGGGTGTAAGAGAGTGAGAGAGTGAGAGAGTGAGAGAGAGAGAGAGAGAGAGAGAGAGAGAGAGAGAGAGAGAGAGAGAGAGAGAGAGAGAGAGAAAAAGAGAAAGAGAGAGAGAGACCCTGGAGAAAAAGTGTCCCGCAGCTGTGTGGCTTGCATGTGTTGTGTTTGACGCCAGATAACAATGATCTCCCCCTTTGAATTCATCATCAGACTGTTTCAACTCAGACGCTCCCATTGAACATACAGCACAACGCAACCCCTTAATGCTTGGTCACCCTTCATATGCAATTTCTTCCATGTTACTGCAGCAGAACTGGGACATTGTAGTGGCAGGGGCAGTAGTGATAGTAGTCATCCTCCCTTCTCTTCTGTCCAATTTTACCCTAATCCCACACACTTCCGGATCCGAACATAGAAAAGGCAGCTTCATTTAGATCCAACAGAAACCTGATCTGTGTATCAGCCCTGGTCTGGCCCAGATCTGTGGAGGGAAATGTCAGAACTTGAGTGACAGGGATTAGTGAAGCTAGTCTGAAGGAATGCTACTGCTGCCCATGCCATCTATTTGGGATGCGGGTTTACTACAGATAGGATAAAGGTACTGGGAGGACAGGAGCAGACCATAACTGAGATCAGAACAGTACAGTAAATTAGATTGAAGAGGACCTACTGTACGTATTAGGCTCATTCTCAGGTGCATACTTGCATTTAGTCATGTTTATATGCTTTAATGTTCAAAAAACACTTTATTTTTCTCATACTTGCTGTGCTGCAGCACCTCTTTTCACCCTCTGCCTGAAAAGCGCAGTCTGCTCTGATTGGTCAGTTTACTGTTGCCGAACCAAACTCTTCGGACTCCGCTCCAGCTCCGCTCTAACCCAAACCTTCAAAAAAAACATTAACTACCAGACAAGGGGAACCAGAAGTGCTAAAATGCTAACTCATTTCCGGGTTTTACAGGACTTATTCCTGTAGCACTTTATTATGCAAATGTGTTACTTGGTGACATCACCATGTTACGGAAGAAAAGGCAGGACTTAAAGCGAGGCATTTCAGGTAGTTCTGCAGCAGTGTTTCTGTGGGGGAGAGTAACTCCCTTTGGTGTGGACTTTGTAACTTTGCAGACCTTTTACATGCACAACAACTATATAACACACTAAAGGAAATGGCACAAAAGCACAATAGGTCCTCTTTAAAATAGAACACCACTAAGCATCAGAGTGTGTCCCTGAAAGTCTTTACAATACCTACATATTGTGGGACCGTTTAGGTTGTGGGTCGCTAATATACTCCACGTTTTTTCAAACATTCCCTTTAAGACTAAATCAAAGCTACAATGTTCCCCAGTGTGTGTCCTTGAAACCCTCAAACCCAAACATCCCTGCACCCCCATTCTCAGACTCACCTTTTAAACACGGCCGTGTGTTTACACAGTGAGGTGATGCATTTTGGGACTGCTGTGACCTCATGGTCTTAAAACAGCTGCTGCTACGATAATGAAAGAAAACACATGCACGTACACACACACACACATCACAGAGAGAGAAAAAATAGTTTTCACTGTAATGTAGTGTATATGGAGGGTGGGAAAAGGTTGCTGTTTTTGCCATTGGACCGTTGGCAGGACTCATAAGGCTTGAAGCTGCAGAGAGCATGAAGTGGTTGGATTTCCTCATGCCACCAATTCCTAGCCTTCAATTTAAAATGCTTAAGGTATTGATAAAACACTTGACCACCACTGCAGAGACCCAGCTTCGTAGTTTCAACACTATTAGCTGATTCAGTTGTCATGGTTACCACCATTAATGCTGCTTTATGGGGAAAAGGTACACCTGGTGTTAGCAAGTACAACACTTTAATTTACTCTTTAGAAACTGCATAAATCACAACTTTAACCAACAACCAATGGTTATTAGAGGGTAAAGCAGTAGTTAGCAGGTTGCACTGGTATAGCATTGTTCACAAAACAACCGAAAGTAATATTTTTAGCCCTATGTGACAAACACGAGATATTTATTTGACAGGAAAACTATAAGAAGGCTGTTCCTGTACTGTAAAACGAAGTCCATTTAAAGTCTAATGTTGGCTGGTTCTGTAAATTTCAGACAAAAAGGTCCTTACTTGGTATCACTGGGCTGTAATTGTGTTTGTATGAGCTTTCCCTTTCTTCCCTTTACTTCTATTCCCTGAAACACTATTACAGCATTATCACCCTCTGGCAGGAGTCTTGTCTTTCAGCAAACTGTTTTTTTGTGAGATGTGTCTCTGGGCGGTTACCATGGCACCGCATACACACACACACTGTGCAGCTGTGGCTGACAGTTGCCGAAGTGTGATAAATGTGCTGATTGCTCCCTCTGGTGGGCTGAAGTTAGTCTCTATTACAGTGAAACTTGTGCACATGCGCTGTGTTTATCAGATAAATGCTGAAGATTATAAGATAATCCTTTTATGAGCAATATTTTGAGTAATATAGTAACTTTTTCTCAGGTGGAGTTGGCAAAAGTAAACACGTGGTAATCAAGATCACTACATTATCATTCCTTTTCTGAGCTTAGTGATCGAAATCCGACCTCTGACCTGCACGTAAGAGCTCACCTTCACTCACAGGATGCGTCTGGAGGACAACACAGAAATAAATAAGTTTGGGGAAATAAATAGGGAGGAAATTGCAAAGGGAAAATAATGCATAAATAAATAAATAAATAGATCCATAAATAAATACATTTAATAATTAATAAATACATTTTAAAATACATTTGAAATGAATAAAAATAAATGCCAAAATAAATTAATACATTTAAGTTAAATAAATAAATAAAACGGAAAATCAAATAGAAGAGTAGATAAATAGGGGAATTAATACAAAAGGTAAATAAGTCAAGAAGCAAATTAAAACAAAAATATAAATTTATGTCACATCAGTTGATCAATTGATTAATGCATATATTTATTATTTAGATTTTTATTTTGGTATATTTAATGGCATATTAATTTATTTATCAAGTAATTTATTAAATTATTTTTGATTTTGGCAGGTTCTGCCCTCCAAATACTTAATGTTCCATCCCACTGATACAACGGTGACTCATCCACTCAATCATTCCTGTTGAGAGAGACAACAGGGTTAGTCTCTGCTGCCAGTTGCGTCTGTGTCATAACAACATAATGCAGTTTCCCACTCTTAGTGATCGTGTTCTACTTTAGTATATTAGTCCATGAGCCTGACCCCCAAAATTTGGCTGCCGTGCCACTTTGGTGGGATCATGTCTCATAGTGATTATTTCAAAGGTCTATGTCCCTAGTGTTGGAAAATGCACAATAGCATTGCAGCAATGATAGCTTTATATGTGCTATCACTCCTTTTTTCATCTCTCCATCATTATAATTTTTCCATCTTTTTTTTTGCCAATTTACACATAGATCCAGTATAAAAGAGGGTAACCAACACACAATATCATGAAGTCATATATCATTGTAAAACTTAGACTATAATCTATCCATCTGTCACATTGTCATGACACTGAGATCAAGAGAATTTGACCTTTGACCTCTAATGCTGCAATGGGGCAAATTCTGAATGCCACTGCAAATGCCCTTATAACTAGCTTCATATATATCTGATGTGCCCATGGATAGTTCCAGCATAAAGAGCACAAAAATATCTTTAAAATGATATATTACATGACTAACAGCAAAAGCAACATTTCTTATCAGAATAAACTTAACTTTGTGCAGTTTGAATCTGATAGAATGTTCAGAACTTTGCATTGAATTCTGTTATTGGAGCAGTTGTAAATGGCTTTCTAAGCAACAGAAACACAAAATAAGACAAAAATGTTATCATGCATTTTCCATCACTAGGGACACAGACCTTTAAAAAATCACTGAGACATGATCCTTTCAAAGTGGCACGACCAACCCCCTGGCTCATGGACTATATAGGCTGCGCTTGTTTCAAAGTTTGATTGAAAATTAATATGCTGAGTCTTTGCCATACATCAGGGTTTAGTCAATTGACGACCCAGTGGTCGCACAGGTGTTATATGTTATTCTGTTATTTACTTTCTTCGCAGACTCACATCTTTTGGAGCCAGTAGCTAGATCATTTTTCTATTTTTCAGTTCAGTGATTCAGAGTGTCCTGTTGTACTGCAGCACAGCCTGGCTCAGTAGTCTATCTGTAAAAACTTAGAACTAAACTTTAGAGCCAAATCAAAATTTGTGTGAAGATCATTGGCTAACCTGTGACAGCCTTCTTTCAAGCAGCTCACAACAAGAGCTTGCTCAGACTGGCCAACAGCATCTCTTCTGATCCCTTACATGTTTTAAATGGGGAATACCAACTTCTGCCCTCCAAGAGACTTTTCAGAGTCCCTACATTTAACCGCATCAGGCTGAAGAACGCTTTTGTCCATCAGTCCATCTTGTTGCTAAATAATGATTAATGTGCTGCTAAGGAGATGTAAATCCAGAGGACAGATGGTCATTTTGTAATGGGTTGTGTATGAATAATGGTGATGTGTTTTTTTTTTTTTGTCTGATGGGTCTTACTTGTCTGTCTGTTTATGGTAACAGTATGTCTATTGTGTATGTGTACTTTTTCTCAAACTAAGCTGCCTATGGATGCAAAATGAATTTCAGTGCAAACTGACAATAAAGTTGTATCATATCGTATCGTATCGTATCGTATCGTATCGTATCGTATTCTGGTAGATCGGAAGTGCTCATTTTAAAGTTACTTGAGGTAACCTAACTGATTAATAAGAATGATTAAAGTGTAATTGTATCCTTGCCTGAAGTGCACAATAAAACTAAAGTCAGGGAGATGTCAGTAGGGTCCTGATATATGCTAGCTCACTGTCACGGCTTACACTTGAATAGAACGGAGCCATCGTTAATGTTATTAGTAACACCTGTGCTTTTAGTACCTATCAAACACATCCTGCACAGTCCGGCCCACAGTCCTGAGAGGAGGACTAATTAGGCAACAAATTGAAAACACCTGTGTGGGTGGACCATACAGGTTCTGTAAACGTTCATATCAAATATTTAGGGGTGTTAACTTTAGTTGTGTTCCATTTTGTTTTTTTCCGTACTTATTTATTTTATAGAGCATCACCTGGAAACAGTTACAAGACTGTGAGGTATGTGTATATGTTTATAGGTACAGTAATATATGGAAATGTACATGCACAAATTGTGTAAGTATTTAGGCTATAGATTGTTTTTGTAAATGTAACTTGGTATCTTCATCATATTTTTGACAAAACACTGACATTCACTAGTATAATTAGTATAATTCTTTGTTTCCAAGATGATTAAAAACTAATGTAGTATATGCAGTATATACAGTTAAATATTTTTTGTCTGTGAACAATTTTACAGGGCAGTGGGAGACAGTGTCAGGGCTTGATCACTGTCTGTACATCTGATGTAAACGTCCGGGTTAACAAGACATCTATCACAGGATGGCTACTTTACATCATATAACTGCTGTTATATGTGGATATTAAGACCACTATCATTATTTAAAGTGGTCTTAACTGGTCTAGCCTTAGTAGCTAGCGACTTTTAAAGATTAAAAAGGTGCCTTATGTATCTAGAATGTGAAAATGTAACATATTGGGGAACTCTAAATGCTCTAAACAAAATTTTATTGCAGTGAGCCCTTTTATAAATGTAAAACCAAAGTGAAATCTGGCTGTAATTAAGATGCGAGTCTTTTTTGAGTTTACGAAAACATACTATTTAAATAGCGTATTTGCGTTCTGCTTCAGAAAAAGAATGAGAGTAGGTCTATACTGTTAAGGCTGGAAAGACAATATGAATTACAGGAATATACAGTATATTTAGAACGAGTAATATCTCTAAATATCTATCTTATATCCATTATCGCCTTGGATCCAGAACTATAGGAAACAAATTGATTGAAAACAGATTACAACTAAAAAAATTGTAAATTTAAGGGGCACAGTTGATTTCAGGGCAAAACTTCACAAGAAGCACGACTGAAACAGCTGAAAAAGAGCAGAGACTGAGGCATTGTCCACCAAAGCCAGCCTCCTCTCTTTTAATAGACAACTAATGGAGAAAAATGAATGATGAATCCTAATGAAAAATGGGGGACGAGGCAGGAGGGGGTATGTGTTTCCAACCATCCGTGTCATATAATTTTGACTGTGATGAATTAAAGAAAATTATTGCAAAGTAAACTGTGTATTCATTGCAGGAGGTATCATTTATCACCTCCTGACCTGTCAGACTACTTAATCAATTAATGCCCGTGCATTAATCCATCTTCAGTCTTTCCATAAAGCTAACACTGCATGTCAAATGGAGGCGGTGATTCATCACAGGATGACCCTTTGAGAAAAAAATACACACTGTCTCTCTGCATAGGCCACATGCTGAACCGGCCTCTATAAATACAATGATTACATATTTCTTATATTACTAGCCTATAACATTTTAATGACAGTTCAGAAAAGGTAAAAATAACTCTGAAGGAAACATGAACATTTACATTATCGAAGACTATAGCCCTGTATTTAGTGGTTTGAATATTCTTTCTTTACCCTCTAACAATAGACTACCAGAAATATTTTCATCACAATATGACAACATTTTAAAGATGTGCAAGAGAACTTGGTAAAAACCATGTCATACTCGAGAAGGAGGATATAAACTGGGAAAAAAAAGTTCGGAAACTTGTGTTTGGTGGATTATTTCTCTGTTGTTACAATGCTAATGGTCATTGTATTTTACATGGTTGGAAAGCCTGTTTATCTACCTTCACAATGATGTCCAACTTGTAAGGATCATGCATTTGTGGGATGAGCAGCACAGCTGATTATGTGGGTAGCGGCCAAGAAATATTTGCCAAAATGCTCTGCCAATGTTAAACAGTGTATTCTCATAAGGCTACCAGGAAGCCTGCAATGACTGCCCTTCACCGTCAGGCCCGTTTGCGCTGGTGTCGACAACACAGACAATGGAACCTGAACATGTGGGGGAATGTCATGTTCAGTGATGAGTCCAGGTTCTGTCTGTTAAAGTCGGATGGCAGGGTCAAAGTATGGAGACGACGCGGAGAACGCTATGCTGATTGTTGCACCGATGGAGTAACAGCTTTTGGTGGGGGCAGTGTCATGGTGTGGGGTGGCATCTCCCACACTGGCAAAACAAGGTTTGTCATCATTGAAGGCCATCTCAATGCAGGGAGATATCGGAATGAGATTCTGCAGCCAGTGGCGATCCCATATCTCCACAATCTGGGACCTAACTTCATCCTCCAAGATGACAACGCAGAGCCAGGGTTATCACAGACTACCCCCACAATGTGGGAGTAGAGAGAATGGAACGGCCTGCCAAGAGTCCACACCTCAACCCAATTCAACACATGTGGGATCAGCTTGGGTGTGCTGTACGTGTTAGAGTGACCAACACAACCACGCTGGCTGACCTGCAACGAATCGTGGTTGAGGAATGGAACGCCATCCCACAGCAACGTGTGACCAGGTTGGTGACCCGCATGAGGAGGAGGTGCCAGGCTGTTGTGGCTGCGTATGGATCTTCCACCGCTACTGAGGCTCCTGACGGTGTATTAAATGAATAAAGTGTAAAATAGCCAATATGTCTTGTTTGTTCCTTGTTACTGATAGAGAGTTCAATCATCCAATCCACCAAACAACTCAAAACAAGAGTCAATACCAACAGGAGAATACACTGTTTACCATTGACGGAGCATTTTGGCAAATTTTTCTTGGGCGCTACCCACATAATCAGCTGTGCTGCTCATCCCACAAATGCATGATCCTTACAAGTTGGACATCATTGTGAAGGTAAATAAACAGGCTTTCCAACGATGTAAATATTTTGCCAATTAGCATTGTAACAACAGAGAAATAATCCATCAAACACAATTTTCCAAACTTTTTTTTCTCAGTATATAACGCTCCAAACTTGCACTTGATTTTGGCGAGGAAAAACTGTCATGGCCATTTTCAAAGTGGTCCCTTGACCTCTGACCTCAAGATATGTGAATGTAAATGGGTTCTATGGGTACCCATGAGTCTCCCCTTTACAGACATGTCCACTTTATGATAATCACATGCAGTTTGGGGCAAGTCATAGTCAAGTCAGGACACAGACAGCTGTTTTTGCCTGTTGGGCTGCAGTTTGCCATGTTATGATTTGAGCATATTTTCTTATGCTAAATGCAGTACCTGTGAGGGTTTCTGGACAATATCTGTCATTGTTTTGTGTTGTTAAAGCTGAAGTAGGCGAGATTGGAGCAAATATGATTAAAAAAAGTTATTTTTATAAAAACGGTCGCTATATCCTGACAGTAGTACATGAAACAGGTAACCTGAAAAAAATCATGTGCCTCTGTGTCCTCCGGTGCTCCTAACGGCATCTGCAAGATTTCACAGACTGGAGGAAAACAAGCAGTCAGAGCTGATCTGAGATATGCTGTCCATCTGCTGTCTATGAGAGCCAGCTGTCAATCACTCGCGAATTCCGACCAAACGGTTAAAGTAGGCAGCGCTGATCAAATATGAATCAATATTCTGTTGCTGTAATGCCTATTTCTCTCCTCAAATGTTTTCAGAATGATCTTGTAGTGCACGGTTTAGCTGTAAAATGAGAAAGTTTGTGACGCGGCCGCCATTGTGAAATCTGTTGAAGAAACGCCAAGTTCTGGACACATGACCGGAGCACAGCCAATAGGAACGCTCTCTCTCTGAAATGACCTGTGATTGGTCAAGGTCTCCCGTCACGGGCGATTTTTTAAAGCCTGAAAACAGAGCCATGATGAGGTGCAGAACTCTAGTTATCTCTCAGAACACTTGAATTACAATATGCTGAAAGGTTATTATGGAATTTTTGCCCAATGATGCCAAAAATATACTGCTTACTGCCACTTTAATTTATTAATTTATTATCAATTTATTTATTTGATTTAATTCATACAATAATACATATATACATACATTAGCATAAAGCAGCATATTTGTCCACTCTCGTGTTGATAAGAGTATTAAATACTTGATAAATCTCCTTTAAGGTACATTTTGAATGTGCTACATTCCCAGTTCTTCCTATGGGGACTTTGCTGTACAACGTGACCTTAAATGCATCACTTCTTGACTTGAGCGTGTTGTCAGAGTCCCAGTGAGGAGCAGCAGCAATGAAAGCTTTCACATTTCCACCCGTGGCGTCTTTTCTTTTCTCCAAGGAGTCTTCAAATGTCACCAATTCTATTGTGTTGTCTTCACTGAATGTGAAGTGAATTTTGTTTTTTCTCCCACAGAACGGGAATGCATCATGTGACCAAATCAGCTGATGGCGCCGCCTCCTCGTGTGACGCTGACGCATGGCTCACGCTACGGTACGCCATTTGTGTCTAGCAGCAAAACGCGCGGACAGTGGAAATAGTCGTATAACAAGAGGTAAGTTCAATTGAGGTTTGACTGTATTATCTCGTCATTACTTGGTTTGTTTTTACCGAGTCGATAGACGACTCTCTGGGGTGTTTTCAAGCACTGTTTCGGCAACATAGAGCACTGTTTCAGAGGTCGATGTTAGCCTCCTTTTTGGGCCTCTGTGCTGCCGTCGTTTTCCGAGCCATGGAGCGCTCTAAGTCCCGCCTCTGTCCCGCTGTGATTGGACGACGCAGCCGACGTAGCGATTTAATTGGACGTCCGGTGCGTTTCTCAAAGTGCCAGTTGAGAGACATGTTGCTAGTTAGCAAGTTAGCTGCTGTAGCTAGCAGCAGTGTCCACAACAACTTCACCCGATTCTCATGCAGGTGCAAGAAGCCATTTACTCCACGAAGAGAGGTTTCACCGAGTGTTTGGCACCGCAACACTGGACGGGTTGCGGTGTCGTTGCAGTTTCTAACGTGCAGTTTAAAAACATGTCCGGCTTACTTGTTATTACTTTGAAGCTCGCGTCGGGTGTCTCTTGGTGAACCTGCTGCTAATAGATGATAGATGGAGGTAGCGAGGCGACAGTGTGATGAAGTTATGTTCCAAGTCTTGTTAAATGACAACGGAGCTGTATCAGAGGTAGAGACACTTGTCCATGAATGCGGTTTTAACACACAGTTGTCTTCTGCCCAGATGCTGTCCGTTCTCTGCTCTGTACCGTTAAGTGAGAGCCTTAATAACTCACATAGAAGTCCCTCTTCAGTGTCACGGCGTCCTGTCTACTTAATAAACACATTACAACTTCACATGGTGTTCCTCCTGTTAATCCTGTTGTCATATTCTGCCAAAATCCACAGTGGATGGCGGTATTGAGCCCCTTCTTCAAGTTAGACCTTAACAGAACCCCCCTGAACCGCTCATACAGATCATACATTTACATTTGAAAAGCACAAATAGACTGAGGCTTATAAGCAGAAACAAGGCATGACCCACTACACACACATAAATCTATTCATTATACAATTCATTATAGATTTCATTCAATTCCTTACCAATAACAAAGGATGAAATGTAGATCGAAGTTACATAAAAATGATTATGAACCATTGTGACAATTTAGACATGGATGGGCTGAAACAAATTTGTTCCTCAGGATGTTCCCTATATTTTATATAAACAATATATTATATGGTGGTTGAGAAAAAATTAAGAAACACACTCATCAGTTTGAGTCATAGGTTTAAGTATACCTATGTGGCAAAAAGAAATATGGTGGAAACACAGCAAATAGAGAAACACTTGTTCAGTTGTGGTGCATTGAGCTGTCTCGACCGCAGTAAAATGATATTGAATCTTTGCCCCAAACAAACACATTTTGAGACTATTGCAGCTGTTTAAAATCCTAGAAAATGGTTATTCATAGGGATGCATCAGTCCCAATACCAATAGTGATACCTAGGCTTTGGGTATCGTCCAATACCGAGTACTGATCCGATACAAGTTTTTAATTAATACGTTTTATGCCTCACTGTGTGGAAGCGTCATTCTTTTATGTGTAAGGCAACATCAGGCTTAACTTAAACATTGCTTTTTATAACTAAATGTAACAAATAAATAAATGGATACAAATTTCCTGATTGTTATTTATTATTAAGGTAATAAATCGTACACCAGAACCTTGGTAAAAAATATTCAAAATTAACAGGAATTACAATTCAGGTGCAGCAACAAATTGTTCAAAACTTAAACAGGAATTCAAATTCCAGTATATGATGTATATAGTATATGAATATAGAACTGAATTGAATGGATCAGCCTCATTGTCACCGATACCCGATCCAGCTATTTGAGTCAGTATCAGCCCAATATCCAATCCTTTATCAGTGCATCCCTAGTTATTCATAATTAAATGTTAAGCTATACTTCATATACATTCACTGGTTTAATTGTGGCAATGGCTGTAGCTTTATTGAATCATGTTTACAAGCATTTAGTAATTATTTTTAAACCGGCATTTCCATATGTATGCTCCATTAAATGCCCGTGTATTAATTGGACTTGTTTTTCCCAGTAAATAAGCAGCAAAAGCCAGCTCTCATGGCATGTTTTTACCAAACAGTTTGTGCCTGGAAGCACTAGATGGCGACATTTACTTGTGTTAAGGCAGATAGTGTAGTGCACTTTTCAGAAGCTTGTGTTGAATCACACAATTTGTGGCAAATGCAGTTAACTTGTTTCCAGAATTCTCTTCAATTCACTAAATTGTGTTTCAGACAATTGAAGATGTGAAACATAATTTCTGTTTTTTCTTTCCAGGAGTGTGATCCAGCTTTGATGATCAACTTCACTGTTAAATACTTATAGCAGGATATGATATGGATCAAACATTGATATCAGGAAAGGAGGCTGTTGAAGACAAAGTGCCTGACAATGACACCAGTGGGAAAGGGCAGCCAGAAGATGTGGAAATGGAGGAAACTAAAAGAGACTCCCCCAGTAGGACTGCCGAGCCCGATGAAGCAAACGAGGAACTCGCTGAGAGGCTGCGGCCGGACTCCGTGCCTGAAGATGGGGATAACCTCTGCTTAGTTTGTGGCTTCTCAGCCAAATGTCCAAGATCACTGAAGATTCACTTTGCAAGAAAGCATGGAAAGAACTCAAAGAATACCAATAGAACTGCAAAGCCAGCTGAAAAAAGTGATAAAATCTCTGACGTGAGTCCAGCTGAAATCCAACAGGAGGTAGACATGGAGACAGAAAGTGCTGTTGAAGTTAAACAAAACCAGGAGTCTGATCTTGATGAGCTGACATCAGCAGCCAGTGACAATGCCATGAACACAAATAGTTTAAATAAAAAGGAAACTGTATCAGACAATCAGCAGGCAGATCAAGAGGAGGCGATCCCTAGCCTGGAGAGAAGAGTGAGCAAGCGAACCCCAAAACCTAAGATGATATATTCCTGCAACTACTGTGGACAAGAGTTCAGAGACAAGTCCCCTCTAGATGTGCATATCAAGAGATCCCACACCAAAGACATCCCTTACACATGTGAGTATTTGCTATAATTTAGCCTCCCACTTATTACATGCCATTCTAAAGATGTAAGATAGTTTGGCCTATTTTTAAAGAAGAAATGTTTCATCAAAATGTTGATATTTGTTTACAAGATCTATGCGTTACATGTTAATGAAATCTAAATTTTCGGGGAAATTGACACTTAATATAATATAAATATATATATACAAAAATATAAAAAATATAATATTTTTCACTTTTTCTGCGTGCCTCGTTTATAGTTAGAATTGCAATTTTTTTTTAAACTGAATTGTTTAAATTGATTGTTTTAAAAAAGACTTGAAAAGTGTATATTTGAAATGTCTTTCAGTTGACGCTGATGAGGACATGGATGGAGAAAAGGAAGCGGAGGATCCTGGCAGCACTCCGAAGGCTCCTACTTCAGCCAGAGTGGCAGCGAAACGTACGTTCAGCAGGTTCCAGCTGAAGTGTTCAAACTGTGATTTCAGGGTTAGCACCCCTGCGTTGCTGGAAAACCATACTCGACTCAAACACCTGAACCAGGAGTGGTACCGTTGCAAATTGTGCAACTTCCTTTCGGCCACATCTGAGTGGATGGACGCTCACCTATCCTCAGATAGTCACATGGAGCAGCAGAAAAGCACAGAATCGGCCTCATTCGAAGTGTACGTTGAGAGCGTAAGCAGAGACGGTGCTTGTGATGCTGCTGCTGTAGATGATGTGGCTCAGGTTGCTGGTGGAGAAGCGGTAGCTACTTCGACAGAAGAACATCAGGAAACTGACGAGGCAGATGAGGCTGCCAAAGCTGTGTTGAATGAGGAGGAAGACTTAGACCTTGAATCCCCCAGAAAGAAAAGGGGCAGACCAAAGCAAGGGTCCACGACCACTTGTGGATACTGCGGCCTGGTAGTGTCCAACGCTACTAACCTCAGCGTCCATGTCCGCCGCAAACACAGCAAGGAGTATGGCTACAGCTGCACTCTGTGCAACTATAGCTGCGTGACCAAAGGAGACATGGATCGCCACTGCATCACGAAGAAACACGTTAAACGTGCACAAGAGTGCGCAAATAAGAACCCGGTCAACAATCACACAAGTGCGTCACAGCAGGAACCCACAACTACGCGAGCCCAGGAACCAAATGCAGCGTCACAGACCACCGACAATGAGCCAGAATCTGACAACACAGCCTCCAACGAACACAGCGGAGAAGAGCAAACTCAATCAGACTCAAGCCAGAAAAAAAGTAAATATGACTCTGTTAATGCCTGCAGCCATTGTGACTTTGTAGCTCAATCAATCCCTTCGCTCCATCTTCACGTCAAGAGAAAGCACACCAAAGATTTTGAGTATGTCTGCCTAGCATGTAGCTACTATGCTGTAACGAGCAGGGAAATGTCTCGCCATGCCAACACAGAAAAGCACAAACAGAAAAGCCAGAAGTACCTGGAACCACTAGGGAGTGAGGGACAAAGAGCTTTGGCACTCCCATTGAAGCTGAAGGAGGTCATTGAGCTTGTTGGGGCAAACTCTAACCCTGAATGTGAACACTTTAGCCCCACAGAAGAGTCCGATTCTTGTTCTGATGACGGCCAAGCAATGGAAAGTCAGAATACGGCTGCAGCCTCAGTCACCGCAGAGCCTGTCGATGCTGTGGTTAGTGTGGCTGGCAGTGCAGATGAGAAACAAGCAGAGATTACATCTTCCAGTAGTGATGAACCAGATCCAACCAACGAGACAGTTGTACTTGCAGAGCTGTGTGAAGCCCAGCAGTCTCCAGCAGAACTTCAGCCTGCAGTGGATCAGTCTGCACAGCAAGAGAACCAAGAGGAAGAGGAAGAGGGTAAACAAGCAGATGAAGAACACTCAAATGCAGATGAGATGATTTTAGAAGCAAAAACTGACAGCTGTCATTCAGATACACAAATGTCCAAAGCCCCTCCCTTTGATGCCTGCATTTTATCCATGAAGGCCCTTGCTGAGCAGGAGCAGGAGCTGCAGGAAGGTCTGGCTCTGGAGGGCGAGGCTGCTGTGATATGTCTGACTGGAGGATCACCGGTGCCCTCTGGCTTCTCGCACCCCAATTCTGCATATGTCAAGAAGCTCAAACGCAAAGAAATTAGGGTGAGAGAGGAAGCCAAAGGAAGCAGCCCTCGCATCCGCTGCGAGGACTGCGGCTTCATGGCCGACGGCATCAGCGGCCTCAACGTCCACATCTCCATGAAACATCCGTCCAAGGAGAAGCATTTCCACTGCCTGGTGTGCGGCAAGTCGTTCTACACCGAGAGCAACCTGCACCAGCACCTGACCAGCGCCGCCCATCTCCGCAACGAGCAGAACAGCGTGGAGACGCTGCCCGAGGGGGGCGCGAGCTTCAAGTGCGTGAAATGCACAGACCGCTTCGAATCGGAGCAGGAACTGTTTGTTCACATCAAGGAGAAACATGAGGAGCTCCTGAGGGAGGTCAACAAGTACGTGGTGGAGGACACGGAGCAGATTAACCGCGAGCGCGAGGAGAACCAGGGCAGTGTGTGCAAATACTGTGGCAAGGTGTGCAAGAGTAGCAACTCCATGGCCTTCCTGGCACACATTCGCACGCACACCGGTATGTAACCTGCTTCTATTTACTCACACACTCCTCCTCTTTCTGCTACTCTCTGTATCTCACATATACAATATACTGTACATACACCAATGCAGTATGTATGCTGTGTAAAAGCAGGTCAAAGCTAATATCCCTCATTTTATGTAGGTTTAAAGAATTCAAGGAGTGTGCCTAAACCCTACAGCTCCACTACCAGTTCGTTAAAACACTATGTGACAACGCAGTATTGGAAAGGTGTTTCTAATACTGCGTTTTTTTCCATGCAAATATTTGAGTTAGTAACCTGGTATCACATACTGTATTTTAAATGCATTGTGCAAGACTCATTTGGACTGGAAGTAAGATTTTGATCAGAAAAATTTAATTTAGTTTTGTAGTACATATTGCATAAATTATTTAAAGGTCCCATATTGTAAAAAGGAAGATTTGTGATTTTTTAAAATATAAACCAAGTTTAAGTGCAATATAAATACTGTGGAAGTATTGATATGCTCAATCCATGGAGAAATACACAGCCCATATTCAAAAACTGTGCCTATGAACCGTCAAGATATACGTACAGTTGTGATGTCACAACTGTGTATGAATGACATCAGCTGACAGGAAGTAAACCTATACACAGGCTGTTGCCTAGCAACGCAATTCCTTTTAAATGCGCTATATCGGAGTGTTTTAGACAGAGGGTAAATGCAGGCGTATTCAGACAGACATTATAAGGAAATTAAAGGCTTTTTTGAACATCACAGCATTTAAACATGTTCTAGTAGAAACACAAAATACAAGTATGAACCTGAAATTGATCATAATATGTGACCTTTAACCTCCTGTAACTGATATGAGATATGAGGCCTTTTAATGCATTATGAGCACCTGAACACAATCAAGTTTTAACAAAAAAATAATCTCTTTGTGTAGCTGCTCAGCTATTAGGCCTTTGTTTTTAGGT
Source organism: Sebastes fasciatus (assembly GCF_043250625.1). Lineage (NCBI taxonomy): Eukaryota > Metazoa > Chordata > Actinopteri > Perciformes > Sebastidae > Sebastes > Sebastes fasciatus. Next base: position 32,594,632 of record NC_133806.1, on the reverse strand, counting down.
ACAACTGCATTGAGCAGGGAGAAGCAGCCTCTTCTTTGGCAGCTCAAGCTAATGTTAAGGCTACTATCTACTGCAGCCAGGTAATAGCTGTTTCAGTAGAGGTGAAGGTAAAGACTGATTGAGCTTCAGACCAGCAGGAGAGACGCTAATGGACCCCAGATTGGGATTCCCTGAGCAACGCTTGGTCAGAGACATGTGCGACTCATAATTGATGTGTCCATTACCAAGACTCAGTTGTAATTATAGTCAATAAGTCTCTGTAAATGTGTTAAAGCTTAGGCTAAAAGCATTGGAGGTCCAAAGAGAGGTGGGCTAATAATTTAAAATAATCAATGCAGACGTATTCAAAGCCCTTAATTTCCCTTGTGTCTGTACGTCCATGTTTGTGTATATGTGTGTGAGCGCTCGTATGCCTCGCCAACGTGTGTATATGTCAGCCTTCATGGCTAGCTGATTATCCTCAATCCATTAAGATTTATCTTGTCATTTATAATGCAAAGCAGGGCTGCGTTGGTCAGGGCTTCGGCTGGGAGATGTCCGGCAGGTTAAGAACATAGGGCGCTCCATTACTTTTCCCTGACCATGTGTATTAATTGCTTTTAAAATCAACTTAATGCAGGAACGAGATGTGAGGGCGACATCGATAAATGCCCTTCTCTGCCTCCTATGGTTCATCCCCCTTTCAGCCCAAACTTTAATGGGACTTTAATTGAAGTCCATGCGCTGTGCTTACCATGTGTGTCCATGATTGTATGTGATTGTATGTGATTGTGTGTGTACGGGAGATAAAATAGGATTGTTTCCACCTTCAGACTCTGTGACATCAGACTGTTTAGGTGTAGGTATTATAGCTTTTGTTAGAAAACCCAGAGATAATATTCCCTCGCTGAATACTGATGAAGTACTTAAAACAGTGAGCTGATTTCTCTCCATTATGTCATCATATTCCCATAAATGCAATGGGCTAAAAATGTGTTGTAGTAATTATTCTGATATTCTGTTACTTCAGTAGTATAAGAGGGATAACCAACCAATGCATTTGCTGGGGCGGGGGAAAAACTCACTTGTAAGGAAACATGTTTTTTCCTTTTATTTATATAGTATGTATGCCAGTCACCTTGTGTGCCCAAAGTCAGATTGCTTACTGCTAAAAATCAGATTGCTTAAAGCTGTAAGGATTGGAGGTTAAAATCCTGATGATTAATGTCAAGCCACCACTTTCTTCTTATTAACGAATAGTCTATATATATCCATAATTTTACCCTGTGTCATAATTCTTGAGTTTTGAGGTCACTTACTTAGTGTTACTTAAGAAAATGAAAGCTGTGACACTGAGGTCCCAACAGATGGCTTCAAGTCAAGGGCACATCCTGAGGACTTTGTTTTTTAGGTTTACCTTTTTTTTTATTCTATTGAGTTATCTTCTTGTTTATGAGATTACTTTCATTTATGTTGTTCTTATTTGTAGAAAGCACCTATTTCTCTTCACTTTGACAACATATGCCAGTTGTTATTATTGCTAAGTTCCCTCATTACAGTGAATTATTCACCTTTTATATGGCGGTCATTTATTCTGGGAGTTTGTTTGTGGGTCTGTGGAGCTGCACGGTGGGGGTCTGCCAGTTTCTGGGCCGGGAGCACGTCCAGATCCTTTTAATTAAGACCTAGTTTTTATTCACTTGATTAATCAGTGAAATCAGGAGACGGTGGTGGGAGGCTGCACACAGATTTGTCAATTTGTCCCTTAAAGGAAACGTGTACACATGCTTGCATTTTGCCAATGAGGGTACAGCTGGAATTTGCATTTTGAGGTAAATTGGTCACTTTTTCACTGGAGTGAGCTGTCTGACCTCAGACTGAGCCTTAAAGTAATGGACACACACGCCATGCATGCACGTTCGCAAACAGGATGTGATGTGTGTTTGTAGAAATAACTGAAAAGTAAAACTGTAGAACTTACAAACATATGGGATTTTGATACAGAAGTTTCTAAGATCCTTAAATCCTTAAAATTATTTAGTGTTTCCCCCAGGATTTGATATTCTATGAAGTATAAAAGCATTTAAAAGGATCATGGGACATTAAAATCTTCACTGAAAGAGATGTCTGCCCCCAGACACTCTGTGATGAGGGACGACCTTGAATCAAATTGAAAGTAGGTGGTACTTGTAAGCTACGTGTTATATTTTATTTAATTTGTAGTCAAGTCCAAGTCCATTTTACAAGGGCTGTCAATGGATTTAAATATTTAAGCACAATTAAATCGCATGATTGTCCATAGTTAATCATGATTAATCGCAAAGTAATCGCACATTTTTAATCTGTTCAAAATGTACAATATAGAGAGATTTGTAAAGTATTTAATACGCTTATCAACATGGGAGTGGACAAACATGCTGCTTTATGCACATGTATGTATATATTTATTACTGGAAATCAATTAACAACACAAAACAATGACAAATAATATCCAGAAACCCTCACAGGTACTGCATTTAGCGTAAAACAATATGCTCAAATCATTAACATGTATGTATATATCAAGGTTGAGTACTTACAGCAGTGCACCGGGGTTCAGATCCGACCTGCGGCCCTTTGCTACATGTCATCCCCTCTCTCTCCCCCTTTCATCACTGTCACTATCATTAAAGGCATAAAAGCCCCAAAAACAATCTTTAGAAATCATAACATGGCAAACTGCAGCCCAACAGGCAACAACAGCTGTCAGTGTGTCAGTGTGCTGACTTGACTATGACTTGCCCCAAACTGCATGTGATTATCATAAAGTGGGCATGTCTGTAAAGGGGAGACTCGGGGGTACCCATAGAACCCATTTACATTCACATATCTGGAGGTCAGAGGTCAAGAGGCCCCTTTGAAAATGGCCCTGCCAGTTTTTCCTCACCAAAATTTAGCGTACGTTTGGAGCAAGCTACAGTACAATCTAAAAATCGCAAAATGCATTTAGTGGCATTAAAACACGTTAACTTTAACAGCACTACATCTTACAACAGATCCAGACCCAAACGGGGTAGACCGAAAAGGGCAAAATGGGTATTCGAAATGTAAATACAATTTTAAGGATGAAGGAGGAGAAGTTTATTTGTCTGCATGAGTTCTCGATTAACCGTCACCATCACTCACCATCCAACTAATCAGTGCAAGGCATTTTGATGACAAAAAAATAGAAAAAGGTGAAAGCGGAGTCAAAGTGAAAAGAGAAAGTAGACTGGGACAAGACTGAAGTATTGCTGTTTTTCCATGCCAGCATCGGAGCCTCCTGCTGCAGCCGTCACCACGCAGGCAGTGGAGGGACTGGTGAATCAGTGTGTGCAGAGGGAGGTCTCCAGGCTTCACAAGTCTTTGGATGAGCTGGCACAGGAGCACAAGAAAGCACTGGAGGACAACTCGTCTCTCAGGAGAACGGTCGGGGAGCTGGGGCGGGAGCTGGCCAGACTTCGCGAGGACAACAGGTCTGTCCGACGGACTCTCCGGAGGATGGCGAAGAGGGTAAACCCCAGTGACCAGAACTGTGAACAGCGGCTTCTAACTCCATCCCCACAGACACCGGCTTGCTGCTCAAGGTGTGCGCAACCACAATCTTCACCTCACTTGCCATCATCGCTAAACGGGGAATCCACTCAAACCTCTACGGAGGCTGTACGAACTCGGCCGTCCCCTATTGTCCTTCCAAACATTGTTCTGCAGACCGTGGATCCAGAGGTAGAAGACAACATTTTTAGAAATACAAAACACGGAAATGGCCGCCGACGTCCAGATGATTATGCAGCAAAGATGTTTATGATGATTGTGGACTTCTCGACATACCGGTCCTGGGAACATACCGTGAATTGGACCGGATCGGACGGCAAACAAGCCCTTCCCAGGAATGTCATTCTCAAGTTGAAGGAGTTTCTTCAGCACCGTTACAAGGACATTTCAGTCCGCGAATGGAAAGAAATTAGAAACCGTGTTAATGAAAGACTGAGAAAATCCAGGAAGATGGATCCGAGGAGAGGAAAAGTTCATCGTAGAAAAAAAAGAGTTACTGTACATCCCACCTTCTCTTAACGATAATGACAGTGACATAGCTGTACACTGACTCGTTTTGATGGTGCTTGCTGCTTTTTAAATAGATACTTTATTCATCCCCTTGGGGAAATAACATCCTTATTAGAAAATTCCGGTTTTCTTGGTGTTTTTTGTGTATAATCACATGTATATTCATGGCTTAATGGGTGTAGGCCTATTTCCAAATATTACATTTTGATATGTACTGTTTGTTATAAAATGTCAAATCTCAGTGTTAACAGCTGCTGGCTTTTTTTGTAGCAGAGGGAAGGAGGCACGGTTCAAGGTTTCTTTAGCTATTTGAGAAACTTCCGTTTCTTCGGCTCTGGAGGAAAAATTTCCTAAGTTTAAAAAATAAGTATTTGTCATCAAGTTTATCTCGACTTAACTTTTTTAATAGAAAACGGGGTTTGAAAGATGTGAGCGTGTATGTGGCAGGGGGTCTAATGAAACAGAAAGACACTCTTATGTTGCATTATGGGAAATGAAGGATCCAGTGTTTTTGGAGCTTGACCCATATTAGGATCCAATGCTGAATTCCCACCAGGCATTGGGGAAGTGCTGCTTGCTGCAATAATTAAAATGTTTCTGCAGCTGGGAGGCGTGTTTACGTGTTTCAGTCGGGAAAAAAATTCATTGTAACATATGTCAACATGTCACAGGAGACAGGATCTGCTTACTGATTGGCTGTGGGTCCTCTCTGACTGCACTTCACTGCTAAAAGTTAAACTTTTTTCCCAACTTTTAATTTGGCCGCAGAATCAAACAACCGCAGCTTGCTGAGCTCGGGAGCGGCCGCCGCAGCTTTCCATAGAAATTGCATGGAAGCTCGCTGCAGGCCGCACTTTGCCGCTGCTCTGGAGTGAAGTCGAAGTCTCTTTGACTACGCTCCTTCAATTTTGACAATTCGCTTTTTACTGCGTATTTCTGAGTCTCCACTAAAATCGCCGGAGTGCTTCTTTAATCCAGCTGCATATTTTAATAGTTTGTTACTTTTATTTACTGAAGACAGTTCAAAGACGTCATGAAACTTTGTGTTTGCGAGGTGGTAGGGATGCTTTTCTCTCCCTCTCGCTTCCATTTAACAGTATATTTTTACATATTTGTGCTGATGTGCACAGGTGAAGTTTCCCATTATAGGCACTGCATTATCGATGTTCTAATCCACTCACTGTAATATAAAAATGATCTATTAGTAGTCTACAGTAATTGAAAACTATGTGAAGGATAAAAATATTTTTTTTCTGGATATCCGTTACCCCATGTGTGACAGATTTTGATAATTAATACAGTGCTTGCTGCGTAAACTGTTGCAGCCGGACACTCTCAAGTGCTAACGGTGTATATTAGCTGGTTGTAGAAAGAAACATTTATTTATATGAAATTATCATGTGTAATTCTCTTCCTCCAAACCTTAAGATTAAAGCCAAGGCTATGACAGGAGTGTGTGTGGCATGTGCAAGGCTTAAGACATCACCTTGTGTGTGTGTGTGTGTGTGTGTGTGTGTGTGTGTGTGGGGAGTGAAACATTACATGAGGTTCTTCTCTCCTCTCAGGAAATGAATTAGTCATTCCCTGTCTCATCTGGGATGTGAGGGAGCCACATCGCCCCTATGTGGATGGCAATATTAATTTAACATGACACTGCATTGATGGTCAATTTCAGTTTCACAGAGGCTGTTTAAGTGGAGTGGTGGAGTATTAATGTGATAAGATGTGGGAACTGAGGGACGTTACATCTCTCTCCTTTCTGCCATGTCTCATACTCAGCCAGCCATCTGGACAAATCAGCTCCCCACACGCCCCCCCCCCCCCCCCCCCCCTCCCTCTCTCTCTCTCTCTCTCTCTCTCTCTCTCTCTCTCTCTCTCTCTCTCTCTCTCTCTCTCTCTCTCTCTCTCTCTCTCTCTCTCTCTCTCTCTCTCTCTCTCTCTCTCTCTCTCTCTCTCTCTCTCTCTCTCTCTCTCTCTCTCTCTCTCTGTGTTTGTCCATGGGTGGTTATGTCTTGTGAATTTAATGCGTGTGTCTGTGATGCACATGCATAGGTGTGAGGTGGGGCTCTGAATCTAGATGTAGGTATTTGTAGGTGTGATGGTGGGTGTGGTGTGAGTGTGTGTGTCTGTCCTTTTTGTTTTTACGGGTGTTGATGATTGTGTGATTTATTTTTTTAAGTGTGTGTGAAAGTGTCTGCACATTTAGGTGTGAAGTGTGTTTATGTATAGGGGTTTTATGTGCCTCTATTTGTTCTTGTGTGTGTGTGATGTGTGTGTGTGTAGTGTAATGTAGGGACATGTGAAATGAAGAGGCTGGCTTTGCGGTTGCCCATGTGTGCCCTCTCTCTCTGCCCCCCCCCCGTCTGTGTTTATGGGCCTTGTTAGCACAGGCTTGCCTTTCAATCTTCGTTACCGGCTTAAAATTCGATGTGTCGTACTTCCAGCTCACAGCAAGTGAACCGTGTATGAACGAATTAGTAATCTACACAAAGTGCTTAATCAAATCAGCGGCTGCGGCCTGGAATAAATATTGTAGAACGTCTTGGGATATTCACTGCGAGAGGGTGAGGGTTTGCTGCTCAAAGATGCGTACGTGGATATATACCAGGCCGCCGCTTCGACTGGAATGTCGCACTGTGTGATGCTGGCCTGAATCCGGCCCAGCCTGCTAAATGAAATATCCTTTTATTATGTAAGGGATAATGCACAGCGGGCCGGTAGTTGTTGTGAAATAAACCCAAACAGGTCTTGCATCGCCCTGATGGGGTTTATTTCACAATAATGACCCGCTAGCTGTACATTATCTCGCTTATTACACAGCTTCATACTAAAATAAAGAAATCAATAATTTGACACAAAAACGGTCCGCCAGAGTCCGAGATCAGAACTGCATCCAAAGCAACGGTCTCTTATATACATAGCAATGATCTGTTATAAAGAAATAACAAACTATAGAACGCCATGATTGACCAATCAGAATTGAGTATTCAACAATACTATTAATACTAATAATATTTGTTAAGTAAGGGATGATGTACATTTAAACGGTCATTGTTGTGAAATAAACCCTGATAGGGCAGTGCGGCTCTTGCATCGCCTGAAGGGATTTATTTTACAACATTGACCGGCTTGCTGTACATTATCCCGCTTATTACACGGCTACTTACGTAATAAATCAATAATTTGACAAAAAACAGTCCTCCAGAGTCCAACATCAGGACTGCGCCCATAGGAACGCTTTGTTATACATAGTCTACTGACCGTAGGACGCCATGGAATAAACCATATGAATAAGTGATTTTGTCTTAACATAAACAACCATTTTTATATTCCCTGAAGGACCCAGTTCCCTCTTTTAACATGAGCTTGTAGATGTTTGTGTGTCACACCGATAGCGCAGGCATCAGCCCTCGCAGCTCTGCTCTTAAATGACGGATGGCAGGCCGAGGCTCTGCCACTCTCTCAAACGCTACCCCGCCCCCTGGACTTATTAATGACAATAATTAGGGAGAAACCTCCCTGAGAAGCCCGCCAGAGTGATTAGCGCTTTAATGATGGAATGGAAGGTAGTGAGCGCACACAGAATTGATTTACGTATTCGCCCTGACCTTTGGAATCCAATTTACGCATCCACAGGCAAAGGAAGAGTAGGTAAGAGATGAAGGAGAGTGACAAGGATAGATAGAGAGTGGAAAGAGGAGACGCCTGGCACTCTGGAGTGTGACTGTAGTTTTTTTATGGGGACTGTAGTAAGGGCATCTGTTTTTATAATTCTGAAGTCATTTTGTGGCTCTGAAGTAGGTTGAAGTCCTGGCACAGAACTAATAACAGCCTCACACGCCTGGCATTGAAAAATGATCTGTAATGTAAAATCTGATTTCTGCCCAGCGGCTATATAGTCATGTTTTATTAAAATTGCCACCTCTTTCTTTCAAACATAATATTATTGTTGGATATGAAGAACTCTCTCCACACTTTGTTTTGCAGGATCCAAGCCCTTCATGTGTAAGATCTGCAACTTTGCAACCGCTCAGCTGGGAGACGCCAGGAACCACGTCAAGAGACACCTCGGCATGAGAGAGTACAAATGTGACATCTGTGGGTGAGTAACAAGGACCAGCATCTTTAAATGAAATCTCTAAAAATCATTGAAGACAATTTAAAAAAGCAAGGATGGGATTCTACGCTGGAAAGCAGCGGAATTGAGATTGGCAAGGAGTTGAGGAGGACTTAAGTAAGCTTGGAGACAGAGGACAGTCAAATCATTAGAGTACTTAATATATAAAGATGTTATATGTTGGCATTAAACTGATATTGTTACTAGTTATAAGGCCAGAAACCGAATTTATTCAGCCTGATCAGGTAAGTTCAGGACCAATAAATTAACTTTTAGATGATGAACATGACCTGCTGCCCTTTTATAATCATCTCATATTAATTTGGAGGCATATTTAGGGATAGTTTAGGAGGGATTTGGTATAGTTTCCAGAACAACTGCCCTAGCTTTCGTGTTGAGAGTTTAAATTGAGAAGCAAACACCAGTGACAGCCAGCGAATGGCTGCGTCGCTCCCGTCAGGTTTCACGTTGGTGTCTGAGGAGCGATCTGCTAATTATCTATCGTACAGCCCACTTTAAATTGCATTTGTCTCAAGCTAATTCATAATTCAATCCAATTTAACCCTGCCCGACCACAATAAGAGAAGTGATGCTAATCTGATGTAGATTCCTTGTCAAAGAGAGAGAGAGAGATTTCAATCTGTAAAAACATTAAAACCTTCTATACACACAAATGAGCTGCTAATCTAAAGAAAATCATCTTTAGAGAATATTGGTGTTTATGGAATATTCTGGTTGAAACTCTAAATACATAGGCTATTATTTATTTAGGAAAGAAAACAATTTAAAGGCATTTAACATTGACAAAAGCTAGCTGCAGTCCAAAAACAATCCAAACATTTATAGTAGTATTTTCACCTTAATGTGGGAAAAAAAACCTTCTCTACCCTTTAACTGCTCCCAGGCCTTTCTTAAAAAGACAAATGAATAAGAGAAATAAGAGTTTATTTTACCTTCCTTATCGTTTCAGCTGTACAAATAACCCTAATTGGAAGTTTATGTCGTAACCACGAGCCTATAAATACCCAGTAGTGCACGAGTACAGTTCTATCCCGCTACCTTGTACCCCCTACATGTAGACCATATGTTGTGTTCAGCTCGTTTCATTCCCGTGGTAGACCTCCTCACTGCCTTGCCATGTTCAAATGGACGTGTTAAGCTGTTTAACATGCAGTCGGGGAATAGAGTAAATTGTGGGATTTCCAGCTTTGTGCCCATCGAGCTTCTGCGGCTCCACTCTCGCTAAGATGAAGACATATGCAGAGTTATTAGTTTCTCCCTCTGTGTAATTCTGTGTAAACCGTTCCATTTAGTTCAAGTCGCGGGACGATTTTGTTCTTCTGAAGCCGAGCAGAGCGAATGTGTTTATTTGCTCCCGCTGATGTTCGCAAACATATTACAGCAGGAGCAAACAAGCTTTTGGTTTAAACACAGCTTCTCCTTTAATGAGAGGAAAGGCTCATGTTTCACAAGCCCCTCCAGCTGAAAACCCTCTTCTCCCAAGTGCTGCAAATGTGTTGGGCTTTGACCAAGCGTCTAGCTTTACAGTACACACACACACACACACACACACACACACACACACACACACACACACACACACACACACATAGAACAGTTCCCCAATATGCCTTTAAATGGGACTACTAAATACAGCCCCTGGTTTCACAAATCATGCGGACGGAGGAGCCGTGTGCTGCCAGTGCCAGCCACTGGTGACAAATCGGCCCTGTGTGTGCTTTCAGTGCTGACTGATCACCAGGCCATCCCTCCTCTTGACTAAAGAGCAGCAACACACAAAGAAACCCCCAGAAACACCCTCATTAAGGCCAGAGCCATACATACACATAGCCCACTCCCCTTCCCCAAACTTCTCACGTTTGATGACATGTCCTTAACCTGAATCTAAAGCACGCTACTAATGGATGGCCGTGTTTCGGCGTGTAATGTTTAAAGTGAGATTATAGTGCGATTAAGTTCCGCGGATACTAATGACGGGGCAACATTTCTTAAACAAAGTTTTTCCGGATATTTGTTTATGATCACCATTAATCATTTCAATTAACACAAGACTATGTTTAGGCTGCTTTTTTACAATATAACATTTGTGTTTCATTAATTTATTTCATGCGTACAGACTCTGGGGCCTCCACGGGGCGTGGAGTTTTGCTGGTTTAGTTTATTGCCGTTTTGTTTAGAGCACCAGCTCAGCATATTGTTTGTGTGTTTTCTTTTCCTTTCTTTAAAAAAAGCCCACCCTCCCCCCCCACACACACACTGCCATTGATTGCCGTGTTTTCCTTGTTAAAGTTTCAGACCAGAAGATTATCTCGGCTCTGACGCCGTGATCGAACGGACGCGCTGCACCTCGGCTGTCCACCTCACTTTAGCTTCAGCACACCGCCGCCGCTCTCTCCTCGGGAGCGGGGGGGGGGACTTGTTGATAGTTAAAGATCATATTGTTGTGGCATTTAATTAACAAATGCAAATGCAAGGCCAGGACAGATTGGAACCCTTGACCACGCTGCCAATCAAACCTGAGTGGGCTGGTTAGTGCCTCGCTCATCATTGCCAACACTTTATAGGCTTTCTGTCTCCGCCTCGCCGTTTCTCTCACTTCCTTTACACATCCGTGTCCGTGCTTCTACCTATCTATTTCGTGTCTTTATTTTCAAACAGACTGCTCCGTCTTAATTTGCCTATAAAGAACTCTTAAGGTGCAAAAACAGCAGAAAAACACAAATTGGCTGTTAGCATACAAGATAAGATTTCTCATATTTAATTGGTTAAAAAAAAAAAGAAGAAGTCTCCAGCATGTGAGACGGCAGATTCTTGCATTTCCTCACGGCGTGTTTTGTCCACAGTGGGGCTCGGCCACTTAATGAGCCTCCTCCTCCTCTCCTCCATCATCTAACAGAAAGGCCCTGGATTCAGCATTTCCACCCTCCCGCTCTCTCGTCCTCCCCAAAGATGCAATGGACATCCAGTGCTGTTGTAGGTGTTAAATTATGCATAAACAGTCTAAATGCTTTGAGGCATTGGTTTAATATCTCAGCCCGGGCCTTAGAAGTATTAACACTATCATGGACATGGATTGTCCTCCTGTGGACTGCCGTTTTATGATTATGGGTCATAAGCTGCCCGTTTCCCAGTGTCACTTCAGGAATCTGAACAAAACTTATAAAAAAACCTTTTGCTTTCTCACAACACAAAAAAGTTTGTGCTAAAGTTGGTCTCCTCAGTGGAGGAGGCTGCATTGTGTTCTTCCCTCCCTCCCTTCCTTGTCTCAGTTTTCTTGACTTAGTGTTGGAGGGAGTATATATAGTCATGATTTCATGTTGGGTGTTGTGTGTGTGATTTGACTGTTAACAGGATGGGGCTGGCTCATGTCAGGGTTTTTATGTCCCCCCTGTCTTGTGAGATTGTCTGGTCTGTTCCCAGAATAGCCCATCAGTTCCGCCCTGCGTGGCTCATCCGCTGTAATGTGCCTTAATGCCCGGGCCTGTATGAGTAGTGTGAGGCCTGGCAGTGACAGTGGAGGAGCATCTTAGCTCGCTGCTTATCCAGAGAAAGCCGTCACTTAACTCAGCCCCTCTATTGTCTATCCACACCCCTCTCCTTCTCCCCTGACGTGATTCTCTATAATCCTCAAACAGATTCTGGTTAGAACTCCCTGAGAACTATTTTTATGTTTTTTTTTTTTTCCCTCCCTTCCTCCCATTTAAACATTAATGGTTGTTGCAGATGAAGAGAGGGATCCCTATGAGGATGATTATAATGTCACTCCACTGATCTCCCGCCGCCCCGAAATAATTGTACATCATCGCTTCATAACGTGTCAGAGGGACACGTTGGTGGCGTGCAATTAAAACCGCAGAATATAATACACCAAATTACTGCCTGTCAGGCCTACGAACAACACACTCGGTATTTGAGTTACACTTAATCATCACGTACATTAGCGATTTCGCTAAGATCCCTCCACCCCCACCCCCCTGCCCCTCTTCCGCTCGTACAGCAACGGCGTGAAACACACTGCTCCTTACAGGCTGAGGGATTGAGTCTGCGATACAACAGCTCTAGGGTAGCTACGTATTAATGTTAGAGTTAGACCTTTTGAAAGCTCATAATGTCCTAAATGATTACGCTGTGTGTGTGTGACCAAGAGCGTGCACCATGTGTTGGCAGGAACCCGAAGCAGGAATTTTGAGTTCATTAACACAACAACAACAGATGTAAACACTGAATATTTTCCTCAGACGATTCCGATTCAATGAGCCTTTTGTGTTTGCATATTTCATTAGTAACCTTCAGATGCCTGTAAATATGTAGTTGCAGGCATGTAAAGTGAGAAAACATTAAGTATGACCACCTCAAGGCAAACTACCACCAATCTTTTCTTGTATTTGAATATACCTCAGGCCTAAAAGTTGGCGAGCTAACCTTGACGCAGGTGTTGTGCCCTCCAGTGTCTCCCTGAACTTCTGTATAGATCAAATTGCAACCACATATTTATTTATCTACTCCTTATCTAAATGGGTATGGCTCTTTCTTTTTTTTACTTGTTTTGATCCATCTAATTTATTTGTACTCATCAGACGCAGGGCCCGGTATTTAGTCCCATCAGGAAGACGTATTAATGTTTACTGCTTTGGACACTTAAGAGTTTGTGTCTGGGAACATGGTCCTTGTCAGTCAGCGTAGTCCCCTTCACCAAAATAAACACATTTTGCTCTGATGCATTTAACTAAATTTAGTGTGCCATTATCGGAAATGAAATAAGTAACGCTAAAGGTCATTTGGAAAATAATGCAGAAAGGCTGGTCTGGAAAGGTTAAGTATGTGACGGAGCTGTTCTGATGATAACGAGGGGCTGCGTACGGCTCGGAGAGCCCGGCGTTCTGGTTTGACTCGGCACTCTGCGATCGCTCTTTATGACCGAGACAGCTTTACAGCCCGTTACCCCCCATAACACGATAAAGCGCAGCATAATGGATTGGATGTGTTTAGTAGCCTTGGGCTGATGTTTGTAAAATTAATGTTTTTTGCAATAGAAACACACTCGTGCACAGGCACACATGCACACACAGAAAAAAAAGGCAAGAGAGGAAAAAGAGAGGAGAGAGAGAGAGAAATCAACTCCGGACAGCATCGATGTATCAATATAAATCCAGCAGCGTACACTTTTACACTTTTTATACTTGTTTTGCCGCTGGACTGTCAAACTTTATTTCCTCACAAGTGTCGTGTCCTCGCAGATATCTCTCAGCTGAAGAGATGACAACAAACATATGGCTTCATTAGTCGGGTTTGGATTACAGACCCAATACTCAGCAGAAAGGCGATGAATGCTATTTAGATTTGTGTTTCAAATTACACAGCACAAGTACTTGAGGGAGATAAAGTCTGTTTGCTCAGTCAGTCTCGTGTTGGTGAACGGATGCTTCTGAAGAGTTTGAATGGGACCCCACGCAGCATCTCCGAGCGCCAGAGACAAAGAGCGGAATCTCCGTCAGCAGATCAGTCCTATTAGGTTTTAATAACAATCTCATATTCTTTAGTGGGCCCACAACTGGGGCCTGGGGGCTTCATAATCAGAGCATTTCACTTTAATCAAAGACAAACAAAAACAAACATTGGGTCCAGACACTAAACGGCAAGATCAGTAGTTAAGCGAGGGAGCCAACACAGCACATAGGCTTATGATAGTAAGTTATACTACTCTTGAGGACCGTCTAACTTAAGAGGCTATTGTTTGCACTATGTATGATGTCAGTGGTTTCTTTTCTAAAACATTAAACTTCTTGTGGCCTCAGCCTTTCTCAGCTTTTTATCACTTTTTGTTTTGGTTAAATCTCAACTTGCAGGACAAAAATGAAGTAGTAGTAATACGAATAGAGTTGTAGTCATGTCTTGATAGCATTTATACACTTTGAATTTACCATCTAAAGATTAATATCCGCTAACAAAGGCGACTAAGCTCCATTCAGTAGAGAAACACGAGCAAAGTTTGCCCCCATAAACCAAGTTCCCACAAAAGAAGTACAAACTTTATCCTTTTAAAGTAGTTGAATTATTTTAAAAATGTTGCTGAACAATCCATTCTATAGAGTTAATCATGTCATAGGTATATTGTAGGAGGAAAAAAACATAAAGAGGGGGAAAGTTAATGAGTGATTAACAACAGCAATTAAAAGATGAAGAGGAAGGCAGATGAAAAAAGGGGTGTAATTAAAATATCAGTCCTCTCATTGTCAGAAGTGCGAGTGTCATCCATTGTGCACTTATTAAAAAGCTGGGTGGAGGGGAAGGAGCAAACGGCGCTTAATTCCAGCAGCCCAAAGTGTCTGGTAATCTGCCCATGGATGGAGCTGCAAAAGGCTGTAACTCATGTTTAAGTGTTGGGGCCGTGTCATTGCAGGTTCACAGTCATGCATTTCTGTGTTGACACCCATCGGGGCAGGGGATATTTGGCAGTCAGGAGTAATTTAACTTAATTAATGGGATGCATATTTGATGGAGGAATAAAATATCCCGGCTCAGCAAAGTGGAAAAGGGGAAAGATTTAGTGGGAGTTAAAGGTGGAGGGGAGAGTAATTTGTGCATTCAGTTACCGGCTGCTTGAGAGACAGAGAGGGGGGAGAGGAAGAGTGGGTCGGGGCTGATAAAGATGGCAAACGGGAGAGGGGAGGATGAGAGATGGATGGTTGACACAAAGCTGAGCTGATGTGTAGAGGGGAATGGGCTGTCCCTCCATTGAGAGGGCCATCAGACTGACAACGCTTGATTTAATTGATATCCGGACTGAGCCCTTCCTCAGCGCAAACAGACACATTACGCTGGTTTGCAAACTTGTGGCAGAGCTACCGGCTGCCAAGGGCCTTTTTAATATTCATGAGGGGGCTTTTAAGGGTGTTCGGTCTCTCCTCCCTCCGCCGCCAACATGTCTTTACTACCAAATACACACACTTTACCTTACGCACGCTCGCAGCAGACAACGCAACACGCTGGTTCTCCCAGACAAACCCGTGGCCTGACGAAAAGCTGTCACGCTGCTCTTAATCTCCCCTGGCACTTTTTAATTGACTTCCTGTAGGTATAGATTATTTTCACGGCGAGTCTGCCACCGAGATGTTTGATACCGTCCCGGAGACTGGCATCTGGGATGCTTGTAGCTCACCGGAGATGACGCCTTTATCTTGGTCTCTGTCTCTCACCCCCTCTCTCTCTGTGTGATGGCCAGACTTATTGGTGGGAACGGAGGGAGAGGTAAAATGAAATCAGTCATTGCCATCATCATAATTGAGCTGATGTACCTGCTGGGAGTGCTGGGGAAATGTTGGCTTGGGTGGAAGGGAGGCTCTTTGTGTCTGACTGAAGCCGTTAGTCGCGTTAGACCGATATACGGGGCAGGTATTAGCCCTCTGTTCAAAGTTGGATGTCGGCCAGTTTGTGCTGTCCAACTGATATGATGGATATGATGTAGTTTGTTTGATTACATACCGTATTTATCGTCGAATTAATCAACACTATGCTGCCTGTCTGAGGTAAGCTCTTAAGTCTAATGAAACAATTTGATCAGATTCCAAACAATTACGCGTGGATTATGGTTATGATTAGCGGATAGGTCAAGTCAAGTTCATTTGTGTAGCCCAGTAGTGCTTCAGTGAGCTTTACAAGCCCACAGCATCCAGATGAAAACCAGCTGAGGAAAGTAGATTTGATACACAGTTGTAAGACATAGAAATTCAAACAGTGGCATTATAATATGTTTCTTACCAACATCCATTGTCCCAGTGTTGTGACCAAGGCTTTTTTTCCCCTCCATAACTGGGAGGAAAATACTGGCACAAACTGCTGTCAGTGGCTCCGGTCCAAAAAAAACATTGTTAGTGATAAAGCCTTCATATCCATCGGTACGCCAAAATACCACTCTCACTTTGTGTATCACATGTGGTCTGGCCCACACATGCTCATAGCAGGCCTCCTACACGCTACCATCTATTTACACACTCTCACACACACATAAACTTGTCTTTTCTGTTATGATAAAAGTCTGTACCGGCAGGATATCTCTAACGTCATGTGTTGGTTCCCAAAATGGGGTGTGGGGGGGGGGGGCTAGCAGGGATCCACAGTGTGGAGGCTAATTTTATTGTTATTTTCAACCCATGAGGATTAATCAGAGACTGAATGTGCAATGTGAAGTTTCTTTGGCTCCACTCTCAGCAGTCTCACAGCACAAGGACAGTTCAGTATCAGACACACAATATCTTAAGGACAAAACTGTTCTCAGACAGCGTTTGTTAGCTGTAATCTTTATGAATACGGCTCAATGTTCTGCTGCGGATCTATTGAGAGGTTCCATACGATGTCTGTCCTCCTGTTTTATAATATGTCTCAATATGTGTGCCACTTGTTTCCTCGTTAAGTTGGAGTCTCGTTCTCTGTAGTCCATCATTTCGCAGCATCCTTCGGGCTTAATATCACGAGATCCAGATGATTCTCAGATTTATGAAGCGATATTGACCATTGTCTATGCGAAACAGATAATAAGCCGTGATGAATGGCTGACATTAGTGATGAAATTACATCAACCTTAACAGGCTATTGTATTAACACACCTAGCCGATCCCACTCCTCCCCGCTGCCCGTTTAATTGATTAATTGCTGACGTGGATGGATGAGGGGTTGCGGGTCCTGAATCGGTGGCTGATTGCTAGTCAACCATAAACAGGAGCAGCCACAGTGGGCCCTCAAGGGCAATATTCATGCTCCCCAACCTTATGGTGATTCCTTATCCAGCTCTGACAAGAGGAAAAATATTCGGCCATAAAAACGCTGGTATCACCGGGCTGACATATAAAGCCCTCCGTCACTCTCTCTCTCTCTCTCTCTCTCTCTCTCTCTCTCTCTCTCTCTCTCTCTCTCTCTCTATCTCTCTCTCTCTCTCTCCTCGCCTGTGTTGTGTCTCCTTTAGCTCTCAGTCGCTCAGCACACCCGTCGGACTCTGAAATCACCCATCCTCCTCTGCATGTGTAGCTACAGTCCCTCAGGTAGCCACAGCTTTAAATATGAGCAAATAATGGCGGAGTGAGTGATGCTGCCTGTGTCCTTGACTGGGATCCTCTGTGTGCTATAGCCACATCTCACTGTCTCCGAGCCCCGCGGGACGCATAAAACACCCTCGTAGAAAAACTCCCGAGGCTTGTTGGTGGCATCCGCTGGATGGATGCAGGGATGCAGAAAGGCAATGAGGTCTTTGTGTATGTTTATGCAAGTGTGGACAGGGGGGGGTAGATAATGTTTACACTGCTGTGTGTTTAATGAGAGGGGCACTGTGTCCACTTTAATGTGTTTGCATTTGAGATGTGGTGCAACAAAGTTATTAAAACGTTATACGGCATATCACATCTCTTTTATGTCTCGCTGTTTGCTCGCCTGAATCTTCCGTGGCCTCGGTAGCTGATGTTGGGTTTAGTGGTGGAAGAGGTTAGGATCACGCTTTGTGGCTGTCACTAAAATCCCCTCATCTGCACAGTCGCCACCAAATTGTGGCGAAGCTCCCGACGGGGTCAGATGGGGGTAATTTTTTGAGTGGGATAAAGTGTAAGGAGGGGGCAAACGGGTGGTAGGGGGAGTTGCTTGCCTTCCAGTCCGGCATCCACAAGTGTCGAGGCCTGCAGGAAAGAGGAGTGGACATGTGGCCAGAAAAGTAGAAGACCCCGGCCACGATGTCTTCGCTCTCCCCAACACTGCGCCGCGTTAACCCCCCGCGCCACTGAGCCCCTCCAGACCGAGGCGTAGGTCTGAACCCCTGCAGCCGGCTGTGAAAACGCTGACACATCGATTACCCCCACGGGGGAGAAAAAAACAAAACATTGAGCGTGATGAGGAGGAGCGTGCCGTGTGAAGAGGAAGCATTTATTCATTTATTCTGTTTATTCAGCAAAACAAACAAGAGGTCAGGATTATGCCGCAACACTGATAGCTCTGTGTCTATTACAGTTAAATTTCAAATTAGGGGGTTCACTCTGTACACTTTTATGGTCACTTCAAAGCCTGCCTGCTGCCTTCCAAGCCCCCCAGCAAAATCTGATTACTTGGACTTTTACAGTCTACATAAGCTTCAAGTAGAGCCAGAAAAACTTAATTTGTTTCTTTGAATCCAGTTTGGCTTGTTGTCTTTTTATTGGACATTAGATGGCGCCATTCAACTTGCTAGAAACCCACAGTCCCAGACTTCATTTGCAATATTTGGCAGCCTGTGTGTGTGGTATACATGTGGATCTCTTGCATGAATGAAACGCAATTAAGATTCTATTCGTTCTGTTTAAAGGTTTGTTCAAATCTGTGACTCTTTTAGCATTTATCTCAATTGATTTTGTCATTTAAAAAATAAATAAAATACAAGTGGAACATGCATGGGTATAATTGTGTAGGTTAGCGGCGATGTCAGAACTGGTGGTAGACGGATAATGAAGTGAAACTTCTTGCTGGTTTATTTCAGATTTCAGCAAATTGTACAGTTAATTAAATGTGTAGTTGCCTACAAAGGGAGATGGCTCATTTAAATGTGCATTAGTGTCCCGACGCTTGCCAAAGGTATACTTTCAAAAGTAGGGAATTTGTTAACAGAGTGTTTCTCCCCGTATGTTTGGCGAGAAGGTAGACTACCACGGTGGGTGTTAGTGCAGTTGTAAATGAGCGGAGTTGGAGGCTGGGCTTGTGGCAGGGCAGACGTAGCGTTCAGAGGGGTGTCCCTGCCGGTGCTGCTTTAACTAGGACAAGCCTCTCTATACCGGTGGACCTCAGGGGCCGATCAGCAGGTCTCAGGAGAGGCTCCCCGCACCGCCGTCTAACCAGGCCTGTCACGAGGGGGCTGATGCTGGGCTGGCTGGCTGGGTGTGGGGCTGATGTGATGGTGGTGGGTGGGGGCTGTCATGCCGAGAGGGCAATTACAGCAAGGACAAAGACTACACAGTGATAAGTCCCCACAGCACCCTAATGAAGAGAGCAGGTTAGCCTGTTAAGAGGACCAGGGAAATGAGCGTGGTCTCGGCGTGCGTTTGTTTGTGCGCGGTGTGTGTGTTTGTGTGTGTTTAACCTACCCGAGGAGGATACATTTTCTGAGGTCATGTTGCTACCACGCTCGCTAACCTCACTGACTGATGCCTTCCCGAGCTGGTGTTTTCCCCTCATAAGAGCAAAAGCAAACAACGACATGAAACTGGAAACCAGTGCATCTTTAGGGAATTGTATTCCTGTGGCTGTGTGTAGTGAGAAAGAAAACTCCCAATGCAAGCTATTAATAAAATGAAATCTTTAAAATATCATGCCTTCGGTGGGTAATTGTTGCACATTAGCGGATCTACAATTTGTTTTTATCACACCACTTAATGATTTTTTTAATAATATCCCACTTAAAAATTCAGTACATTATATCCTGCATTTTATACGTGAAATAAATTGATGAGTGTGTAGGTCAGCAGTTGTAGAAAATATATTTTGGATGAGAAAAGAAGTTTAAAAAAAAGGAAGAAAATGAAAACGGAGAAAGGGGAATCATTTCCAGAGAAGGATTAACTGCTTTCCTCTTTTGGTCACTTTTGCATACCCAGCCTGGATGTGATTATAGTTAGATCATGTTATCAGGCAACAGATCCCAGATGCACCAACACTCTTCTTCTTTTTCTTCTTCTTCTTCTTCTTCCTTTCTCTTTCTTTTCTTCTTTTTTTGGGGGGGCGGCAGAGAGAGATGGTGTGTACCTGATATACTGCTGTGTTGGCACACCCGTCTGGGATCTGATAAGAGAGCCTCTGGAGCGGTGCTTATTCAAATCAGTGCATGTTCACAGTGAATAGGAGCAGGTAAAGGCAATAAGATACAATGCGATAACCTTTCTGGAGAGGGAGAGAGAATAGTTTTACACTCTGTTTCACTGCTCCGCTACACTAGATGAGGGATTTTCAACAGAGCCTAATTGATTTGCTTTATCCTGATTTAACTAAAAAACAACAAAAAAAAACCTTTCTCTCACCAGCGCGACTTAGAACGGATGTTAGAGGAGTTTATACAGATTTGCGATGCATCACAGTGATTTTATCATTAGGCTTTTTTTATTTGCTTTGTAAATTGATCAGCTCTCAACCTCCTCATTGACCGCGTTTGACGTGCTGTTTTGGCGCTCCTCGTAAGTGTGTGTTTGTGCACTGGCCTCTGTGTGATAGTGTGTGTAAATGTGAATGTGCACTTCCATGTTTATATTAAATACATATTCAAATGACACATAATCAATTTAGTTTTTGAACATACGCCCGCCGTAATCTCCTTTAGAGATAAAAGCAGAAAGATGCTCCGGAGTGTGGGGTGCTACTTGTAAGGTCTGTGCATGTGTATATATATGTCACAAACATAAACATTAAATCAATTTAATTTAATAACACTGATCCGCAGTGATCACTTTTAGAGCCACTGTGCAGAAATCTGAAGTGAGGCTTAAAGCTTAATTGCGGAGTGGAGTTTGGTGTGCCAGGAGTCTCGGGGGTGGTGGTGGTGGTGGGGGTGTGTGTAACATATGTTACGTGCACTCGGTGCAAGACTCAGCAGTGATAGTTAAACATTGGGGTGAAATGCATCCTCCAAGGGGCCTCCGTGTTAATGTGTTTGGCTTGTACTGAACTCAGCCCCTCAACATCCCCGCGTTTAAAACTACCGTCGCCCACACGGAGTGGATTTGATGATGATACAAATTATTACGAAAATTTAAAAAGAAATTATTACAGTAATAGCAATAATTACTGTGGCTATTAATTATGATGCTGCTTTAATACACAAATAATATTTTGTAATTAGTTTACCACTTTATTTTTCAAGTACAATTTAGGAAGTGATTATTTAAGTTCACCACGTTAATTTTTACTATTGTAATCATCGGCCATTCAGATTAATAGGTGACGGTACGTTGGATTTTCATGTTCTTGTTTGGAAAGTGTGTGAGTGTGTGTGTGTGTGTGTGAGAGAGAGAGTGTGAGAGTGTGTGTGAGTGTGAGAGAGAAAGGGAGAGGGAAAAAGAGAGAATGTGCAGGCTTGTGCTTGCAAACATTTTTTGATGCAGGTTTGATGAGGTGATGTGTGATTACAAAAAATATTCAAAAGAAAATTATATATTTATGTTGCTCATGTATTTAATATATATATGTGTTTTAATACATTTCAACTTTTTTATCATTATAATATCAATTTGAATGTTTTATTTTAATTCTGTAGATATTGATATTGCAGGATTCTGACATGCAGTCTGATGAGACTGTAGGAGGCTATCGTGCTGCTCATTATTCTAATGTTCAGGCTCTCTTGCTGAATGAATCTCTTCTCTATTTGTATATTGACTCTCACAGTATGCAGCCTACCAAGTGAACAAGATAATGAAACACCCCCTTTTACCCCCTTTTTTGCAACCAAACACTACTAATCTAATATATTAGTCACCCATGCTCGTGTATGTGTGAGCAATTATTCTAAAAAGTTTCCACGCCGTGCCGAGGTGACAAAGGGAATATAGCCAAGGAGGTCTGCAGACGCACTTGACGGCTGCTCCGTGATGCTGATAGGCCAAACGGTGGTGGGAACCCGCCACTTTTAATCATGCGGAGGGTGACGGCTTTCATAAGAGCACGCGGCGACTCTGACAACTCTAATAAGGAGAGGTGACAGAGAAAGTTTCTGTGTTAGCGGCAAAACAGAGGGGGAAGGTCTCCTTGTTTTTTTTTTTCTGCGTGTGTTTTTGGTTGAGCATAAGAGACGAATTTCACAATCTGAGGCTGGATTTGTGGTGAAAGAATGTCAGCATTAATAAAGGGCTTTGGGGACAAGGTCACACGGGTCCCTGTACAGCAGAGCACCCCGAGTCTGTTTGTGGCTTCTGAGAGAGGCAGAACATGCTAAGACGTCTCCCCGTGCATAAGGTAACCGACTGGAGTTTTTACTCGTCAACGTCTCATCGCACAGTCTAATTTATGATTCTTCAGCCTTTTTTATTCAAAGACAATCTCAGCTCTGGAAAAAAAAGAGAAACGAAAAGGAATGATGCTTTGAGGATATAATTAAAGATATCGTTCAAAGAACAACTTTTTGCATATTTGAATTATTACTGTCGTTAAAAACCACACAAAATATGGAAATATGATTGCCGGAAGCACATAAATCAATGATCAGCAAGGCCTCAGAGCCCAATAAATATGGGGAGTTAAATACTTTAAAATGCAAATCACATCTTAGAATTTGCATATGGATGAATTTAAAGGAAGTGTGCCTCCTTAAGACCCTCTGAGGTAGAAACGGGTGGAGCTGGAGGGGGTTCGGGGGGGGGGACACAGACAGGCAGCCGGAGTGGCTTTTTATTTTTTTCCCTCGTTGTCATTGGTCAAGTTGTTGGATCGTTCTAAATGATAGCAGCTGAAGTGGGCTGACAGACACGACTGCATCTCTTTTGTGGATCCAGAAAGTGCCTTAAGTGATCTGAATAATTAGGAGTTAATTATTCTTCATCCATCTAAATCAGAAAAGGACAGATATGGGAATGGAATTTATAATTTTAGCCCGACGTCCTGTCTTGTTCTAATGTGGTAAACTAAAGTGACTGTGAATAATACCTACTGACCTTCGAGTAATTACGCCTCGCCTGGCAATTTGCTTGCTGTTGCTAATTGAGGGTATTGATTCAGTGAGATTCATATTAAAAATACATATGTTTTATGGCTGGGATTTTTTTTTTCTTCTGGTTGTCTTTAATGTATTATTAATCCTTAGTATTTTTTTTTTTTTTAACAATAATTAGCAGACAGGATGTGCTACACCGCAGGGTTGGAGTACTTTCTTTGTCCTACTGTTGCAGGTGCTGTATATTTTGCCAAACTTTTTGCTGAATCTAAATTAGTTTTCGTGTTGCATGAAGCTCTACATCTAGCAGCAGCTGTTTATGTGAAGTTTACCGCCCAAACTAGAAATAGTACAATTAAAACTACTACTATTTCCCCCCCCCATCAACTGATGATGATTGCAGTAGCAAACAGAGATAACTGTGTTGTAAATTGTAAATAATTCTCCGCAAGGCTTCCACAAGAAAGCTATGATCCCTCTAGTTTAGCATAAAACCCCCCCATGTTGTCCCCCCCCACCCTCTCAGACATTTAAAGACGCTCTGGCGGCACCACCGGATCAATGGACATGATGTCTCTTTGTGCATTAACACTCAGGTTAGAGTGTTAGGTTAAAAACCTGCCCAGCACCTCCCCGGGAAAAAAAAAAAAAAAAGACAAGAAGAGAGAAAAATCAATTTTCCCTGTGGAGTCAGAGGGGCGATCTGCTGGTTCTGAAGGCATCCCTTTACCGATACCAATGTGTGTGTGTGAGTAACGTGGGGGTGGCCGCGACTGTCACTCGTGAGTGTTTGCATGTGTGAATGCCCTTCCTGTGGCGCCTGCAGGTATTGACCAGCACAGAGGACGAGGTGGTTTGCTTCAAACGCATCTCTCCTCCCTCTTTAGCCCGTAATATTTTAAGCCTTTTTTTCGACCAGCGGAGCTCCGGTGGCAGCTCGCAGCCTCGTAATAACCCAGATAGGGATCGATGGCACTGGATTTAGGCACTTACCCCTGCTAAAACTGGTAAACTCATTTGTCTTTCCCGAGCAGCGTTCTCTCCGTTGTTTAAGGAGACACTTAAAAGAATCCCCTGAATTAAGATAATGTGACTGTTGGTGTGTGATCAGCTGAAAAGGACAAGCAGCTTTAGCTCTTTTATTAGCTCTCTGTTTAAGGGGCCATACATGTTTTGACGGAGTCCAACTCTCTTTATTTTATTTCTGTCATGCCGATTAGTGTGCCAGGGAACACCCGCTCTGCCCTCACGCCCCTCCCCACTGGACGAGTGTGTGCATGTGTGTGTGTGTGTGTGAGAGAGGCTGTGTGAAGCATGCCAGCTCTAAATGAGATGGACCAAAGTGTGATGGCCCTGCTGCTCCTCACATGAACGCCTCAACGCAAATTCTTGGTGAAGGACTCAATGGATGCCGTGAAATCATATTTGCTGTACAGCTAATGGCAAAGGACTGGTTCTGCTGGAATGTTCCTCAGAGCGAGAAAACACGTCATTTGGCTGTAATGCACATTGACCATTTACCACGCACAGACCACACACGCTGGATGGATGTTGTATTGCCACGCATGTGTACTTCACAGAAGCGGCCATGTTTTTCAGGCATTTAGACACCAAAAATATATTTCTTGAATTAAACATTTCAAAGGGTTTTCAGCATTTTCTTCCACCAACCCTTGGATTAAAATGTCAATTCAAGTAAAAATAAGCAAATCAAGGGCTACACACACTGTACCACCACCCACACAGCAGCTAAGGGAGTCCATCTGAGTCTTTAGAGGTGCTGTTAAAGGTGCCTTGTCTGGGGGAAAGTAGGACAAAGTGTCATGCTCAGTAGTGGGAAGAGAAAAAACAATATTGTTAAAACAAAGGAAGGAAAGGAAAAGGCGTTTCTGATGAGTCAGAAAAGTGACTCCTATGAGAAGAAGAAGAAAAAAAACAGCTAAAACTTCCAAACTTCAAACAGACCTCACATTCTGTTTAGCCCACCTCCCAACACGCGCACACACACATTCCCCCCCCGGCATCATATGGGCGTCTCTTTTCTCTCTCTCTCTCTCTCTCTCTCTCCTTCCTCCTGCGTGTGAAACTACAAAGGGCCGTCCGTCCGAAAAGGAGTCCGCTCTACTGTGGGTGCCGCCGGGTGCTGATGCTGGTGGTAATTAGGCGTCACAACACTTAGGCCGGGTGTCTCGCGCGGCGCTGAATTCCTCCTGACGTGACGGAGGGATGGAGGAGTTATTCAGCTCCGCGGTTTCTTCTGCTCTGCTGGTCATCTGTCCTCTTCAGGGCCCATCAGCCTAAACAGCCCACCCAACACACACACACACACACACACACACACACACACACACACACACTGACCCCCCCCACCAACTCGTCCAAGCACCCGGAGGCAGAAGAGAGAGGCAGTGTGTTAGAGAGAGAGAGAGATATCAGAGCCCTCGAGGGGTTAGGAGAGGGTTGTGGGGGGGTTGTTAAAGGGATGGTGTGTGTGTGTGTGTGGTTGGAGGTTGAGGGGGTGTGTGTGTGTGGGGGGGGGGGGTCTTAGTCAATACTCAGACCTCTGCATCACTAACTGTACAGACAATATAGATCAATATGAGGTGAAGGCACATATATTTTACTAATTACTGCAATAATTAAAAGGGTCTGTTGTGATTAAAATAAAATCAGTACGTGGTCAATTTTTGGCTAAATGGATTCAGACACAGTCCACTAATCCTGTTTCAGCCTTGTTGCTCCCTTGTCATAAAATCATTTGAGAAAAAAACAACATTAGCGAGTTTTCTTTTTTCCTTTCACTCTCTTGATAGGTCAACCACACAGACCCGTGGGACCAGATGAGGGAATAAACTTTCTCAGTTTATTGTT
Organism: Sebastes fasciatus; assembly: GCF_043250625.1. NCBI lineage: Eukaryota > Metazoa > Chordata > Actinopteri > Perciformes > Sebastidae > Sebastes > Sebastes fasciatus. Next base: position 32,568,920 of record NC_133806.1, on the reverse strand, counting down.
ATCGCCACAGCTGACGGTGTTAGACAGTGGAAACCCACCTGAATCTGATCAAATGTTAAAGAATGCAGAGCTCACTGGCACTTAACAATAAACAGTACTCAGTACATGGATTTACAAAGGATTTAAATCACTGGCCGTGTTAATGTGTCTTTGTGTATTTGCATATAGTTGTCGATCCTCTATTAATAACACATACGTTAACAACAAAAGATTTGATTGAATAATGAAGAAGGCAGGATGGGGGGTGTGGGGGATGGAGGGGTTGGGAGAAATATGCTGTGGCAGTAAATTCAGAGTTTGTGTGGCGTGCCGAGCATAACGCCGGGCTACAGGAGGGAGAGACATGCTGCTTTCATGTCCCTAAGCCATGTTCACGTCCACTGAAGACTTCTGTTTTTACACAGGTAGGCAGTTTGGGGACTATCTCAGTGAGGAAGAAGGGGGGTGAAAAAAAGAAAGACGAGAGGAATCAAAGGATGTTCCCCCTTTTAATAATGTAACAAATATTCTAATTTCTAAAAATAAAACCTCCTCTTCATCCTTCCTGCTAATCTGAGCAGTAATTTATTCCAACCCAAGGCCATATTAGTATGCTAGCCAAGGGCAAAATGGTTACGACAAGACCAAGTTCCCTCAGAAAAACTTCGACACGTATAAAAAGAGAGTGAAAAGATCAGGCTGCAACTTGTAGACACCTCCTGAATTGAGGATTGGGTCGTAGATAATTCTACAGTGGACTGTTATCACTATACAACAGGAAAACTGTAGCTTTTATTTTCAAAATAATTTTAAGCTACACTAACATATTAGGATTTTTTTTCCACTTTTGTACAGGTTGTAATAATTAATGGACAAGTTTTTTCATATTGAATTAAAAGAAAAAGGGGCAAGGTAACATGGTTTTAGAGCTAAAACAAATGTAGCACAAGACAGTGCTCGGCTCTGCGCACGCAAGCATTTTTTATTCCTGATTAATTGCATGTGAACTGTGAGTTTCCGTGTGTGTGTGTGTGTGTGTGTGTGTGTCCACATGGATATATTGATGCCATTTTATGAAAAAGCAATTGAGCAATGGGACTTTGTAGCAACCATCAAACAGACACTTCATTATGGGAGCAGTGATAACAAATACATTGTGTAGGATAATGATGGCAGTGGTTCATATTGTTCATTATACGTCTGGGTGTCACACGACTCTGAATTTATGTGTGTGTGTGTGCGTGTGTGTGTGAGCGCGTCTTTGTTTTTGTCATTTTACAACATCATGTTTCAGCAAATTAACGTCTGAACCATTGGGAAGAAAAATATACCATCATTTGCCATCGGTGACAAACAATATATTTTGGATAATGATTGCATCTATTGGCTTCTGCGTTTGTAAATGTGCGGTAATGAATTTCCTTTGTGAGCAATGAAAGCAAACAGAGGTATTATGTCAGTTTGCTTGAATAGGCCTTCCTGGATGCGTGATGGACTATATTTCCGTGATAAAGTGTATCTGTAAGGGGAAAAAAAATCCTTTTATAGTAAGAACAATGCGAAGTAACTGCCCTGTATGTAAATGCGTAAATATTCCTATAGATTGTAATGCTGTTCAGGCACACTGGCGCTGTCCCGTGTAGATGTGGAGTCTGACTGGCGGAGGCCTCGAGCGCGTTGGCTGCCTTTGACTCGTGGGCCTGTCAAAGGTTTTGGGGCATTGGACTGAGTCGACGCCTGCCACACACATGTCATGCCTTCCCTCCCCGATGAGCCCCGCAGTTACGCAATCAACAGTATTATTGCTTGGAAATGTATATATTTAATTTGTGAAACAATGACAGTTTCGCTTGATTTATGGCGCAAGGCAAGGTTTAATTAATTGAAAAATGCATATTACCCCGTGACTTAATTATTAGCTAATTAATCACCGGGTACTTGTTCAGTCTTCGCTCCCCCTCCTCCTTTTTCCCCCTCTTTTCGGGCATATTTCTGTGTGTGTCTGACACTTGAATTTTCCTCCCGGGGTCATTTTTATGTGAGGTCATGCTTTTTCTTCCTGAGTGGCTGCTGAGACGGAGAACAGGCGCTGTAGAGAGCCTCTGGTAGAGCCGGACGGCACGCGGCTCAGGTGAAACTGAAAAGTTAGTGAGTTTTAAAGTCTTGACGTCATGTATCGAGAGCGTGAATACAGAATTCAGGACAGGATAAACAGTGTGTTTTTAAGTAATTGATGTGGAGAATATTAGAGCATCTAAGGTCACATAAAACCTTGTGAGAAATAATTTTGTTAACGGACTCGATGTGAATATGTACATTGGGAGGGGAAATCACGATAAGATATCACGATACTGACTGTAAGTCATGATACATTTCATAATTTTTACATACAATTTTAAACATTTTGCGATATGCTGAGTATTGCGATATATTACCTTTTTTCAACTGCAAATTATGCAGCTTGTCAATATCTGTTTTGTCTAATAAGACAGTTTCCACTCTGTTCATCTCACGAGTTTTCATTGACATATCTGGAGGTTAGAGGTCAAGGAGGGACCCCTTTGAAAATGGCAATGACAGTTTTTCCTCGCCAAAATCTAGCGTAACTTTGGAGCGTTATTTGGTACCAATGGGTTCTTTAGGTTTTCTAGTTTCATATGATACCAGTATCTTCACTGTAGCTTTAAGACTGTGCCCGCTACAACCTCTAAAAGACAGAATAGTGGCCAGGCCTGCCGTCGGGCCCTCGGAGATTAATAGTTTATATAATTAATAGGGCTGTCAATCGATTAAACTATAATAATATAATCTTTTTATCTGTTCAAAATGAACCTTAAAGGGAGATCTGTCAAGTATTTAATACTCTTATCAACATGGGTGTGGGCAAATATGCTTGATTTATGCAAATGTATGTATATATTTATTACTGGAAATCAATTAACAACACAAAACAATGACAGATATTGTCCAGAAACCCTCACAGGTACTGCATTTAGCATAAAACAATATGCTCAAATCATAACATGTCAAACTGCAGCCCAACAGGCAACAACAGCTGTCAGTGTGTCAGTGTGCTGAATTGACTATGACTTGCCAAAAACTGCATGTGATTATCATAAAGTGGGCATGTCTGTAAAGGGGAGACTCGTGGGTACCCATAAAACTCATTTACATTCACATATCTGGAGGTCAGAGGTCAAGGGACCCCTTTGAAAATGGCCATGCCAGTTTTTCCTCGCCAAAATTTAGCCAGAGTTTGGAGCATTATTTAGCCTCCTTCACAACAAGGTAGTATGACATGGTTGGTACCAATGGATTCATCAGGTTTCTTGTTTCATATGATACCAGTATCTTCACTCTAGCTTTAAAACCGAGCCCGCTACCATCAAAAGATCACAAGTTGCGTTAATGCGTTAAAGAAATTAGTGGCGTTAAAACAAATTTGCGTTAACGTCTTTTAATGTTAACTTTGACAGCCCTAATAATTACAGATCGATACTTGACATCCGCGTATCAATACAATATTGTGATATTAGGCTGTATCGATTCCCCCCCCACCCCTGATGTACATATATAAATTCAGGTATTTACATGTTTGAGGCTGGATAGAAGTAGACCTTACCTCTCAGTTTCCCTGTTTATGTGGGATTCCTACTAAATTTAGAAATCAGAACACAGTTTACACACATCCAGCGGACTATCCCGGTGTCGAAACATCAAGCATTTACGCACCACGGTGAGAAAACAAGCATGTAACCAATCCCTCCTCCACCGCTGAACCCAATCAGCCAAATGACGTGGCCTTAACCCGGGAGACCGTGTGGCTTCTAAATGTGGAATAAAATGGTCAACTCAGCCCCACTCACAAACACACACACTCACAGATATAAAGGCATTAATACACCCAATCACACACATGCATTCGCAAATTAGAGTCTACACTTCAAACTCTAAGAGAAGGACAACCGCCGGCTTGTTGCGCACACAGAACGTATTCATATCTTCTGTAGTAGCCTTGGGAAGCACAATTTGCCAAAGGCGTAAGCTGATCCTTGGGGTCACGGTCAAAAACGGCGAATAAATGTCTCACTGTTACAGCTGTCAGTGGTTTACCTCTCACTGGTGGAGGGTCTAAATAGTAGTATTTATGTCAGTTGGTTTTCTACTGAAAATGCAGGGCAGGTTGATGGGAAGATCAAGGACTTCCCCCTCATGAGAGCTTCTCCAGATAGCTGCTGTTAGGAAATGATAGGGGACAGACACATTGGATGCAAGCATGTAAGAAAGAGGAGGGGAAGGAGGAGGAGGAGGAGGAGGAGGAGGAGGTGGAGGTGAGGCTGCGACTAGAGGCCGGCCTGCCAAAACACCTTACCCCCAACACTCATCCACGCCGCCTGGCCGCCATCCGGCCCCCCATGTGTCTGTGCCTGGTAATGGTAAGCGTTTTAAACTATTAGAGCTGCTGTGAAAAAGGCCCGTTTGAGTGCAGAGCTGTCAGTCTGCAATGAGGCAATTGGGGGTGGGGGGGGCTGTCACGGCTGTCACTCAATGGGAGGATGAGAACTGTTTGGCCCTAATGGATTCCTCCAGGCGGACGGCTTACACGGCGGCTAGAAGTAAAATCGATGCGTTGTCATGAGCGAGTGAGGCATCATCAAACGGCCAGGTGGACGGGGAGGCAAGGAAGGGGAGGCCTGCCCGGGTAGTTAGGTCTATATCTCAGCTAGTGTGTGTGTGTGTGTGTGTGTGTGTGTGTGTGTGTGTGTGTGTGTGTGTGTGTGTGTGTGTGTGTGTGTGTGTGTGTGTGTGTGTGTGTGTGTGTGTGTGTGTGTGTGTGTGTGTGTGTGTGTGTGTGTGTGTGTGTGTGTGTGTGTGTGTGTGTGTGTGTGTGTGTGTGTGTGTGTGTGTGTGTGTGTGTGTGTGTGTGTGTGTGTGTGTGTGTGTGTGTGGGGTTTGGAAAGGAGAGAAGAGACAGACAGATGCTCGGCTCAGCTTTACACGCCCAATGGGGCCTCTGCTATGATTGTAAGCATGAAAGGGGGCTCTGACCTCCATCATCTCTGTTGCTTTTATTTTCCGGTTCTCTTGGAATCGGACACAGATACACACAGACGTACCCACACACACACACATAGATAAATGTGAAGCTGTGCAGACAGGGGTGTACTGCCCTGACAAAAAGTCAAACATGATCTTGTAGGCAAAAAATCACTTTTCATAGAGCAGATTTCTACTCAGTGATTTCAGGTTTTGACTGGAACCTGCAGAGAATGAAGCAACTAGATTTCAAAAGCGGCCAAACGGTTTAACGGTTGGTGACAGAATTTCAAGCACATCTTTCCTAAAAATATTTAATGTGACAGGAGGAACAGTTTGGAAAATCCTGACAGCATAAGATGAACATGAGCAACCTGCGGGAGGAGAGAGGAAACTCACCAACGGTGACAGAGGACATTTAACTAGATCGTGAAGAAGATCACAGCCTTAAAGCAGCAGTAGTCAGTATATTTTTGTCATCTTTGGGCAAAAATTCCATAATAACCTTTCAGCATATTGTAATTCAAGTGTTCTGAGAGAAAACTAGACTTCTGCTCCTCATCATGGCTCTGATTTCAGACTTTAGAAATCTGACCTGTGACGGGAGACTTTGACCAATCACAGGTCATTTCATTGTGCGAGCGTTCCTATTGGCTGTGCTCCGGTCATGTGACCGGAATTTGGCGTTCCTTGAACAGATTTCACAATGGCGGCGGCATCACAAACTTTCTCATTTTACAGCTAAACAGTACACTACAAGATGATTCTAAAAACATCTGAGGAGAGAAATAGGCATTACAGTAACAGAATATTGATTCATATTTGATCAGCGCTGCCTAGTTTGACCATTTGGTCGGAAATTGCGATGATTGACAGCAGGCTCTCATAGACGGCAGATGGACAGCAGACCTCAGATCAGCTCTGACTGCTTGTTTTCCTCCGGTCTGTGAAATCTTGCAGGTGTCCTTAGGAGCACCGGAGGACACAGAGGAACATGAATTTTTTCAGGTACTACTGTCACGACATAGCGACCGTTTGATAAAAAAGAAATTAATCCTATTTGCTCCAATCTCGCCTACTTCAGCTTTAAATAACCCAATAAGTGAGCCAACATAGTCATAAAACCATACAAAAATACATAAAATACATTCTTTGTAAAACCCCAGAAACTTTCTTTTTGAATGAGGACTGAAGCTCAAAGGTAGCTTAACTCTTTATTAAATACTTTTTTATTTATTTTTACATGTTATGTGATTGCTATTTCATCCATTTCCCATATGTTGAGAGAGACAGAGCTCAGTCACTTTATTTGAAACACAAACAACAGTTCCAGCTTATTTTACCTCTCCTGTCTATTTACCCTGGTGTGGACGGGCCTCCGGGGACGCGGTGCGGCCACCCTCCGGCCCCCCGACTGGGCCTTGGGGGAGAGGTCCGGGTCCATTGATTGGCAGGTAGAGTTGGAGGAGATTGCTCCAAGCTGGCTGTAGGCAGGCTGTTGATGCTGAGCAGGGATGCTGGTGTTCAACTTCCTCACTTGGCCTCTCTGTCTGGGCTCAGTCAGCCTCCGCCAGCTCCTGTCAGCCCGCCCGCCTGCCTGCCTCTCTGTGTTTGAGTTGCGTTTAAAGGATAAAGATATTCAATATTTTCCCTTATTGTTAACAAATTGCACCAAAAAACAAACAATGATTTGATCCTACTAACATGTGTAGCCAAAGCCTGATGCATCTTATATCCCGCTGCACCACACAGCTACATTGGTGTCCAAAAAACTGATTAAAAACACATCAATGAGCCACATTGTTGCACCGAGTTACACGCTCTGTAGTTAATTTTCAGTCCATCCCACATCCACTGTCCTGCTACTGCAAGTGCTCACTACAGCACCAAGTCCGCAGCAGAAAGTAGTCCTTAACAAATGCACTATTTATTCCTGTTTGAGTAACATTTGCTAAAAATAACTGCACAGCTGCTTCAGGAAATTACTTAACCATTCTAATATTCACAACGTTTTCTAAAGATTTAGGGCCAGTGGGAACCAATGGACGGTGAAACCTGGCAAAGTCAAAGTATTGAATGATAGGCTGATGCATTTTGGTTTCTGTGTAGAGCTGCAACGATTAATCGATTAGTTGTTAACTATTAAATTATTCACCAACTATTTTGATAATCAATTAATCGGTTTGAGTATTTTTTTAAAGGAAATAAATGTCAAAATTCTCTGATTCCAGCTTCTTAAATGTGAATATTTTCTGGTTTCTTTCCTCCTCTGTGACAGTAAACTGAATGTATTTGAGTTGTGGACAAAACAAGACATTTGAGGACGTCATCTTGGGCTTTGGGAAACACTGATCGACATTTTTCTCCATTATATAGACCAAACAACTAATCGATTAATCAAGAAAATAATCTACTGATTAATTAGCAATGAAAATAATCGTTAGTTGCAGCCCTATTTCTGTCATTTCAGGGGATTTGTAGAGAATAAAAAAAATATAGAGCAGCCTTGTTATTTCCTGTGACAGTACTGGGCACTCACCAGCTTTTATAATAAAGTAATTGGTGTTTAGATCAGCTAGTACTCGTAGAAGTCTTGCAGATTGCACAGACTAACAGATTTGAAGCTGTCGAGTAAAATCCTGCATAATGCACAGGACTATTTCCTTGGGTCTTGTGTACAAAACTAGATTGATATATTTTTCTAAACATATTCGACAAAGTTGTGTTGCGGTGGGTATTTTCTTCCTTCTACCAATCTTCAGTTTGGAACTTGAGTCGAGACACTCTCAATACTCTTCTTGTTAGCCTTTGGAAACGGGAATTTCTTCTCTTTATTGCTGAACACATGAAAGAGTTGGTGTTGATTAAGGAGGCCTTTTAAGCTGTGAAAGCCCTAAATGTGCTGTGTCCTTAGTAAGATGAAAAGGAGTCGAAGTTAGCCGGAGTTGTTTCTTACCTTAGCTCTTCCAATGGGAGAACCTTTGGGAGGATGCCTGAGAGAGAGACAAACTAGAAGCCCTTATTCTCTATGCTAATTTCTCTGCATTTTACTTGTAATTATGCCCCAGCATCCTCCTTTCTTTCCCTTTCCTCTCTTTTCTTCTCCAGCTGCACCCTCCCTACTTGTCTCTTATTGCTGATGAAACATTTTCCCGCTTGCTCCATCTTCTTCATTTTCAAACACCAGCCACATCTTTTAGACCTTCGTCTTCTGTTCACCAAAAGAGCATATGATTACTTCCATCCTTATAGAAGTAGTTCCTCCCAGATGAAACAAACTACATTTTAGTTTCTTACTTCATCGCTGCAGAGTGAATTGGAACAACATGGCCCTTTATCGATGCGCTACGGGTGTCTGTTCAAGCCAAAAGTGTTTTTGTGGTGACGTATGTCCCCTTTCTCCTTCTAACATGTCACTTCCCCTCCATCTCACCGCTGCCAGTGCCCATATTTATTTTATCTCGCTAATGTGGGTCACCCCTGTATGGCGGCCATCAGCGAGGCACAGTCAAATAGCTGTGTCTGAAAACTACCTTTGGCATGATTTATGGGGCCGGTGTGACGCTCGGCTCTCAGAAGGACCGCCATTGTCCTGCTTCAGCTCTCAACTCTCGACGTAGGGGCGCTTTGTCTGCGCTGAGCCAAACCAGACCCCCGTCTTTAAAAAGAATCAAATTATTTCATCATGTTGGAAATGAAAAGGCTGTAATTACTCCTAATTAGACTCTGACTTTTTTTCTTCACTTCTTTCTTTCCCTTCTTCTCCTCCTCTCTTTTTCTCACTCCGGAGTTTCGGAGGTGAATTCTTTTTCCAGAGGGTTGGAGATTGCTCTAAATCAGAGCTGCCGGAGTGGAGAGTAGGAAACAATTTTCTGTTCAGTTTGAAATTGATTAATATAGGCTTCTGACAGCTCTTCTGGCTTTGATATCCAGTGAGAGGGGAGGTCTGAAGTGGTGTGATGACACTGTAATGTTTGCTTTAAAGGCCTACCTTAATGGGGCTGGCTCCACAATGTCATGATGTTTCACAAGCCAGAGGAAAAACGAGAAGCAAAACACCCCATTTGCGGAGTGTTAAAGCACATGTCTGTTTCGTGTGTGTTTGAGCGTCTACATGTGTGAAGCCTTGGTGGACCATCTACCTCATCGTGTGTCTGTGCAGCCGTATAGGGTTTCCCTTCCAATAACAGCCCTCCACGCCGGAGAGCACCAGCCTAATGGCCGGCTATCACGGAAAATCATTTTCTGCCTGTCAACTATTTACATGTATCTTTACCACACAAGTCTTGTCGTTTTAGGCGGCACAACAATTTGCTAAGCAAATCCACTCGCCATTTATCTATCGGGAGGGGGGTGCGGGGGGGGCTGTTGGTGTGTGTGTGTGCGTCTGGAGAAAGTTGGGGGGTGGCGGCTGGAGGAGGAGGAGGAGGAGGAGGGCTTTTCAGAGGAGGTGGGGGAGCATTGAGGGAAGCAAATATTTTCTCTGGCTTGCGACAGCATAGTGAAAACACACTCCTGATGCTGATGTGTATTAGAAGTGAGCCGGGCAAATATTAGCACTGCCTTACAGTGGCAGAGTGGCGGCGTTGGGATGGTTGTGTGTGTGTGTGTGTGTGTATGTGTCTGTGTGTGTGTGTGTGTGTGATGGGAGGAGTTTACCAGGCTGCTCTGATATCACTAACACTGGTGGATTTAACAAAAAATGGGCTGCCACAAAATAAGGATGTATTCTTACTTCTAACATCATTTCTTTTATATATATATTTTTTTTAGCAGAGGAGGAAGTTTAAAACAATTCAAATAAGTAGGGCTTGAGTTAAATCATATTTTTTGTTAACAAAACGACCATATCTGATTTTGGACTGTAGTGCTGCAACTAACGATTATTTTCATTATCGACGATAAATCGATCGACTCATTTCTCGATTCATCTGGTAATTGTTTTCTCTATAAAACATCAAAAAATAGTGGAAAATGCCACCTCATCATTCCAACGTGAAGGTCTTGTTTTGTCCAACTAACTGTCCACAAACCCAATATTTTCGATTTACAAAGATATAAAACAGAGGAAAGCAGAAAATACTCACATTTGACGAGTAGGAACTATGAATGTTTTGGCAGTTTTGCTTGAAAATGGACTCAAAGAATAAATTTGTTATCAGAAACGTTGCCTAATGTAGTGACTGTAAATGTTGGTCCAACCATTAACTGGCTCATGATTGAATTGTGGAAAATAAAGCGTAACATTCATGAGTATATGACTGACACTCCGCAGTCCACGCCCCCGCGTACACACTCACACACACTGTACAGCCCACCCAGTACTCCCAAACAAATCATAGCATTTACTCAGCCGGACATTAACTTGTTCAGGTTGGCATGTGGGCCCAAGGGCACAACAACAACAACAACAGTGGCGGGCGGCTAACTCCACCCACATTTCCTGCATAAGTCAAATACTTGCGAGAGAGGGAGAAAGGAGAAAGACTGCGAAGGGGGCGGTCAAACAGAACGGTGATGCGTCTTGTTTGTCAGCAACAGAGTGCAAGGAAATGTGACAGAGCGCTGGAGGAGGTTTCCAAATCCATTTCCTGCTCTTGTCCGTCCACATCAGCCGCTGACGACGGATCTGCTGGTTCTTATTGTGTTCTATTATGGAGGGGTGGTGGATGTGGAGGGTGGAGGGGTGGCGGTGGTGGGGTTGGGTGGGGGGGTTAGCTGGTGCACACATGCCCAAAAATGATGCGTCTCCTTTGATCTGTTCCAGTGTGAGCCACATGAACAGCTCCGCCGCCAGGCACACACACACACACACACACACACACACACACACACACACACACACACACACACACACACACACACACACTCATACTAACGCACACACACAGACACACACACACACACACACACTCATACTAACGCACACACACAGACAGCCCTGCAGTTTGGCCCTTTGCACTTTTTATAGCCCTGCTCAGTCTCTCTCTTTATGTGTGTGTGTGTGTGTGTGTGTGTGTGTGTGTGTGGGTGGGAGGGGGGTGGGTGGGTGGAGGGGGGGTTGACTTACGCGGGAATCTTGTTTTTTCCATCCACATGATTTTTTTTCCCAGATACATTTGTAGACTCTCTGTAATAGGAGCCAGTGTTTGAGGTACAGTGCTTATTAGTTTCTTATCTCAGCTAATTACCCATTAAATAACCACATGCACATACACATACACACACTGGCGCACTCCTATTACTGGATAATTAGCAACCGGCCCATCATGAATATGCATTTCCCCACACGGAAATATGAATATATCCATTCTTAATTTTCCTCAATTGACTTGTCGTGCTTTTCATGATAGTGAGTTAAAGGCTATCGTGGGTTACTTCACCAGCGTCCAGGGATCACAGTCAGCTAACCAGGTAACCTTGTTATGGGATGGAAACATCTTCGTCATTGTGTGGACAGTTTCAGTCAGTTCAGTATTTCTATGTGCAGTGCTGTATTCCATGCAGAGTCACTTTAATACTTCATTAGAAACAAGTGATGCTGGTGGCCTGCAGGCGACCTCAGGAGTTGCTCCAGCAGCTGCAGCTGTGAGGTCTAATTCAGTCCTCACCGGGGCTTCACTGTCTTATTTCCAATATTTTTTTTTGCATTCAAGCTTAGAATATTAAAAAGCCAATTAATAAACTTTTCCTTTGTGTGTGTGTGTGTGTGTTCATGCATTGCTGCAGGACTGGACAGTCTGTTCTTGTTTCCCTTTGTTAGCCGCTCTGCATGTTTTTGTTGTTTTTCCACTCTGGCCCGTTGTGCAGAGAGGACGCTCCGAGCGGTGTGTGTCACATCAGGTGCGTCAGGATGCCCATTGGCTACCGGCCGCCGACCGGAGCCATCCCGGCCAATCAGCTGTCGGCGAGCTGACCTTTTCGCCGGCGCCCTGACCCTGATGGGAGGTGAAGTGTGTGGCTGGTAGCAGTCAGTACTGGCACAGCAGGACGAGGAGGAGGAGGAGGTGGAGGAGGAGGAGGAGGAGGAATAACAGGAGGAAAAGGACCAGGCCGCAGGGCGAGAGATTTTCTTGGCCAGTCACTCCTGTTCCCGTCCTCCTTTCCCCTCTCAACTCCTCTTCGACTGGAGTCATGACAGCCTCCCTTGGCCGGTTTACACCGTGTTTCACATGCAAGCACTCTCTCGTCTCTTGTTACAAAAGTCAGAAGTAGAAGAGTGTAACCACATGAGATACTTCCAGGCTCGTCCCTTGTAATGTGTGTGTGTTTTCGTGACTTATTTGAAACGGTGACTCGTCCCATTTCCCACCAGCCTCTCCTGTCGTCTCCGAGGCGCTTAGCAACAATCTGTCCTCCCGAACGAGAAAACAAAAATCAGAGGATGCTCGAAAATGCTCTGAAATGCAGTAATGAATATTTTAGACATAAAGGACCACTCTCCCAGCCTCCATTTGCCTGGCTCAGTCCTCCAAACAGCCCTTTTAAAGTCAAGTGATGGGGGTTAAGTTAATTATGCACATTAGGGCCAGCCTCCCTCCCTTGCTCGCTCTGTCGTGTGTGTGTGTGTGTGTGTGTGTGTGTGTGTGTGTGTGTGTGTGTGTGTGTGTGTGTGTGTGTGTGTGTGTGTGGCGGTGGCTCGGGATGCCGAAACTCTGCCTTTAATTAAACACAGATGCATGGAAGGAGAGACTGTCTGTCACACACACTTTTAACAGCAGCTGCACGCATGCAGACAAGCGTGGGCACATACACAGATACGTACACACACACACACACACACAATTGAAGAAGATGAAAGAGTGTAAGAGACTCGGTATGTGTGTGTGTGTGTGTGTGTGTGTCTGTATGAGAGGAAACGACCTCTTTCTATCTCCGCTCTGCTAACGGATAAATAACTTAATCTAAATTAAGGCTGAAATGTATTGGCTTTAAAAGGTGCAGATGTGCCGGGTGATTTAAATGTTTGTGCGTGTTTGCAGAGGAGTTTAAAAGTTGGCGTAGGTTTCTGATTTATTTCATTTTATTTATTTACGTGTCAGCCTTTAAATATATGTTGTTGCTAATTATCATGTTGTTTATCATCCCACTTGTTTGGTTTCTCTTATATTTCAGCTTCTTTTGTCTGTTATGCTGGATCGAGTTATACGTCTGATTGATGTGATCCATGTGCAGGAAGCAGAGGAAGCCAATTTTAATCATTGACAAGACTTTGATAGAAAAAATATCACTTCAAGAACAAAAAATAATCAAATATCTAGAACTAAGTCCAGTTTTGAGCAAACGTGTTGGGCTCTTTGATTAACATTCAGTCATGTGACTGGAACGGGTAAAAAACAATTTACTCTTAATTCACTCCAGCTACAACATCAAAACTGCTGCTTACATATTAATGCATCAGTAATAATAATCTGATAATCTAATATATGATAATGTAGTATTACAACCGCTCTGCTGCCTAACGGGAACTTTTACTTTCAATACTTTAAGTACTTGCCGATACTTCACTACTTAAGTAAAACATTGAATAAGTACTTGTACCATTCATTTACTTAACTTTCTTCCGACACTGAAATGTTTACTAGAGTGTATTTTTATACATTGTTGGTTCTTTAAAAAAAAAAATTTTCAGTGTCTAAATCAAACTCTTGAATCTTATAACCTTCTATTTTTAAAACGTTTCCAAGCTCAGTCAAGACTACTAAATATTATTTTACTTTTTGATCGTAGAGTTTCTTTTATTCTTTATCCAAAAGCAGCTAATCTCTGCTTTCATCACTTACAACAGTTTCATATTTAATTTTGCCTAATTAAGGATATGCACCTAGTAGTTTTTTTTTCCCCGTGTAGGATAGAGGCGTTTGTTATCCTTGAAAGCCTTAAATTCAGAACCCTTTTTCTCTCCTCTTTGTCTCTCGGTCTCTCCTGTGCCGCAGCGACGGCCTCATTTTTCATTAGAGGATTGCCCCATTATTTCATTTCTTGTGATAAAATGACAAGAGATTACTCACGAGAAATACTAAATACAGAGCCGGACCGATGGGATCTCCCCTCATATGTAACGCTGCTGCGCTGTGGCTGAAGGCTTCATATTTCCTATTTCTCTCTCTATTATATATATCTGGCAGAGTTGTAGATACAAGAGCTGTGTGTGTGTGTGTGTGTGTGTGTGTGTGTGTGTGTGTGTGTGTGTTGTGTGAGTACTGTATTACATTCTGGGTGTCCCAATCTGATCAGACACCACTAGCTGGTCAGCAGACCTTGCTTCTTTTTTATATATATATATATATATATATGTATATATATATATATATATAAGAAACCTTGTTTTTGCAGGAAAAATGTAGAAAAATTAGTTGCACCGCTGACAGAAATGTCAGCGAGTTGGGGAAAGAATAACTTATTTCACACAGAGAAGGAAGAGGAGGGTAAACACAGCAAACTACAGCCAGCGATGGCTAACTGGGAATTAAAAAAAAAAAAAAACACCACACAAAATAAATAAATAATAACCACCACACCATATCTTTATCTAAGATGATTCATATTTTATATCAAAACAGTGCCTCCATTGGTCACATTTTTCAGTAGTGGATAATAGAAAATGTAAAGATACGGGCGGTGAAATATGAGTCGGTTTGGGGAGGTAAGAATGAGAAAAGATTAGCTTGAGATTAGAATAAGAGAGATGGAGGAGGGAGGAAGAGGAGGGCAAAGAGTCCCGCGGTGTGTGTGAGTAGTTTTCCTTCGGAGTGCAGGCTGGTGTGTCCGTCAGTGTGTGTGTGTGTGAGAAGAAGGATGATTGTACACACTCCCACCCTACTTTGTTTTCCACCTACCTCCACGCCAGTAGAGATTGGACATCCTTGACCGACCTACTCGGCTAAACTCACACCTGCCCACGCGTAGCTTTTATTGTTACTGACCTATCAAACCCCACATATACCTTTAAGCTCACATACACGCTTCCTGCTTTATCAAAATATTCTCACTTCCATGCTTTGCAAACTAATAAGCATATGTTTGTTTTTTGCGCTATTGACACCATTGTTTTTTTGCATATTCATTTGCCTGTTTGTATCAGATAACCCACCTCGAGTTGAGTTCCCGCTGTTGTTTATTCAGTGAAGTTGTTTTTCCTGCTTCAGTCCTTCAGTAGTTCAGAGACTGGCAAACCACCGTTGCCGTAGTGGCCTCGGAGTCTTTAATTGAACAAGATACCCACTAGGGAGAGTTGTTTTGGCTGCTCCCCTCCACCCTGTGAGTCATTAAGGCCGGCCCACGGTGAGGGAGAGCCAGCCAGGCGTTAGCATAACCGGGCAGAGCGACAGAAGGAGTCAGTGGAAACTACCAGATCAAACTCTCCCAGTTAACACCAGCAGGAACCAGTAGCCCTATAGGAATGTGTTACCAGGCTAAAACCAACAGTACCAGCATGCCCTCACACACGTTTAGAAATCTTTCCTTGTCTCTGTTACTTTAACTTTTTCCCATATTTTGTTAGCAACTTGAAACCCCCCTCTTGTCATTATTTCAACATTAGCTCTGCTGCAGAAGTGACATAGTTATTAGCAGCAGCCTTCTTGACAAGACATGTTAGTTATTTATTAACTTTCTATTTCTTTCCCTGACTGTGGAGATCTGCAGTGCAACACTAACTAACGTGTTGCACGTGTGAGAGCCCAGAATCTCTTTTTTCAAAGAACTAACCTGATTGTTACTTGTCACATGTTCTTTATTTTTCTCTCAAACTGAACCTCCTGTTCTCATGGAGAAATCAGTTCTCTGTTTTGCATCTCGAATTTCAGCACAAGTACGTCCGCAGCCACGATTCCCAAATGTTTATCCTTTTCTTTTTTCTGTCTCTAGACGTGACTATCAGTGACGTTTTATCTTCATTGACACCTACATGAGCTACATGTGGATTTTTGTTTCAGCATTTTGTCAAGAACTTAAGTGTTCTTACCCGTGTTTTTTTGGAGGCAGGGCTTCCATGCAACTGAATATTGAAATGTGCACAAACACTCGAATGTACATCACTGTGAGTTACATTCAATAAACAGAGAGAAGGCTGGGTAAGCTATGACCTTAGTCAGTTGTCATCATAAGTCAAACAATCTCCAGCATCAATAAAAATTGTATTATACATTCAGAATTGAGTTTTTTTTTATGTTTTTCAGATCAGGGTTAAAAGTACCATCAGTGGGATACATCTTTACTATAATGTATACCAGAGGTATTCAGTTCAAATTCACAGTCCAGATAGAGAAACATTATGTCATAATGTTTAACTTACGGTAAAATCCAGTGCCGTATATACTGAAATTATAGGCTTAGATCATTTGCTCAAAAGCTTGATCTCGTAGTGATGCTTCACATTGACGCTTTTAATCATCGCCACGAGTATGCACCGATTCATTTGCTGAACATCAGTATCGGCTGATATTCGCCTTGTTGACCGCCTGATTTTGCTCCGGCTAAATGTTGTGTTGGTTATTTGCGGACAACATTACTTCTTCTTCTGACTTCTGAGAAGTCTGGCATCTGGCATGACAACTCTGGCATGACAACGAGTGCTGCTGTTTACAAATAAAAGTGAAAGAAAAAGTTGTCCGGGAGTATTACCGTGTCTCGGAGAAATATCAGCAACAAAAACATTGTTATGTTCAACGAAAAAATCAAGCAATAAAACAACGGCGTACAAAATGTCACTAGCAGCCAGTCAGTCCACCGAGGGTCGACGCAGCACCCAGAACGTTACTATGGGAACATCCTCCATTACGTGCGGCCCGTGCAGCGGTCCGTCCTCCATACTGGGGATCCAGGACCGGGTTAGCAGAGTGCAGCAGCACGTCGGGGCCACCGCATCGTAGTCCCGCGGAGGTCCATCCAGCCCGGACAGCTGTGGCAACGAGGCCCGAGGCTGCACCATCAGAGCGGAGCTCTTCATCCTCCCCCCCAGCGGCGGTTTGCCACCACTAGTCCGCTAGTTAATCGATCGCGGATGGCGTCGTTCTCTTTGACGGATGAAAAAATGAAAATAAAAATAGGTCACCAAAATATACTTGGGCCGCCGTTAATACAAAGTCTATGTGTGGGAAACACTGTTTATGTTTCTAATTCCTGCAACATTTCCATTTAATTACATTTAATTACATGTTCCACAAAACTAATATTTGTGTTGGGCTAAACATTCTTCTCATTGAGCGGGTAGTTATATAGAAGCTAAAAAGCCTTTTGAAGCAGTGATTTAAAAAAAATAAAAATAATCTTTTTCATGTGAAAGAAGGTTATATTAAAGTTTATTTCATAAATTTGAATAAGCACAAATCAAAGACTTTCAAACGGCTCAGTTATTTTTTATAGATCTCTTTGGTTCACTGGCACAAAAGGGGAATAAATTACAGCAAAAACAAAATAAACAATATTGGCATCGACTATCAGACAAATTGTTATTTTAAATATCGGTATCGGCCCAGAATTTGCATCCCTAGCCTCTGAACATATGAGACATACTGGTTTTGGACTTCCCATAGGAAGAATGAACATGTAAGAGTGTGTCCTTCCTTGATTAAAAGCTCTGTTCGCTGTCTACTTTTCTCCTTTTAGAGCACGCAATGTGAAATGACTTTTCTCTGACTCACTCCGGTCTCTCGTCTCGTCTCTCCCCTGTACAGTATGTGTGTTTCTCACTCACTGACTGGAGTCGCAACGCTTATCAGAATGCACAGATTTGATTGGCTGAGAAGCATCATGTGAGATGATTTACAACGCATGCAATGGGTCTGTGAGTTTACTGGGTCGCTAAACCAGCGCCGTAAAGGCTAGAAAAGCGGCGGCGGTTTAAATAGGAACGCTCCGTCAAGATGTAATAATTCTCAATAGTTAATCGGTTAGAGGTCCGGGTCCGGATAGATCGGCGTCTGGGTCCATGACCTCTGATATATACGATGTATGTTTTGATTACACACTCTTCTAAACAGAATCAAAAGGGTGGGTCATCGCCAGATTACATGTGGAGAGGTCATTCCAGTCTCACGGCCGAAACTCATACTGTACTTTTGTGTTGGTATAAAAAGATCTCTGTTGTTTTTATCATAATGGTATGAAGCGTCCGTTTCTCTGTGCCTGCTCTGATGGCATCTGCTTTGCTTTAGAGGAGAGCTGAGCGATTCGCAGTGACGGACATGGTCGACTCATCACGCAGGGCTAATTTACTTTAAGTTCTGCCACGTTTGTGTTGCTTCAGATTTGTCACGGGATCACGTTGACGTTGCTATAGCTTGCTGTTGTTTTGTTTTGGGCACTAAACACTGGGATAAGGTATGACGTGTAACGCTCTCTGACAGACGGGGCCTGTTGTTGGTGGACGGAGCTGGCACAGGCTGCTGTGTGTGTATATATATGTGTATGTGTGTGTGTGTGTGTGTGTGTGTGTGAGTTACCATTACTTGAAGTAGAAATGGAAGACAGTTTTTCCATGGATTTTCTTCTAAACACTTGAGTCTTTTGATTGTTTTCAGCCAGTCTCATCAAGCTGTTTAGAAGAGGCACAACTGTTGAATGGGCTTAAAACCTGCGAGGGCTCTTCGGCAGCTATTTGGATTTACATGGATTAAACTGCTTTGTGTAAATGAGAATACTCTTACCTTGCTTTGCTTTCACATTTTTTTTGAACAACGAGGTAGATGTGCCTGACTGAATGTGTGTGATCAGATGTTTCCTGTAAATCTTGTGTTTTTGCTGGAGTTCATTTTTATTTCATTAGACACATTTCTATTTTAAAAAGTCCGTTTTTAATTTCATAATGACATTTGTCCAAATGCCTCTTTTATGTCATCACCCCTTCATCTCCATGTCAAACACATGTCCTCTGACTCACCAAGCTCAACAACTAGCTAACAAGCTCCTGTTGAGACTGTCTCTCTTCAGAGTTGTGTGTCTTTCTGAGAAAGATGTTTAGACTCAAAACTCTGCTGAGGTAACTCTGAATGAACCAACCAGCTGTAATAAACCCAAAGCTCACTACACAGCCTATAGCTAGTGTTTCCCGTGTTTGTTTACAGCTGCAGCTGGTTGATTGATTCAGGATGGTTTTGCATCATTGCTGCTTTAGCTAACAGGAGCTAACTGGCTAAATGTGTTGATGAGCCTGCTGCACGTAATTGGCTGAAAGACGAGGGAGCGGTGCAACACTGCTGTCATCAAAAGGCTTTTGAAATTAAATTTTGTAAAATGAAATCAAAATAAACTTAATTAAAAGCCTCATATTATGAATTAAGAATGATAAAATAACATCCAGTAATCATTAGTTGAATTTTAATAATCTGTTATTCAACAATATATTGGTTCATTTACATATTATTAATTTGATCATTTATTTCGTTATGTCTTATTTATTTATTTAAATAACTGAAGAAAAAGCTTTGAATTGCTTTTATCAACTTTTGCACTTCGCCAGGTGGAAAATTTAAATGAAGCCACATAGATGATTAATTAAGACATTTAATTGTTGCTCAACCAACAAACTTGAACAGTTACGTAGGAAACGATTTGATGTTCGGTGACATTTTTGCTCAAAGTTTAAAGTAATAAAACACAAACCAAACAGGCATCTGTTCAGCTACATTTCATTTGCTGAAATTGATTATTTCACTGACATTTTATTAACAAAAGCAACGTAGATGCGGTGATTTGCTTGAGCAGTACGGCTGTGGAAGGCTTTCTTTCACTGAGAATAGATCCCAAAGCGTATGGTAGGTTTTAATGTAAAGTGCTTGTTCTGGTTGAATCACAGTTTTAGTCCAAGAGTTTAAAACTAGTGGGAAACCTTCCTCTCACCGAGGTCACGGTCCAACTGCTGAGAAATCCTCCCCCTCCGCTTTAAAGTAACTCCTGTGAACCAACTAGGTGTAAAAACCTCTCTAGTTTAACATACTGCTCTCTCAGCTGAGCAGAAAGAGTTTCAAAGCCGCTCGCCTGCTTCTGTTTTGCAAAGGGAAATGGTAGCTTCCTACGACACTCCTTGCAGATGTTGAAGAATTGTTTATCTAGTTAACGCATGTCAGTCGACGCTCAACAAACCCCTTCTGTCTAATTAGAGACAGGAGTCATTGTCATCTGTCTCATAATGAGGAATCATGAAGGCTTCTCATTTCTCTCTGATATTTCACTGTGTCTACAAATGAACAGGGGACAAGGTTTTTTTTAAGGCAGCGCTGTAAACAGGGTCGCTTGTATTTTTTTCTTCTTTTTTTTTAAATGCACTGTCAATTACCCAGAGGCAGTAGCCTCGTGGGTACAGCAGAGCGTTGCGCTGGCTGGCTGGCTGGCTGGCTGGCTGGCTGGCTGGCTGGCTGGCTGGGTGACTGGCTGGGTGGCTGACTTTGTGGCTGACTGGCTTGTCTCTTGGAAACCTGTGAAATATGATTTACATTGAGAGCATGTTGTAGCAAACCCTAGCCCACGGTATGCATATTCCCCCATTGTTTGTGACAGTTGGTTGTACCTGCGCCGGGGGGAGAAGAGCGCCAAGTAGGCATCCGACTTTGCATTTCAGTGGCTGAGCTCAGGGTCAGGAGCACATCTGGTTGACTGGGAGGTTTGTGTGTGTGTGGCGTGTCATTTCTGTGTTTCCGTAACACACACACACACACACACACACACACACACACACACACACACACACACACACACACACACACACACACACACACACACACACACACACACACACACACACATTCGCGAGCTCACTTGTTGCTGTGCTGCCGGAGCCTTGTGCGCGTAAAGCAGCGGCAGCAGCAGCAGCAGCAGCAGCCGCGGCGGTGGCACACAAACAGCAAACCCGGCACACCGGTGCACTCCTACACAAACAAACAAACACACCTGCTGCTCCTGGCAAGTCGCTCTGACAATCAGCCGAAGGAGGGAAAGGCAAACAAAACAAACAGTTTAATTTACATGACAGTAGCCTGCTTTACATTAGCATGCCGCGGCAATGATAGAGTGAGGCTCCGCTGGAAACAGTAGGTAATGAAAAGTGATGGTCCTATTTGCGGTATACTGTAAGTACAGGGAATGGGAAAGCCGGAGCAGTCAGAACTAATAGCGTGCACTGTGCTGCACGTCTCCCAGACAGTCCTTTTTGGTGTGTTGGTTTGAGAAAAAAAAAAACTACTCTCCCAGTCCTTTCTAAAATAACTAATTTTCCAGCATTGCAGAATAAATATAAGCAATTTGTTGTGGTGAAGAATTCAAGATGTGTACATGTGTTAAGTGAAGAGAAGAGTGTGATTCTTTTTATTTTTTTTCTTCTTTCCATTTCCCCCAAACTTTCCTCCTTTTTAGACGGAACATGAAATGTTTATGCAGTTTGTGCAAAAGAATTCATGTGCAATTTTAACGAGCAATTAACTTCATCAATAAATAAGTAAACAGTGTTTTGGCCGGTTTGTAATTGCGCTGAATGGTATTTGTGTCTTCAGACTGCTGTAGTTGTACTTGGTAAGCTTTATTTTTGAGGACATTTATGCCATGCGTGTTTGGTGTGTGTGTGTGGTTTGCGGGGGTGGGTTCGGGGGTTGTAAATGTGCAAATGTATCGTGCACGTTTGTGTTTTTGTAGATGATAGCGTACACTCATCGTGTCATGTGTTTATAGTGATACTATTTAGGTGTGTCTGTACATGTGTGTGTATGTGTGTGTGTGCTGGCTCCAGTGGTCTGCTCCTCATGTAAAGAGATAGCATCTTCCCACAACAGATCAATAAGGGAATATTTCTAGAATCCCTGCTTCTGTCTCCAATTCAACCAAACCGTGTGTGTGCGTGCGTGCGTGTGCGTGTGTGTGACGAATACTTAGACTGACAACCTCACTTGTGTGCTGGTGGTTAGGTTGAACTTAGCTGCCGTTATTGAACCTATTGGCATATTATCAGACTCAGAAAAGCCATATGTGGGTTCGTCTGAGCTCTTAAGTCAAGGGTAACTCCGGTTAGATTTGTGTCTCCTGTTTGTTTGTGATGTGTTCATCAATCAATCAGAATACACTCCCGCTGTACTGTTTCTTATATAAAATATAGGCCCAACTATACTGTCCTCTCTGGAATCATGCACACTGCTGCTATGAAATATTGACACACACACACATGTGTGGATGCACTCCGTCTTGCACGTACAATCTCCACCACCACCACCCCCACTCTTCACCTAGCTCATGTTTACTTGCCGTAAATTGTCCTAAAGGGACACAGCCACAGATGATTTATGGTGCCAGATATGATTAGATCCCATGTATTTTTACACAACGGACACATTTTTGCATGTGGCGCCTTAAGTGGGAGACAGTAGTCATTAACGACTGAATAAACAGCGTGTTCCCTACTTATTAAAAATAATACAGTTTCATGTTTCCTCCCCATTACCGTCGTGGCGGCGCCGCCGCCTTGGCAACAGAGGACAACCGGCTCTGAGTGAAAGTGAAAATATTTATCTAAGAATGTGTAATATGACTGAAGATCTGTTTTTGTTTCAAGGCGGGGCTTGTGACAGAAAGCATGGAATGGACATTTTCTGGTAAATGAAAACCGTGACTTTAATTTACCCGGATCGTGGACAGATAGTGTTTTAGTGGGAGATGAGTCCGTCCTAAAGTATGTGGACTGTGAGTGGTTTGTTGTGTTGGAAGATGTGGTCGCGTGTCTCCCCTTTATGGACATTGTCCGTCTGTCTCCGTCTTGTTGTGCCAAGGATGAACTGATGGAACACCATGACCACGATGAAAATAAGTAGAGATGTACCGATCCGACTCTATCAGTTCCGATACCGATATCTGGGCTTTAGGTATCGGCCGATACCAAGTACCGATCTGATACCTGTCTTTAATTAACAAGCTGTATGCCTTGCTGTGTGGAAGTGACTGGGATCATTGTTTTATGTGTAAGGAAACATCAGGCAAGTGTAAACCTTTTAAATGCACTTGGTCAAAACTTAAACACAAATTAAAAGTATATATAGCTTAGAAACAGATCAGCCTCATTGTCACCGATACCCGATCCAGCTATCTGAGTCAGAACTGGCCCAAGATCCGATCCGGTATGGTTGAATCCCGAGAAATAAGTTCTGGACTGTGTCGTGTTATGTCTTATACGCTTGCATTTTTACTGCTGTATTTGGAATTTGTCAAATAAACTGAACTAAAACAGTTAAAAAAAAAGCCTACAAATAGTTGAAGTAGTAATTCTTGAGTTTCTTGTTTTTTGACATCTTCGTTGAGTTGCTAATGATGGGGATTTCTTGGACTATTTCTTCAGATGGAGGGTTACGTGCAGCCGTCATATCAGTTTGCCAACAGATAGATTTTTCTGTAATTTTGCGTTAATAATGGATCTACAGATCTGGTGGGAAAACATTTTCTAAATCATAAAATATTTCTACTTTATTTAAAGGCACAGTATGTAGAATTTGGTGGCATCTAGTGGTGTGGTTGCAGATTGCAACCGACTTAGTCCCCCTCCGCTCATTCCTCCCTTTCCAAGACTACGGTAACATGAGCCGCCGAGTGTAAAACCATGTTAAAGCCGTTCAACTCGCTCAGAGGTCATCCTTACCATAATAACTCTACTTTAGGAGCAACGGAAGTCAGACGGCGTCTGGAGGTACCACGGTTTTGGAGAACTACGGTGGCCTTCAGGTAACGTAAAAACGCAAAAGGCTCTTTCTAGAGCCAGTGTTTGGTTTGTCTGTTCTGGGCTACTGTAGAAACATGGTGGACTCCGTGAAGAGGTCCCGCTCCCTACGTAGATATGAAGGGCTCAATGTTATACACTGTTCCTTTAAGCAACAGCAAGTCATTTCTTTCACTGTTAAGAAGGTGGGACCGTTTCGACAAAAAAACGTCCCAGTAGAATAGCACAGAGAGATGTGCACAGTGTAAGGCCGTGTACATGTAACACAGTTTACTTATTTTTGTATCCGTTTGACCTGTTTACTCTTTGCTCATGAGAGTATTCAGACCTGTTGGCATAGTTTGCACACACTCCCTTTATGTCTTGCAGAGGTTGAACACACACAGTTCAAGGTTAGTCTCCAATTCAGCTCAGTCCAGCTCACAGATAATTGTCAATAAAATTGATCTTTCTATTTTTTTTTTACCCTGCTCATATATTTCCATCCTCTTCCCCTCCCCTACACACTTCCCTTGACTCCCTCACTCCACTCTCCTTTGCCTCTGTCCTTCTCTTTTCATCTTAAGCCAGATAAGTCTGCCTCGACTGCCAAGAGCACCGAGTATCACTGCTTGCTTTTTTTTCCCCCTCCTCTTATGTTCTTCTCACAGTGCACTGAAGCCATGTCGCAATTTCTCAGGGAGTTTTGATGCCTGGATGTCTCCTGTCTGGGTCCATCTCGTCTGAGCTGCAGCACCGGCCCTATGCGATCTGAACTTCGCTGCCTCGCTGCAGGTCAGCCTTCACGGCCGATTAGTGTCGAAGCGCCACTTTGGTCACAAGTTGTCGGGAGCGCTTATCGTGAAGATCAACAGCGATCAGTCTCGCCGCTGCGCTCCCTCTCTCTCTCCGAGTCCTCTACATCTCCTCCCTCTTTCTCTCTCCTTTCTGTTTTCTGCCCTCTCCCCTTTTGGCATTACCACCCTCCCCCCTTTCGTGTTTTTCCCCCTCAAATCACCATATTTCCATCTACATCTTATCATTGTCATCCTGCCTTTCTCCCACCTTCCCCCATGCTGCGTCTCTCGCTGGATCCAAACAGCCTAAAAATGTTTTCTTCCTTCCCTATGATGAGGTCAGCTCAGATGTGAAATCACAAGAAGTAAGGATAGTCTGACATAAGCTGTTCATGTAACGTCAGGTGTAACTTACATGGTCTTCTTTGGTGTGTTGCGTGTAAAATAGAACAATATAACCTTTTCTTTTGTAAAACATATAAGGAAGGCTTCAAGAGAAAAAAAAAACTATGTATTGTCTAGCTATTATCCTGGCTGCTATTCAAGTGTTTCCATAGAAACTTGGTGTGGACTCTACAAATCAAATACTTTTTTGACCAATCATGTATTCATCTTCCTTCTTTTTTTTCAAAAAGGAGAGGAAATTCCTCCAAAACAAACATATTTTAAGGCTCAACGTTTATTTCTTTGAACAACAAAGTGTTTTTTGCTAAACAAAGAAAAGTCAGAGAGCGCGTTTTCAAGTTGTCAAAAGTCCCTTATCAGTCAAAGAACTATCAGAAAAGAGACTTTTCAAGACACTGTTTTTTAACTTTGTCCACTCATTGTGAAATAAGGAGGAAACTATTGATTGGTCTCTATCCAGTCAGTTTTTGTTCCTTTCACCTATAACAGTGTGCTGCCTTTGCAATCAACTCTTCACTGAATCTTCTCCTGGTCTCACACAGTTCTGTTAGTCCAGTTCAGGAGACTACAGATTCAGTTTGTATACATATATTTGCTCTTTCCTCCTCCTCCTCCCCCCCACATTCTAACCCCTCCTTCTTCTCTCGGTGTCTCTGTGCGCCGTCAGGCCTCGTCTGTGGCGAGAGCGGAGACGAGTCATGTTTGGCCTGTCAGTGTGGCTCTAGTGTCAGTATCTGGAGCTGCTGGTTCCTCTGACAGCGCTGGAGGGGCCGCTGGTCCGAGCAGAGTGCAGCCGTCACCCTGTGACACGCTCAGTGTCACCGATCCCCTCCGTCTGGTGACATGGCATCCCCTCCTCCTCCTCCTCCTCCTCCTCCTCCTCCTCCTCCTCCTCCTCCTCCTCAGTCACTCAGTCAGTCACTTACTGCCTCACTGAGGAGTCTTTAGTAGGAGCTGACCTACATGTGTGTTTGAAAACTGATACCAGTGTTGAGGATTGAAGCTGACAATAGTGTTTACAGTTACCATTTTCAGGAAGAAATTATCATTAAAAAGATAGAGAGATAGATAGATAGATAGATAAATAGATAGATAGATAGATAGCCTCTGTGCACAGCAGGACTAAATATGTGTGTGATTTAATCTGGCCTTGGCGAGTGTGCAGCAGTGACAAATGGATGCTCACTATGAAACCCCCTCATCCAAGAGACAGTATTAGTTTTTGCTTTAATTACCAGCAGCAGTAATGTTTCCTATCCATAACTGTCGGCCTGCTAGAATGCAGCCTGGCAGAGGGGTGAGGGCCTTGTCTCTTCTCTCAGTGGGCCTCCTGTCTCTTCTACCCCCCCAATCCGTCTATCCTCTCTCTCTCTCTCTCTCTCTCTCTCTCTCCCTCTCCCCCTTTTCCCTCCCTCCTCCCCCTCCCATCCCCTCTGCGCCCGCCGCATCTTTCATTTCAATATTTCAATATTTATGCCTCATCTGAGAAAGTTCAAAGTCACAGTAAGGAGGCATAACTTTCTCCCGCCTCCCCGCCGACAGCGCAGGACCCTGCCCGGTGGACAGGAGAGGAGAGGGCTGGTGACGGCCGGTCTCCCCCTCCCCTCCGCTGGTCACCGGTGACAGAAAGAGAGAGAGGAGAGGCAAGGCTCGGGAATGCAAAGACAGACAGCTAGAACTTAACTGTAACCGATTTTAAAGCTTACGGCGACACAGACAGACCTTAGATTGACACTATTTACAGTTATTTTTTTGCTGATATTTATCATAAATCCTTTTGAAAATAGGCGTTAAAGGGAAAGGAGTGTGAAAAAAGCATGTGTTTTTTCTAATAATAACTATGCAACTGCTCAAGTTAAGTGTTTTTCAAAGACAAACGTGTGTAATCTTCAATCAATCGTGGATTTGATAAAAAAAAAAGCTGCATTACATCTAGCCTTATTGGACAATATATAATATTCAGGTCGAAGCCAATATCTGTCCGTTGGTTTGACACATCCTCAGCAAATATTAGGTTGCACAACATGTAGCACCTCAACGGTCCAGGGGCAGCGCTGAGGTCCCATGGGTGCCTGTGTTGGGTCTGTTATCCACGTCTGATCCCATGTCACCGTGCAGGTAAATTTTTTTCTCTGTGGCACTAACTGACCATCCTTTGACAAAATCCAGATCCAGCTTGAATAAATAAAGTGTCTGACAAGTCCGTCCTTTGCCATAAAGATCTTTGACAGCCGCCGTCTGGTAATAGATTAGCCTAATTACAGCGTCCCTGAGTTTAGATCACAACGTCACGTACTCAGCCTGTCGCTCTAATAGCCATTACAGCCGCTACTCTCCACTCCCCTTCCTGTTAATGTAAAGTTGTAAAGAAAAAAAAAAAAGAAGGAGAAAAAAAAGGAAAAAGCCAAAAGGAAAAGGTCGTCCTCATTTGCATGCAAGCCTTCATTAGAATATGCGAATATGCTAAGGACCAGAGCCGGCGCTTTTGCATGTGCAGGTGATGAATGGCCGGCGCATCGCCGAATAGGCCGAGATGGAGGCTTCGTCACCCTCATCTGCATAGCACACTTTATTTACTTATTTATTTATTTATTCATTTACTTTTGAGTGCCTGCTCTCTGCGATACATCTCTCGTCTGTAGGATGTGACTGAGGAGGACCTTTGCAATTTACCCACCCCCCACCCTCCCGCTCCCCTCTCTCCCCACACACACACTTCAATAAGACGAGGCTTTATTAAATAGCTGAATGAGCTTTCACAAGGTTTTCTTTGCTCTTGGAAAAGAAAAGGAGGAATGTTTAGATGGCTCGCACTGTAAACCGTTTGTTTACCACTTTACACATTTCAGCAAGGACTTAAACAAAGGCATTAGAAAAGGTAGAAATTGGCTGTTTATTGAGCGGTGATTCAACCTGTAGAGCAATCGGAGAGCGCCAGGCGGTGGGAGGGAGGCCGGCGTTCGTTCCTGTGAGTGAAACCTTGCAGAGTGTTTTTGTCGGTGGGGTGGGGTTTGCGGGGTGGAGGGCGAGTTTCCAGAGAGAAAGTCTTCTCTTCACTCTTCTCTGTTGCCGGGGCGGCAGATGGTGGGTGTCAAGACAACGGCAGCAATAGCCAAACAAAGACATCCTTGTGTGTGTGTGTGTGTGTGTGTGTGTGTGTGTGTGTGTGTGTGTGTGTGTGTGTGTGTGTGTGTGTGTGTGTGTGTGTGTGTGTGTGTGTGTGTGTGTGTGTGTGTGTGTGTGTGTGTGTGTGTGTGTGTGTGTGTGTGTGCGTGCATACTTTCTGAGAGGTGTAGAAGTGCGCTAGCTTTGAGTAGGAGGCAACAGCATCTATAATAACACTTGAATGGTGCATTGTATAAATTCCTAAACTGTACTCTCTCTCACTCAATCTCCAGAAAGTCTCCATTGTTTTATTAGACTTCAGACAGCTGACACTGAGGAGGAAATACGCAGAAAACTTCCTCCTGGCTGAGAGAAAAGTACTTTTCAATATCATCAACCAGAGAAGATGTCAGACGTCACATTCACAGTTCAACTTTCCATACGTAGTGAGAGTGTGAACTTCCACTTTGTACAATCTCCCCTCTCCATCAACAGTTCTGGTTCTTTGAGCCTAATAAGTCATCCTTTGATAGGATCGCTGAATATTAGATTAGTACCGTAGCGGTTTATTTTGCTCCTCTGGAGTGTGACCTTAGCCGCCCTTCACAGAGGCGCGGGGGATAATGAGAGTGGTAGCCGGCCGACAGACAGGCCTGACATCCCCAGCTACGCCCTTCACTCAGCTGGCTGAGGAAAAACGTCAATACGGAGGCCTTATGTTTTATGGATTATCTGCTTTAGCAAAACTATAGTGGGAGAAATACAACTCTCGCTTGTCATGTTGCTTCAGTTCTTTTTAATGTGCGAGACCATTCGCCAAAACAAACAACGGTCGAAATTAGAGGCTGTCTCCTTTGTTTGTTTCTTTTCAATTTTCCCTCTCCCCGCCTCTCGCTCCTCAGTCTCCCGATCGCTCCGGTTGGAACGCGGCGACCTGGTTGTTCTTTGATTTACCAAAAACCTACATTTCCTACCTGATTTTGAAGAGTTTGGGGTTTATGTTTAATTTTATAAGTTATCATTTAGAATAGATCTTTGCTAACACAGTGTCGTGTGTGTTTTGAACAAAGCCTCTTATTCTAAATCTCCTGTGCAAATTAAACACGCTCCACGCCTCTAGACTTTAGCGTATTTTATTTTTATTTCCGGGATTTAATTATTTATTTTGATAGCTCTCTCTCTCTCCCTTTCTTTTTTCTTCGCTCATTCTTTCTTCCTCCCTTTCTTCACCCTCTTTTTCATACATTTAATTTGTTCTCAGAGGACAGGCAGATACAGTGTACAGTAAACAGACTGAATAAATCATGTTTGAGCTTTTTTCTTCTCTTCTTTTTTCTTTTTTTTTGTGGGGGGGTCTCGGGGATACTGTTGGTTTTTATCCCCAGGAGGCACAGGGGGGGCTTGCTGTTGTAAACGGACCCAAGTGCAGCCCTGTTATCCGCAGTTTAATCTGCCCACTGGGGGCCAGAGAGAGGTCGGGGTGGTGGGGGGGCTCATCACAGCTCCTGATCCCTGAAGGAGCACAGAGGGTGCAGAGGTGGGGACAGAGGTGAGGACAGAGGTGAGAGCGCTGGCTGGTGTCTTTCCCCTCAAATTAGACTCTTTAACGGGAGATGAGGCCCTGCTGCTGTGTGTTCCCGTTATAATGACGCCGTGGTCAGCTGGAAAAAAACTGGTTCCAGTTCCACCAATATATCAGTTTGACTGGCTGATTAAAAATATAACGCTAACATCAGCAGTGTTTGTCTACCTCTGATGCAACGCAGCAACCTCTCTGACCACAGGTTTTATTCTTGCTACTCCTTCAAAGAAGTCATTTCGGGGCAGCGAGGAAGGATTCAGTGTTAACAGCTTCAGTAGTATCAGTGCGTAAATCTGGAAATGAAAGCAAACACCTCTCGCCTTAAGGAGCCTTCTAAATGAATTATATCAATGTGTCCTTTAGCTGCATCCTGTGATGGTCTAAGCTGTTTCAGTGTTTCCTACCTGCCAAGAATACTATTCTAGCAGAATCAGATTCTTTTAAACCATAAATGATTACATTTAATGCTGTTTAATATCAACACAAGATGCTAGCTGCTATTGGGGGCCTTTTTAATGCAGCATGTTAGCTGAAGTTGTGACCTTCAATTAGGGGTTTCGGAATCACCAGAGGCAACACAATACGATATTATCACCATACTTAAGTCACGTATCGCAAAGTTTTCATTCACATATCTTGAGGGACCCCTTTGAAAATGGCCATGTCAGTGTTTCCTCGCCAAAGTTTAGCGTAACTTTGTAGCGTTATCAAGCGTTCTTCCCGCTAGCTTTAAGAGAGCCCGCTACTACCTCTGAAAAAAAGAATAGCGCCTATGCCCGCCGGCCATTGGATTGTTAAGAGGTTAATAGGGCTGCACAATTAATCGAATATTAATCACGATCACGATTTTGGCTTCCAACAATTAAATGAAGATGATCAACTGTGATATCGATGTTTAAAATACGTGCTCGGCTCATAGAAAACTGTGTCTGCTGTGTAAATCAAGCGTTTCCTAAACTAACAGCTAGAGATGCACCGTCAATCATTGGTCGATCGAAGCCGGACGTTTTTCAGCAGTCTCATATTCACACATCCAAGTTTTTCGCCGGTCAGACACACACACGTGCCGCCACATGAGGGTTTTATGTCGGCACACAGCGGCACAGTCAGTAACGTCTCACACACAACATGTCGACAACAATAATTTGTAACAACTGAAAGTCCAAAATATGCCGTGTAGGGAGGGACAACCTTAAAAACATTTGGAACAACTCAGGTAATCAGACTTCTTATTATATTCTAATTAATTCCCATGACCAGCTCGTCTGCCGACAGCATGGAGCACATTATGGTGCATTCAAGCTCTACTCAGTAAATATGAGTATCGCGCGATGGTAAATTAAAACGTTATCATGATGCGTTCGAATGCAATCTTGTAAAATGTAATTTTTGGTGTGAAACTTGAATAAATCCAGTTATTTGAAGATGTTTTCACAGCAATATAAAATAGATATTAGAGATTGAAATAGTAGAACTAATAACACTAGCTCTAAGCAGCTTAATAACATATAATTAGAACTACTGATGCCAACATTTTTTTTTATCAAAGTAAATATTTAAATGAAAAATACAATCTTTTATTTCCTTTGCAAATAACCACTATAGATGTCAATATTGGAATGCAGCACAACATGGAAGTAAAATCAGTGCTCTGGTTTTTTAATGTGAAACAACAATGAAATAATTTGTCCTAAAATCTATGAATAATCGTGATTATCGTTTTGGCCATAATCGTGCAGCCCTAGAGGTTAAGAGTTAATAAAATAAAAGATCGATACTTGACGTCCGTGTATCGATACAATATTGCCATGCAAAAATCTCTTTACTCTCTGCTGTATCGATGTTGTCCCCTCACCCCTACCTTCAATCCAAACATACAGTTTCAATACAGTATTTCAAATGTTATCAGTCAAACTCTACTACCAATAATCATGTTTTTTTCTGTCTAAGTAGCATTATCAACTTTATAAAAATATATTCAGGAATGTAAAACAATTTTGCTTAGCGCTAGATTTAGTGCCAAAACAAGCTTAATAATATTGAAAGTACAAAGAACATAAATAGGCTCTTTCTTTATATTTCTCACTCCCCACCCTTCACCTCTTCTCCCAGCATACACCACACACACACACCTGAGGAGACCTTCTAAACATAAGGAAACCTGCATTACAAATTACTGCACATCATAGAAATTGTGCAGCAAGCTTTTTAAAATACCAGCGCTGCCAGTGAGGCGCTTTGTAATTTATCCCTTCACGGCTGTTAGCCGCGGCGCGCAACGGTGATTTATTTGGTTTAAGAGAAGTTTTGTTTAGAGAGATAATGAGCAGGACTTCTCTTTAATGATTTAACACGGCGCGGTGGAAAGAAGGAGAGAGAGAGGGAGGGGGGCGGGGGGGTGGAAAGCACATATATTTTTCATATCTTTAACTGCACTGCAGAGAGGAAGGGAAGGAAGGAGAGAGAGATGCATTAGCAGGAGAAGCTAACGGCCTTTAACAACCAGCATTTTTGATTCATTTTGTTTTGTTGTGTAAGATGAGACTTTCTCACCTCGCCATAACGCAGCAGTATTTTACTATGTTATATGTATTTCATTTCAAATGTTTCTCAGGACATGTTCAGTCTTCATACCCGATACTGTTTTATCCATAAAGGTGAGTGGTATTTGTGCTGATCCCACACAATGTGGCAGCTAATACAAGCCTATTTTGAAAAGTGCTACAGCCACTCGTGTAACTGTCTGTACCTTGTTCCTTTTACACCTCTCCTTTCATCTCAACACCAAATACAGTATTATTCTCTCTTGTTCAGCGTTTTCAAGTTTTTCTCCCCTCACTTAGGATTTAAAATTCCAAATTAAAGCAGTTAATTAGAAAATATAATGATGCTGAGTAGCATAATATGCAAACAGTGCTATGACGCTCAGAGCTGGGGGCTCCGCAACACTGAAACTGCCATCGGCGCATAACGATGATGATATCAATAATAGATTACTTCATCAATCGCCGTTCTCTCCAAGATGGAAATGCGCTGTTGGGAAGGGACTGAATTTTTATTTTTCATTATTATAATTTTTTTTTTTTTTCTCCCTTCCTCCCTCCCCTTCTCCGTAGCTCGAAAATGTCTGTTTCATCTCACATTAGGGTGTGCTCTGCATAAGTGCAGGTGGAACTTGCTCTCCCTCTAAATGATCCTTTAATGGAACAGTGTGCACTGGAGCTGGGAACTCTATGGGGCGCTGCCACTGTCGATGAGAACTTCGCCTCAATCAATCCGTCAAGCCCCATCACCTGCCTCAGCAGATGATCCAAAAACCCCTTTGGAGAGGCAAAGTGAGCTTTTTATGTACCTCCTCTAAGACTAGAGGACACACACACGCACACACGGGCGCGCACGCACAAAGCGCCAGCATCATAAGTGAGAGGTGTCTGTTTCATTGAGAGGCTTGACGTTGATCAGTCGTCAGAGAAAACACTCTGCCTCTCTTTTTATTTTTATCAGGATCATCTTAGAATAGATCAAGTGCTTGCTTTTGCTCTGGCACGGGCAGGAAAACAAAATCAATTCGGATGTTTTATTTATTTATTTTTTCCTGCCCAATATCTGTTACATTATGGGATGTTTCCATAAGCGGATCTCTTAGAAGCCCGAGCAATATTGATGCGAAGTCGCCTCTCGCTTCGCTCAAACAAAGCGACAGCACCGCAAACTGCATTTGCCTCCGCTCCTCTCCCCTCGTTCACGTTCACTCCAGCTTATCTGGATGCTCCATCATGATTTTTCATATTCCTTCATTTCCCCTTCTTTCTCTCCTGTGGCTTTTCTTTCTCCATCCTTCCATCACCATCTATCTCCACATCTGCAAATTTGACACCACATTTAGTTCACCCCACCTACTGCTACAGGCCCGCTTGTAGAACATCCATTAAACTCAGCCTGTAAACTCAGCAGAATCCCTCCTTCCTCAGCCCTTATTCTTGATGTCTTCCTGTCTGTCTGTCTGTCTGTCTGTCAGGATGTCTGTCAGGAAAGCAGTCGCTCCGTCTGTCAATAAATGTCTTATCTCTCGACTTCTTGTTCCTGTCTGTTTATCTGTCTCTCTGACACGTCGGCAGCTGTCTCAGCGCTCCAGGGTTGCTGTCAGCCAAGTGTTGGTTTCTGTTCTTCTGTCAGTTCACCTGCCTGTCAAAGCTTCTCAGATTAGACTTGTCAACTTACCTCCAGGTTTTTCCGCTTCTCCAGGACGGGTTTATAAAAAAAATAAACAAGGAAGAAACGCATTATTTTTACTCAGAAGAGTAAATTAGTTGTGACATTGAGAAAAGTTTTTTTTTCATGCTATGGGTCTCCCTCTTCCATGGTAAATCTAGTTTGTGAGCGCAGTATCCTTAGACATTAAATGTCCTAATGTTTGTATAGCAGTTCTACTGTCAGTAGATCATTGTCACATTAGTTGTGATGCTTTTTACAAAACAAAATAAATGAGAATGTGTGACTGACTGTCACATCGGTGTTCTTGCACGTGTTTCTAAATTAAGACCACATTTCGCATAAATCCTAGGTCTTCTTCACTTACCCTGCATGAGAGTCGGGTTCAATTTAAGGTGGCAAACATGACGAATAGACAGAAAGGGGAAGAAGTGGGAAAAGATGGACAGGAGAGGAGGTGAAGGGCGGTGTGGTAAAGCGATGTAGGTGCTGCAAGGCTCAGTGCTATAGGAGGGGAGGAGAAAGAGAAGTGTAGCAGAGAGACGGATGGGAGGAGGTGATATTGAGATGAGTGGTAGGAGAAACAGAAGATGGAAGCGAAGAGAGATGAAGGAAGCTGAGATGGCAGAGGAGATGGAGGGAGGAGTGTGCAAAGGGGAGCTACCTGCTGCTGATGGCAGTCAGAGTCAGTGAGGGATGGAGGGCGATCCAGCTGTGACATTAAAGCAGCAGGTGGAGGCCATCATTAGGACTGGCACAGGAGGCTGGATGAGCCCGCACACACTCATTTCTTTGGGGCCCAGCGGACCACTGAAGAGCATGTGTGTGTATGTGTGCGCTTCTCCTCAAAAAGAGCTGGAGCATAGTCCCATAACTTCAGAGCTCATCCCCACCTCCCCCTTTTCATCTCTCCCACATGGAATCCCTCTTCCTCGCCAGGTTTCGCCGGCTTCGCCCGGCGAGGGTTGAGCGGTTCCTACATCTGGTGGCTCTCTCGTAATGGCTTTTCAGTTACCTTTTAACCAATTACAATACAGCAGTTTGTTCACTTTCAGCTTAATTTTTCAGCTCATAGCTTTTCCTATGTTGCGTTCACGTTGTGGCGGCGCACAGCAGGCGGAAAAACTGGATGTTCAGTCGTTTTTTAAAGGAAGAACAATAAGAAATTGTGCCAACTGTTCACTTTTGTCCTCTACAGCCATAGTTAGGACAACACAGCTGTTTAAAAATCTGAAATATACGCATTGCGTGCTTCGTCCTCCTGCTTCTTTTCTGATTTAGTCTTCTGGTTGTTCATTGTAGTGTCTCGGAGAAAATAAGTTTGGTTTTGGTAATGCGCTCCATTTCCCCAGTGCAGAGATTAGAACCCAATGTATAAGAATGGAGTTGTTTGGTCCATAAAATGTCCGAAAATGGTAAAAAAAAAATGTCGATCAGTGTTTCCCAAAGTCCAAGATAACGTCCTCAAATGTCTTATTTGTCTACAACTCAAAGATATTCAATTTACTGTCACAGAGGAGGAAGGAAACAAGAAAATATTCACATTTAAGAAGCTGGAATCAGAATTTTTTCTTTTTTTTCTTTCTTTTCTTAAAAACATACTCAAAGCTATTAATTGATTATCAAAGTAGTTGGCAACTAATTTAATAGTTGACAACTAATCGATTAATCGTTGCAGCTCTAGTGTGCATTGACTTGTCTGACATTGACAGTGGTGCCCATTTGATATTGAACAAGAAGTTTGTTTTCCATCACCGCCGAGGTAGAGTGTTTCCTACCACACAGGTTCACATTGATTGGTGACAGAAGTTTATATTTCCCGGTCATGTCATTCTTGTACCTAATGCCGCACAGTAGAAATCACTGGGTTGAAAAAAATGACCCAGCATGGGTCAGTATAGCACAGATATTGGGTTAACTTTACCTTACCTACCACTAACGGGGTAGTTATATTATTGTTGGTGTTATATTATTATATTATTATAGAGTTACTGGATCTAAACCACCCTTCTGTTGGGTGGTTTTCTACCTGTGGGTGCCGGGTAAAATTAACCCATTATTGGATCCAATAACCGATCCGGTTACTATCTGCTATCCCATCTGGTGTGACCTTTTTAAGGCAACAATATGAGTGCAGAGACGTCAGAATTAAGCGACAGACTCTACAGGTACATTTGTCCTCTTTTACCTTTCAAGGTTGATTGTCAAAACCTGAAGAAACCAGCTGAAAGTAACTCAAGCAAAAGTTGGCAAAGTATGTCATGTCTGACCTGGCTCTTATCCCAGCATGCCTTGTGCACAGCTCTGGGGAACGGGGTGTGTATGTGATTTTGAGGGGCGGCGGGCTACGGTGCGTCTAAGCCGAGCGTTGCTCCAGGCCTTTTCTTAGATCTCCCATCCCTTCCGGACCTGTAGATGGGCCTATCCAGGAACACCATTAGGCAAATGAAGTTGTTTGTATCAAATATTGACATGTTATCTCTTCATCATCAGGCGGCGGGAGGGAGGAGAGAGAGAAAGATTGTAACTGTGGGTAATTGAGCCGTGTCTCCCCTGCTTATCGGTAAAGCTCCGGCACGTCACGGACCTAACGAGCTGTGGCGCGCCGATTAGTCTGAAGGGAAAGTCGAACGTGAAACACCAGAGTCTCCGTCTTTCTTTTTCTTTTTCTTTTTTTTTTCATATCTGCAATGGATATTATGAGCCTCCCTGGAGGGCAAGAGGCACAGCCTTATTAGTTCAATTCATGGGGGGGAAGAGAATTGATATGGATGAATGGCATGTTAAAGTATCCCTTTGTTACAATAACCATCAAGGCTGATGGTTCGGGCTGATGATGCAGCCCAAGGCAGCAGGACGACAAGCTGAGGCCTTGACCTGGATGGCAGAGGATGCACACACACCAAGGGCAGGGGGCTGATTACACACTGCCTTAAACAAATGGATTTGCCCCTTTAACATTTAGATATGGGATCGTTCTGTGTGTGTGTGTGTGTGTGTGTGTGTGTGTGTGTGTGTGTGTGTGTGTGTGTGTGTGTGTGTGTGTGTGTGTGTGTGTGTGTGTGTGTGTGTGTGTGTGTGTACGCATGAGAGATAGGGTACTTGTGGATGCCTGTTTTTGTGAGTAAGGACTGTCATTTGTCGGAATATGTATTAGTGTGTGTGTGTGTGTGTGTGTGCGTGTGTGCTGCCTGTATTTTATCTCAACATTATCAAGAATAGTATTTTGTGTGTATTAGATAATCATATGGTGAATAGCTAATTGTAAATGTGTTATCATCACCATTTATGCCCATTTTCCATTTGTTTGTGGTTATTTTTAGTCGTGCATGTTGTTATTGTGCATCTCTGTGAATATTAACACCCATTTGTGTGTGTGTCTGTGTGTGTGTCTGTGTGTCTGTGTGTCTGTGTGTGTGCGCAGCCTGTGCCAGGTGCCTCCACAGGGCATTACCCATCTTGCACTCGTGCCACTCTGAGAATAATCCAGTAAAAAATGGGCGAGATGAGAATCTCACAACATGCCAGTTTGATTTGTACCCCTCGCTATCAAAGAATGCTAATTAAAATCATATTTTGCATATGTCTTGTCTTTCATGCGCATATGCAAATTGCCCCTGTTGCCTTTCAGCACTCTGTAATTAGGTTTATGAAGGACAGCTGTAATACATAATTAACAGAAATGTTTGCAAGCTCTGTTTTTTTTTTTCCTCCACGTCTAAACACGACGACTTCAACAAGCACGCGTGGAGCGTTCCAAGGCCGTGCTTTTCTCTCAAATATATATCGATTAATTAGTTTACCCTCAGAAATATCTTAATTATGCTGTTTGTTTATTTATAGATGATGCCGTCAGTCAGAGGCGCTTCCAGTAGGCCGGGGAAGCTCAGCATTTTTTGATCTTGCCAGTCTCCCTGATTGGAGTGTACAAGATTTAGTCGTACAGTCGCTCCCAGTTTAACTCCAAGGCAGAGCTCAGGACGGGTGGATGGATGGAGTTGGAGAGGATTGAGAAAAATGTAGAGTGATGATAGTGAGGCGAAACAGTGGAACATGTTTGAATATGTTGTGGTGTTAGTTAGCGTCGGCCTCAGGGGCCTCGGTGACGGACGGGGACTCTGGGGCCATGATGGGATGGAAGACACAGCCGTGTGTGCGTGTGCGTGTGCGTGCGTGTGTGCGTGCGTGTGTGTATGTCCAGACGTTGGAGGGGGGGGCAAGTAGCTGACATAGCGACATAAATAGTGAAATAATTATGCTTTCGCTTTATGAAAGCCTGACTCGTAAAGTTGGAAGGAAAGCTTCAGAAAGGCGCAGACGGGGCTCGCCGGAGAGGAAATAGAATAATGATCTACTTGGAAGAAAGAAAAGTGAAAACGTCCAGAAAAGAAGAAATGGGAGGAGTGACGGGGGGGGGCGAGTGTGTGCAGTGACAGTGCCAACCACATGACTGTCGGTTCAACTCCCTCGGCCTCTTTCATGTAGCTCCATCCTCAGCTCTCAGATGTGGTCATTGTCTCTCAGTCGCACAATAATGGGAAGTGATGGGTGCTAAATGAAAAGGCCAGGGGATGAAAACTCTGGTGAAGCAGCTTGGATGTCAGAGTAGTTAGTCCTGTCATCCGTTCATTATGTTTTCATATGCAGTTTAGGAGACACGGTAAACTCAGGGCCCTCGACAAAGTCAGGACATTGTGGTCACCGTCGAGCTATGGTGCCCTGGTATTTTTTGACTGCGTGTGCGTGCAACTCTATTTACTGTAGATCCATGTGCATTTGAATCCTTGCACGTGTGTAGGCCTGCATATTTGTCTGACACATTGATGCACAACATGTGGAACTCTTTGCCTCGATTCTCACTCTACTGTCTGACCGAAAAAGGTGCTCGTAAAACAAACACTTCTCAAACTTTTACACTCCTCTTGCGGTGCGAAGTGTTCATATACATTTTTGTCTGTTTTTTGCCGGTCTGTCATCTATTAACAGAACAATAGTTTCTCCACCCGAAAACCTATTTATGACCGATTATATTTAACACTCAATGTCAGATGAAGGTTTCCTGGGAAAAGCCTTGGAATGCAAGAGATGGACGGGTTCATGTTCTCGTGCGATTGTTCGAAAGGACAAGCAACAGACAGTTCTTCCTATTCCTAAAGTGAAACACAATCTTTACGGGAAGAAAAATGGAGGAATAACCAAAGCAAAGACACAACATATTTTCTGTTTTACACTGACAATCAGAAAATGTGTTTCTATCCAGCTTACTTGAAGAACTCTAGCTCATTCATTTCAGTACACATGATTGCAGAGGCTGTCTTCCAGTGTTCCTTCTTTTATAATCCTGGGGAGAATTTGTCTGTTTCACATTCGGTATGTACTGAAGTGATGCATTTATGGTCCGGATTTTCTTAAAATAAACAGCAGAAGACCCGCAGAGTCGGAATGAACCCATACTGGACAAACTCTCTTGTAAAACTTAACTACGTACGTTAACTCGTGTTCTGTTTGTGTGTTTTGTAGATGGGCCTTTGTGATGAAGAAACACCTCAGCACCCACCTGCTGGGGAAACATGGAGTTGGACAGCGTAAAGAGAGGTAAATGAAACACTAGCATCCAGCACTACATATCATAATCTTTAAGCTTTTCAGTCAAAGAAAACAAATCAATTCTAGCACATTTACATTAACGAGAGAGAGAGCATTGGATTCAGATTTCCTGATCCTGACTGTCAAGTAATTTAGCTTGTTTTCAGGAGAGTAAACACAGCAGGCAATTAATTCTAGATTTTGGAGGATGACTCCAACAAACCCCTACAGAGGTCTGCAAGCTTTTAAGCAAAAACGTCCCCACTAGTTAAAAAAAAC
Organism: Sebastes fasciatus; assembly: GCF_043250625.1. Taxonomy (NCBI): domain Eukaryota; kingdom Metazoa; phylum Chordata; class Actinopteri; order Perciformes; family Sebastidae; genus Sebastes; species Sebastes fasciatus. The sequence continues at coordinate 32,529,271 of NC_133806.1, read as the reverse complement.
TCCAGTTAAATTTCAAGTTAAATATAACTGGAGATCCTCCCTTTCCCTAATGAGTTAAATGGCTTTCACTCATTCTGTCTGTCTCGGTCTCTTGCTTACATCCCTTTTTTTTTCTGTCAAACTTTATCTGGCTCCCTCCCTCATCTTACTCTCTACTCTCCCTCTTGAATTAAGGATGAATGATGTTTCTTTTACCATTTTTGTCTGCGTATGCAAGCGTGTGTTTCTGTGTATGTGCAATGTCTCCCGCTTGGCCCTGTCTATCAGAAGCAGAGCCCTGCTGTCAGTGTATGTGCGTTGTGTATGTGTGTGAAAGAGAAAGATGAGGAGATGAAGTTGTGAAGCCCCCCCCCCACTCTGACAAGCCAAAACGAGACGTTAAACACCTCTCAATCTGTCAAGCGAGCTGCTAAAATAGAAACAGACCCGCTTTTTCATTACTCCGCAACCAAATTGATACTTTTGACAACGTGTGGTATTAGATATGACAAGTGGCTTCAGATATGGAAGTAAGCAACCCGACCAGATGCCTCTCCATCTCTCTGACATTATCAACTAAATTCCTACTGTCAGCTGTTCATCTGGATTAGATGGAAACAAATCCTCATATCCTCAGCTGCTTCAAGTCTCTGTGTGATCCACAGTTTCTGTTATTGTAACCTTTATTGATCCGAGGACAACCGATACTACCACACTCACAGTTACACATGTTCCCATCTGTGACCTACCCAGTGCAACCACTGTTTTCTGCTGTTTGCCACTTGACCGGGGACTTGAACCGATGACCTCCCACTCCAACATCTATGCTACTGTTATCCAGTTGTAAAGGAAAGAACAAAAGCAAACCGAGGAGAAAAAAAAATACTGAAACAGCTTATGTTGGCTTTTTACTTTTCTAAAGATGAACGAGTAAAACGGGTATTTTTCCCTTTTCCCAGAGCAGAAGCCTCTCCTGTCAAAGTGGTTAACAACATTTATGTAACTATTTATTTAAATGTGCTAAACGCGAGATTGGGAGCATTTCTATTGACTCTCAACGGCTCTCAACACGGCGACAGCGAGCCGGTGGCTTGCAGCTAACGGTGCAAACATGACGAAAGTGCTGACAAAAATAATAGTGTTTATATTAGGGGGAACCGGTGGGTGGGTGCTACACTTCCGCAACGACACCATCGGTTGGGACGGCGTTATCAGCTTTAAATTGTCATATGAGAGCAGTGCAGAGCAGCGGCCATGAGCTAGCCAGTGGGGCACGCTCACATGCACAAATTTGCACTAAAAGCACGCTTGGCTATGTCAACAAAGAAAGGAGAAGCTCTGATTACAATACACACTAAGGGAGGGTGACTTCATTCTCTGTTCAGGTAGACATTACTCCTCTATATCTTTACATAGCAAATAGTTGTTTGCTGCTATATTAATGCTCCGGATATCGTATTTAGCACCTGCCATAACCTCAGGTATTGGTGGGCTCTAAAGACAAATGCGGGTTGAAGGCGGAAGTAAACCAGCTGCCATTACTGCGGTGACATCTTATTTGTAAACCCACACAGTAGTAAGACTTTAATTTATATAAAGGGTTTTACTTTTTAACCACTTTTGCCAAGTTTCATGTTGAAAAGTTATTTTCACTTGAAAATCCCCCAAACCAGACTTACTGGACTGTGCTGCTTTCAGCTGCTCAAACCATTTGAAATGAAATCAACTCAACTTTCATTCAACTCTGTTTAATGCTAATATTTGCATTATTAGTGACATGCCTACAGTGTGCTTCTAATCCCTTACTAGCTGGTTCTGGGTACGCTCTGCATAGGCTTCCTTGCCAAATGTTTCAGATTTGTATTTTTAGGTGATGTGTTACATCTTATTACAATGCAAAACATCATGGATTGCAAGTTTGTTGATTTATAATCATAGCGTAGAAAAGCAAAGCTGGTGAAGGTTACACGACCAGATACATTTCTCACCCGTGTTTTGAGACTGAATAACTTCCACGTCGACACAGGCTACCAATCTGTCAGAGGAGGTAATCACTGACCGGGATCAACCCAAACATCTCAGGGAATTTGCGTTCAGTTTGATTCTGCCTACCCAGTAATGGTGGCGAACACTTAGACCATCCAGCGGATTAGTCTCTGTGTCTGCCACACAAGTGGATCCTTGTTCATGTGAGAAATGCAGTTTTAGCCGAAGCCAGCGAGAAAAAAAACACAGATTTTTCTAGTTTTTGACGACAACTTGGACAGCGCTTGGATTTAATTGACTATCCGGTAAAAAAAATCCCATCTCTAACTGCATGACCCCCCCGAAGACCTTTTGTGCTCATTGTTTTTGTGATAGAAGGTGGCGACACTGCCAAGGTCATAGAGGAGACACACACACACACACACACACACACACACACACACACACACACACACACACACACACACACACACACACACACACACACACACACACACACACACATTCACACATTCACACATTCACACACAAGGATACTGGACATGAATGAAGCTGTGAGGTCTCTGTGTTGCCTCATAGTGTTTAGCTCAATGTGTGTTTTTGTCACTCTGCTCAGCCATTCAGTACCATGCTGCACAGCATCATTACATCACACACACACACACACACACACACACACACACATAGAACTACTATATGTTAAGTCACTGCATGTTAATACACACCCATGTAAACTTGCATATAGTCATGTTTATACGCATAAACACACAAACCGTGCGCTCCCACTCGTCATCAAAAGATCATTCTTTCATCCCTTGTTTTCCGCCATTATTTTTACTGCACCCATTCATGCACACTTAAACACATGCCTGCTGTGCACACACACGCACACACACTCCCCTGCATGCGCACTTAGAGGGAGGACGGCCACAAGGTTTGTTCTATTTAAACCTGTAAAACACGGTGTCATCATTTTTCTGACAGTCCTGCAGACAGAATTTATCTCATCATTAATTAACCATCATATTTCCAACACAGTGCAGCTTAATTAGCACAAGGTCATTGGGGAGGGCTTATTAAGTGGAACAAATTTGGGCAAGTGTAAGGAGAGGAGGCAGAGGACGGAGGAGACGGAGGAGAGAGAGAGAGAGAGAGAGTGAGGTGGGATGACAAAGAGATGGGCAGAGAGGGGAGATGAAAGAAAGAAAGGAGGAAAGAAATAGAGAGGGAGAGGAAGTGTGTGTCGATGTGTGTATGAGCGGTTTGGTCCGACATGACAGTGCTGGCTCAATGATTGATAACTGCACCGGTTTTTGAAAGCCCAGGCCTGGAGACTAGGACGGTAGCTGAGGGAGAAAGAGAGACAGGGAGAGGGAAAGGATGGGGAAATGTGTGTGTGTGTGGGTGTAGGGGGGTATCTGAACCGGCAACTGGGGACCAGTGAGGGGGGTGGGGGGTTTGAGAGGCAATGGGGGTTGCTGGGGGGAGCCAATTGCAAACATATGCTGGCTGGCAGGCGGTGGAGAGATGGATTGCAGTGGGACAGTGTCAGAGAGGCAGTTTCATCACCATCTCTACGGCCCTGTTCACCTGATATTTTTAGAACACTGGGGAGATCTGTTAGTCAAAGGAAGAGAGGAGGAGCAGGAGGAGGAAGAGACCTGACTAGCCGTAGGTAACGCTAGGCTCCACTTAGCCAAATCCGTCTGGGGCCTCAAAACGCCAAGTTATTTTGGGTGGTATCTACGAGGAGGAGAGAGTCCCACCGATTTGGCTTTTATTATGAGACTCAAAGTGCTGACGATTTTTAGTATCAGTAGTCTGTTCTGGTTTATCCGCCTAACTTTTATTGATCCACATGAGGAAATCTGTTCCCATTTGACCTTTCCTAAGTAGTAAGGGGGAAGTGAGCAGCCTTAGCCCAACAATAACACATAATATATATTTGAAAGTGAAGCAAAATGCACCAGTATAGAGCCGTGCAGGGATATTTCTGTAGGCCAAACAAGCGTTTATGATACTTACACATTTTTATTCCGTAAGACAATTTCCACAAATGAACACTTTTTTATGATTTTGGAAGTGTGAATGCAATCTCTACAAGTAAAAAGCTAACGTTAGGCTATAGATGAACTATACCAGGGTCACGTGAGCGCGAGAATAAACACAGCGAGGCTGTAAAGGAGGACACGTTGGCGTGATGACGTTAGCAACCGCTTTATTTAAGACACGTAATAAAAGCTTCAGAATTCACGAGTGGTATATTTACTGATATTTTATATCGTAGAACAGAACGTTAAAATCTCTTAAGCTTGTGTTAAAACAGACCTTTAAGACGAGGGAACCAGAAAACCGTGTTTTCGGACTCATCCCTGCAGCACTCTATGGCGGGTTAGCCGAAAACATTTCGGTATAAAAAAACCATTCAGCTGGCCGTCCTGTACACACTGCAGCGATCAGAGCTAAATGAAGCACTTCCTTTTGGTTTCAAACCTGCACATTTTCTTGTCATATGGAGTCTACTTTCAGCGTACCATACATGTGTTTAGTGTTGAAGAAAACCCACACAAACACAGGAAGGCCATGTTAAAAACACACAGTTTATTCAAACATGATTATTTTCACATGAGGAAGAATTATATTATATGTAACCCAATCACGGCGTCTCATTACAATCAGTTCCCACTGATGAGTCGCAGTCGGCAACGGTGGTCAACAAGGTTAATATTAGCTCCACATACCGTTCTAACCCCGGTGGGGAAGAGGAATCGGAGGGGAGGATGGGTGAGATGACAAACTCCAACTATCTGACAGGTTCAGGGTGAGAGAGGGAGAGAGCTGAACTGTTATAAAGTGACACAACTGGGTCTTCGTCTCAGTCACACCACCACTCCTCACTGCAGGCGCTGAGCGGAGATGAGGGCTTTTTGTCCTTTTCTGTGTGTGTGCTTTTTCTCCTAGCCGTATTCTTACGAGATCCTCGCAAGTTTACATAAACCTACATGTAGCTGCATGGTGTCTTGATTGTAACGGCTCGCAGTGATCTCGAAAGATTTTTATTGTAACATTTTTTTGCATTACGGCTCAGAATTATAATAAGAAGTTGTCACTTTTTATCACCCACTTGTAGTGTCACACTGAGTTGAATTATCCCGGTTCCTCAGTGCATTTTCATCTGAATATATAATCTCCCTTATTTAGTCAGCCTAGTGGGAACATAGTTAGTTCTCCAGATCTGTAAAAGTATCCCCACCAGTTTGATTTTATTGATTGCGATTGAGTGTTGCACATCAAGAATGTTTTTTTCCTGCTCATTCACATGAGAACATATCTCGACTGTAAAACAAAAAGAGGATACAGCCAGCAGTTTTGAATGCGTGGTGTTAATTACAGCAAAGAATAGCTGCCTCTAAGGAGGAACATGGAATAAATAGTGTATCACTTCTTTAGAGTAACAACCCAAACACGTTCTTATATGACTCAAACGGACTTCTATGAAATGATGTTATCTACATCAATCTTCATTTTTTGTTGTAGTTTACCATTTTAACCTTTCTCCGTGTGTGTGTTACCTGATGTTACGGCGGGTCTGCCGGCACCTAAACCAACACTTCAATAACAAGGGAGTGGCTTGAGTCGAGCGTGATTGACAGCAGCGACCTTGCCTCAATTGCTCGTAATTAGTTCTTTAAAAACAGGCCGCCAAAAGACAACTGACCTGTCTCACATACCTGTTTTCATAGGTAATTGTTAAAACGCCTGCCATTTTCACGCTCATAATAATAAACTCCTTGAACTAATACACTCATCACTCTTGAAACAGGAGTGCTGACAACCTCGAAGAAAGATATATTTGTTTAAGTAGAGGAGAGTTGGGGGGGGGGGAGGTATGATACAAGCAGCTGGGGAGAATGTTTTCAGTGTTTTGGAGATGTCTAATTGCTAAAATCTGCTCACAGTTTTTGCTCAAGTGCAGTTGCCTTTTTTTCTGCAGTATTACTGTATGCCTGAGCCAAGTAAGCGGTTGTTAAAATCCCTCGGAAGAAAACGGAGAAACCAGGTGAAAAGGCATGAATACAGATCCAGAAATAGCTAGCACGATGCACGCAGCGCAGGTGTGATGACTCACAAAATGAAGACGGGGATAGTCAGAGCATCCGTTATTACACAACTGCAGTGAGGAGATTGTAGAGACTTTTTAAAGGAGATGAATAGTAAATACATGTAGTTTATGTAAATGTTTAGCATCTTTATTTGTGTGTTTAAATTTGTCCATTTTTGTCATTTATAGTCAGTGTTTTCTCAAGAATTTGGCATGGTGGAAAAAAATCTGCAGGAAATATACCTCAAATCAGAAATGGGCAACAATGATCGTATCTTATTTTGAAATCAAAAAAATTGTCCTGACACATCAGTAGCCAAATCTATATTTACATAATGCACCACGTTTATTTCTATATTGATACATACTATATGTTGCTGCGGTCGGTCACGTCGCTGTGCCAGGGGCCGAGCTCGGCTGAGCGGGCATCTGGCTTTGCAGCGCCGCGCTCTGGGCTTGCAGCCGCGTCCCAGCATGCCGTGCAGCGTGGCCATATTGCCCCGGCACCGAGGGCCGGGACCGTCCAGGCTTGACGGGTGGAGCAGGGGCGGAAGAGCCCTGCCTGGAGCCAGCGTGGTGGCAATATGGACCACACGGAGCAGGCAGGGGTCAAGTCACACAAAAACCACGGGCCAGTGTGTGTGTGTGTGTGTGTGTGTGTGTGTGTGTGTGTGTGTGTGTGTGTGTGTGAGGGAGGAAAAAAGAGAGAGTTAGCAGTGCGATAGGGAGATAAAGAGTAGATAAAGACAACCCCTAATTCATTAGAATAAATCCTTTCCCTTAATTATTGATAATGAATCTGCTCTTTAATCTTTCTCTTTCTTCCCTCCCTTATCTGCCTGTGTCAGCACTTTGTCTCTCTGGCTTGGTGTTGGGTGGTAAGGCCTAGTTTTCAGCCACCCAAGGGCAGCAGTCAATAACATCCCGTTCTGCTGGTACTGTAAGCAGGGATGTGATTAGCAGCACAGAGAAGCGCAGAGAAAGGCAGCAGGAAAATATGAACTTGAAAGTAGCCGAGGATATTTGGACTCACTGTGGGATATTAAAATATTCTTAAAGTCCGGGGAAAGTAAAACCAGAGATTTGTTTCTGAACACATTATACATGTTAGAAAATAAGTGCTGAAAGTATGTGAAAAGACTGAACTATGTAGTACTGAACTGTGGAGTTAGACCATTAAACTGTTTTTCGTGTTCAGGATTTTTTGGGCCGGCCTGAAACGGCCTGAAGTTATAGCTCGATGATGCACTGGAGCCATCCTTAGCATCCCCTAACATTATATTAGCACATGGTAGCGGTGGTTCTCCCACTCAATGGAGAGTTACACTTACTTACCACAGCCTACAGTTTGCTAGTTGTGGTGTACTGGCTATCTGGCATACCAGGAGCAATTCCAGTGGGTCATCAATACATCCATAAAGTTTTTACCGGCCGTCCAGCCATGTCTGTCTATCACCACCGGCCCTCTCAGTGTGCCTATCGTTCAGGGTGCGCATGAGAGCATGCTGTGTGCATGTTCCAGGTCTAGGCTCTTAGACTTAGTTAAACTGGTGCTTACGTCATAGGCTTAGCCGTAGCCTACTCCGTTGCTACTGTTATGGCTGTAAAACAGTAGATCAATTGTTTTGAACGTCACAACCTCAACGAAATGACTCGTTTCACTATCAGAATTTGATCCTTTCGGTCCGATAACATTCGGAAAGTCTAGAAGAGCCGCTTGATTGCATTATTTTCTCCCCATTCTAATTAGCATAGGGCTAAACCGAAAGTTATCCAGCTCGGCCGGCAGGAAGTCTCTGGTGTGCATGCTCTAAAGTAGCGTGCAGCAGTGTGAGATTGTGAGATGACAAACAAGAAGTGTCGTATATACTGCGGTAACTGTATATATGTTATCAACCCTCACCCTTGATTGGGCGTGGTTTCAGCGCTTGCAGCGGACGCGCACCCCCCCAGCGTTTCAGAGCAGAGAATACTGCTCATTTTTTCATGATTTTGAAACCCAATTTTATAAACTTGCCAATTTTAATCAATCAAATTTGGCTGTGTTGTTGACAACAGATTTTTCTGTGGTGTGACAGAAGAAATATTTATACACCAGGGCTGTCAAAGTTAACGCGATAATAACGTGTTAATTCATTTTAACGTCACTAAATTTCTTTAACGCATGAACACAATCGATCTTTCGGAGGTTGCAGCGGGCTCTGACCTCCAGATCAGTGAATGTAAATGGTTTCTAATGGTCTCCCCTTTACAGACATGCTCACTTTATGATAATCACATGCAGTTTGGGGCAAGTCATAGTCAAGTCAGCACACTGACACACTGACAGCTGTTGTTGCCTGCTGGGCTGCAGTTTGACATGTTATGATTGGAGCATATTTTGTATGCTAAATGCAGTACCTGTGAGGGTTTCTGGACAATATCTGTCATTGTTTTGTGTTGGTAATTGATTTCCAATAATAAATATATACATACATTTGCATAAAGCAGCATATTTGTCCATTCCCATGTTGACAAGAGTATTAAATACTTGACAAATCTTCTTTTAATGTACATTTTGAACAGATAAAAAACGTGCGATTAATTTGCGATGTTACATATTTAAATCCTGAAAAAAAAAATGAAGGGAAATCATTTTTTTTTTTTATCTCATGTCAAATCAAACCTAGTGCAACAGTGCAACAACATATAATAAACCAGTGTCTGGCACCGAAGCAGGATCACTACAACACTGACCAACATACACCAGTGATCAGTGACGTGTAATAACCGTAGTGCAGCATCAGCGGACTTGATTCTGTGTGCTTGCACTCATGAAGCTCCATTTCCCAGAGGTCCGTGCAGCTCACGTAGTCCACGGCGTGGTATACTGGCAAGGCCTCAGCGACCCCTAGCTCACCTTTTGTGTTTGCTGGCTCCTTGTTTGAACAGGAGCCAGCGGACAGCGCCTCGCTGTTTACCCTACTCAATATTTCATGGAGAATGAACACTCCCAGAATGAGGGATCGCGTTAATATTGCTGTTAAAATTAAGCGATAATTAAAATTTGTTAGTTTAAAAGCCATCGCAGTCTATAAAAGTTTGATTACTGGAAAATTAGGTGCATTAAGTTTTTATGGGTTGGCCTGTGCTATCGCTTGGGAACGATTTTTATGCACTTGTCATGGGCATATGGTGCAGAATTGTGGGAGTGTGTGTGTTTGTGGGTGTGTGTGTGTGTGTGAGGGAAACATGTTGGTTCTCTGAAAAAGCTGACACACTTTAATCGCAAACTCTCTACCTCTGTGGTTTAACTCGCCATTAGTTAAAGCTCAGTGCTACCACAGCCTGGTAGCAGCAACTGTGACAAAATGCCAATTATAAATCTGGGCCTGTGTCTTGGAGGAGAGAGGTCAGAGGTCACGTACGTCTCAGCTGCTTTATGGTCACGTCGTTTGGCCCGTGATGTCACATCAGCACTCCTATCGATGTATTGTTGTTGGTCACTCTAACATCCAGCTCCTTGTTGCAGGGTGCAGCGGGGTCCTATCGGCTCCTATTACTAATAATAATGTTAGTTAGCGGTCGACAGCTCGTCCCAGAGTTGGAAGCCACTCGTCATGTCAGAGCAACGTGACCTTGACTTGTGGAATAAATCCGCAGCAGTAGTTTGTCTCCTCACAACATCGTCTACCTCATCTCGCTAGTGCAGCTCCAACAGTCCCTCCAGCTTTTTGAAGTTTTTCTTCCCCCTTAGAATGATGTCACCCTCCGCTGAAAAACCCAAGTGACATTACTCAACCGGACAAGAACGGAGAATGTGCACAGTTCACCTTCATATTCATTTCACATCCCGTGGCACAAAACCAGGCAGTTTATACAGTGACACAATTGTGCGGCTAGCTGTTGACAGTGGTCGGACATTATGCACAGTGGGACCGTGGAAAAAAACTGGGCTGTTGCCAGCCTGTTTTTCTTTTCTATTGAAACATCAGACTGTCATGGCAGAAATGGATGTTGCCAGGCATCACTAATGAGCCAATTAATCAATGAATTAGCTGAGCAGCGATTAAATTAATGCGAGCTGGACGGGCAAGCGGCAGTCGTGGATATATCCTGGGGAAGGTGATTAACACGCACGCAGAACAGGCAGCGATCAACAAGGCCACTATTAAGTTGGACAACTTCCTGAACTTTTCTCTTTTCAGCTAAATATAGAACAGCTTAATTCGTTTTGTTTTGTGTGGACCAGAGAAATCATATGACTACTCTGCATCGCTAATATGCTGTGGAACTCAAGAGAGATTGAGATGTTATTATCTTTTTTTTTTCCAATTATATCGGCCATCTTAAAGTAACATCTTCTGAAACAAATAACTAATAAATATACACTTTCACACCACATATTAATGGCATATACAGTATATATTAATATGTATCTAATAAATAAACAATGTAAAATAATAATCACTCACCTGTCATCACATAAGTACAATTTGGTTACATGACTTAGTTAGATATTGTCCTTATTATTAAGACAGCTTTCCCAAACATTTCTATTTTTTGGGGATTACAAAATTAAATTAATATTTATTTATTCTATTAATTATTTAGTATTTGAATAAGTAAAAGAGGATGTAATAAAATATTTTAAATGTTATAAATATAATCTCATCACATACATGAAAACTGTTTGCTGTACGTGAGATGGTTAGAGCAGAACTTTTACACTCTCACTCATCTCAACTTTTTTCTCTAATTTGGGATCATTTTTGATAAAATAAATTATTGTGAAATGAAACTATTCCTCATTTTACTGGTGCCCCCCCCCCGCCCCTTAGTACACCCTCAAGGAAACCAGCTGCTGCTCCAAACTCACTGATACAAACCATTTCCTCTCATGGGCTTATTGCAAAAATCAGCAGCTACACATGTGGCGTACAGCGAGCATTTACGTATCCTCTGGTATCTGATGTACCTGTGCAGTGTGTGTAAAGTTTCATGTGTTGGACATCATATATGGCTGATCCGTCATAGTTTAGGACAGCAGTTCCCAAAGCGGGCCTGGGGCCTGTGCAGCGGACAGTCTTGAGCAGGCTGTAGGGGTCCTTTAGGGGAACAGTCTCGGTTCACTGCAGAATAATTCACTGGAAATTACTCCATTTAGAGATTGAAAAAAAAATGTATATTGCAAGTTTAGGATCATCTCTTCATGTACAGTGTAGATAGTTCTACAATTCATCACTAAATCAACAATTAAAATGTTCCCTTATAGCCCAGAAGGACTGAAAGTGATGCAGTACGCTGCGGGTCCATGAGGCCTATCATCAGGTCCAGGAGCACATTGTGTGTGTTTAGTGACAAACAATGCAGAACTCATCATAATCAGCTCTGTCCAGCACTGGACCACATCATCTAACCATGTCCAGTCTCCACCCCCCCCCCCCCCCCAGAGAAGAGACGTTATAGAAAGGGGGATGGGTGGCGGTGTTGGGAGGGGGCTCCCTTGATTATGTGACATCCTCCGGAAGACCGCTGGAGTTGTTTCCTCCATTACTTAGAGGGGGAAAAAAGAGGCCTTTTCACTATTGAGACTGTCACTCTCAATTTGGGCTAACGGTAAGCATGCACAAGGCCTCCTGGATATCCCCCCCCCCTCCACCTGCTCTCACCCCACTCCCACTCCCACTCAACCCCCCCACCCACCCACCCATCCCAACCTCCCCTCCCCCTGCAGCGGATCGCCGTGGTGACAGTTTGATTAGATCATCAATCGTGGCCGTTAACAGCGGTTTTCCTGAGCACCTGGACCGGCAGGTCACAGCTGGCTCTGAGCTACCGCTGTCCCCCTGACCCAGAGATGTGAGTGTGTGTGTTAGTGTGTGTGTGTGTGTGTGTGTGTGTGTGTGTGTATGCGTGTGTGGAAGTATGCTCGCGGACACAAAATTGCACGTGCAGTCCAATTGTTTTTGTGTTTGCAAGACCAGCTCTTTGTACTGAACTTTCGAGTGTGCGTTGCATAGTCCTGTGTGTGGACAACATGGTGATCTTTGTCTGCACGTGTGTCCATGTCTACGTGCAAGCACAGTTGTGTGTTTGTGAGCGTGTGCGTGATGTTGAAATGACCCGAGTGCAGTGGCGAGCTTTATTTGGATGTCCACTGTTGTTTCAGTTCAATACAAATGAGAAATGCATTTACCTCGGGGGGCGGGTGGGGGGGCCTTTAGACCCACCTTGTTATTTTCTGATGTTTTGTTTTTTTCGTCTGACCCGGGTGGTCCAAACACTAATGAATGTTTTAATTCTTTACATAGGTTCTGAGAGACTACTTTCTAGAAAATGAGGGCGACGACAGGTGGAAATATCAAATGTTTCTGCATGCAGGCGGCTAGAAGAATACAATTAGAGGAATTGAGTAATAGAGTAGAAACTCATCTGTACCTGTGTGTTCTCTGCTAGATAACTTTACAGACTGTATTGTTCTGTGTTTGCAGATCCACAGATACCGGTGTGTAGCAGTTATGGCTATTCATCTGTAACGCCACACACACACACTTTTTACCGTAGCTAGGACACAGTGCACTTCACAAACACACACACACACACACACACACACACATAAATTCACCTGCTTCCCCGCGTTGTCTTCGGCGGCTGTATCAGGTTCCTCGTCGTTCTGGTAAAGCAGTTAAATTTATGGGCTAACAATAATGGGACAAAGTGTGTGTCTCATTGCGATTCCTCAGGTATTCCATGATTAAATAAACGTCCCCAGTCTTTTCATAAAGCTTGTTTATGGCAGCGTGGCACCATATGCTACTGCTTCCACCCCACCCACCCATCTCTTCCTCTCTCTCCCTCTCTCCTTCTCTTTGTCTCTCTCTCCGTTCCTCTCTATGCTTCATACACTGCCCTACACTGCCTCTACCAGATGCAGGCTAGCCATTATTCTGTGGCGGAGTCGTGGTGGAGGAGCTAAAGTTGTGAATTAACATGTAGAAGCCATTACGGAGTGATGATGATATCCATCTGCGCCGTTCATAGGTGCTACTTAGTAAATTGTCTGCGCTGTAATGGCACAACAGTAACAATATGATTCTGTTTCATCAACTCTACGGTCTGTTCCCGTCTCTTCCGTTAAGTAGATGCTCATGATGTGACTTATTTGCTGGATGCCGTTGAGTGTTTGGTTCGTCGCAGCTCTGCGTGGTTCCACCCTGTTGGTCAGAGCGGAGTCATGGAAACGCATTTTAATCCTCCTGGCTTCAAAGTGTAGTTATGAACCATTAGATATGCACATTATGTCATATTATTGAGTTTTTTTTTTTATAGATTAGCAAACCTTTTTGTCTTGTTGCACTTTTGTTGTGCTGATTGACCACACATTATACATTATATGATATCGTTTTTGTATTTTATAATGTCTAATCGATCTGCCTTTTTCCTGAAACACAATGTTCATACAAATAAAACTAAACAACTTACACATTTTATGAAAGCTTAGGAAATGCACTTATAAAATACACAAATGTGATAAAAGCAATAATACTGTATATAAACAAAGTCGTCATAATCTATGGGCGTTTTCATATTAGCTACGATTGATCCGAGTACTATTGCTCCCCCTCTCCACTCCCTCGCCGCTCAGCTTACACATTACTAAAGTTGTGCCGCACCCGAGTACACTTGCGTCATCATCCACATGTATTTGTTTATGTTGAGATCAGCTGTTCTAGCGGCGCAGCATCGTAAAACACTTCATTCAAACTCCACAGAAACAAAATAAAACTCACCAACACCGTCGTCGTTAGTCTTTCTAACAATCACAGAGTTTGATGTGAAAATATGCCGGATCTAAACGTTGTTTCCCCCGCTGTCTCTCTCTCTCTGCCCACTGAGCAGCTGAGCAGCTCTCGTTCTTCGGAGGCAGACCATTACACTAGCTAAATAAAATAACAAACATGCTCAACCCCAATGTCTACTATTGTTTATATTTTTTAAGGAACCTCTCGCTGGCCTCCGTGCTTTGTCAATCATGGCAATGCAGTTTGAGGATTTCGGAGGAGACCGGCGGCGTTGAAAAAAGCCCGCCCTTTCAAAACGAATCGCTGACTGCTAACGGTACTCGTGTTAAATAGCACTCCACTTCCGTGTTTTGGTACAGTCGGCTTTCACACCTGATGCGAACCGTACCCGAGTACACATGAACTGACGAACCGTGCCCGAGTACGGTACGGAGCGTTCACACTAATCAAACGAACTGGACTTCTGAGGTCAAGCGTACTCGGATCCATGCCCAGGTCCCTGATGTGAAAGCACCCTAAATGATGCTACAGTATCTGCATGTCTAAGCTAATTAGGCAAGTCAGCAGGTCAAAAATGTTCAAATACACAGCGTGAAGATTATAAATTTATCAATTACAATTCAAAGTGGCTTTATTGGCTTGAAAGTTTAAAAAAACAATGTTGCCAAAGCATCAAAATATGAAATACAAAATACACAATGTCATGTCGAATTGCGTCGAATCTTGTGAAACACATGAGGCTCATATTGTGTGTTCCTCTGAAGAGTCCGTGACACTTTGCTCCTCTGCGGCCGGATAGTTTTGACTACGCAAACACAGGCAAAGCAGCAAAAGTTGGGACTGTAATTAATTCTCCAAAGCAGTGTAGGACTGTGTGTCAGGGGATGGGGGGGGAGGGCAGGGAAACCCAACAGTTGCTACAAAGCAAAGTCAGAAAAGCAATTAACTCCTCCAGCCGGGACATGGCAGTAAACACGTGTGATTGTTCACTATATTGTCTTGTTTGGCTCCTGGAGTCGCGTCGCCGTAGAAGGCCAGAGAGACGGAGACACTGAGTTTGTGTACTATGGACTTTTGTTGTGATTATTAATGGCCATTTCACATTAACCTCGTCGCGCTAATATGCTCGACAATGGCCCAAATCACCTGAGCGATGAGGACGATGGAGGCGGGCCTGTCTCCCCCCCACCGTCCAGCCAACACTGTAGCAGCCACCCTACTATCCCCCCAACCCAATGACCAAGATTAATGAAACCTCCGCCGTTTTTAATTAGCACGGCTGCAGTCATCAATTACGTGCGCCCCACCCCAAATACAAATATTGTTATATTTGGGGGGAAAATTCTTGATTTATTTCGTTGTGGTGGCCGAAGGAGTGAGATGAATGGCCTCCCATCATGGTCATTTGCAGGGATGAGGAGGAGGAGGAGAAGAGAAGGGAGAGTGGGGTGGGCTGGGTAATAAGATCAGTAGGGGAGGGGGATGGGGGGGCACATACAGTACAGTAGAGGACATGGACAGGGCCAGCCAGGGAAAGCCAAGTCTACAGGGAAAGACCAGTCTGGGTCTCGGTGTCCCTGTGCAGGGATCTGACTCCAACTGTCCAGGAACTTAATTAGACTTTCCCTGAACCCAGAGCTGCTCTGATACCAGTTTTCTCCAGCTGATATAAGTAGCTGGAGATTCAAGTACCAGTCAAAGTACTACTTATTCATGCCACCTATTATTGGCCTGTTACAAAACATTTGCAAGAACAAGTGTATCGCCTTTATTTATTTGATTTTTCCCTCTTCAAAACCTACCCAGCCACGATAAACCATTAATAAACCATCAGATGCACTTAACTTTAGAAAGCTATGAAAAAAAAACATCATGCAAAAATTGTTTTCTGCATGTGTGATATGCAAATCTGTTCAGCTGGAGCAACACTTTTTACAGTGAAGAAGAGTCTGTCCAATCTGCTGTCAGACTTATAAAATGATGTCACGTTTAAGGCCCCATATGACAACTGTAACTGTTGGTCATCCAGCACATCAAAGTTTCTCACATTTGTCCAGCGGTGGATGAAGTACCTCAATGCCAAAATGGAGTAAAAGTACAGAAATCTAACCACAAAATGACTTTAGTAGAAGTTAAAGTCACCTATTAGAAGATTACTTGAGTAAAAGTCTTGATATTTACTGTACTTAAGTATCAAAAGTAATTTTCTGATATTAAATGTACTTAAGTATTGAAAATGAAAGTAAACGCTGTTAATAAAAATCACGGATTTTGAGATTTATGAAGTTTATTCTTCTTTACATGTACACCATCTTAAAAGTGGAGGCTACATTACACAACTTAAAGGATTTAAGGAACAAAATCCAATTTAGTTGACATATATATAAAATATAAAAACTCAAGTAAAGTACAGATACTCCCAAAAATACTGTAACAAAGTATTATGACTTTGTTACATTACACCACTGCAATTTTCTCTGCTGCTAACTTTACTCCGTTGATGTCTGGAGGCTGTTTTCTCACATCCTCATCGCTTCCAACTATTCTGTATTGCTCCAGCACACTTGTCTTATTGTTGCTTGTACAAATATTACATGATGCTTCTACATGTGTTTTTGAAACACTCGTATTACTCTCTTAACATTTTGCCAATAGCTTTTTCCAGGAGGCTTTGCTACTATATTTGTCAATATTTTGTTAATCAGATTGTAACTTGTGTTTTCTTTTTTGATTTCTGATCCGGGGATTTGGTGTCTCTTCTTGTTACTTGAACACGGAGAGTTGGTGTATCAGCATCAGAGTTTTAATTTGCTGTTTACAGCGGCATTGGCAGTCAGGTTGAGGTTTGCTGTGGACATTACACCCCTCGTGATGGCTTATACACTAAGAGAAAAGGCAGTTAATTCGTATAGATAAGTGTTGAAAATGAGACAGAATTATCCAAAATACTGTGCCACAAATTAATGTGTTCGTCCTTGTGAAAAAGAAACAGGACCTGTGCCAGACGCTTTTCTCTCTGCTGCCTTTCTAACTCCACACAACGCTCCGATTCAGAGGTTCGTCTGTTGTTAGTGAATGCAGACTGGACTCATGTAGTTAAATCCTGCCGTCCAGCTTGTTCTGATACGACACCGCGCAGAGAGAAAGAAAGAAAGAGTGCAGACACATTATTTGTATTGAATCTCAATCTTTTTACACATTCTTTCTTCATGTCTCGGCCCATGTCTAGACTTGCTTTTCTTATATTAGCATTCTTATACTGTATTAAATTGAGTTATGATAAAAAAATAAACTCTTTTCTAAATTCAAAAAAAGAAAACTATACTCGACTTGTTCATAAATGATTAGCCTTGTGCACCTCCTCTCTGCAGTTCTTCACATTTGCTAATATCTGGCCAGGACGTGTCGTAATAATGATAATAATAATAATAATAATAATAATAATAATAATAATAATAATGCAAGTACGCTGCTGTATGACTTGGAAGATGTGCACAGCTCATTTCTGTGGTTTGGGAGTTTGGGTGTTTGCGCTGCGGTGAGCCACCAGCCATTTCACTTGTGCTGGCCACACACACACACACATTTTATACTCTTACTGCCACGGCCATCGCCTGCCCACTGACTCCAGAGAGAAGGGTGGGAAACATCTTGAATATTTTATGAAGCTCGGGAACCCCACCTCCGTCTTCCCCACCCTGTAAACCACCGCCGCCACCGCTGCTGCTGTGTCCAGCAGCGCACGCACACGCACACACACACACACACACACACACACACACACACACACACACACACACCAGCAGCAAAACAGAAATAATGTTTTAAATGCAATCATTGTCAGGCCCAAACAATGTCATTTATCAAGGGAGCATTTGGGACTGTATAATAAGTTTCACATTATTAATACAATTTTTCATCCTCTGTCAAGCCTATCTGATTTATGGCACGCGTGTGATCTAAGGTGATCATTGAATTACAATTCCAGTAATAAGAGAGAGAATGGACCTGGTCTTTTACTTCTGCCCAGTGGAGCGCACACACACACACACACACACACACACACACACACACACACACACACACACACACACACACACACACACACACACACACACACAAAACAGCCTCCAGTTGCAACATGCAGCGATTACACACAACATACAACAATAGTCACAACCCGCCCTATCTGCGTTATAACTTTTACCGGTCACACCACGGAGCAAATGTGCTTAATATTTGTGTTAAACCAATGTGCCAGCTTCCTAATTTCAGTGAGAGAAAGAGGAGAGGGGAGAAAAACAAATGAACCTCGGCCCCTGTTAATTAGATAAGGGACAAAGCTCATTATTTTAAAATGATATTGAGGCCCAGAGAGTAAATATGAGTGGCCTGTTAGGGGCTCGGTAATGGGACGGGAATGCACGTCGTTACAGGGCCGAATGATTTACAGCTAGATGCTCTCTGATGTATAGACTGTACCTTTTTATTAAGTGGCTGTCGTTACGGTCACTGGCTCAGTCATTTCCCTTTGTGTCTAATCAAAATCCATATCCAGACAACCCCACCGTCCAGACCCAGCCGCGCCAGATGGGAAAGAAATTACAGGAATGTCGGCGTTCCCCCTTTTTCGCACGGCCACCTTTCTCTATCCTCGGCTCATATTCAGCTAAAAGCTACCGGAGATGCTTACGATGCAGATAATATAATCTAACAAACAGCAGCAACAAATAAACAAATAGAAATGTGAAATTCTTTTGAGGTAATTAGATAACAAAGACAGACTCCTATCATAACATTTGGATCCAGTTTGAACAAGTATTAGCAGTCATGCTTTTATCAGATTAGCTCGTTGTCGAGGGCCCGGTGATCGGCGTCGTACATCATCCTGTTTGATTTCTGTTTCCAGCGAATTTAGGGGGGGAAGCCGCTAATTGGATTGCGGGAGTCTAGCCCCGGTTAAAGATGGTAAACAGCAGAGCAGACTTGTCCCCCAACTCGCAGCCCCACAGGCTGCGATAGAACGCCAGCTCTCCTCAGGATCGCCACAATTTATGACACATTTTCTCTGTATTCTTAAAAGATAATTAGGTTTATCACCCGTTTTTTTCCCCTCTCAACCCCCCCTTTCTTTCCGTTTTGTGTACCTGAGAGCACACAATCGCAGCATAAAAACATAAATATTTCTGCAGCACAGCAGCGCTGGCAGGTGAGCCTAATGAAATTCTAGGAGTGTAATTTGATTTACGAGGTGCTAATGCGGCCTGATATTAGAGAGAAAAAGCTCTGATATGGCTGCCTTGTGCTGTATTTAAGGCCTATCAGAAGCCTGATAAAGAGCATCCTGTCCTCAGCACTGCGGCTGAGTTATTGTTGCAGATATTCATATTGATAGTAATTCTTCCCGACGCAATTTAGTGCCGGCAATATATAAATATGGAGATAATAGTTAATTTTGGTGGCTGCTCAGATTGCGATGCTTTAAATTCAAGACTTACAAAAAAAAAACTTTGAGCTGTGAAGCATCTGGACACTTTTTAAAGTGCCGTTTAAAGGATGGTGTGGGCGGGGTGGGATGGGGGGTGGGGTTTGGTAAGAGGCCTTTGACCGAGCCGTGTCACACAAATCAGATTTCCGGTACTTTTCAGCGGCTGCTAATTTCAACGCAAAGCTTTTTGGAGCTCTTGATTTGCAGCTTTTTTTGGTCGAAACATTTTGATTAATAGTCTGATATGCG
The DNA here is from genome assembly GCF_043250625.1 of Sebastes fasciatus. NCBI lineage: Eukaryota > Metazoa > Chordata > Actinopteri > Perciformes > Sebastidae > Sebastes > Sebastes fasciatus. Next base: position 32,509,683 of record NC_133806.1, on the reverse strand, counting down.
TAAAACCTATTAAGCTTTTAAATTAACTGAGAGTGGAAACAAGACATCACACCAGTATGCGCATACACTCAGAGAAAGAGATCATTTCGGGGCGTTTTTTTGTTCAGAATCATGTTGTTTCATTCTCTTTCAAAAAAGACTTTCTTGTAATTTAACGTTGCATGTGTGTGTGTGTGTGTGTGTGTGTGGCACAAAGCGTGTGTGTGCGCGCACTTCCCAGGCTCAAATTTAGGTCTGTGTGTTTCAAAGTGTGTTTGGAACCATTGAGCTATGGCTCATAATAAAAACAGGCAATAACGGGGCCACCACAGAGGGACCTGGCCTTTGTGCCTCCCTGCTCCCCCTCGCTCCCCGCTCCCCTCCGTGCCACCTCCCTCCTCCTCCTCATGGCCTCTCCCCACCCCCTAAGTTATGAGCTGAATAACAGCGCAACAATATTAAGATAACATTTCCTGATTGTTTGTCAGGCAGGAGGCTCCTTCACCCCGCTTTCATCACGTCCACCGTGTTCATTAAATTGACAATTTGTATTTGCCCTACAGCGGGATAAACAGGAGCTTATCTGATGGGCCTGGTCTTTTATTATTTATTTCATTATCTTTTTTTTTTTGTCTCTCTCCTTCTCTCTCTCTCTCTCTCTCTCTCTCTCTCTCCTCCCCCTCTTTCTCCCGGGATTGAAGGTAAACATAAATCAGCAGCAGCATCTCTGTTGTGTGCCGTTGTTTATATTGCAGTCATATGCAGCAGCGGTCCTCTCAGAGGAGGTTCATCTACAATACTCTGCAGACACATGTGGCCTCTTCACGGAGGTTTTAGTTGTTGTTTTGTGTGACGTGCCGGCTGCACGCTCCTGCAGGTCTCAGTATGATATAACTCCGTAGATATTTCACTTTAAAATGCTCTGCTGTTGGGATAATTCTTGGACTTGTTCCTGAGAGATTCGGCTTCTTCCTTCCACAGCAGAGTTTGTTCAGTCGTTGTCTCTGCTGCAGCGGGCCAGAGATGGTTGTCTGTGTTCACTTGAATGTTAAACTAGCACCATCCAGGAATCTGATTTGTGTACCCGCAGCAGACCACATTGACTACAGCGCTTTCTAAAGCATTTCTCCTAAGCACCGTGAGCGATGATGTTGCCCGGTTCGATATCTTAGCCCGGGAACAAGCCTGTCGTCGGTCGACATTGTGCAGGCAAACGAAAAATAACGAAGCCAGCGTCCTTACTTAGGAAACACTTGTCCCAGAAATTTAATCTTTTCCCCATTTTTTACCCAACTGCCCCCCCTCTAATCAGGTTTCAATTGACTGCCATTGAAGGAAGAGTCTCTCCTCAGACACATGTATAGGTCCGAACCCAGTCAGACACCATTTAAGGCTTACTCAGTCTTCCTCCCAATATCTTGGAGAGCTCAGGGCCAAATGATTTAATCTTCATTCAGCTAATTTAGTCTGGATTTAAGCTGCCGGGTTGTCGAAGTGCAGAGTGATGGAGTCTGAAAACAGGATGAGAGGGAAAAAGGGAGAGGAGGGGAAAACGGAAGGAAGGAGGGAGGGGAAACGAGGGAGCGAGAGAGATAAAGATAGAGCGATGGAGGGAGAAAGAGAGAGACGAGGAAGGGAGGGCGGGAGGCTGAAGATGATGATCCATCCTGACCCTAGTGAATGCTGTCATGTTCCTCCCTCTAGGTAATCTCTCTCACTCACTCGCTATTTTGCATGTGAAAATGCTCTCCTGACAGTTGCATATCAGATAAATTTTCTCCTTCCCCCCCCCCCCCTCTCCCTTCACCAAATAAACAACAGTCTTCACTTTGAAGTTGTCTGTTTGTGTCAGTTTGGCTTGAGGCGAGAGTCGGCCTCTCTCTCTCTCTCTCTCTCTCTCTCTCTCTCTCTCTTTCTGTCTCAGCGTTGCAGTGCGAGAGCATCGGCGGATTATTTCCTCTCACCGACCGGCCAACACAACAACACCAAATAAACCAGGGAATGAATCCTGAACTGTCCAAAAAAACAATATAATTAATCCAGTCAATTAAAAACAACATGGCATTTGATTAGTGTGATGCTCCACAGCATCAAACCAAACTTTTGGTGTCAGCTCATCACTAAGCTACTACAGCAGTGAAAGATGTTTTTGTCCGATGCAGTGAATTGTGGAGAAAGAGGAAACATTTGAATCATTTTCATCTATTTTATCAAACAAAACTGGCCTCTTTTTAACACACTGTTTAGTTTTCATCCAGAACACACGATTACAGTTCACACTCCCCCTCAACAAGCACCACCTCACCACTTGGGGGCGATAGCGAGCGTGTGGTAATGAGTCAGGTCTTTTTTTCTTTTTTTTTACTCCAACCCCTGTTAGAGGTACAGTAACTGCTCCTGAGGGATTTCTATCACAATTAAGGCCAGTGTGGCCTGTGATGTTCTGACAGTAGCCCTATATGCCTGAACTGATGACAGGATCACACCACAGTATAGATATGGTAATGAGTGACAGTATAGACACAGTGGCGTGCAGCTTTCTGAACGTACAGGCAAGAGAGGCCCACCTGGGTCTTTGAATAAATCTGCACGGGGTGTCAATCATGTCGCCTTGCTTCGTGATCAGAAGGAAACAGAAAGAGAGGAGGCAATGAGAGAGGGAGGACAGAGAGAGGTGCAGGAAAAAGAAGAGCAGAGATATAATGACTGGAAGTAGAACTCGCTCACGATTACAGTTTATGCCCGTTGTGGTGACTGCTGATCAGAGCTTGACAGTTATATGAGAAAGCCAAAGAGCAGTCGATGCAAAATAATTCTAACTAACAGTTCCTCCATTTTTTGTTCTCTCAGTTTTGTAAGTTTTTGCTCTAGGATTTTAAATCTTTTGACTGTTGTTTGGTCATTCTAGCGTGTGGTAATTTAACAATAAAATAGGCGTTGATTTGAATTTTGGACCTGAACAGCTATGAGCACTCAAACAGACTTATAATCTGTACATGAATACAATAGAAAGGTACCCGAACATTGAAATCAGAGCTCCTTTTTACACACACAACTTCCTCATGTGGAGGAAACGAGAGATCTCAAGATAAAATTGTGTCATCGCAGCATCTCAAAATCATTCTTTGTGTTAATGTATTTTATTTATCTTGTGATTAGGCCCACATGATTGTAATTAAAGAGGACATATTCTGCTTATTTTTCAGGTGAATACTTGTATTTGGGGTTTCTACTAGAACATGTTTATATGCTTTAATGTTCAAAAAATGCTTCATTTTTCTCACACCGGCTGTGCTACAGCACCTCTTTTCACCCTCTGTCTGAAACGCGTAGTTTGAGTACCCGAAAAGCCCAGTCTGCTCTGACTGGTCAGCTGGCCCACACTCTGTTGTGATTGGTCAGCCAAACCGAACTCTGTGGACTCCGCTCCAGCTCCACCCTAACTAGCTGTGGTTGAGGGCGTGCCAAACTAGCCGCTAGGCAGGTATTATGCAAATGTGTTACTTAGTGACATCATCACGTTACAGAAGTGAGACGTTTTAAGCAGTTCAAGAACAGTGTGTCTGTGGGGGAGAGTAACTCCCTTTGGTGTGGACTTTGGGCTTCGTAACTTTGCTGTCCTTTTACATGTCCAAAACATGATATATTATTTAGTCATATTTACATCTAATTTCCTTCACATGGGTTGTTTGCTTGAGTAAGACCTGTGTCCAGTCCAAACACTCCAGCGTGCAAATGCTGGTCTATTTTGTGTCCAGCACCTCTCCCGCTGAAGTTTTGTGGACTTTCACACTAACTATTCTAGCCAGTTATAAAGTAATATGTACATGCCAATGCATGTATTTTCATAATCACACAAGGAATTAGTAGTCACTCTATAATTGTAATGTAAATGTGCTTGTGTCCTCCTATCTAATTCATGGCCGGGTACCTGCAGGTTTTTGAAAACACATGTATCAATTTAAAGGCCCTAAAAATAGAGATCCTATAATAATGTATGCATGTTTAAAGAATATTTTAATATAAAATCCTATCATGATCTTCTTTTAGGAGCGTGGTACACATTTTTTACTTATGCAGGTGTGATTGCGAGACAGGCTGTGTTCTTATTTCCTTTGCTTCATTACATGCAGTTAGAAATCACAGACATATACTTTCTATCCCTAAAAAAGAGATGAGTTTGAGAAGTTTCTCAGGCTGTGTTGAATCTGAAACAGGTTGCTTTGGCAGCATTTCTGAATTAATTGTGGTTGTTGGTTTTAAATTCAGTTCTCGAAAGCATTATAAATTGTCTTGAGATAATTAAAATTGGCAGACCTCTCTTTCTCGCTTACTTCTGTCTGTCTTTTCCTTTCTCCCTCTTTTATACACATGCATACACAAATTCACTCAACCTCTCTCTCTCTCTATCTGCCTTCCCTCTACCTCCTACCTTTGGTGTGTTTTGCATGGCGCCTGGCTGTTTAGAGGCAGTATGCATATGTATGGGCGAGACGGTGGATCGTGACGGGATCTGACATGCGGGGACAAGATCAAAGCGCTCCATCTGATCCCATAAAAACAGACGCAAACCCTCCTCTCATCCTTACAAAACCCCCACTGATAGTCAACTCTGCCAGCCCTGACTCCTCCATCTTCTCTCCTCTCCTCCTGCCTTGTTTTTTCTCTCGTTTTTCCCTCCATCCCAGCATGCCGCATGCCCACGTCAAGGCCTGCCTGCCTGCCTGCCCGACTTTGCGATTACGCCCTGTGATAAACAATGGCCCGTTTAGCTCATAAAGCAGGAGTGTTGTGCATAATGCTTACAATAAAAGATAGCATCTCTTCACTCATCTTATTTACCTCTCCCACGGTGGCATGGGCGACGGGGCTGTTCTATATAAATACCGCGGGGAGGAAGGAAAGGGGAAGGAAATGCAGATGCAGACATACATCTGCTAGTCAAATAAAGTCTCTGCCAAGTCGGTTGATGAGAGGAAAACAGGACTATTTAAATATGCGTTTGAGCTTAGAGCCAGGTGATAAAGGCGCCATTTTAAAGCTGCTCCATCCTTCCTGGTAAGTGAGCTTAAAATGTCCTCTCAACTAGCGTCGGATGACATATCACATTTAGATTCATCTTTATGGAACATATAGATTGATATGGAAGCCAGAACACATTTTCCTTTCTATCTCTCCACCTCCCCATCTTTAATTCCCTGCTTTTCTCTCCTTTCCCTCCCTCCCTCTCATTCTCCTTTGCCCCCCCCCCAACCCCCCCGCCCCTTCTTCTTCCAGTAAGGAAGATGTATGAGTTTGAATTATTGATTCAGACACATGCTACATGCTGCTTGGAGTCATTATTTGTTCAGGTGAGTGTCATGCTGCTCGCTATGAAACAGATACCACGGGGATTAAGCGACACAATCAGGACTTAAAGACAGCCGCCCTCCCTAAAATAACATGGCCCTCGCTGCAAGACGAATGCTCCCCAAAACCCGACTTCATTTGTTTATGACTCGCACATTAGTCATTCTGTGTCTAAATTATAGCGCAGGGGTAAAGATTAATTCAAGCACAGGCTTTTTCCATTGTTTTTACTTGAGTGTGTGTGTGTGTGTGTGTGTGTGTGTGTTTCTTTAATAACACAGCAGATGTATATAGGCGCAAACATCCTACACATTGTAAACTTAAAAACGCTGCTTTTGTTGGGTGGTAGGTGTCGGCACGAAGAGCAGACGGACGTCCAGAGTAAAGAAAGAACAGCATGCATATACTGTAGTCACATGTTTTGGCTCCACAAACACCACACGTGATAGATTTGCAGTTATCGGATTGACACTGACTATCCAAAGCAGAGATGGCGATGTGAGCCGAGGTCGGAAGGACGTGTTTGTAGAGAGGTTAAGATGGAGGGAAGCTCTGGTGCAGGAGCCTTAAGAGAGAGGCGGGAGGTAAAATGTTGCTAACTGTTCATTTAGCCCTGGCTAAGTGGTCAGGGACGCTGGACAGGTGAACTCTATTCTCCCCGCTGGCCCTGCGGGGGGGGGTGTGTGTGTGTGTGTGTGTGTGTGTGTGTGTGTGTGTGTGTGTGTGTGTGTGTGTGTGTGTGTGTGTGTGTGTGTGTGTGTGTGTGTGTGTGTGTGTGTGTGTGTGTGTGTGTGTGTGTGTGTGTGTGTGTGTGTGTGTGTGTGTGTGTGGACGGACTGTAACAGAATTTCTCTAGTCCTCTGGGCCCTGGTGCAAAGCAGAGAATAAATGGTAGAGGTGGCAGGCCAGGACAGAAAAATCAATGCCTGCTTATACAGACATGACACACCAGCAGCCAACTGCATTCTGTGTGTTTGTGTGTGTGTGTGTGTGTGAGAGAGAGAGCGTGGGCGTAGATGTACAGCACGCAGTCATACGGCCCCGTGCTCCGTGGCTGCGAGTGCGAATACCCAGCAACCCCCATTTCCTCTCTCGCAGGGTAGATTGTTGAGCATTTTACGTCAGCTTTGGGATCAGTAAATAACTCTTCGTTTTTTCTCCCCCCCACCCCCCCGACCCCTCCACCCCCTTCCTCTGCCTCGCTTCTCCTGCAGGAAGTTTGAATGCGAGTTGTGCGATCGCTCCTTCAGTGAAAAATGGGCCCTGAACAACCACATGAAACTGCACAGTGGGGAGAAACCGTACAAGTGCGCCTGGCCGTCCTGCCACTACGCCTTCCTTAACCTGTCGGCCATGAAGGACCACTACAGGACACACACAGGTGAGACGATGAGAGCTGGTAACCTCCACCGTGAGCCATTTACTGCCGCGCTCCTCCACAAACACGTCGACTGACACTCTAAAGTGCAAAATTCATGATTTTCACAGGCAAATAGTGTTTTCAGAGTGTGGGACAAAAGGTCATTTATCAAGAAACACTAAACTTGGATCAGACAAAATGTGCTTTTTCATTCTTCTACAGACAAAATTAACTGTGAAAATCTCACATTAATTATGAATCTTCACAGCTTTGTTTGGAAAAAAAAACATACACACGTTTTTGGCTGATAATAGCCACGACTTGTCCATCTGTACTGATATTCAACATCCAGACAAAGTCGAGAACTAGTTCTTGGCCATCTTGCAGACACTCTTTTGTCGGATGGGTAAACCCTGTACATCCTGATCCCGACAGGACCGTCACAGTTATATGATGTATAATCAGCCAGTTATATTTGAGACAAGTAATAGCCAAAGAGAGAAGGGAAAAGATTTCATGTTTGTTTTTGTTTTCTGCCATCCTCCAGACTCAGAGGGTTGCTTGATGAGGGAATTGAGATTGTGTGTATTCCCTAAATCCAACTGGTCGTCATGTGTATTTCCCCAAAATCCATCTGGTCACTAAGTGTTTCTTCCTCAAAACCCAGCTGGTCAGCAAGTGTGTGTTCACCAAATCCATCTGATCCTCCAGAGTGTGTTTTCCCACATTGAAACGGTCCAGTGTTTGTTCCTCTATGATGCAAAACGGGAAAAAAAGGAAATATTTAATTTTTTAAAAAATGGATTAGAGGATAAAAAACGCGAAATTTAGTATTAAAATCAGTGGGTGTTGTCATTTTGTATGTTTTTAAATATATGCAGTACCTTTTTCTTTCAGATTCCATCCTTCCCTTTCATTTCTGTACGTACAGTACAGTACACTGTGGGACTGCACTGAGTCGTGCTTTTTTACTTACTAAAAGCTTTGGATAGACAGATGGTGCGGTGGGCGGTGGGAGGATACTGTCTTGAATAATAGCCCCTCGATAGGAGCCCAAGTCGGGCTCTCTGAAAGTGTCTTTATGCTGCAGCCCAGCAGTTTCCCCTCGGCCTCAGTAATGTCCCACACACGGCTCCTTGATGCCCTTTTAAGTCAATGACAGAAGCAGCAGCAGCCAGTGGCCTGACAGCCTGACTGAGCGCTTGCAGGAGAGCCCTCCATCCGTCACGGGTGCCTGCTGTGTGTGTGTGTGTGTGTGTGTGTGTGTGTGTGTGTGTGTATGTGTGTGTGAGTGTAAGACTTGCTGGATGTTATTTTAAATGTGTTTTAACAGTGATGTAACGTCAAGGCGCCTCTGACATAATTAGACGTTTTATTTTCATTTGTTTCCAGCCCTCATCATTCCCCATCAGGCGGCTGGCGTCACACTGTCACCTAGCTGTCACCTGGAGAGGCGTAGGGTGGTGTGTGTGTTGGTGGTGGTGGTGGTGGTGGTGTCTTTGTGTGAGTTTGGCAGGAGGAAACGCAGACTGGAAGAGAGTGAGCGAAGTGATTGAGATGGAAACAGGAGAGTGATGAAATAAGAGAGCTTGAAAGATCAGGGGTGACCGAGTACGAACATATGAAAATAAGAGAATTAAGATTGAACCTGAAACAAGCTCATTTTAGTGAGCGACAAGACCTGACTCGATTAGCATCCACCCTAAAAAAAAAGCTAACGCAATTTGCTCTACTGTGACCCCCGACACTCCTTTGCTAGTTGTAATTGCTGCTGGGTTGGACGGTTAGCTACAGCTATACAATCATTGCAATCACATTCCAGCAGCCAACCTGACACACTGAAATATTATCTGCATGTGTGTGATCTGTTTAAAGGTTATAAATCGGCTCCTTCACGGCACTAAGATGCAATACTAATAAAATAAGTGGGAGATTTTAAAGTTGAGCTAATCTTTCCTGGGAACAGAGCAGTCGGTAATGGAGGCGATGTGAGTTACAGTATGTGTGTGTGTGTGTGGGGGGGGGGGGTTATGTAGAGACTCACAGGACAATGACTAACTGGGGAGTTTGTACTGTAATGATACACACATCTAGCTCATTATCTGGAACTGTAAAATTCAAAGAAGAACTATCCCTCTACCAACAACTTTGTAGTGGCAAATTTTGAATGAGTTAGTCTTTGTCAAGTGTGCATTACTGTTTTATAATCTCTTCATTTATAATCCCATGGAACAGCAGCCAGTGATCTCATGCTGAAATAAAATACCATGAGACATATTGAGCACTGAGACAATGTAAAAAAAATTGATGTAGATACAAGATATACATCATGAACAAGGCCAAGAAATACAACTTCACATTTACTGTAGATACAACTTTCGATAATTGACTGTTTGCGAAACCCCACCACCGAGCAGTGATTGTCAACCATAAGAACGCGGGGCACACCTATTAAGCTTTGGACTTCTTCACATGTTGAGGCGGTATGCATGGAACTGCAGTAAGAGTCATACACTGTGTAATCTCTAAAAAGAGATTCTGCATTCATACGCATCAGCCGAAATGCAATCTGGGAAAGACCAGCTATCGCTTTATGATGATTTATGTTTTTATTGGTTTAAAATTAGCTTGTAAACTAGCTACCTGCGAAGCAATCCAATCGTCGTCTCTCAACTACAACTCCAGTCTAACGTCTCAAGTTGCTCATCGGACTTTAAACAATTGACCGCCGCATGGAAGAGGAAGTCTTAACCCAGATATCCGCTGGCTACACCGGAACTCCTGAAATATTGGCCACTGCTTCCAGTGTCTAAATGGTTGTCAGACCGATAACCAATGGGTTCCCAAATGGTACACTGTGTATAAACTGTGGAGGCGCGTGTCTTTTTTAGCCTTTTCCAGTCTAAAATACAACTGCAAATGCTTTTTTTTTGCCCGGGACATGCAGTTTAGCCTCAGTCTTTTAGCATGATATCACGTATGTAGCCATCAAGCGCATAGTTAAGGCCTTTTTACAGAGTTCCCGTTTTAAAATGAGTCAGCTTGAAACATTAAAAAGTCAGCCGGATATTAGTATTTTCAATTAAGTAATGGAGCGTTTGTAACATGATGGCAAATTGTATGTGGTAAATCTGCCACCATTATCATTGTATGTGCCATGTGAGAATGGAAAGCTTGACAGGCATAGCAACAGTAACTAAGCAAGTGGTCAGTTCAACAATAAACACTTGATAAAAGCAAACAATACATATTTTTTTATTTGCACCCATTAAAACATTATAGCCAAACAACCAACCAAGAGTAAGGGGCTACATTTCATCATCCTGTGGATAGAGTTGCTGGTTGTGACATGCGGAGCCCCCCTCCCAAAACAGAAAAAAAAAGTTCACACCTCCGCTCTGCTTCTCCTGCCTCTAACGGGATTCATTGTTCCTCTCTGATTTGTGTGTTTTTTATGTTAATCACTCCCTCCCTCACACACCAGTCGTGTCTGGGGGGGAGGGCGGTGGCGGGGGGGGGATTCAGTGGTCGTCAGCCGCCAGGGTCATTTGTAACGGCTGATGAATGAGCGACTCAAATAAATAAATAAGTGCACTGCATCTGACCCACCCAGCTTTTCCCAGGCTCCTGGGCGTTGTGTGGAGGGAGGGGGGGTGGGGGGTGGGGGTAGAGGAAGGTTGAACACAGCGACAGGGCCACAATTGATTTCCTCATTGCTTCAGTTTGTCGCTTAATCTGGCGATATGCTGATAAATCTTCGCACTTTGTCAATTAATTTCCCTGAAAAATGAGACCCAAAATGGCGAGCACATCAATACAGCAGCGGATTCCGTGTCAAAAATTAAGCGGTAAAATTAATTGCCCTCCCATCCGCTCCTGCTAAAACATAACTAATGAGGGAGGCAATTATAGCTGCATGCAGACGCCTCTGGGGTTATTTAAAACACACACACACACACACACACATATATATATATATATATATATAAATATATATATTCACACACACATGCAAAGAGAGGTTGTATATTTTGACTTCAAAGTTCTTTTATTGTCTCGCAATAAGGCACATTTAATTCCAGTAAGGGTTGGTGGGGTGGGTGGGTTGGGGGGGGGTGGCTGAGGTGTATCATGGGAACAAAAGAGAAGAAGCGATGAGCCAATATTCCAAAAGCCAAAAAGTTGAAGGGCTCTCAGTGCCGACACATTAGCAGGAAATACAGTTTTTAGGGCATTTTGGTGTCTGGCGCTAGACTTCAGGTACACTGGGAAACGTGTGCTTTTAAATGGATGTTTGTGACCTATAGCTTTTGGGTTTGTCTGCAGGGTTAATGTTTAAGAGTTTAGAGTAAGAATTGAGTTCAGGTTAGAGTTAAGGTTGAGGCTGATAAATGTGGTTTTAGGGTTAATGCTGCATGAGGATAAAGTTTAAGATATTAAGTGTTATTCGTTTACCGATAAAAGCTAGAGGTTAAGGTGAATCAGGAATGGATGAAGTCAATGCAAGGTTGTGTGTGTGTGTGTGTGTGTATGTATGTGGGGAGGGGGGGGGGGGGTCCACGCTGCTTTAGCCACATCCTCCTGTGTTGACAGCGGCGCGTCACTCTCCCACTACCCCACCTCGCCGTCCCCACCCAGGTCCTCCGAGAGGGCTCAACCGCCACAGAGCAGCAGATGAAAAGCACACATGTAATTTATCGCCAACGTTTCCTCCTCAAGAATAATTGTGGCGACCGCAGCTGGTAGCAGGGATCGATGGCTATGGATTTTTCTGTGGTGGGGTCTTGTAGCGTTGGGCGTAATGAGAGATGGAAGGGAGGGAGGGGAGGAGAGGAGGAGAGGAGGAGGGACCGGTGCTGTTTTTCTGATAGGGGGGAAAAAGGTCTGACCAGATCCTTAGTAACTATTCCAGAGTTTAGAAAAACAGGAATAAAGAATAAAGAACATTTGTTTTTGCATTAAAGGCAATAAAACCCATTTTCTCTAAATGAACACAAACCTGTCTGACAAAGTTTGGGCAAACATATTTGGATACTTCACATGACATATTTCTGTATTTTTTTTCAAAAAAATGACTTGCTCCCGCACACACTTTTCTCTGCTTTCAAAGCTCTCAAAGCAGAGAACAGTGTGTGCGGGAGCAGGTCATTTTTTTTTAAAAAGTACATATTGGATGGGATCAACTCCCAGCACCACAAACATTTTTGAGAATGTGCATGTTTTCCTCTCCTTGATATTTCTTTGGCCATATTTGAATGTGACAAAAGTTTATTCAACCCAGTTTTTTTTCCATGTAATCTACACAATGTACTCTCTGTAGCACATTTTCACATCCAGTGATATTTCTTTTCCGGGAACACCAGACGTCAGGTATTTAGAACAGTAAAATGTAAAGGGTGATTTCATGTGGCCACAGAAAGAAGCAGAATGGACATTTATTTATACGGAAACGTTGTTCCTTTAAAAGGCTACTCGCGCTGGGATCGAAAAGTGAACCCGTACGAATCGGCTAACGAATGCACCTTTTTTAAGGCTGTTTTTCTCCCCTCTAAGTGGCACTGCATTAAAACTCTTCTCACAGTCGAGTGGCTTTAAATGGGTGTAATAGAGGAAACTTGAGGCTGCTTTCGTCTCTGCGGACTCGGTGAAAGCTGCTATCTGTGCAGAAGAGGAGCAGAGCAACCGCTGCGGCCCAGCTGGAAGAGTCACCCAAATGTGTTATCAGTGTGTGGCGAGAGCCGGAGTTCAACATCAGCATTTAGATGAATATTTAAGCGATGGGGATCTCGGCTGCACATGATGTACACGCATGCGGCGCGCGCCTGTACGTTAGGATGCGTGGTAACCTACAGTGTTTGCATGTATGTGTTGGCGTGCACCACATGCTGTTTGGGAAAATCTGCATGTGTGTGTGTGTGCGAATTTGCATGCACATCTGTGTCCTTTCTACAAATGTGTTTGTATGTGCATGTGTTTCCCTGAGTGAGTATGTGTGTGTGTGTGTGTGTGCAGGAGTGTGTGACTGGCTGTGTGCAGTGGCAGAGAGAAAGAGAAAGAGAGAGAGAGAGAGCCCATCATGCTGTTAATGACAGAGCCAGATGCAGGGAAGAGAGGAGGAGTGTAAAAAAGCTCTCCACGCTCCCCATCTGGAAGGCATCGCCCCCAAATGAAGTTGTACAAAACCATCCCATTGATAATAAAGCTAATTTTTATGGCTCTGACAAGTATGTAATTATGTTCAGCGGTGCTTTTCAGATTTTATCACAGTCAATAAACCACACTGGCAATTTCCCGTCCCCCATTTGACATATTTACACGGATCCATCTGATTGGAGGAATTAGTTAGCTGTGAGAGCTCTGATGGATATACACTAGTGATCTGTGACTTCTGCTTGGCTCATCTGTTAGCCAACTAGACCCGCCGCTCATCTGCTCAGTCTGCCTTTTTTTCTTTTCTCCGTTTCTGCCTCCTTTTTACACATTTCTCCCAATCCATTAACACATTCATAGTTTCTTCTTCTTTGTCTTTACTTCTCTGAGCTCTAGCTCCCCTTGCTCAGTGGCACATCAGCAGTAGTTCTGAGTGAAGGAAGTATCACTCATTCCTTCCTCCACCAGACACTGGGAAGGATTCATGGGTTTCATAAATCTACTTCAGTAACCTCTCACTTGTTACCATCCCTTGATATTTGAGCTTGTGATTTTACCATTTAATTGTATTTTCTTTTTATTAATGTTGATGCAACTTTGAAATTAAAAACTATTAGTGACAGATTAATTATACTGAGCCGTATTTAGTTGAGGCAGACGGAGGGAAAGAACTGGTATGAGACACACGTCATGGATTGTGTAGATTCACATGTGAAATGAAACCAGCAGTTTATTTTATTAGTGATGACCTGCATTTGCAGTGTGTCATAATAATCTTGATCCAAATGCATATCAACATGTAGGTTAATACATAACACGCTTAATATACATTAAAAACATAAACATGTTGTCTTTTATTTGAATTTAGTTCATTAAGCTCAATTGGAATTAACGGTCCTAAATGATAAAGGTTTGATTCCCTTTTACAGTTTCAGCATTTAGACGTATCCTCCTCCTGTCTGTGGCATGATTGGACAGCATTGTTTCCGAAGTCCTATTAAAAGAAGAAATGTTTTTGTTGTATTACAACTTGGGTCTTATTTTTATATCTGTGGCTGTCATTTCTATCAGTTATCACAACATTGTACTCATTAAAGCTTCAGTAGGCAACAAGTTTTTGGCATCATTGGGCAAAAATCCCAACAGTCACACCGGCCAATGTATTAAAGCTTCTGTAGGCAGAATATTTCTGGCATCATCGTGCAAGAAATCCATAATAACCTTTCAGCATATTGTAATTCAAGTGTTCTGAGAGAAAACTAGACTCCTGCTCCTCCTCATGGTTCTGTTTTCAGGCTTTAAATAATCTAGCTCGTGACGGGAGACTTTGACCAATCACAGGTCATTTCAAAGAGAGAGAGCGTTCCTATTGGCTGTGCTCCGGCTGGTGGGCGGTGCTTGGTATTTCCTCAAATGATCTCAACATGGCTAACGGGGTCACAAACTTTCTCATTTTACAGCTAAACAGTACACTACAAGATGATTCTGAAAACATTTGAGGAGAGAAATAGGCATTAACATAACATAATATTGATTCATATTTGATCAGCGCAGCCTAGTTTGACCGTTTGGTCGGAGTTAGCGAGTGATTGACAGCTGCTCAGAGACGGCAGCTGGACGTCAGACTCCAGCGGCCGTCTCTGATTGGTTGTTTTCCTCCGGTCTGTGAAATCTTGCAGATGCCGTTAGGAACCCCGGAGGACACAGAGACACATGATTTTTTACAGATACCTGTCTCATGCACTACTGTCAAGATATAGTGACACTTTTATAAAAAATAAAACTTTTTTTATCATATTTGCTCCATTTCTACCCACCGCAGCTTTAAAGTCATTTTTGAGATCAGGGAGCAAAGTCCTTTGGGGCAAGTTACATGAGTGGTCAGATGATCAGACAGGTTGTAAAGAAGCCAACAGCTTAGCCTGATTATTTGGAGAAAACTTTATTTAAAGGGCCAGTGTGTAGGATTACGCGGAATCTAGTGGTGTGGTTGCAGATTGCAATCAACAGAGTACCCCTCCGCTCACTCCTCCCTTACCAAGGCTGCAGTAACGTGAGCTGCCAAGTGCAAAACTGTGGCAAGGCCATCCTTACCACGGTATCGCACTCGGCAGCTCACTTTACTTCAGTTTTCACAAATATGTCGGAGAACTATGTGGCCTTCAGGTGATGTGAAAACGTGAAATGCTCTCTCTAGAGCCAGTGTTTGGTTTGTCCGTTCTGGGCTACTGTAGAAACATGGTGGACCCCGTGAAGAGGACCCGCTCCCTACGTAGAAATGAAGGGCTCACTCTAAGCTAACGAATACACAACAATACTTCAGGTGGTTATACACTCAAGAAAACATAGATATGAATATCATATTCCATTTCTGTTAATAGATCCCCTGAAATGTTACATGCTGTTCCTTTAAAGAAAAACAAAATTGAGTGCACCCAAAATGTCGGCACTAAGCCCTCATTGCACATGATTGTTGTTTTTTTGTGTGCACAACTACGTCAAGTATGGCAGAGGTTGATCAAGGTCAAAGTCTATTAACTGTGATGAATGTTTCAAATTGGCATTGTGGGTAATTTTACAGTTTTCTTTTTACTCTTGCAAGTAAATACAGTTTACCTCCAGGTTAGCTCAAGACATGTATGATGGTCTGACTGCTTATGTTGTTTGGTTGTTTTTCAGGTTCAAATAAACTGTAATTTTACTGTAAAGAATTATTGGTCTCTTGAAAGAATTCTGGGTTTGTGTATAAATATATTATAAATGAGACAAAAGTTAATCCTTCCCTCTCAGGTTGCTGCTGCCTCTCATTAATTTTTTGCCAATTTGTCTTCTCTGATTTTCTCTTTCTGTCTGAGAAGCCCCCTAATGCTTTATCCTTCCCTTTCTTTCTCTATAGGAGAGAAGTCTTATCTGTGTGACCTGTGTGGTTTTGCTGGAGGAACGAGACACGCCCTCACCAAACACAGACGCCAACACACAGGTACAGTAAGCAACAACACACACACACACAAACACGCACATCCTGAACTCATGTCCAAAACTAATCTAAGCACACACACACAGTAACGGTGCAGACCTTCATAATCTCAGACGGTGATTGACACTTGAAGATCTGAACAGACAATTTTCTTTCACATAGTTTTAGCAACTGTTTGCTGTCTCACACACACACACACACATACACACACACACAGGCGCATCAGTGTGACATGCTGCTGTCAGTGATAGGCATGTGTACCAGTGTGGCTGACTGAATCTGAGATTTTTAATTTCAGTTATCATTTCACCATGTCATTCTGTCGCTTAGGGAAATTGCATTTTTCAGATAGGCTGTCAATAACGAGTGCTTTTTTTTGGAAATTGGGATAGTGAAACAAATACTGTTCTTAACCGTTGTCTGGCAGGCGCCCAAGGATCAAGAATCCTGTTATAAATATTCATTCAGGTTTTCATAATTCATTTTGTTTGCTCCCTCAGTTTCTCTGCCATTCCCCCCCCACCCCCACGAAACCTCCAATTTCTGTCCTCCTCTCCCGTGTTGACATGTGTCAATTCCACTGATTTGGCTGCGTATCCGAATCTGTTGTCATGCAGCTGCACATGGAGGGACCAGCCCGTCTTCTCTTGTCTGACAGATTTTTAAAGGCCACTGCTAACGCCAATGTTTTTGTGGTTCGTCTTTTTTTTTTTAAAGACCACATTGCACCATTATTTAGTGCCTTCACAATATTCCCCCTTTCGTGTTCAAAATGTACCCGTAGTCAGTGGCTAATGTTGTTCTTGTCAGTATGGAAATGTCACTGGACACTACAAGAGTCAATCCAATGTTAATAAACTTGGTCAATGTTCTGTAGGTTGGCACGTTTTATTGGTTTTAAACCCTGACATCCTCAGAGCTGTTGAGTAAAACACTCCCTCACTACTCTGGTCTGCCACTTGAAATTAAAAATAAATAAAAAAACGCTCCCAGAGAACACAAACCTCTGCCAGCTATGGACAATTTTCCAACTTGCTGTTCCACCCACAGACATCCATCCCGCCACTTTGATTTTAAGTTCAATTGATACCATAACCCTGTGAGCATGCCCTTATAATTTAGAATCAAGTCTCTGTAAGATTAATGGCTATATGTCAAATATGGTAATCATCTATCATCTAATGATAGAAATCTCCCTTCTGGATTTCCATCAAAATTGTAGTTATGTTTCATAGAGATGCATTCATAAGTTTTAAACATCCTGCTGACAGACAGATAAACTGTCTGGGGAGAGAACATTTTTACACTTCTACTAATCTATATTTACTTTTAACTAACACATTCAAACTTCAGCTGACAATTCAACTGCTGTCACTGCTACATACCAACCGACACTTCAACTATTACAGTGCAAACACTTCAACTATACTGTATCTGGCACTTCAGTCTTAACTGAAACTTCGGTTTCTTTCTCTGTTTGCAGTTCAACTCACATTTCATATTTTACTCTTTAAAGGGGCAGTTCAACTGCTTTTATCTCTAAGGCCTTTTACACTCAGAGGGCGTTTTTATCACGATTACTTTCACAAAGAATATGAATATTACGCAGGGAAAATTAGATTTTCTGAGCTTTTGCACCGCAAACAAAGGCGTCAACCAATCAAATTGTGTGGAACTGGTTGCAGCTATATTTATATTAAACAACAACACAGAGGCTCTGTAGTATGAACCAGGACGGCAAACTTTATTACTCTTTTCAAGCTTGACAAAGGCAGCGCAGACTAGATCCACTTCTTCCATTCTTACCTTTCACAATAAAAGCCCTAGATATATAATATTCACAGGCAAGTATTTTGCATTTTTACCCCCCCTGTATGTAAAGGACTGTATACTTCAACTGCTGGTTCAACTACTTTCAGTGTTTACATACAAATGGACAAGTAACTGCCTACAGGGCTGAAACTATGAGCAGACACTTCAAGTGATTTCAATCCTTTCAGTACTTCCACTGTATCTCAACATTTCACAAGCAAACTAAAAACTGCTTTTTAGACATTTTAACTTGTTTTTCAGTCTTTGTACCTGCGGTGTTCAAAGTAAGCAAGCACACTTCAATTTATTTCAGAAAATGTAGTGTAGTGTATAATCAGCCTTTTTACTGTTATACATATATATATATATATATATATATATATATATATATATTATTTACTGCTGTGTAAAATGCCAAAGCCTTTGCAAAAACATGTTCTCTGTGTCCTGTGTGAACGGCAACGGGCCTCCGTCTGTCCTGCTTTTTGTGTGAAGAAAATAACCATTTGAATGTGTCTCTGATGGTTCAAGGTGAAGGAGTGAAAGAATAGATAAGACGATGTCAAAAGTGTATAAAAGAGCATGTAGGAGGTGAGGGTTGGATTATTGCCACTCTGCAGACTGGGAGTCTCATTCTCTCAATAAACACGACAAGTTTCAACTCAAGAAATCGGTGTCTTCATTTGCTTATTGAAAAACATACTACAGTAGCTTTTGTAGCTTTAAAGTAGATTCAGAGCTCATAATGCAAAATTTGCTCTTGATAGCTTTGTTTTTGTCATTAATTGGTCTCCAAATTAATCTCACACAGCATTATGAACAACTTAAAGCTGAAGTAGGCGAGATTGGAGAAAATATGATTAAAAAAAAGTTATTTTTATAAAATGGTCGCTATATCGTGACAGTAGTACATGAGACAGGTAACCTGAAAAAAAATCATGTGCCTCTGTGTCCTCCGGTGTCCTCCGGTGCTCCTAACGGCATCTGCAAGATTTCACAGACCGGAGGAAAACAAGCAGTAAGAGCTGATCTGAAGTCTGCTGTCCAGCTGCTGTCTATGAGAGCCGGCTGTCAATCACTCGCAAACTCCGACCAAATGGTCAAACTAGGCAGCGCTGATCAAATATTAATTAATATTATGTTACGCTAATGTTTATTTCTCTCCTCAAATGTTTTCAGAATCATCTTGTAGTGCACGGTTTAGCTATAAAATGAGAACGTTTGCGACGCGGCCGCCATTGTGAAATCTGGTGAAGGAACGCTAAATTCTGGTCACATGACCGGAGCACAGCCAATAGGAACGCTCTCTCAATGAAATGACCTGTGATTGGTCAAAGTCCACCGTCACAGGCTGGATTTTCTAAAGCCTGAAAACAGAGCCATGAGGAGGAGAAGAGGGTCTAGTTATCTCTCAGAACACTTGAAATACAATATGCTGAAAGGTTATTATGGAATTTTTGCCCAAAGATGCCAAAGATATACTGACTACTGAAGCTTTAAGAAGTCCTAAATTTGCATTTATGAAGCCAGCAAAATGCTGTCCCATGTTAGCTAAACCACGTCAGGTGTAGCCTTTAACCTGGGATTGTATATTTATGTGTCTGCGTGTGTTTGTTCGTGAAAACATTTCCGTCATCTTGGTCTCATCACCATTGTCTGTCCTTTATCTTCACCTCCACAGGAGAGAGACCCTTCAAATGCAAGATCTGCAACTTCGCCTCCACCACGCAGTCCCACCTATCGCGGCACAAGCGTGTTCACACCGGGGAGAAACCGTACCGCTGCCCCTGGTGCGACTACAGGTACCGGCTCATTGACCCCTCCCATGGTTGGTGGCGCTGATGGCCGCCACCATGGCACTGATGATCAGGGGGTTGATAGGTGGGGGGTGGGGGGTAGGAGGGTCTGTATGTAAGTGAGTGAGTGTGATGATGAGATAGCAGGTGGCATTGTAAGGTAGTTTGGAGGGGTGGGGGGGTGGTGTTAATGCTAGAGGCTTTATGTGTGTGTGTCGAGGGTGGGTGTGGGAGAGGTGGAGGGCAGACAGGTCTAATCTCCACAGCACGGCTCCATCTCATCACTCTGCCATCATCAACAGGCCCAGCCAGATCCCCCCCAACACACACATACACACATACACACACAATGTCACTGTCACTGGCAGGTCCCTGTCATTAAAACACCATCATACCAGATCAGTAATTACACAGGAAATTGTCGGTGAAATTGAAAAAGTTTTGGCTGGCGTTGCACATCTCCATCTCTCTCTCTATCTCTCCCTCTGTCTCCCCTTGACTCTCTCTCTCTCTCTCTCTCTCTCTTTCTCTCTTTCTCTCATCCTCTCATCCCGTGCTTCCTCGTCAGGTTGTGGCAGAAGAGTGTGAAAGGGAATGATCTCAAACCCATCATTGGTTTTAGATGTACTCTTCATTCGTTTTTTCCCCTCTGTGACAAAGTCATTTCGGCAGCTTGCTACACCTGCTCCGCTCGACTCATTTCATAAGTCTTTTGTGTGCAGTCCAACTTGTGAAATGCTGAGATGTAATAATTGTGGTCAGGCTATTATCTTGCAATTATCAAAGGATTATCTCACCTTGTACCCAAAGTTATCGTGAACTCTCTCTTGACTGTATCAATTAAGGGATCGACCAGTGTGGAGGATTTTAAGTGACGTTTGATTTAAGATGCTTTGAGGATTTTTGTGCTCAAATAATTACTAGCATCATTTAATAGCTGGATATTTTTATCAGCCTTGCTAGCGGCACAACTCCAGGGGTGACATTGACGGTCATTCCACCACTTTGGTTCAGATGGAAATATCTTAACAATTATTGGATGAATCCCGTTGACGCTGTTGATCCACTGACCCTTTCTCCAGTGTCACCATGAGGTTGACATCTTTGTTTGTTTTTGTGAAATGTTTCAACATCTATTGGGTGGATTGCTATAGAATTGTACACAGGCATTCTTGGTGTCCAGAGCATCAATTGTAATGACTCTGGTGATCCTCTCACCTTAAGATATTTCCAATGAAATATCTTAACTGTTACGTCATGGATTGGCACAAAACATTGTACAGATATCCATGGAATCAATAGGATGAATCCTGCTGACTTTGATGACCTCCTGACTTTCCATCTAGCGCCATCATAAGGTCAAAAATGTATTTTTCCAATTCTTTGGTTTATGACCAAATACCTGCAAAACTAATGTCATTCCCATCAGCCTTACTGCTGTAATCTGTGTTTAGTGCTCAGTAGAAAATGCTAACATGCTAAACTAAGACGGTGAACAATATACCAGCTATTTATCAGCATTGTCATTGTGAGCATGTTAACATGCTGACGTTAAAAGCACCGCTGTGCCCAAGTACATCATCACAGAGCCGCTAGCATGGCTCTGGGCTCTTAGCCTTGTTAGGTTGGAACTGCCGATAGTCTATATTAAATTTGCGTACTGCAAGAATTTGTTTTACTCAGAATTGCATTCTTGCTCTGACAGAAATGTTGTACCTCATGGGAACCCAGGAAAATAACCTGTATGATGTAGAAGACACCATCTTGCAAACATTTGTTAAATCCTATCCAAATGTGTCATTAAGCTTATTGGGTCAAAGGCTCTGAGTATTGAAAATGTACTGTATGTGTAAAATTGTTAATCCCCTGAGGGCAAATTTTGGTCCCATATCAAACCTCTCCAGTAGACTAACCCCGCTATCAGAGATACATACGAGCCAAATGGTCCTGGCCCCATTGTTCCTCGCACTGATACTTAATGATCATTACAGATAGTGGCAAATGAAACAGTAAATTAGAAGTCCAATTAACATTTTGGTGGCCCCAGGGGTTCTGAGAGGTCCAGAGGGCAAGGAAGGGGGGGGCAAGGTGGGAGGAGGAGGAGGAGGAGGAGGAGGAGGAGGAGGAGGAGGAGGAGGAGGAGGAGGTTGGGGAGGAGGTTGGGGAAACGCCCCGCTGGCTTACTAATGTGAGGATGAGGAATTGAATGCGGGGGCCTCAGACAGCCGCGAGGGCCCTCGCCCTCGCCTCCGCCCTGCTTTTACACTCTGAATACATGTTTAAAACCCCGACGTCTCTGGTGGCCCGACCACGATGAGGAGCGACTAGATGAGTTAGCACGTTTGACCTTTCAGTGTTAAGCTGATGAAATAAATATGGAGCCGTTGTAAAGACATATTTAGGTGTGAGACAAATGGAGCAGTTGTTTGTGATTGACAGAAAATATACATATATATCTGTTTTACAGGTATACATCTGATTTAAGATATCCATATTAAAATGTTATGGATGACATCGAAGGTTCCCCACTTGATACAATGTGATCTCCATCATCGCTGCTCCTCAAATGCATGCAAATGAGCCGGGAGTGAATGATCTATCAAATGCCACTCATCTCCTATTCAGACAGAGATAGATGATAGAGGGGGATAATTACAGTTGGGGAGTAGTGGTAAAAATATTCTAATGATATTGCACTGGGAGTCCTGGGCTGTCAATTAATGATGTCTATTTGACTATTCTGCAGCTATTTATGCAAAAAGCCGCAAAACTTCTTCACTTCAGTGTTTAAGGAATCGTTTCTATTGTTCACAATGAGGAGGTTTTTTTTTCTCATTAAAGTCACAGTGGCATCTTAAGCGGTCTAATTGATACGTAGCCTCTGACTCCTGCTACGTCGCCATCCTTCCGGGGCTATTATTGTTTATTGAATGCTGCGGCATTCATGTTTCAATCTACCTGTTAAAATACGGTTTCAATGGGAGGCGACGGCGGCTTTGAGGATGACACGCTTACCGTCAATGCCAGGAGGGTTTGCGACCTTGTAAAGTGAAGGGAGAGATGAGGGAGGAGGGGGGGGAGACATTAATGATGATAACTGGGCCTTCTTGGCAGAATAAGATCCAAATAGCACCAATGATCCAAATTCACCCCCCCTCCCTCCTCCCAACTTTTAACACACACAAAGAAACGCATTTAAATCTCCTCTAACGAAGCGCCTCTCAATTACACCTCTCCCATTACCATACACTGGTTGGGAGGAGGAATATGGAAATGGCTAAAATGAGAGAGAGAGGCAGAGAAGGGGTGATGCATCCATTGAGCATCAGTATGGCTGATTCCCATGGCGAGTGCACGGATGGGGGAGGAAGTTGAAACAGTGTCGGACTAATTAATACAGTGTATAGTAGGAGGGCTGGTGTGGGCTTTCACTAACTGTGACACCTGCTGACTCCTAAATGCACGTTGTGTTGTTTTAATATGACAATTACGCCATTACCATATCTGAGAGATAGCATGGCCCCCCTAGGAATCCACCCGCGCTCTCTTTAGAACCTTTTAGCTCCGCTTCAAATTTTATCTATTTATGCTCCCACTTTCGAATAAGAAATCAGTTCACTTTTAGTATAAAATGCATTTTTCTAGCAGCGTGATTTGCGGTGATTCGTGAGCATGTGACAGTCCTGTCTTTTTTATTCATTAAGCAGAAGAACAGTCAACAGACGTGGCCATGATTTGTCTGTGAACCTGTTTATAGTTTTGCCACTGATTGCTGTAATCACAACAGTGTGTGTGTGTGTGTGTGTGTGTGTGTGTGTGTGTGTGTGTGTGTGTGTGTGTGTGAGTGTGCGCATGCGCGTGTGTGTGTGTGTGTGTGACAATCTGCTGGATAAATGATTGAGAATATGTGTAAATATTAAGGGTTATGTACTGTACATATTTATGAGCCGTCAGTCAATTACATACTTAAAATTCTTTAAAGTCTTCACATCCTTTACACTTGACATTGATGTAAACCTACAAGACCTTAAATGTCTGGTTTTCCTATCAGGCCTAAGTTAAAGGAACAGTGTGTAGCATTTAGGGGGATCTATTCTAGGCAGAAATGGAATATAATATTAATAAGCATGTTTTCTTTAGTGTATAATCACCTGAAAATAAGAATCGTGTTTTTATTTCCTTATACCGGGATCAGACTACGCGATATTTTTGACGGTTACGATGGTCACTATGTCAGATTAGACGATTGAGAGTCATAAATTCTTGTCGTGACTTGGCCGCGACACATGACAGACTACACGTTGGTCCCTTGTTCTGACAATACACAAACTCCCGGCACAGTCGTCTTTAATATACGGGCTTACCGGGGCTCAAGCCCCCGGGTCCGACCATGCAAAGGGGCCCACAAGGCTCCTGGGGAAAACAATAAAAATATAATTCACAGGGAGAAGCGAAAGCGGGCTTGCAACGGGATGCTCCATGCGCAAAGACACAACGGCGATGGTGTTTTTTTACTCCGACACAACCTAGATTGAATATCCTACCGCGAGGTCCGGCAGCAGTTGCGCTGGGAAGGTCAGATGACATCATTCTGCATAATAAGTAGCCATGTGCTTCTGTTTACAGCTATGTGCATCTGTGCTCAGCCGGTCAAATTCACAGCCGTGACGGAACACGTCGTGGAAAGCGAAAAAAAATAAATCAAACATGCTAGACCTTTTGTCTGAACGTCGTGAGGCGTCCCAGACGCGGCGTCGGTTGTCGTGTACTATGACACACTACACAAGATAAAACCATTGATTTTTGCACACGACACTCATTTATCGTTCCCGATCCAAGTCGACACCATACGACGGCCGTGTCGGGCTATAATCGGGTTGATATTGTGTAGTCTGAACCGGGCATTAAGGCCCAGACACACCAAGCGACATCAAAGAACTAGCAGCGATGAAGGCCGACTGTGGCCGACAAATTGCATTTGAACACCGCAAAGATTACTGCCGACGGCCAGTTAGCACATACGTCCTGCACCTGCATGAGAGGAAATAACTCTCCACACCAGCAGGCGGTGGTAGTCTGTATTCGTCATTCAAAAAGGGAAACAGGAAGACTGAGGACTGCGGATATACAAGCCGTTGTTATGATGCGTACATGAAACAAAGCGGCGTTTGTCAACTACTCTCACTCTCCACTTAGCTTCATTCCAGATGTTCATGTCATTGTGAAAATATCCTTGTAACTGTCCAAAGGCCAACTGTCGACTTGGTGTGTCGGGGCCTTTAGAACGAGCCGTTTATATCTACATACAGACCGGGTCCTCTTCATGGAGCCGGCCGCCATGTTTCTACAGTAGCCAAGAGCGGACAAACCAAACACCGGCTCTAGAGAGGGTCATTTGCGTTTTCGCGTCAACTCGCTTGGCACACGAGAGAAGTTTCAGTTGGTTGCAGTCTTTGACCTCACCGCTAGATGGCGCCAAATCCTACACACTGCTCCTTTAAGGTTCATCATCTGCAGCTTCTTTTTAAATTCTCGATATTAAGCTTAGTGTTTTTGTACCACATGTCCCGTGAATCAAAGTGTTGTCAGTATTGTGGCATCATTCATGCCTTTTATTTGTCTGTTCCTTCCCTGTGGCAATCATTGCTAACGTTACTAGTACTTGGCTCTTCTGCTTAATTTCCAGAAGAAAAAAAAACAGAAATCCAAATACATCACGTCCTGTGAGCCAGGAATGTCCTGTGAGCCAGGAATGTCCTCTCTGACACAACGCAAATGTAAAAGCTCTCATGAATTAGATCTATTTAGAATGATAGTATATATATAGTCAATTATATTCATCAGTGATCTGGCAAACATGGCAGACATTTCTACATCGCTGTGGATTACTGCTTTTTAAAAAAGCGTTTTCTTTTTGTTGAGAGCGCGGCGCCCCGACCGACTGTGGTGTTCCGCTTTGTGAAGAGTCCTCATTGTTCACCAGTGGCTACTAGTACTTATGTATTTCATACGGCATGAACAGAACCCAGTGAGGGCCCGCTCTGTTTTTTTTAAGGCCCCAGTGGAGCCGGGCTGGACTGTGGCCCCATGATGGAGAGAGGTGTCTCTGCAAAAGTGAAAACAAATTCTCTCCTTGGCTGGCGTGAGCTATGGCACTGTGAGGCTTTATTGTCCCGGCCAAGGTGATAAGGGAGAGTAATTGCGTATTATACTGTCCGAGAATGTCAGGTCCAAACTGAGCACGAGTGCCCCATCCATCAACACATGATGGTGTGTGTTTATGTGTGTGTATGAGACGGTGTTCTACACCGCACATGCTTGCTTGCATGATGCATTATGTGTGTGCTCTCTTGTGCACGTGGAGTGTGTGTGTGTGTGTGTGTGTTCATTCATGTCTGTATATTTGCACCTGTGTAGTCATATCAGAGATTTATATATATTTTTTTTTATTTTGGCAACAAACTAAGGTTCATGTCTGTGTATGAATGTGCATGTTTGTCTCGCCCATTCAGGGCCTCATGTGTGTGTTTGTGTTTGTGTGTGTGTCCGTGGGCAGGTTTAGATAGAGCCTGGGAGCAGGTCAGGCAGCATCATTAATCAGCAGAGGGTTGTGTGTGACTCTCTGAGCTGACATCATTACATCGTACACCCTGCAGTAGCTCACTGCTTGGCCTGCCCTATCTGACCAGCCCAAAGACCCACAAACACACGCACACACACAACGTACACCACTATTTCTATACCTTTCATACAATAGATACATAATGCATAACAGATGTCTTCAGACGTATCTCTAGTGCACTCAGTAGGCCTCTAGATTCACATACAGTCTCACAGCAGGCATCACCCACTGCTCCCACCACTATTACACACCAAACCTGAACAACTGCAGGCAAAGAAAATAAGAGATATGCAAGAGCATGACAGAATATCAAAGAATTTGCAGGATGTAAATATTGTTTGTGTAACAAGTTGTGTTTGTGAAAGCGGCCTGTTTCACAGAGGCGCATTTAGGCGATGAATGCTTTGAGAGTCTGTCCAAACACGGCTGCTCCCTCAGCTCCAGAGCCCAGTTTGACTTTTCTTCTAGCGTGTGTGTGTCATCATTGCAACAAAATAAAATGTTAGTACAGCAAACCTTTTTCTTGGGAAAGTTGCCAAGCGTTTATCTTGTGTTTTCTCCCTCATGACTCTCATCTTTTAATCTTTGTTTTTTTTTTATCTATTCCAAAAAGGAATGAGGCCTTTTATCTTTGTTTGTCTCCCCCTCAGATCCAACTGTGCTGAGAACATCCGGAAGCACATTCTCCATACGGGCAAACACGAGGGCGTGAAGATGTACAACTGCCCCAAATGTAACTACGCCACCAACGCTCCCATGGAGTTCCGCAACCACTTGAAGGATAATCACACCGATATTGAGAACCCGGATCTCGCCTACCTACATGCAGGTAACTGATTGTTCAATTTGTACTTGAGGTGGCTCTGTTTAGAGAGAAAATACCGCATTATCTGTGCGTTTCCTGTTCTCAATATCCATAACATTCGATGAGATTCCTGCCCCTAATGACAAACTGCCTGTCAGGAGTGGGACTTGAACATAGATGGCCACATTTAGAAATAACAGTGCCATGAAGACAGTCCTAAACACCTCTGTTTTTGAAGGTCATTGAAGCTCCAGGTCTTATTTACAGTAATGTCTTAATGCCTGAGTTTCACAGTTACACATCTGTTAGCTGCCCACTAATACTATTGTTTTGTTCTGCAACCTCACCGCCAAATCCTACACACTGCACCTTTAAAGGGACGCTCCATCAAATTTACATGTGACGATCAGTTCTGGGGGGGGTGCTACTCAGATTGTAATATACAATAGTTGTATGATGAGGTGGCAGGAGCTCAGTCTGTGTGGACTTGGCTTGGGAACCGGTTCAAGTCCAGCATGGACCAGTTGATATGGAGTGTGGACCGGTAGCTGGAGAGGTTCCAGTTCCCCTCCTGGGCACAGCAGAGGTGAACTTGAGCAAGGCAATGAACCCCTAACAGCTTAGGGTGCCTGACTATGTGGCGGCCCCATCACTCTAACATCTCTCAGTGACAACTGTATGTCTATGGGTGGTGTGTGCATGTATGTATGTATTTTGGGCCTATGTGTTGATTAAAAGTAAAGTAATTCTTCTTCTGTATCTCTGGAGGGAAAATAACCCTGATGATGTCATATTGATGACATCATCAGGGTTATCTCAACTTGTGTTTTAACAGAAAAAAACACTAAAAAACTGGACCTTTACCGGTACTATGGGCTAAAAGTCAGGATATCCCCTCCTGTATCTATTGCTGTTGCAGCTGTGGCCGGAGGCCAGAGGCATTATGTTGTCCGTCCGACCTATTCTCATGAACACGTTATCTCAGGAACGCCTGAAGGGATTTTCTTCAAATTTGGTACAAATGATGGACTTATTCGATTTTGGTGGTCTAAGGTCAAAGTCGCTATGACCTCACAAAACACGTTGTTGGCCATAACTGAAGAATTCAAATGTTAATTATCTAAAGGGATAAAATGATGAAGTGATGACCATTTTGGACAAACATGCAACTTAACTGGTTGGCGGAGGCATACAACCGCACGGTGGTAATTGTAGTATAATCTGTCTTTTAGAGTCCCCCCAACTTAATGAAAGGGCCGTAGTAAATCAGTGGACTGCCCCTTTAAGTGCCTTGCCGAAGGCACCTTAACCATAGCTGTAACCATAGAACATATTATTCTGTTTCTGCTATTTCAAGCATTTGAACTCTACATCTTTCCATTTTCCAACTTGCCTTACACACTATATATATCCATACAAATCAACATCTGAAATCATTCCACTGAATTAAACCACCTGGCTGCCACCCTGCCCAGGCTCTATCACTCTGCAGAGGTCAGATCTTCCAGAGTCCTTGAGTGTGTTTTTTTGTCAATGGATCGAGTCTCGCTGTTCAATGCTGATGGAGGGCAGCCGGACACAAAGAGGCAGCACTCAAAGATTGCTGGTCTAGCCATCCCTGCCAATCACTCAGGCCATAGAGACAGATGAAATCGTGTTCCTCCACTATTGGTTCCTTTGTATCCCAGTGTTCTCCCTTTGTCCTTGAAGGCCACCAAATCCAATCGGCCGAGTGCTTGTCCTTCAGAGGAGCAGAGAGGACAGCCTTTATCCTGTTATCCCTTTGACCTTACATAAAAGCAGTGGAGTTAGAGGGGAGCGCCATGGGAAAGAGGCCATGCAGGGACATTACTGGAAGTACTGTGGTTTATTTCCTGTTGAACCTGAATGGATCTGGAGTCTTTGTGCTGACTCTCAAAAGTTTATGTTCTTTGAATTTCTCAAACAGGCTTATTCTTGGTATAATTTCTGTTCTTCAAATTCAATGACCAACTTCTATCTTTGATCTCCTTTACTTCCATGTCCTAACCTTTTTACCTTCAACTCCTCTTTAAAACACCTTCATATGCTCCGTACCCTCTCACCTTTAACCAAAGCACACCTTTACGCTTCTTCTTACCCTTTCACCCCAGAATTTCCCTCACCTCTGTTTGTCCTTATGCATGGCTGACCTTCTTTGTGTCCCCCTTAGTGTGGTCTGTTATAGGAGTAAAGGAGGAGATTTCTCCACATGTGTCCAGGCCACTGCTACGGCTCTATGATCTTAATGAGATTCCACCCAGTTCTAGAAAGCAGCGTACATTGTGGGTTTCAGTTTTCAGTGTTGTGAGCGAAGGTCAGATCTCAGTCATCTGGAGGAAACATATTTTCCTCTTTCAGTCAAGTTAAGCAGCATGTTTTCAAGATGTCATCATGACGCTCTAATTCATATTCTGGTCACAGCACACCACAGATATGAACCCAAAGAATGACAGCGAAAGAAATGATCCAAAAATGCAGCTGATGGTGTTTCTTACCCGAGAAGAAAAATCTTTTTGCACCAATTTCCAAAGAGAAATAATTGATCCCGCTTTGCTTTCAATTGATGCATGACAGTTTCATACACGTAAATAAACTATTGCAGGACCGCAGGAAATCAACAACTCTTCACCTGATTAAGACCAAAGCAATCAAACTATAGGTGGTTTGAAAAAGGCATTGAAAGTGCACTTGTGATCTCTCCCTCTTTCAAAAGAAGGGAGAAGGGGAGGTGGGGGTGGTAGCGGAAAGAGCAGTGTTTCATCTAAGTAGACAGAACGAGACCAAAAGAAAGAGACGGGGGAAAAAAAGATTAAGAAGGTAGATGTTGAATTAACCTGCTTGTGATTGCTCTCTGTCAGAGTGGCACCAGGGCCAGCAGCGAGAGGCAAATCATCTGTGATGGCCCTTCCCGCTGTTCCCCCTTTGAAAGACACAGATCAAACGCACCCTAGTCACGGGCCCTTGCAGCCCCTCGCGCCGGATTGATTGACACCCGAACGTCTCCACCGCCGCTCTGTCTTTCCATATCACTCTCTCTCGCGCTCTCCGTCTTCCCTTCTTTATTCAGCGTCGCACTTCGAATTAAAGCCCTTCTCAAGGATGAAAGCAGAGGTCCTTTGCAAACGAAGGAAGAGAGGGAATTAGACCCAGCAAGTGATGGAGGGGAATGATGATTAGAATTAGAGGGGGGGAAAAAGAAGGAAAAAGGAGGTTAGATATGTGAGGGGGAAATGTTGCTGATAGGACACATTTTAATAAAATGGTAATGACAATTGTCTTCCTTGTGCGATGTGCAGAGAGATACGCCAGAAAAGAAGTGGCGGCGCCTGTGTGATCTCGGCATAGATAGCACTGCAGCAGAACTCGAGCTACAGGTACCTCAGAGCGCTGCGACTTTGCTAAATTACCCCTCTGCTAGAACTTTCTTTCTAGTTAAAATGCTGCAAGTGCGCTACGACTGGAGCAGCTTTGGGAAACGGCATATTTCCCTCTGTCTTTGCTATCTCCCTCCAGCGAGGTCAGCTGTGGTTTCAGGGCAATGGCTTTGTTAAATCAGCCTCCTCCCTTGTTCAGTACCCAAACCTACGTTACACACACATACAGGTGAGAAGTGGCCATTAGCTTTGTCAGCATCTTCATCCCGCTATTTTAAATTGTGAAATATTTTCCTAATTTTCAACCAAGGTTATAATTGCACATCTTGGAGGCATAGCGATCAAATGCTTTGTAATTAGCTAACAGCGACTGAGTACTAGGATCTGCTGCTTAGCGCCTAAAAAGATAAAACAAATAAATAAATAAACTTCTTCAAGGCATTGTTGCTGCTTTATGCAGATTCTATTTTCCTTAATAATGCATGATGGATGGCTACTGTAGGGGGCTAGAGGAGACCTGGCCTTGTAAGTGATGATCTTAATACACAGTTACAACCACAGGCAAATTCATTTGTTTGCATATATTTTTTTTTCTCCTTATTAAACAAATCTGTAAACAAATCTGGGTTTGGATGGCTTTTACTTAAGTTATGCATCCCCGGCTCCCCTCCCTCGCTTTCACCTTCTGTTCATCATGTAATGAAACATTACTCTCCTGAGTTTTACTTGCGTATTGTGTTGCAGCGGCGTGTTGGATTGTGGAGGACAGGTGTGTATGTCATGCAAATGTGTCCTGGTATCCCAGCGCATATGACACCGTGTCGACGTCGTGAAAGAAGCCACAGACACCGGCGATAAAATCAACATCTGTTTCTAATAACAATGTGTTACATGTGACACGTTTCTGTGTTGGAAAATATGTGAGGAAAAAAACAATGCATCACATATTCTTTGGGAGAGAAAAAAACACCTACAGGACATCAAGTCGTCAGCGTTAGTGATGAACCTGCGTCTTTGTGTCACCGTCCTTATGTTGCATTCACATGATAGGCATTAATGAAAAAAGTGGTTCTGTTCAGTACGATGTAAAGCCAGATTAACAGGGAGGCTCCTTGTGCTGATGCTGTCACAGCGTAGATTTAGTTATTTTTGAGTTGGATCGTAGAAAGTCAACAATGAGGCATTTGTTGGCTTAACAGGAAGCCAACAAATGTTTTTACCAGCAAAGGAAAGAGCAAACTATGACAGAGTTGAGCTCAGCTGTTGTAGTTTAAATCCAAATGATCAAAGTAATCCCACATAGAAAACACATCATATGCAGTTCTCTGAATGTTTCTCAAGATCCAATAAATATGGCCCAAAAACCTGTGGTGGAAAGTAACTAAGTATATTTACTCAAGTACTGTACTTAAGTACAATATTGAAGTATACTTGAGTATTTTCACTTTATGCTACTTTATACATCTACTCCACTACAATTCAGAGAGAAATATTGTATTGGTTTACTCCACTTCATTTATTCAATATCTTTAGTTACTTTGCAGATTCAGATTAATAATACAACATATAATCAACAAATAAATTATAATGTATTATTGGTTAAGATAAAACCATATTGATCCCTTAGTAAAATTCATAAGCTACCTGGCAGTGTATATAATGAATAAAAATTAGCTCCACCTTTACACACTTACTTTAAGTATATTTTGATGCCAGTACTTTTGATTAAATAAGATTTTATATGCATGGCTTTTACATATAACAAAGTATTTTCTACTTTGTTGTATTGATACTTTTACTTTAGTGAAAGATGAGTACTTCTTCCACCACTGCCTAAAGCATGAATAAATGTGGCCTTTTGTAGTCACAGTATGTCGTCACTTCTTTACACTTTACAACACTCGCTGTTTTTGTGCCCGTGTTTGTTATTCTGTCTCCATCATGTCTAATTTTCCCGACCGCACTAAGCAACCTCAGCAGGCCTGCATGTAGAAACTTGAAGATCAGCTCCAGCCCGTGTCGGGGTGTTAATTGGAGAATTCCCTCATGGAGGAACACCTTTCAGCTTCGTCTGGTCCTGAATGGCTCACGTTGAGGACCGAAGGGAATTGTTCTGAACTCCTAACACTGTATCCCTCGTCGTGCCCCTTCATCACACCCTCAAATGTCCCTCTTTTGGACACATTTGGGTGCTCTGTGTTTAATACCAACCTCTTTCAATCCATACACTCCATGGTTGAGATATTACAGTTGAGAAGCAGCTGCTCGATGCCAGTGTGTCCCAGGAGACATGCAACAAGGGGTGTGTGTGTATGTGTGTTTGGGGGGTAAGCGGTTTAGGGGGAAAATGCACACCGTCGGTTGCATGCGTCTCAGTAAACCAATACAGGGCCGGTCTGGGCCGAGCAAGCAGCAATTCCTGCATAATGACCTGCTCCAATGAGCGTGAAAACTCCCCCAACCGGCCGCATTTATCAGCCATCAGCCACAACAAACGGCCTTTTGTTTCATCCTCTTCTTTTCCAATTCCCTTCCCGTCCTCCTGGCATCAATCCAAGAACCTCCGCTCAGCCGTTTAGTGGCCATTCAGAGCCTTGGCTGACAAGTCCCATCCAATCAGTGCGAAGACTTAGAGGCAGTAGGTTTCCTGATGTCTACATTGTGTTTTGGCCACCTCTAGGCCATCACAGACGGTAAATGATGACTGGGAGTGTAGTGTCATTGACAGACTGGGTCAACCTCTGCCTCCGTCTGAGCCTCTGGACGAGTTCTGTCACTGTCAGAAAATTTGAGGCAGATTGATGACACTTGATATATGCTCCCTGGAGTCGCAATGGCACAGTTCTGTTAGGTGCTTGCTTATGTTGCACTATTCTAAAAAGTTGCAGATGGTTTATGTAGGGCACAGCCTAACAGTTGCACAGTGCGATAGCAGGACGAAAGGATAAAATTGTTCATTTGGAACGTAGAAAGATGGATGCTCAAGGGCACAAGAAGGAAAACAACAGTAAATATTTTTGTAACCTCATGTATCGATGAGATTTAGCCACAAAATCTTAATTTTTCTGAACTGGTTAAAGTGTGCAAACGTCTTCTTCTGAGACTCAAACACTGAAACTTGTTTTCCTAGAAAGCTACGGCGTCAGTTTCTGTTTGGATGCACTACAACAATTCCATAGTGTGAATCGGAGTATCATTTATATAAACTACTACTCTTCCGACATCCTGAAGGGATTGTTTATAATGCGTCGGCGCACTTCAAATGCTTAACTTCTTTTCTCTTTAATCAAGAGATAAAAGGAAAAAACATTTGCTGTTATGTTTGCAAGAACGTTCGTCGGAACACCGCTTTCCGTACGCCATATGCTTTCATGTGAACATACAGCACTCAGACAGAAGCCCACACATAGACACACAGAAACACCTCCTATGAGTGACGTGTGGTGGAGATGCTGGCAGGCAGGGCTGCTCCTCCTGTATGGGACAGTGAATATGGGACCAGACAGGCCGCCGGCTCCTATAAAGCCTCATCCATAATTCAATCCTCCTTCGCCCCTCAATTCAGACACTGTACATATCTAGCTACGGCTAACAGCTAACCTGTCTAACACAAGAAAGAAAGAAAGAAAGAAAGAAAGAAAGAAAGAAAGAAAGAAAGAAAGATAGAGAGTGGTTACTGATAAGAAAGTTGAGTAAAAAAGAAAGGATAAGAAAGAAGAGCAGAAATTGTTGAGGAGAGGAGGTTGTGAGACGAGGTCAGACTGCTGATTTTTCACTTTCAGCCCCGTTCGCCCCATCTTGACCTTTACTGAGTCAACACAGCTCCTAGTACCAACATGTTTTCCCTGATCTACACCCTCATTGGCTGAAGTGCACTTCTGAGATCTCCACCGCGACCTTTGCCCCCTTTTACTGCGCCAAGGACCCTCGTCTTCCTCCTTCACCTCTCCAGGCTCCGCGTGTCGTCTGTTTGGTGGCTCTCCGAACGTCTCGGCGTCTCTAATTACCAAAAGGCTCAACTTTCCCAACTAAAACAACCAATTACCAACGCTTTAGCCCAGCCCAGTCTCATGTTTTCTGATACAGTGGCCTATTAGGGCCCCTTATTTCTCCCCCAGCATAATTGAATCCCCTGGCTGCTCATCAGTGGGCTAATTTAAGCCAGTGTGCAGAGTCGGTAATCAGAGGGGCTGCCTATTAGACTATCAGACCCCAATTAAGTGCCCTCTTATTTCCAACATAACAAGCCACTATCACCACTGCTGTTATTGTGTTTCCCTCTTTAGTGGCCAGTTTTGTTTGGGTAAATTCTGTTTGGAGAACAAGAAGAAAAAGAGGGAGTTTCAGTGTTAAGTTAAGCGCTGGTACAGGTGGTGTTCTAAGAAATACACTTGTAGATGGAGAAAGTAATTAGGGCAACAATCCAGAGAGCAGATCTGCCTGTGTTTCTACTGTCTGATTGATGTAGCTCATTGGTTAGGATCAGAAAATAAAAAATGGGTACAAGGGTCATTGAACTGTTTTTTTGTGGTAATTTGACTAGTACAAAAGAAAATGGCTATTATTGTTACAGAACAGAACCCACGCCAATGAGAAGAGAACGGATGCAGCTCCAGAGGCGGCTGGCTGGCTAGTTAGCTAGTTCGCTTGTACCTAGGAGGAGGGACCGTTTAGACCCGGCGCTGCTGCTGTTTGGCTCATTTTCCGTAATCAGTGCAGCACCAAAGCCTGGCGGAACCAGCCCAAGAGCTAACCAGCCAGCTGTCCGCTACCTAGCTAGCTAGCTAGCTAGCTAGCTAGCTTGTTAATTCCACCATGCTTCAATGCCACACTGCCTGAGACAAACAAAGTTGTCCCTCATCTGGCGATAGCAATGTGCTTTCCTCTGCTGTGACGAGAGTGTGTGGATGAAGCATTAAGTTGTTCAATATGACTCATTTATATATTCTATGTGCCTCATAACGTTACTACTCCACTGCTCGTTTAGTCGTCAATACTGCAAAAAACCTCACCTCAGTGAGTCCGCGATTTGCCGCAAGTCGGTACACAAAAAAATGGCCGCTGCTCTGACCATCCTGCTACATTCATTTAAATGGGAATGTCCGTTCTACTCCTAATTCTATTTCTATGGTTAATATGTTTCTGTCCAAGACCCCCTTTCCTGTGAAAGCTCTTCTGGTGCACTTGTTAGTCAAGCTCATCAAAGACGCACAATAAACAAAAAGGGCTTTCGTAAACCACCTTGAGGCCGCGCAGCAAAAGTTTCACGTAAAAATCCTCCTGCTTTCCACCTAAATCACAAACCTAGTGATGAAACTAATGAGTGAAATTCATCTCATTAGCATAAGAGAACGCCTGGCCGGATCTGTTGCCGAGATGTTTCCACCACATTATTTGGGGTTCAATGAGTGCACATATCACCAAAATCGTGTCAGAAAATTTATGAGCAGCGAAAGTCTTTAAACTTTAAAAAATTCCAACATCTATCTCCCGCTGCCACTTGGGTCTGCCAAAAAATCTGATGTGGCTTAATGCAGCTTTAACTTGACAAATAGATTTGAAATGGAAAAGGTTCAGAGATGAATGCCTTCACCACCAGCAGCACCTCTTTCTGTCCTCTCACATGTGCAGAATATCTCACTTTTTTTTCTTCCTCTTTTCTTATTCTCCCTCCCTGTTTTGTTTTTTTTTCTCTGTCCTGTCTTGGTGACTGGTGCAGTTGAGGGGAGCCAGAGTGTGAAAGAGGCCCACAGAGGGCTGATGAGGACTGTCTTAGCAAAGCGTGTCTCAAGTCTGGGACTGCAGCATTTCTGTGTGTGTGTGTGTGTGTGTGTGTGTGTGTGTGTGTGTGTGTGTACATATATATATTTGTGTGTGTGGTAGCAAGAAATAGTCTGCGTGCGTGTCTGGAAGTCTAAGTGTGTGTGTGTTTAGTGTTGGTGTCGACTCCCCATAGCCTAATTAAAGGGCGAGGAAAGCCACTCACTGGGAGATTAAACCTAAAAGGGTAAATTAGCACTCAAAAGGGGTGTGGCAAATTCACACATACGCACAGGCCATGAAATCTCTTCTGACACCTGTGAAAAAAGAAGAAAAAACGGAGAATAAGGAGGATGGAGAGAGAGGGGGGAAAACTTTTGTATTTCTATAGCGGAGCTCTGTGCCATGTATTTGTTGAGATGAGAATCTGAACGGGGCACTTTATTTAGAATTAGACATCAGAGTTTGGGAAGCTGCCGGGTCGTCAGTGTGTGCGTGGGTCGGCTGATCAGCTGGTGGACATGTCTGCTTCTTTTACTTACTCACTTGTTGTAAGTCACTTTGGATAAAAGTGTCCGCTAAATGAATGTAATGCAAAATCATTTCAGGACAGC
The DNA here is from genome assembly GCF_043250625.1 of Sebastes fasciatus. Lineage (NCBI taxonomy): Eukaryota > Metazoa > Chordata > Actinopteri > Perciformes > Sebastidae > Sebastes > Sebastes fasciatus. The sequence continues at coordinate 32,473,064 of NC_133806.1, read as the reverse complement.
AGGGCCACAAATGTATTAAAATTAAAAAAAAATATCTAGTATTTAAATATGAAACCTAAAAATATCAGAGCAGCCTTTAACTTGTGTTATCAGTGATGGATGTTTAACGAAAATATTTAAACTTTTACTGAATTTCATGTTGTGAAATACGTCTTATATTTAATTCTAACTGACATTATAAAACATTTCATTTAACTTGATAACTTTTTAAGGGTCAATTCAATTGTAATCTCTTACCATGCAGTTAGTTTGGGCTTTATTTGCAGCGTTTTTGAAAGGCGTTTGCATTCGTGCATTTCCACAACAATTAGGGACAAGTAGAGCTGCAACGATTTATCGATTAGTTGTCAACTATTAAATTAATCTTCAACTGTTTTGATAATCAATTAATCTGTTTGAATAAAAAAAATTAAGAAAAGCTTCTTAAATGTAAATATTTTCAGGTTTCTTTACTCCTCTGTGACAGTAAACTGAATATCTTTGAGTTGTGGACAAAACAAGACATTTGAGGACGTCATCTTGTCCTTTGGGAAACACTGATCAACATTTTATAGATAAAAAATCTATTCAATTAAAGTGGCAGTAGGCAGTATATTTTTGTCATCATTGGGCAAAAACTCCATAATAACCTTTCAGCATATTGTAATTCAAGTGTTCTGAGAGAAAACTAGACTTCTGCTCCTCCTCATGGCTCTGTTTTCAGACTTTAGAACATCTAGCCCGTGACGGGAGACTTTGACCAATCACAGGTCATTTCAGAGAGAGAAAGTGTTCCTATTGGCTGTGCTCCGGCTTGTGGGCGGTGCTTGGTATTTCCTCAGCTGATCTCAACATGGCTGCCGAGTCACAAACTTTCTCATTTTACAGCTAAACAGTACACTACAAGATGATTCTGAGAACATTTGAGGAGAGAAATAGGCATTACAGTAACATAATATTGATTCATGTTTGATCAGCGCTGCCTAGTTTGACTGTTTGATCGGAGTTTGTGAGTGATTGACAGCTGCTCAGAGACGGCAAGGCTCCAGTTCGGCTCTGATTGGTTGTTTTCCTCCGGTCTGTGAAATCTTGCCGATGCCGTTAGGAGCACCGGAGGACACAGAGGCACATGATTTTTTTTGGATTACCTGTCTCAAGTTTTATAAAATAACTTTTTTTAATCAGATTCGCTCCATTTCTACCCACTGCAGCTTTAATCGAGAATATAACCAACAGATTAATTGACAATGAAATAACCCTCCGTTACAGTCCCCTAGACACATTAAAAAAAGAATGAGGTGTTAAATTGAAAGAGCAGGCAGAGATATACTGACCTTAAGTCCCTACTATGAGATATGGAGTATTTAAAACATCCTTGCCCTCTGTTTATATAAAGCAGACTTTCTGTTATAAATATGATGTCTCCGAGAACAGGCTCACAATTTTCTGATTTATTTTTCTTTAATTCAGTGACCTGTGATACCCGTTGGCAAAAAGAGTGAGAGCCGTAAAGCAGACATGCACACATGTGAGGGACAGGCGAGTGTCACATCATCGCTTCATATAAATATCCCACAATTCAACAGCGTGCATTAACGCCACGAGCTACACTGCCATCTCTTTATAACTGTACCCGTTCTACTCTCTCAGTACATCAGCTCGCTTTCTGCCTCTTTTCTTCTGGTGCTGTGTCTGTGTGTGTGTGTGTGTGTGTGTGTGTGTGTGTGTGTGTGTGTGTGTGTGTGTGTGTGTGTGTGTGTGTGTGTGTGTGTGTGTGTGTGTGTGTGTGTGTGTGTGTGTGTGTGTGTGTGTGTGTGTGTGTGTGTGTGTGTGTGTGTGTGTGTGTGTGTGTGTGTGTGTGTGTGTGTGTGCGTGCGTGCGTGCGTGTGCGTGTGTTTTTGTTATGATGTCTTACCATTCGGGTGTGTGTTTGTGTGTTGAGAGTGAGTGATGTGACTCTGGGCCAGCAGCTGAGCTCTCTGCCATGCTATCTGTCTCTCTATCTGTTCGCCGGTCTGTCTGTTTGTCTCTTCTGCTCCTGTTTGACTGCTATCAGACAAGTGTTGTTTGAGAGTGTGTGTGTTTGTGTGTGCGTGCATGTGTGTGTGTGTGTGTGTGTGTGTGTGTGTGTGTGTGTGTGTGTGTGTGTGTGTGTGTGTACATGTCATCTGTCAGTGTCTTTCTCCAGAATCAGACATCTAGCAGAGAATCTCAGCTTGGCACACACACACACACACATACTGTATAAAGATGCATGCACACAGTTTCACACAGAACTCCAATCTTATAGTTCTTTTGCCCCGAAGGACTAAGTGTGTAATGTTTGCACGTATATAAGAGATTTCATGTGTGTTTTCTGGGAATACACACTCACACGCTTGCATGTCTTTCTGTTTGTGGGTGTAAGAAAATAGATCTTGGTTCTGTCACGGCTGGGCCTGCAGGCATAAGAGGCCTTAACGGATGTCTCTCTCAGTGAAACACACACATACGCACACACCAACACACGATACAGGTCCCAGACCCCTCTCCCTCCTGGACTCGCGGTGAGGAATACAGATTCAGGCTCGTCTCTAGATAGTGATCAGCCTCGCCGTGGCTTCAGAAATGCTATCTTCACCGGCTCGGCTGAATTGATAATACTCCCCCCCTACGCATTTTATTACAAAGGCCCAGTTTGTAAAAAGGTAATCATTTACTGTTGCTACTATCTCCCCTGAGCCATACATCTTCTGTCTTCACAGGACAAAGTTCTCCCGCTGCTACCGACGCTGTTTTTCCCCTATTTATTTTTTTGTCGGTGGGTTCGCAGACTACTTTTATCACCTCTTGCTGCCTCAGAGTTTTACACATACAACAACCCACCTGGTAGAATTAGATCGTTTTTGTTAAATGTATGTATTTGTCTAAGCATGCATGGGCGCTCAGTGTTTGTGCGTGTGCGTACAGGGGACAGACAGGCTGAAAATGACAGCGAATGGTGGATTAATCCCTTTGGGCACATAGCGGAATCCAATACCAAGTACCAAAATCTCATCATTTCAATTATCATATTTATCATATTTATTCATTTTCTCCCAGCCAGGCTTAATGCTGTCTCTCCTCTCCCTCTCTCATCGCTCCTTCTTCTGTACATTAATCTATTTTTTCCCTCCATTGCTCTCTCCACTGGCGACATGTGAGCCTGCCAGTCACGTTGATTGACAGCACTCAAGTGGCCTACGGAAACGCAGCTCATTTTTCTTTCTTTTTTTCCCTTTTCGGTCAGACGTCGTGCCGGTGAATGCCGGGGCCTTATCAGGAAACCCAATTTATTGCCATTTCTCTGGGCGAAAGGGGTTGCCACTCACACTGACTGACAGCTCTCAGATTTGCCGGCTGCAGTGTGGGGATTTCCTTTAAGTTGTTATGTTTTTCCTTTCTTTTTTTTTTATCCCCCCCGTACTGTCGGAGATTATTCTACCGCAACATGGTACACACTTTACACACATACAGAAAAGACACAGCGGATACATCAGCACCCGCTCCCTCGTCTCCAAACCGTTTTGTTTTCGTCTGACCTTGCCGGTGATTTTGACTGACGGACGGCAGATCCGTGGTCCTGTTCGCCACGCGGCGGGTCAAGTTCAGCCTTGTGAACATCTTTGTTTGGGTAATTGTTTTTATTCTTGGGGGAGGAACTGAGGGGTAAAGAAAATAAACTGTTCAACGGAAACAGAAAAAAAAACTCACTTGATTTACGCAGAGATTGGTATTTCTCTTGTTTTGTGTTTTTATGTGCGAGTGCAAAGGCATACTTGTTTTCATGGCTAAGAACATTCCATGTGGGAATGTGGGCTCATGTATGAATTTATGTTCTCATCTCAACTCTGTGTTATTACATTCCCCTCCCTGTCTGTGTGTGTGTGTGTGTGTGTGTGTGTGTGTGTGTGTGTATGAGCGAGTGTCGTGTATGTGTGTGTGTGAGTGAGTGTCGTTTATGTGTGTGAGCAAACGGAAATGTTTGCCTTCGTATGATATGCATTTGAAAACACATCGATGTCATCATGTGTGAGTTTTTTCGCGTGTCCCTGTCTGTGTATGCATGTGATGCCTCTGTGTGTGTGTGTGTGTGTGTGTGCGTGTGCGTGTGCGTGTGCGTGTGCGTGTGTCAGCTCCCATGCGTGTGCGTCTGTGTGTGTCGAGTATGACCTCCGAATCCTGAGGCTTATCGTGGCGGTGTTCCACATTATTGATAGCGAGCGGAGATATCGACAGGCCAAGCGCCGGCAGCTTGCAGCAGCGCCGGCAAGCGGGATGGGACTTTGATATGACATATTGTGCGTCTCAGCACAAGCCATAAATAATTCTGACACGTTTTTGTATGCATGGGAAAGTCCTTGATTCAGCCTCCCATAAAAATAAACTTCTATTATGGAAGGTATTTGTCAAGTGGGTGCGTGATGGATGGCCCGGCGTTTACCCCGTGGCAGGACGATGGGTTATGGATGCCCGCCGCCCCTTGCCGGGGGAGGAGTCGCACCCGGCAACGCTGACACCAGAGTAATTACTGCCCTCCTCACCACGGCAACGGAGGGAGGCAGGGAGGGAGGGAAGGGAGGTGGAGGAGGAGGGATGAGGGCAGAGAGGTGGGGGGGTGGGGAGGTGCTTTATACACACACCTGCACCTCCCTCCGTCCCTCCCTCCCTCCTTCACTCCCTCCCTCCCTCCACTCTGTCCTGTAACGCCACCGGCGTGAAGTGAGGAGGGTGATGAAGACTGTAAGGGCAGTGATGATTGGACACAGATGGATGGATGGATGGATAGACAGATAGATGGATGGATACAGTCAATGGATAAATAGATTTTGATATTGATTGATTGATTTATTGACTGGGGAGACAGTCCTTTCCATTCCTCATTTCATATTTTTAAACAGGCCTAATTAGTTCTGACCTTTTTGATGGATTATTTCTCTGCATCTTATTATTATTATTATTATTATTATTATTATTATTATTATCATCTTATTGCTTCTCTTTTTCTCAGAGCTGACACAATTCATTGATTAAACGATTAATCAATTGTCAGAAAATTAACAGTTTTGATAAGATAAGATGAACTTTATTGATCCCATGCTGGGAAATGTGTCACAGCAGCAAAAGAAGGTATAGGAGCTGATATATACAATAATATATATAAACAAAATACTCACAAAGTTTGGATTTGCAGATTTTCTCTGTTTAATATTATTATAAATGAATATATTTTACTTTTGGACAGTTGATTGGACAAAACAAGCATTTTCAAAATGCCGCCTTAGACTCTGACATTAATAGACTAAATAATTAGTTGATCAAACTAGCACTAAAGATAATATAATATAATATATATGTTGCTGTAGTTGTAAATAGTTGAGTTGTCTGTGACCGTTTCAGTCTTCTGACAGTCTGCCAACAACATTGAAAACTTCAGCCTTGAGCTGTAATCACAGCAACCACCTCCAGCTCTGTGCTGTAATGTAACATCCAGTTCATCTGAGCTGCTGGTTCACAAAGTAAAAACACTTGAGACATTTTACACTGACATCCGCCACAATCAGAGCTGGTATACTACGCCTCAATATGAATGATGTGATGATTTACTGACATAAATCCAGTTTTATCAGTTTTACCGATAAAGTTTGTGCAGCTTGAGCACCGTTTAAAGAAGACGAGGAGAGAAAAGGGTATTCGTGTTAGTTTGCACACATCCGCAAGCTGATGCCCATGCGTTCTCGTGTTGGCACACTTATGAATATGTACGGGCATTTGTGTGTGCTAATGAGCACATGTGTGCCGTGTTTGTATGTCAATCTGTGGGCCCTGCAGCCAGATTGAGCTGAGGCTTGGGTGCCATCTGAGGAAGAGGAGGAAGGTAGGCGTGGGGCAAGGAACAGGTGAGGGATGGGTGCTCTCCTAACCACCACGATACCCACTACCCTGCGTGGGTGTGCAGGTGGGGTGGAGGGGGGGGGTCAGGGTGGGGGCCACGGTGGCAGCCCGTCAGTGGGAGTGACACCTGTTCACCGCTGCCCACCCCTTCATCCTTACAGCTGCTCCCCTTCCTCTGCCTCAACCTTTTTCCCCACCTTCCATCTCCGTTGCCCTCCTCCTCCTCCTCCTTAGCAGGCAGCATAGTGGAGAAGAAGCTCGTCACAGCAGGCCGGGGAGCAGTGAGTTGGACCGGTCCAGATGTTCTTACATGCGAGGAAGGAGGAGGGTTTTTGTCAGGACACAAACACAAACTCAGACAATTACTGTAACATCAGCAGATTGCCTCAGTGCCACTAAGGCTGCTGTTAAGTGAGATGATTGGTACAAGATGGTGTGTGTAAGTCGACTGGCATGAGCTACACACACACACCGTCTTCAAACACACAGACCTACAATGTGTTTGAGAAACAGTAATACACAGTAATTGTACCGCTTTTTTTGGAGTATGCTAAATTTATTCCAAAGTTCAACATAAAGTTTTCATTTTGAAGAGCAGATGAAGTTGCAGTTAGAGTTGTGTTATTGTCCTAAACTATAAACCTGCTGAGACTCATACAGATTGTCAGTCGTTTTCCAATTCAGTCCAGGGCTTCAGACCGTCAAACACACCATCACAACCACGCTTTTCTAACCTCCAGGCTTCTGCAACAGGAGCAAACTGTTTATAATCCCATTTTCACGATAATTGCAATGCAAACATTCAATGATGAACAAAAATTAGGTGATGTTTTCAAGACTTTTGGCTTCCTTTTCATGCATGACTCCCGTTACTTTGCTTGTTGTGTATGATGCGCACCCTTAAATCTGCAATAGGCAAAATGTTTTTGGCATCATTGGGAAAAAAATCCCATTATAACCTTTCAGCATATCATAACTCAAGTGTTCTGAGAGAAATCTAGACATCTGCTCCTCCTCGTGGCTCTGTTTTCAGGCTTTAGAACATCTAGCCTGTGACGGGAGACTTTGGCCAATCACAGGTCATTTCAGAGAGAGAGAGCGTTCCTATTGGCTGTGCTCCGGCTGGTGGGCGGTTCTTAAACAGTGCAATACAAGATGATTCTGAAAACATTTGAGGAGAGAAATAGGCATTACAGCAACAGAATATTGATTCATATTTGATCAGCGCTGCCTAGTTTGACCGTTTGATCAGAGTTTGTGAGTGATTGACAGCTGCTCAGAGACGGCAAGGCTCCAGCTCGGCTTTGATTGGTTGTTTTCCTCCGGTCTGTGAAATCTTGCAGATGCCGTTAGGAGCACCGGAGGACACAGAGGCACATGATTTCTTTCAGATTACCTGTCTCATGCACTACTGTCAGGATATAGCGGCCGTTTTATAAAAATATTTTTGTTTTAATCACATTTGCTCCAAATCTACCCACTGCTGCTTTAAGTGTGACGTTTTATATCAAGCTGGTACCCTATTAAACAGCGTCCACCACACGCCTTGCATACAGATGCAGACTGAGGCAGACAGTGTTAAGAAAAGCCTGTTTACATGGATCGGCCTTGTTTAACCTGGTAACCCTCTCCCAAGGTCCAGATAGGTGGAGTGAAGCGGCTGTCGGCCGCTACAGATGAGGGGTCAGGGAGAGGAACGGGCCTCGGTCAATAGGCTTAGGAGACCATCAGGGACTATTGATTGTGGCGGACAGTGAGGCCAGCTCTGCACTAATTGTTTCTTTACTAGCCTGTGGCAAAGACAACAGTCACGGGCAGGGACTCATGAATCTTACATCTGTTTTGTTGCGAAAGCACCGGGAGTTAATAGCCTTTGATTACCGAGGGGGTTGTGTGTGCATGTTTGTGTAGGTGTGTGTGTGTGTGTGTGTGTGTGTGTGTGTGTGTGTGTGTGTGTGTGTGTGGCTGTGGATGAGGCACATGTAAGAGAGAACGAGGGGTTGTATAAAATGATGAACAGATTTATATATTAAACATTCATCACATCTGTGAGTGTTTGATTTGACTTCTGCTACAGAATCACTTTTTAATGTGACAATTTGGCGGATACAATTTTGGTCACTTTTTTTTATGCAAAGCATGTCATAACACCCAATAACATCAGATTGTTTTTGCAGAAGAACATGAAAATTAGTTGTTTTGTTCTGGGCGTGAAATAGTAGTGTGATCATAATGAATTCTAATTATGTCCTTATTCGTCAGTGTGAGCATCGGTTCAAGTAAAGGATTGACAGTGTACAATATTTATTTAAGGTGACACTTCAGTGTCAGAGTAAATATAACACTAAATATATTGTAATTCTGTGAATTCAGTTTTTGTAAAAAGAATCTGGCGATACGATATGTATCACGATACAGGGGGTTACCATTTAATATATTGCGATAAGGGCTGTCAATCGATTAAAATATTCAATTGCCATTAATCGCATGATTGTCCATGATTAATCATCATTAATCCCAAATTAATCACACATTTTTTATCTTTATTTTTCAGAGGTCAAGGGACTCCTTTGAAAATGGCCATGACAGTTTTTCCTTGCCAAAATTTTGTGTAAGTTTGGCGCGTTATTTAACATCCTTTGCGACAAGCTAGTATGACATGGTTAGTACCAATGGATTCTTTACTTTTTTGTAGTTTCATATGATACCAGTATCTTCACTCTAGCTTTAAGCCTACTACAACCTCCGAAATATTGATTGCGTTAATGCGTTAAAGAAATTAGTGACATTAAAATGAATTATGGCGTTATGGAGTTAACTTCGACAGCTCTAATTGCGATAAATTGCGATTTTTTAAAACCTAATTTTAGGAAAACTGTCATAGTATGAAGAACATACGGCCATATGCATAAAATCTGAGTAAAAGAATCAATACAGTGTTGTTGAGAATCGAAACAGAATCACAAAACATAATATGGTGATACTCATGATATATTTTCTATGTTTTCTTCCACTCCTAATGTAAAGACTGCTAGTTTGACGTGTCATACCAGGGGTCTAGGTAGCTGCTGGTGTGTGTCAGGACTACATTACCCATAAACCCTGCTATTTTAAGTTACGGTGGCGCTATTGTATGGTTTTTAAGTTAAAATGCTAGATATTGTACCTGCAATGACTTTGAGTAAGCGTTTTACCTGAAATCCCCGTTAGTCTGAGTCACCAACATTAAACAGAGTTCACTATTCAGATTATTTCAGCACCGTTTACCTTTGCTCACCATTTACACAACGATACAAATAGTTTCCCTGCTCACCCTCACTGCCTCCCTCCTTGATTCCTGCCCCCACCAGTATCAGTTTTACTGGTGTTGTGCATCTTGTCGTGTCTTCATAGGGCAGCGTCCCGTACACGAGTCATATCTGCTATTCTAACCCCCCGCTGCAGCGGCCGGGCTGGATTAAAACTGCGTGCGGTTTTGTTTATTGCGTATACAGCAGCAGAGTTTGTTTGTGGCCGGCTGTCAGAGCGGCCAGCCCGTTGTGATGAAAGACACTTGGACCTTCCCATCCATTTCACATTTGCTCCAATCAATTATTCAACAGGACAGCCAATTAAAAATGAGGGAGAGCGGTCAGGGCCTCGCCCCCCGAAGGCCGCCACTAGACAACTCTCTCCGTGAATAATTGGTGCAATTAATTTAGCATTGAGCAATAAAGGAGTTCTCACTCTCCCCCCCACCCCCCCTCTTTCTCTCCCTATATACTGCAGGAGCTCTCAACACACCAGTCATTACAGACACACATCACAACAACGCACACACTGCTGCAGTAATAACAGTGGAACATTGGTGAGCTATTGTATAACATGCAGGGATGCAGGTGAGGCCGTCGCTTCCAATTTGAAATTTCTTTTAATTGAAAGCTAAACGAGTTACTCCATCGTTAGAATGTAACCGATCTTTATTTGTATTGAATGAAGAGTATTTGAATCAAAAGGCATCAAACTTGGTGATATTGGTGGATATTTGTTTTATAATGATCACCGGCTGGAGGGAATGCTCTATCCAGCTTGTTATTTCTCAGCTATATCACTAGAAATGTAGTCACACAACCCCTAACAAACACACAGCTGTGCCCTCTGGGCACACACACACACACACACTCTGGAGGGTCGCAGCAGGAGAGAATCTAAGTTTCGGGAGCTCCGGTCAGACCGTAAATTATTGCCATACAAAGGAATTATTCCATTTACTTGATTCTATACATTTCTCCCTCTTATTGTCCCTTATCTGCAATTATGCTTAATTTGCTGCTGCCCTCGCGAGCTGGTGCCTGTACCAGTAATGGCATCCACACACACACACACACACACACACACACACAGTAATAAGAGCACTCAGGAGGAGGGTAAGAGTGACAGCTAAATTCTGCAACAGCTTTGATTTATTCAATCACAACAGAAGTATTATGACGGACGAAACATCCTCCCAACCCTGCCTTCTTCTGCTTCCTGCCCCCCCCCCCCCCTCTCTCCTCCTCTATCATCCTCTCTTTATTGATCAATCTCTAACTCCTAGTATAACCCCCCCCCCTCCCACTTCCCACCTCCTCTTCTTCTTCTTCTCCTCCACCACCCACCTCCACGAACAACCCCCACCCACCTCTTTTGATAGCCAGATTGACAGTTGAGTAATTTCACTGTCAGCGCTGACTGACGCATGGTAATGGGAAGACGTTTCAGAGCGGCATTACAACACAAAATAATTTCCAATTTACCGCTCATCAAAAGCACCCTTACAAAAAATAAAGAGAGCAAAGGGAGGGATGGGTAAAGAGAGAGAGAGAGAGAGAAAGGGAGGAGGGTGGAGGAGGTGAGGGGAAACACAACAGTGGATTTATGGCTTCAATTACTGATATTTCACATTTAGTTTAAAGCGACATGTTTTTGTAATATGACAGGCTTCACTGGATTTGAAAACCTCTTCAGACCTCTCCACTCTCCTCTTCTTCTGTCTTTTTTTTTCTCCACCCATTTCTCTCGCCGTGGAGATAATGAAAGGGTGAATCAAGGCAGCAGCAGTGTCGGTGGTGGTGTTGGGGGGGGTAGGTTGAGGAAGAGAGTGATAGCTGTGACTCCTGAGCCTCTTTAGAGGAAGGAAGACGAGGCCTGGAGCTTTGATGTAGATGGATTTGACTGCAACTCAGCCCATCATTCACTAGTTGGGCCTCAATCTCTACCCCAACCTGTCACTGGCAGGATTTACAGCCGTACCTCACTCATCATTGATGGACTTAAACTACCCCACGACGGTCATCGGTGGGTTCCAATCCTTTTTTTTTTTTTATCTCCTGATGGGTTGGCACGGTGTTCATGTCTTATGAGACTCTATTTTTGTTTCCTTTCCTTCCATCTTTTCTGTATTTTGATGACTTGCCATACAACACATTTAGAGATCAGTAAGGGAGCATTTTTAATTAATCCTTTTACTTCATATCTTCTTTGTCTGTTTCAGTTTTTTATTATTTATTCAACCAGAGTCCACATCTTAATGCAAACAAACTGAAATGAATAGAATAAAGTTACTTTTTTTTAAAGTTTTGCCAGCATCTTTCCTCCACAATGCCTTCTGAAGGCAGCATGCGGGTGTAGATGAAAGTGGAACTGTGCACGCCAGAGACAGCGTTTACGTTATTTACATCAGCATGAAGCTTGCTGGCAAAATAACTTCACACTCTCGGTGACGTCCTCAGGACACATTGGACCCACACAGTTCACTTTTTAGTTCCATGAGTAATCAGAAGACAAACATCATAAACATCCTCATCCAACAACAACAGGTTACCAAGGCAACAGCTGTGTCACAAAAGTGTCTTCTGAAGCAACACATTTTTAATGGCAGTATAGAGGTAGACCTGTCGCTGCCGTAGAACAGCATCCTGGCTGTTTGTAGAATGTGTTGGTTACATTTCATGGTGGGACTGGGACAATTTTCAATTTTAGATGTAGATTGTAAATATGATCTATTACAGGAATTTCTATTTATGCAACTATGTACTGTAAATATAGTGAAAAAGCGACAGCCCTCGGCAGCTTATTTGGGCATTTGGGAACTCGTCTTGGACGTTCAACCCTGCTGCAGGTCCCAGACGAGTTCAGTCTCAGTAGGACTTCCTCCAGACTGTCCTCTCCGCTACCAAACTGTTAGCATGTTTATAGTGATGGAGCTCTACTTTTAAAGGGAATGAGAGGAGCCAATCTGATTGGCCATGATTATTACCAACTACACACACACACACACACACACACACACACACACACACACACACACACACACACACTGATGACGGTTATGAGAAACCCTGTCTCAATGTGTACAGTTGACTGCAACTTGAAGTCATGTGCATCATGTGTGGAAATGATCTATTATCTTTATCTAACATGATCAATAAAAGCACTAACTTTGAGTTTAATGATCTCTAGCTTGTTTCAAGCCAACAGAACGACAAAACAAATGCATGACAAAGACTAGAGTCTAAGGAGTCATTTCTCAAATTTGATACTGATATTTTATATTGAGATGTTCAGGCCAGCAATTTAATATTCCTCATTTTTCAAACAGATTTAATTGTTGATTTCAGGTAGCGGTTGTTGTATTGGAGGACAGTAGACTGGTTTATATTGATAACAGACTTGAGTTTAAATCTTTGCTTTTCTTTCCAGCTTGTAGGAGTATTTAGATAGATATGCTGTAGCTGGATATAATTGCCTGGAGACAATTGTGTAAGGTCGCTTGTCAGTTAGTGGAGAGTGTAGTGACATTACTTTCAAATGCATCCTCTAAGACGTAGGGGATTGATTGTGTTGCAAACCCAAACCCATCTGTGACATAAGTACATTAAAACAAATAATAAAAGCTTTTGTACCGGCCATCTGACTCTCAGGTTCTAACGGTGCTGATGAGCCTATACTTCTTTCATCCATATTGAATACCCTGTCTTCATTCTTTGTCACCGGGGCTTCTTCTTTCTCAAATTCTGCTCCTCTCCCCGAGGCAGGTAGAGATCTCTGTACATGTAGTGGTCGTAACTTGTTTGATGTTATAGGTGATTAATGTCCCACATTTCTCCTTCATCTTTAGCAAATAAAGCAAATTGTATTGAGTTAAACGTTATGGAAAGGCTAGCTTACATCAAGGCCACAGATGGAAATTAGAATATAATATTAATAATTATCTTTTATTTAGTGTATAATCACCTGAAAATAAGAATGAGATTAGATTGAGTCGTTTACATCTGATTACGAAGTGGGTCCTCTTCACGGAGCCGGCCGCCATGTTTCCACTGTAGCCCAGAACGGACAAACCAAACTCTGGCTCTAGAGAGGGACATTCACGCTTTCGCGTCAACCAACGTAGTTCCCCTACACGCTTGGCACACGGCAGAAGTTTCAGTTGGTTGCGATCTGCGACCTCACCACTAGATGCTGCCAAATCCTACACACTGCACCTTTAAGGTGGAGCAGCTTTTCTGCAACGTGAGTTGACTCCTACAGTTTACAAGACTCCTCTGTCAGTTGTTTGGCCCATTGCAATTACTCACATGCAACACAGAAGATAGACTGTGTGGACATTTCAGGACATTTAAATAATACTGATAACTGTGATCATTATTATTATACTATTATTATTATTATTATTATTATTATTATTATATTTTAGTTTCTTTCCCAGCAGAGTTGCTCTGCCTCTGCTCTCACCTGTGTCCTCTCATGCTGAACTCATTCACATAAACAGGTACATGAGTCACCTCCCACAGCGCTCTCCAGGCAACACTTACATTGTGTGCATATGTATGTGTGTATACGTGTGTGTGTGTGTGTGTGTGTGTGTGTGTGTGTGTGTGTGTGTGTGTGTGTGTGTGTGTGTGTGTGTGTGTGTGTGTGTGTGTGTGTGTGTGTGTGTGTGTGTGTGTGTGTGTTTATACTGTACTCTCCCCACCTCGCAACCTGCCCTCCACCCAGCTGGTGGTGGTGTCGCAGCAGAGATTGATAAGTTGATGCTAAAAGCTCTTTGTTTGAGGAGCCTCCCGGAGTGAGAGAAAAACACCACCTGCTTGCCACAGCAGTACGAGAGCACACACACACACACACACACATATATATACTGTATACACACGTCACTCAGTGCACAAGCTCAGCCAACATTTGACAGTGCAGGAGGGGTTTAGGCAAACTTAACAGCAGCCCAGAATTTTCACAATATGATATTATGTCTCACTATACATTAATATTAAAACAACTTTAACACTAAATTCCACGCTATACACTTTGGTAAAGGTCAAGGACATTGGATTCAAATGTAATCAACTAAACCTCAGATGTGACAAATGATTGCTCATTCATTTAGAATCAACACTGTTAGATGATTGTTACCTGTTCAGCAGGGAATGTGAGGGGATGTGTAACCTACAGTAATTGACATTAATTAGCCACATGATGGATAACAAGCAAAACTAAAGCTTTTACTGCCTCAGCTGCATATATTTGATGCTCGACTATACATAAACTATATATAATATATAGATTCTATAAAAACACAGTTAAGTAAACAGGCAAAAGACCACAAATTGATATGGGTTCATGTTTGTGTCTTAGCCACCACCTACCAAGCAAAGCTACTCCCACCTGTCTCTGCCTAACTCTGCTGCAACAGAGTCATGTAAATAAACATGCACATGCTTGACAAAAGTAAAAAGACGTTAAAGAAACTGATAATACAGAACATGTCAACTATAACGTCATCATATTGGCCACGTGTGTGTAAACCAGCTGGCTGTAGTTGAGGTGGGCACAAGTTAGAGAGGCATCATGGTCATTATCCATGCTGGTAGTTGGAGCTTACGTTTAACTGTCCCACCAAAGCTCCACCCAGTAAAAACTTATTTTTTAGGGGAAAGTCAAAAAATGGGAAAGTCAGCCAATATTAGGGCTGTGTATTGGCAAGAATCTGGCGACACGGTACGTATCACGATTCAATATATCGCCATATATTGTGGTACTGTAAGCAAGGCGATATTTTTTTAAATCAAATTTTAGGAAAACTTTCATAGTATAAAGAACACACCGCCATATGCATAAAATCTGAGTAAAAAAGTTGACTTTTTATCCAATCACAACAGTGGGATCTGCATCTGCATTTATCAAAGTCCCTGTAACGTGTAACATCATAGCACTACTTTGAGAGTGTGCGTCTCTCTGCAAATGAAATAAACAACTGACTGAGTTCATCTTTTTGCATGTAAACTATTAATTTAAATTTAAATTTAAATTCAATACAGTGTTTTTGAGAATCGATACAGTATCACAAAACATAACATAGCGATATTTTTGATGTTTTTGATATTGTCATACACCCCTAGCCAATATTGCCAGTTTTGTTGTGAGACTTCCTCTCACCAGTAAAATAATAAATCATCATAAATCATCATAAGTATACTTGAAGCCCCTTACTTTTGTTAAAGTACATAGTAGTAGTTTTATTCTATGTAGGGCTTCCCAAATTCTCCAGGGGAAGTCCAGATTACCCCTGTGGGAATAAGGTCAGTTTATATCAATTCAGAAAGATATAGTGGTAAGGATCAAACAAGGCTCTTTTTGCTTTAGCTCCTCCATTGATATGCAGTGTGTGGTCCAATGAGATGGAATGAAATGTGTCATCCCCAGTGGAGCGGTCTTTTTTTCTGCAGTGCTCCTGGTCTTCAGAGAGCATTTCTACCTCAGCCCTTTGCTGCCAACGCCACACCGTAAACAGACCTCACGCACACGCATGGACACATAAAGACACGGCCGCCTGTCACTCCGTTAGTCTTCACATGTGACGTTGCCAGCAGCTGTTACTGTATGCTCAGCACACTTTATAGGTGTGTGTGTGTATGTGTATGTATATGCGCATGTTTGGTGCCATATGTCTCTTTCCCCAGATACAGCTTCATATCAGCTCCAGAAAGCAAAGGAACAGAGCCAAAAGACCAACGGTCGCCCACTGTACACTGCAGTCAGCACACATGCCATTTACACAAGCACTCAGAAACAGAGGAAAACAAGATACCTTCCAATGAGGAATATGTTTAAAAAAAGAGAGAGAGAGAGAGAGAGAAGAAAAAAATATAGAAAGGTTTTTATGCATGCATGTGTGATCCCGTGTGGATTTTCTAGTTCTGGACCGTGACACTTTATCCGTCCTCTATTAGAATCCCTGAATCCAAACTTGTGGTATTCAATCATTTTGATTAAAAGCCGCAGTCTCTAACAGAAGTGTTGGGAGTGGAGCTGCACGGCGGCCCGCCACGTTTGAGAATTCATATATTTTCATAAACTTTTAACAATGTCAATGAGACACGTCTTCAATCTTTGGCCGCGCGACGGCGGGGCATTCAATCTTTCTTTAGCTTTTCGACAGAAAATTTGAATACAAGTGCAGTGTTATTAATGTGACAGTTCATATGGAGGGCTTCATGGGGGGATTTGAGAAGGGGGAGGGGGGGTTTATTAGTTTTGGAGACACTTGAAGCAGAGAGAGAAGGAAGGGGAAGAAGCACGCTCTGTTAGGTCAAACGCAGCTGGAGGGGCCTTCTCTGCGTTCCCAGCTCGCAGTGACGTTAACATTTTAATTTTGCACGCCCAATTAACAGCACTAACTAACCGGGGACATTAATTTCTGCTGCGGCTTCGATATTAGAGAACCGAATACAATTTTTTTTTCCCTGTTGTGAATCTCTTATTTATTTATCATTTTGTTTTTTGCACCCCCACCCTGCTCATTTTTTTCATTGAATTGCAGTCAAATCAATATGGCTCTAATGCTGATTTATTCAGCGGCATACCTATCTGTGCTCTGACTCAGTTTTAAGTGCTTGGTTGAGGGATATATCAGCATATTGTGCAATCAACAAAACTGATTTTGCTACTTGAGTTTCTCAATCTAACCCAAACTAACTTTAATCCCATTATTAATGCATGCTTTTCGCATTAATCCTGATGTCCAGGTTTATTTGAAAGTGACCCACCAGCGAGTGACTGAAGCCGGATGACTTTGAGTGTATCACATTTGGATTGATAGGAGGTTAAATTTAGCCTGATGCAGTACGGTGCGTCTGATTGCCCTTGATGCCGTAAAGAGCAAACCCTGGCTAATATGAAATGGTTCGTCAATGCCAGATCAATGTGTACATCTTAAATGAACGCACGCTGGCGGCTACATAATCCATAACGGTGGGCAGGGTAGAGCGGCGCAGCACTGTATTGAGTGTCTGTTGTCTTTGACACATCTTTGGTGTCATGGGTGGTGCCATAGAGGCGCCTGAGAAACAGGCCAGTCCCCATTCATATAGCTTTTATTACCATTCTCTGGTTACGCGCCGTAATAACGCAGGGCATTTTATCAGCATTAACTCCACTGGTGTAGATATCCATCTGTCAATATGACCATGCTCATATTTATGGGATGTCCATGTGTTTGTGTTGTCGCATTGTGTGTGCACATGGCTGTGTGTGTGTGTGTGTGTGTGTGTGTGTGCATACATGTTTTTCTATTAAGATTTCAAAAACCTGATAGCCAATAGATACATAGATTTATATCTGTTGCATTGAAATTCTGGAGAGCAAGTCTTATCTGTATGTTACTGATTAAAATACTTCATTACAGTCAGTTCAGGTTAAAGGGTTGGTTCACCCAAATCACAGAAAAAATCCTATTATCTCACTTACACTTAGTGGGATCGAGCTACACAGATCATTTTGGTTTTATTTGCTCAAGTTTTGAGAGATCCGTCTCTGAGATTTCGCTTCCAACCCAATACAGTGGAGGTAAATGGAATTCCATTTGTGGTCCTCTCTGAACAAACAAGATCCAGTATGTCTTACCAGAAACACCATCCACTTTTATTTCCCCTCCTCCATTTGAGTAGTAACTGCTCCATAAAAGAAGACAGGAGTTGATGGTACAAAAACATCTTTTGAATAAACCATGTGAAGTTATTGTCCGGTTAGCGACCAAGCTAATGAGCTAACTGAGAGTAAGTAAGCTAGTTAGTTTGTTGAGCTTTTTTTTTTTCTTCTTCAATTGCTAAAACTAGTGTTAGCGGTTACCTTGCCACTTACAGTCGTTCAATTCAATTCATTTTTATAAAGAAACAGAACAGATCTCTGGCGACGGCTGAGCCAGCGGCTCACAGCTAACGGTGCGCACAGCTAACGGTGCTAACAGTGAAAACAGTGCTGACAGTGTTTACGTAGGTGGGGAACCGGCGGGTGGGTGCTACGCTTCCGCTATGGCGCCGTCAGTCTGGACGTCGTTATCAGCTGTCACCACCATATGAGCGCAGTGCAGAGTGGCGGCATTGAGCTAGCCAGTGGGGCACGCTCACATGCACGAACATGCACTAAAAGGCGCGTGGCCGGCCCGGCTATGTCAACAAAACACAGAGAAGCTCTGATCACAACACACAGAGGGAGACTTCATTCTCTGCTCAGGTAGACATTACTCCTATATATCTTTACATATCAAATAGTTGTTTGATGCTACATTAATGTTCTGGATATTGTATAGGGCACTTTTAAAGGCTTCCCATAGTCAACTCTTGTATGTCAACATATGCTACAGTTCTGTTAAAAGACCAGTATCATCCACGAATATCCGTCCAACCTTTGTGTTTATTTTCACCTGCACCTGAGCAGTACATGTTTTTTTGTTTTCTCTTCTTTAGTACTGTGTTGTGTGCATGTTCCAGTTAGTTGCACACCGTCTTGCACGCAGCCTGTGTAATGTTCTTTTTTTGGTTGACTTGCGGACCCTCCCCTGCTCTGAGCCGAGTTTCTCTCAGCCTCTGCTGCATATCGCCGGCCTGTTGTCAGGAGAATGGATGGAGTCCGTCCCCCCCAGTGAAAACCTGGCCAGACACCGAGCGCTAACCCACTGGATAACAGATAGACACAGACACCCCACATCCCTTTTGGGGATTTGAAAGGGGGGTTCGGAGTCTGTCTGTGTGTGTTGTGTATGCGTGTGTGTGTGTGTGTGTGTGTGTGTGTGTGTGTGTGTGTGTGTGTGTGTGTGTGTGTGTGTGTGTGTGTGTGTGTGTGTGTGTGTGTGTGTGTGTGTGTGTGTGTGTGTGTGTGTGTGTGTGTGTGTGTGTGTGTGTTCCGAGAGAAATCCCGTGGTCGTTTGTAACCCTGGCACTCTCATAGCACCTGCTGCCCAACCCAGGCAGCCTAGTAATGATGCAGACTGATGATGTTAATAAGAAGAGGTGCCCCCCTCGGCTACAGAGCTCAGGCAGGACACACGTGCACACACACACACTTTTACAAACATACATGCGCAAATATGCATACATGCGCACACTCCAAAAAACAAAAACAAATGCACATATAAGCATTTTACAACGTTCTGTAATCCCACGGTTCATTCACACACACATACAGTACGTTACGTCCTCGATTCTTCAGGAAGCCGTTGGTTTGTTCGAGGTGGGAGGCGGCTGAGCTGAGAAACACTACCTCCCTATCTGTACAGAGATACAGAAATAATAATGGAAATAAAAATGTGTCGGTGCGTGCGGCGGAAATCTTTCCGCTGGAAGGAAGAAAAGGGAATTATCACATATAGTGATGTCTTCATGCATGTAGCAATACTCTGTCTCTTTTTATTTAAGAGATAAACATCAGTAATTGGTGGTTGATGTACGGTTTCTTGGCTGCATTCGCTACAGGTACACATATACAACCGTTCTCTTTTAATCTGTGTGTGCGCGGCGGTTTCACAGGATTCAAATGTTTGTTTCTCGAGAGCTTAATCTGTTCTCTCAGTCACGACGGCGCCGTGTAGTAAAAGCTGGCTGGCTAGTACAGGTTGGTAGTTACTTTATGTCTCCCTCCGCAGTGTCTTCCTTTTTTTTATTTTGCCTCACAATCCGGAAGAAATTGATGGAGTCGCTGTGTTTATTCCGGCAATGTCAGCACCGCACACACGTACACACTTTCACTCCCTCTCTCTCTCCTTCTCTCTCACGAGGTAAACATATTTTGCAGAAAAGCTGACGGAGAGCTTGTTTTAACAACCTCAAGGTCAGCAAGTCAAAGCCTGCAGTCGTCACGCCAGCCTCGCTGTGTGTCGGTGGCCTCTGTGTGTGTGTGTGTGTGTGTGTGTGTGTGTGTGTGCGTGTGTGTTACAACAGTATGGCATCTCCATGGCAGATTTATACCTCACCGTGCACCTTCAATAATTCAATAACAGTGCCTGTGTCTCCTCCCCAGCTCTCAGTGTCATTATGGAACAGGGCTAAATGCCACCAGGCCTAGTCCTTCTCTCCGTTGGTGTCTCTCTGCTGCAGAGCCACGGCACACACACACACAACAAGCCCACGCACACACACACAAACACACACTCTGGTGTGCTCCTCTGCTGCCCCACTTTCAGTCGAGCTCCCACAGCTTAGCAGGCTGTCTCCTGTTGCAAATGTTGCTAAAAGCCTGCTGTATTTGTCATATTAGTTAATATCCAGCTACAACCCGGCCGTTTCCATCGCCTCTGCTTCTCCATGGTGACCGCAATTGCACTCGACCATGAGGAGCATCAGAATCAGTCAGTTCCGCTGTTCCCTCACCTCTTTTATGGCCCGTCGATGCCTCCTCCCTGCGGTGCGAGGCTGTTTTAACCCCCCTGACCTGTCTCCTAGCCCTGCTTAGCTGTATTCTGGACATCCGTGACTCCTCTGGTATTACGGAGCTCCTTCAATCTCTCCCATCGATCCGTCTCCCCCTCCGTTGCTATGTGCTTCAACCCCTCTCTGACCCATCCTCTACCGCCTCATAGTCCTGTCTAGTAATGTGCCCCGAGCAGTGCCCTCCCTTGCATGTGTGTGTTTGTGTGTGCATGCACGTGTGTGTTCGCCGCTGACCTGAGTGATGAGTGGTGACCCTCTGGCTGGCGCCTGGCGTCCTCCTCACTCCTATTGATTAGATCTGAGGTTTCATACAGTAGCCGCCTCACGTGACTCTGTCATTTACTGTCTCTCCTCTTGTCTCCGACCTGTCTTGCACACACACACACACACACATTCATTCAGTCACTTATGAAAGCGTGCGTGTAAGCGATGAGCTCGTTCTCGTTCCGTGCTAATGAATGCGAAAGAGGTTAAAGGAGCAGATTCCATATTGCATGTATGAACATAACACAGGCATCCAGGAAAATGAGTTTAATTAAGAGACAACAGATGCGGCATGCTAACTGCTTGTATCATTTAGCTTATAGCTACAGAATGAGTCAGCGGCACGGTGAAGTGCGAGCGAAGGATCAGAGAGAAAGCGAGGATACAGCTGTCGATGTTAATACACATCTCGGGGTTTGATTTGATTTGATGGAGTGCGATTTGCGAGTCTTTCATTTCTCAACATGCCAGGTCGTTTCCTGCCCTCGCAGCCTTTTGGTAAACAGCGTCCTCAGAAAAACTAGACTTGTGTGTGTGTGTGTGTGTGTGTGTGTGTGTGTGTGTGTGTGTGTGTGTGTGTGTGTGTGTGTGTGTGTGTGTGTGTGTGTGTGTGTGTGTGTGTGTGTGTGTGTGTGTGCCTCTTCCACTCAGTCTTTGCCACAGTAATGCTCAGGTTAAGTGTAGTTGCAGGCTATTATACATCATTAGGGTAAGTAAGGCTCAGGCAGCGCGGCAAGAGAAATGGACTCTTTCCGTTGCTTCATTCCTCACCGGCCATGGCTGAAATAGGACCTGACGTCACACACGCACACACATATATATATACACACATGCTCGGATGCAGGCACAAACTGCTGCACGGAGCAAGCAGCTAGCCACTTATCCAGTCAGTCAGTCACAAATCACCCTGTCAATCAGGTGGTTTATAGAGGCTAAAGTCTCCTGATCGCCGCTACTCAGTCAGTCAGTCCAGCACGCCACTCTGCTCCCACAGCGGAAATTGAAGCGTCCTTAATGGATAGACGTGAGTGTTTTATTGTGTTTTCACGTTTTATGATACATGTTAACACCGGCCTCACTGGATCTAGAGTGTGGTGATTTCCTCTAACCATGTCAATTAGAGTCAGGCTGGCACCTGGGTTAGATGTAGGCCTTTCATTAGAATTACAGATTAACCAGCCAGTATGATAGATAGGATGCAATTTATTTCTGTAATTATACTGTATTTGTGGCACTGATTAATAATGAATTGAACATTTTTGTATTTTTTTGTTTAATCTAAACCTTTTTCTGCATGCCAAGAAAAGAAAATGGAGGGATTCTCAATGATTTTCAGGAATTGTTTTGCTATGAAAATTCTTCTTAAATATTGTCTCTCAGCATCTCCATCGCAAAATACAAGTATCAGCATCATCCTCCAAAATACTTTTTGTGGATCAAACCTCATGAACACAGAGAGATCAAACTAGTTGTAGACACTTAGTTTTTAGTCAGATAGAAAAATCTAAATGCCCTCTGTTAACTCTCTTTGAGCTTGTTGTGCTTCCTATGCAGAGGGACACAGTGGTGTCCTCTGCCCAGAGGATGGACCTCCAGCTGGGCTTAAAGACAGAGGCCGGCTGGGTGGCAGAGCCACGGGAACATAGAGGTGATAGATGAAGGAGGGCAGGAAAAAGACTAATTGTTCTCATTACAGAACAAATAAAAATCAATACCTCTCAAAGCGAGGGGGGTGGGGGGGGGGGGTGGGAGTGGTCTTGAAGGGCACTGTAGTTATTGCATAGGAGTGGATTTTGTTGGAATTACAAGCGGTGGCGAAGGCGCAGTGGAACCGATCACATTTGAATGCTAATTCCGATAAAGGACAGTTAGATTAATAGATGTGGCGGTCCAGCGCCGGGCCTTCCCCCCCCCCGTAAAGCAGTGGGGGGTGTTTGAGATTGAAGTTTTAAATGCAATTAAATGAGAAAACACAAGGCAAAAAAAGGGGAGATATTTCCCCAATTTTTCCAAATTAAAGCAAGAAATTTCATTACCAGGGGAGCATATTTTACACAGGCAATTACAAGGTTAATACATCTTCAACATCGCCCCTTAAAGTCCTCATATATTTGTTCAGGGATTTTGTTCTTGTATTTTAGTTTAATTGGCTATGCGGAGGCTATGCAGAACGTCTGCGCAGTACACACACACACACACACACACACACACAAGCACTCAAATGCAATAGATTCTTATACATTAACTCCCTTGAGGTTTAGTCTTACCTTTAACCAAAACCACTACATGCATAACCCCAACCAATGCTGTAACTTTTAGAAGCACTATTCAGTGACTAGCCCTGATGGGAACAGATCACTATGACGATGTCCTCACAGAAGTAGTCGAGAGCTGTCACAAGTAGAGCTAAACCAAACTGCATATGCATGCACACACACACACACACACACACACACACACACACACACACACACACACACACACACACGCACACACACACACACACACACTCTCACACACACGCACTCTCACACACACACACACACACACACACTCCTTCTTCATGGAGAGCTCCAGCAGCATATTGGCAGCAGCGTGTGTTTGTGTGTGTCTGTGTGTGTGTGTGTGTGTGTGTGTGTGTGTGTGTGTGTGTGTGTGTGTGTGTGTGTGTGTGTGTGTGTGTGTGTGTGTGTGTGTGTGTGTGTGTGTGTGTGTGTGTGTGTGTGTGTGTGTGTGTGTTGCACAAACAGATAGTGGCTCTTGTCTGGTTTCTCTCTGACACAGATGACAGCACTGTGTGCATGTGTTTCTGAATGTGTGTGTGTGAGTGTGTATGCATATGTAATGTACATGTGTGTTTATGTGTGAGTCTGCAGACTTAAAGAGCAGCCCTCACTCACATGTTGACTTTGACCTTTGGTTTTCTGTTCCTACAAAGCAAGGGCTGATAGGAACAGTGCTCACACTGTATACACTCCTCATGTACGGAGAAGAATAATCATCATCAATCAATCACAAACTTTTTAAAAAGTTTACAGAGCACTTTACAGAACTTAAAAAAGGGGCCACAGCAAAGATGAAATGAATAAAATCCAAGAATTGAAATAGTTGTTTCTGAATTCATTTGTAGAGAAAAATGTGTTTTAATAATACGAGGTTTACGATAACTTAACTGGTTTGCACTGTAACATGTCGATGCCAATCTCCTCGGAGTTTCCTCCCTGTCAGGTTGTTTTCCTCTGATTTAGCCTGTCTTGCAGCCGTAGGGACACCACGCTGTATGATAGAAATTCAACAGTGAAGCAAATTGGCAGAGCCACAGAGGGCGGATCGACAGCGAGAAGACAAGCTGGGAAGGAGGCGGAGTGCAGAGGAGGCAGTGTGAAAGATAGAGAGAGGGAGCGAGATGGAGATGATGATGATGGAGGGAGAGAGAGAGAGAGGCTGTGGTGGTTTATATAACATCTCCAGGATGGTCTTTGGCATGCATCAGGGGGCTGAGCCATCAATCACTCCATCTGTGTAAAATCACGAGCTGACTCCAATATTGCTAAATATTTATACTGTCACATACACACGGGCGTGCAGATGAAAAGAGTCATTCATTAGGGCCTTCTCAGGCCTGTCAGCCTGGAGATGGAGATTAGAGAAGCAACCTCCCACCGCGCCTGCCTCTCCTCTCGCCGAGCTCCTCAGCCCTATATATAGAGCCATCAGGACGATAAATATCTCCAGCATGCCTCTGTTAGGTAAATACCCAGTAAATATGGCAGGGAGGAACGGAGACTAAGCCAAACAGACCTGTGAGTCTGTGAGTGTGTGTTGTATATGAGTGTGAGTCACTCAGCAGGGAACAATAGGGACTTGTCGTACAATATTCTGTATGGATATACTGTATGGATGGCCAGGCTTTGATCAAAAGGTAGGTAACCTGTTATTTTAGATGATGATCGCAAGCCGGATGACCATTAATACAAAATAGAGGAGCAACAGAGAAAGAAAAGCTGGCCCCATATTTAATAATATATAGAAGAATAATGTCCATAAATTAAGGCTGCAGCCCAACAATCATTCTAATTCATTCATTTTGTACACACAAATGTGATAAATAGTCTGAAATAGTTGGTAAAGAATGAAAAAAGACAGCTTTATAGATACAGGTAGGTGCTGACTTTCTCACCTCCACACACCTTCGATCTCTGCTGTCGGATCGTTGGTTTTCAAAAAGTTGGAGAGACTGTGGGACGCAGCCGCCCCTATTCTGACATCAGGAGTGTAAAGGGAGAAAAGATACAGTATTTGACCCCCTTCCTGAAAGGCACTTCATGTGGAGCATACTGATGCCTTAATGTCCTTAAATCGCTGTATATTGTCCCACCAACGGTCCAAAACCCAGAGTAGAAAAAGGCCGGAACTAAAGAACGTTTGAGTGAAATTGTCTTGAAATTGAGTCGTTGATTATTGGAATAGAGGTTGCTTGACTTTGGGTCGACGTTAATCGACTAATTGTTTCAGCTCCTACAGTACCTGAGACTGAATCAAACACCAGTGTGTTTGGTAGGGCTGTCCTCAACCAAAGAAATCCTTAGTCAACAAACACTCATACAATTTCGTCAACTAATCGATTAGTTGATTTAATCGACAGATCCTTGAGTTTCTCCACGAAGAATCACACAAAAGCACCAGTTTAAATCTGGTGTTTACCAGAGATGTGCTCATACATTTCTGGGAAATAAGTCCCTCAGCATGAAAACAGCATAAAAAACAACTAATGGACTGAAGAAATCTTAGTAGATTTAGACCAAAACGACAGATTAGTCGACTACTGGACTGAGAGGGGGCAGCCCTAGTGTTTGAATAGGTATTCCTTTAATATCAACAGAAAGACAACCTACTATCAATACATTTTCTCATCATGCCAAGTCAGTATAAGAGGTTCAATGTTATTGGAGCTGAAATAATTAGTTGGTTATTGTGGGGTGGATGAATATTAAATTTAAATATTTTTGTTAATGTTTTTATCAAATTTCTTTGGATTTTTGATTGAAAACTTTGAAGCCCACTCGGTCTGTAGAAAAATGTGATTTTCTGAAATCTCATCGACCAAACAATTGATCATTTAATCGATAAAGTACTTGTCAGTTGTGATGTGATACCAAGAATTTTTTAACTCCAACACTATCTTTG
Organism: Sebastes fasciatus; assembly: GCF_043250625.1. Classification (NCBI taxonomy): domain Eukaryota; kingdom Metazoa; phylum Chordata; class Actinopteri; order Perciformes; family Sebastidae; genus Sebastes; species Sebastes fasciatus. The sequence continues at coordinate 32,447,001 of NC_133806.1, read as the reverse complement.
GATGAAGAAAAAGTTGCCTCCATGACTGATGGCTGCGGTCAGGCTTAAAGATTTAGGCCTCTCTTTGATTCACGCTCTTGGCTTCTGTACTGGCATCTTCCATCTGCTTCTGTCTCTTTGTCTGTATTCGTCTTTTATTGTCTTTCTCTCCCAACCCGATCCGGCCTGCTTCATTTCTCCACCCCAGTTTTTGTTTTTTATTCTGAAGCGAGCCATTATGTTGTGATTATTCCTTCCATCCCGCCTTGACGGACCTCAGATCAGTGCGCGGGCCAGGCCTTGGAAACAAAAAGACATCAGCAACATCATCTTCACACTGTAATTACCAGAATGGGGGGGGGGGGATTTCATTTTGATTAGCAAAAAAGCTTTTATTCTCAAACTCACATCCATAATTAATCATTAAATCATGGGAGAGTGAGTGAGAGGGGTAGATATAGGGGGACACAGTGAAAAGAGGATGGAGGGATGGATGGATGGAGGGATGTAGCGGTGGAGAGAAAGGGAAAAGGCATGTAATTATCTGCAGAAGTTCGACATCCCCAGTAAATCCACGGAGCCGTCTGACATGGCTAATTAAAGAAGCAATCAAAGGTCCACCTCCAGAGATTTTGAGAGAAAGACGAGAGAGAGGAAGAAGGAAACAGGCTAGAGAGACAGAAAGAGGGCCTAATGGGGAGAACGAGAGAAGGGAATGGAAGGGGGGGGGGGGGGGACATGGGAGAGAAGAGTGTTGTGATCTTTGTTATTGTTTCATATGTCAACCGTCCCTCTTGGATTCTTGGATGAGGCTCTTACACGCCTTCTCTCTCTATTCTCTGTCTCTCTTTCTGCATCAGGCCATCACTCTGTGATCATTTCTGACCTTCATCTTCAGAGTGCAAATAGCTGCGATTTACAGCAAGCGGCACTCCCAACAAAAAAGTAGCGCATTAGTCATATCTGGTTAGTCATTTTTCAAGTTGAAATGATGCGTTTTTCTGGGGCACAGAATCAGTGATGTAACCTGCAGTCATCAGGTGTTTTTTAGGCCTTTTCAGCATCAGACGCCCTCTCGCTGGCAGCCCCACTGAGGTGGATCAGGCCTCACTTTGTGTGCAGCAACCTCCCACACGTTTGCTCTTTTTATCCACAGCCAACCAGATGAATTCCCAGCAGCCTCTGTGTGTGTTGTGGTAGATGACGCTCGTCTTCCCTGTGAAGCAGAGCGGCACTCTTCCTGCAGAGGCACTGCATCCTGTACTAACTGTACTGCTGCTAAACGGAGCCTTCATACTTAACCGGCGTCTTAATTTGAAAATCCCTTCCACCTGGTTCTCTCACAGGATGCGGTTAGCACTGTTACCTTATTTATTTATTACTGCCTGAGAACAATTGTTACTCTGGGATTTATTACACTCATTACGTTTCCAAATATTGAACTGAATCTTGTTTTCATTTCTAAAAGTTTGTTTCTGTTTCTTCTTTTTGTGAAAAATCAGTGTCGCTGCAGTTTCTTGTAAGCTTCTTTTGTGTTATGAAATTAAAATAGCCCGTCATTTGCTTTTGAAGCAGCGTGAATACATCTAATCAATTTAGACAGCGTCCAAAAAAATGTGTTTGTGTATTTATTGATGCTAATTTCCCAGCTGAAAATGAAATAGTATTTACCACGCTGTAATTTAGTTAATGGCCACAAGAGACACAACAGCTATTCAGAGGCTGGAAAGATGAAAAGTGAAGGTGTAGTGGGGATGGTTTCCCCGATGATTGTGTTTTTTTATTCCCTTCCCCTTTCACCTCTCTCTCTCTCCCTCTCTCTCTCTCTCTCTCTCTCTCTCTCTCTCTCTCTCCTCTCTCTCTCTCTCTCTCTCTCTCTCTCTCTCTCTGGGGGCGCAGACCCGGGGGACATGAGGTAGATAGAGTTAGTGTGGACCAGATTATACTCACACTGGGTCATCCTCTGTCAGCAGAAAAAGAGCTGAGAGCAGGACACTGACCTGTGTTCCCTCTGACCACTGTGTGTGTATATATGTGTGTGTATATACTGTGTATACTTCTCACCTTTTGAGCCCTTCCCAGCTCAATCTATGGACTACTACAATATATTTCATTGTCCAGGGTTTATGGTGTTGTGACTATCACTTGCTTATACGGTTTCCTGTTTTTTTTTATGTGTTGTATTCATGTTCAGTTTGAAACATTATACCTTATATGGACGTATTTCTTAGCACTTTTAATAGTAAAGAACTGTTAAATGTTACTCCGGTTCACTCTCCCTGCGTATGACGTCATCGACATGCGCCAGCAGCGCCAATCTCAGAAAGACGACAACAAAACGAAGCATGGCTGATATGGCAAGGAAAGAGCCAGACGAGCAACATTTTCAAGAAGTCCAGCTTGTGGAAACATTTTGGCTTTTTGTAAAAAGGGACATGTCCTTGATAAATCGCTCGCTGTTTGCAGAATATGCAAAGGCCAGATAAAATACAACGGCAACGCGGACAATCTTTCCACGCACCTACTCAGACGCCAATATTATTGCTCTACCGTTTATACTGAAAACCTTTGACTCTGATGAAGACGCAGCATTCAACATGAATTATTATTAGTTATGAAGACAGAAAGACAGAAGAACATGTCAGCCTGCTGCGCCGCGCTGCTCCGCCAAACTTCCAATACTCTCGAATATTTTCCAACCGAAGCTTCAGAGCCCAAAAAAATGGTATTCGGGACAGCCCTTAAATCCACCCTTGGATATGATTTAGTCATGAATGGAGTATCTTAGTTTATCGGTGTATCCAGTCTTGTTTACTTCTACATCGGGAGGTAGCGATTTCCTGTTTGTGGGAAAGACTTAAAACACAGTGTTTTAGTTACACAGCTCGTCTTTTAGCTGTTTTTGTTTCTTTTCTGTTGAAATTACTGCCAGTTAAAAGTTCTCTTAAGCTCTTCTATCATTCTCACCCTGTGTTATTGTTGCATGTAGGTGAAACATGCCAGCTCATGTGAGGCCTGACATTTATTATGCAATCTGAAAACATGACTAAAGTAGCTGTATGGCCAGTTAGTATTTGTTCTACCTGGTTAGACGTGTGTTGTCTTTGCAACCTGGTGCAGCAGGAACGTCTTAAAATATCGGCTTGCACTCACATCACTCTCACATTTGTGCTCATAGACGATGCGTCAGTCTTGATATTGCAAATAACTTCATTTATCCGCTTAGCTTCTACTACTCACCATACACAGTGAAGAGACACGGAGGAAAACACATTATGGGGTGTTCCTGAGACTCTTCTCTTCATGGTGGAAAACCCAAAATAAAGAAAGTAAAGAGACTTTAAACTATAGAAAACACTTTTCACAGGAAACACTATAGAAAACACGCATAACAACTTCCTGTGTGTCAGAGGATTTCTGCTTCCTTCATGAATGTGTTCTATAAACTAAACATTGTGTTACATCAGCTGACAGCAGAGAATAACAACTCAGATTATGTAAAAGACGTTCACTCTTTAACTTCCAGCTGAAGTCACTGATGGATTAATATTGGCCTTCAGAGCCACCGTATCGGTGTTCCAGCCCAGAAGGCCCTCTGTCAGTCTGCGTGCCCTCATTCTCTTCTGTTTATTCGTCCTTGGGGTGTGTTTCAGTGCGTCTCCATCTCTCTCTCTCTCTCTCTGCCCAGTCCACCCGGTGTCAATCTGGCTGCTGTATAATTGGTTGTTTTTTGGTCGGCCGGCCTGTCCTCCCTGGCGTTGATTCATGGCGTTTGTAAAGGTGACAGTAGCGGCTGTCCCTACCAGACAAAGTAGAGCCATCACTAGCCAGACCTCAGCTGACCCGCTAGTTTGTGCACACACACACACACACAGAGGCAGACACACACATACACGCATAGGAAACACATGCAGCTTTGCCTGAGGCCTCACAGGGGAGGAGAGGCAGGTAAGGTCGTCATGTACACAGCTCGACCAAAGAAGATCCAAAGAGACACACACACACACACACACATTAAAGTGAATAAACACATACACAGACAGGAGATTGTCTTTTTATAGTATGTAAAGAGATTCAACACATGTAGTTGTATAAAACTAAATAGTGTCTTCACATACAGCATAGCTCATGGCCGATATGTAATATGTAAAGAAATGAACATAAACCTTTACACCGTACAAACCTTACAACCTTTACATACTGTATATTACTATACATGTCCTGCAGTAATGTGTAAATAAATTCACATACATACTGTTTGAATAATAAAATACAGACAGAAACAGCATGCACATACAGTATAAAAGATATATAAAACAACAATAAAAGTGTGTTTATATAGAACCTTTCTTAGAATAATATGATATTATGAGTAAATGATGCATGAAATCATTGAAACAAATACAAAGTAGAAAAACAAAGGAAATCAGTTTCTAATGAAAATAATGAAATTAGGGCAGTCAAAGTTAACGCCATAATAACGCGTTAACACAAATATGTTGTAACGCAACTAATTTCTTTAATGCGACTTGCGATTTTTAGACTCAGTTTTAAAGCTAGAGTGAAGATACTGGCATCATATGAAACTAGACCTGATGAATCCATCGGTACCAACCAAGTCATACTAGCTTGACGCGAAGGAGGCTAAATAACGCTCCAAACTTACGCTAAATTTTGGCAAGGAAAAACAGTCATGTCCATTCTCAAAGGGTTCCCTTGACCTCTGACCTCCAGATATGTGAATGTAAATGGGTTCTATCGGTACCCACGAGTCTCCCCTTTACAGACATGCCCACTTTATGATAATCACATGCAGTTTGGGGCAAGTCATAGTCAAGTCAGCACACTGACACACTGACAGCTGTTGTTGCCGGTTGGGCTGCAGTTTGACATGTTATGATTTGAGCATATTGTTTTATGCTAAATGCAGTACCTGTGAGGGTTTCTGGACAATATCTGTCATTGTTTTGTGTTGTTAATTGATTTCCAATAATAAATATATACATACATTTGCATAAAGCAGCATATTTGTCCACTCCCATGTTGATAAGAGTATTAAATACTTGACAAATCTACCTTTAAGGTACATTTTGAACAGATACAAAATGTGTGATTCATTTGCAAATAATCACAATTAACTACAGTATGAACAATCATGCGATACATATATATATATTAAAATACACACAGAAATATAAACACTTAGAAACACACACACACACACACACTCGTATGCAGGCCTTCCCCGGTGACCTGGATACACCCAGAACTGACACTTTATCTACTTAACAGTGTCACCTTCAAAAGCCTGCACCAATGACACACACACACGCGCACACACACGCGCACACACACACACACACACACACACACACACTACCTCGTCTGTAAAACTCCCCCCACAAATAACAGCTATATGTGTGTGTCAGTTTTAGGGGTCTCTTTTTAAGACGGCGGCTTCATATCTATAATTGAAGGTAATCGGCTGGTAAAAGGATTGTAAAGGGTTTTGTGCCGTAGTTAAGAATTGATCATAAGCTCGTGGCTTTTTCATGGTCCCGCCGTTGACCTTGTAATTGATTTGGTGGGCATGTTTTTTTTTCTCCGCTCTCGTGTTATGGTTTGATATTTGACTTTGGCTTGCTTTAGTGTCTATTCAGGTTGATCTCTTTGTCTTTCATGTGTGTGTTCGTCTCTCCTTGTGAGAACCAGTTAGGATTTAGTGTGTGTTATATTTAGGGTTAAGGTGAGGTTTAGGGATTACAACCAGTGCATGTCCTCACAAGTATAACAAGACTTAACATTTAGGCATGATTACATGTGCAAGTGAGCTTACATTTGCAGCGAGCTGACCTGTGTTACAGCCGGTGTAATTGATTGTGTGTGTGCCGGTGTCTCGGTGTTAAGGTTAATTTCTCTAACTGCTGGTAAGTGCTGTCTGACCGCTCCCCTGGCGGCCTCTCCGAGCTGAAGTAATGCCACTTAGAGGCCCCGGGCCCTCGCCGCCGGCCAGCCCATTGATCCGCTGATCGATAATTGCATCTGTACCGTACACCGAGCGGGGAGGGAGGCTCCCCGCGCTGACCTGACGCTAACACACCGACTGGTGTGAGGCGAGCAGAGGCGAACCGGGATCACCTAAGGGTCCTTAAAGAGCTTCCACAGGAGTCTCCAGCAGAATCATATTTAGTTTAATTTCAGTATCATTTCATTCATAATAGGAGTTATTCCATTTGGAGAACAGATTCACTCTCATCACTGTTATATCTCCACGCAGTGCAGACACTTTAAACAAGACTGTGAGAACAAAGCAGAGTATAAAAAAGAATCATAACTATTTCAACTCTATTATTGATTTTCAGCACACCAATAATAATCAGGCCCATTTCTGGGACACACGTTTTTGGACCAGTTGGACTGTTTTTATGACATGTACAGTATGTGACATAATTCTTGCCAATGGAAATTGCAAAGAAAAGCTATGCTTTGCATTTGACATTAGATTTATTTGATAAATGTAGAATTCAAAATGTTGCTCTTTATTCTCTGTCATTTGTCATCCTTGTTTATTAGGGGTGTAACGATCCATCGATGCAAAGTGAAAACATTGATACATATCGTCATCTTTAATATACACCTTTATTTTAAACAATTCTGTGTCACCATTTCTGTCCGAGCGCACCTCCTTCCTTCCTGAACATTCAAACGGCGTTTAACATGAGAAATGTAGCACTTTATAGTGAACAACAGGAGGTGGTCTATTTGTTGTGGTGTATTTTTATTAAAAAAAGAATAGATTGTTTTTCATTTAAATGTCTGGTAGTGCTTAGTAACAACATGTTCAAATCATATTTTAGTTGCTTTTTGTGAGTTGACATAAATGTATCTGATAGTGTTAAATGGGCATTTGACATCGTCTCATATCGAAAATAAATCGTATCGTGGCAGACTTTGTGATAAAAGCAAATATAGTATCGTTGTCCATAAGAATCAATATAATATTGTATTGTCATGAAACTTGTGATTAATGCTCCTTCTTTTTATAGATTCATATCTCTCCGTCCCTTCCGCTCATCTCATTCTTTCTTTTTTCCCTCTGACTCTTTGTATCTGATGTCTTCCATATTGCTGTTTTTCCCACAAGTTCTCACATAAATCACCTGGATAGGGAAATAAAATGTCATCCACATCCCTCCGCACGTTGTCCCAATCTGAATTAACATTAAGTTCATATAATAAGTAATATTCCCCCACACATACTATGAGCTCTGTACACGTGTATCATTAGTCACTGATTCACTTTTAATGTAAGACTTTCCTGTCAAGTCAAAATGACATCACCGCCCGTCTCCGTATCCTTTTCTTCCTCCTGTTGTTTTATTCCTCTCAGGGAGCCTCCATCTTGTTTCAGATCACAGCCAATAAAGCAGCCTGCCTCTCTCTCTCTCTCTCTCTCTCTCTCTCTCTCTCTCTCTCTCTTTCTTTCTCTCTCTCTCTCTCTCTCATCCTCTCTCCTACTTCCTGTTAAAGGAATCAGTCAGTCAGAACACTCAAAACACATATTAAACAGGCATCAGCCTCTCGCCGGGGCCAAATCACGCTGTTCAAATGTTGTTCTTCCACCGGGAGCACAGGACAACTGAAGAGATGGGATCTGCAACATTAACTTGATTCACGGCCGCGGCGACTGAGTGACACTCCATAAACCTCAGCGGGCCGCCGCCGGGTCCCGCCGACAGCACCCCATGGCTAATGTGACACACACTAGCAACGCGTAGCCGTACCACCCCCACAGCGCTACACACACACACACACTTATATAAGCAAGCACACGCAGGGGCTGGGATATACATACAAATACGTATAGTAGCACATCACACCAGCGGAGCCTGACCTTAACACTCCACCCACATATTGACACATACACACAACATGGGAATTCACATGAATGCGTATATTCATTAACACATATTTGGCACAAACTGGCAAAACCCGAGCTTTACCAAGCTGAACATACACATACAGTCAGGAGTTCACACACTAACGTGCCCTCTCTCTCTCTTATAACACACACACACACACACATATAGATAAACAGGTTTTATGGAAATGCAGCAGAAACTGCACAACCATTGAGTTATTGTCCTCTCCACCCGACCTCTCAGCTCGCAGCGCTTCGGCGTAGGCAGTTAGCATCGGCCCCGTAGCTCTGTGTAAATAGGTAACCTCTGCTGCTCAAAATGCCAACTTCCTCTGGCTGTCTTCGGCAGTGCTGACTCCCTCCACACACTAACTACTGTGCTTGTCACTTGAGATACAAATAGCAGAGTCCGAATTGATATTTACTACACAGACTTGTTGCCTGTGTACTGCGGCGTCACTGTGGGTTTTTCATTCATTTGCTTTTAAACAAATGCACATTGTTATCTTATACTACATATATAAGGAGAGAGAGCTTTGCAGTAGATGTATAGATACAAATTCCGTCGAGACTCATAGCGGCAGAGAAGAGACAGGCTAAGAGAGTTGGAGACAGGGAGAAAGACAAATACAGCAGGCCGCCAAACTAAAGTTGTTCTCTGTTGATCAGAATCAGAGCTGGGAAAAGTTGTTTTAAGTTTAAAGGGGATATATTATGCTCATTTTCAGGTTCATATTTGTATTTTGGGTTTCTACTAGAACATGTCTAGATGCTTTAATGTTCAAAAAACACATTATTTTTGTCTGAATATCCCTGTATTCACCCTCTGTCTGAAACACTCTGTTTTAGCTCCCGTCTCTTTAAGACCCCCTCGTGATAAAGTCCAGTCTGCTCTGATTGGCTTGCAAGAAAAATATGGTGCACCTTTACAAAGGTAGTTCTCAAGCTGTGGGTGATATATTCTAATGGGCCTGCATGTGACATAGGAAGGGGAGCCACATCTGACTGGTTTGTTGAATCGCATGTTTTCTGATCTAGGCAAAGGAAACGGTTCCAGAGTTTGTAGTAACTGCTCTCACCAGGTATGAACGATTTTCTGATTAGAAGTGAATGAGTGAAAACGGCTTCATCCTCAGAAGAAAACCCCCCCTGTCCATCTACACTAACGCTAACTCTTCCACCCTTCTGCACGGTCTTTGTGGAAAGAAATCTTGAAATGGTTGTCTTTTGTCCAGTGTTCTTTCTGTTTTATCTGCTCTCCTAAAATAAACCTGGCCGTTGTAGACAGGTGTGGGCGTTATGTGTGCAGATGTCATTCAAATAACAACATGTTCTCATCTTCTCACTTCTAGGAGAATGCCAGTTTATGATGATTTATAATACTGTATGCCAAAGCGTGAACATTAGTACAGGACAGATTCACATACATATATTCCTCATCAGATGTTGGCCAAATTGAGCAATGAAACAACAACTAGAGTATTTCTTTACGGCCTTTAACAGACAGGATGTGTCAGTAGATGCATGTGCTGCTAGAAAATGCCAGAAAACACATTAATTTTGTGTTTTATTGATAACGTAAATGCTGTAAAATTGAGTTCTTAGCTGAACCTGAGAGCTGTGTTTGACTATATGACGCACAACGCCTTTAACTTCATGTACAAGCGTGTACAGGTAGTCCATTTTGAGAGTGGATCAGCGCAGGACTAACAGGCTTGATGTCACCAAAGGACTAGTGGTCACTGCCTACTTTTCCAATAATAGCGGGAGTTGAAGCTCCCACGTCTCGGTGCCTGTTTTCCACTGGAGGAGGACAGGGCACAGTTGGGTCAGAGACTGTTCGCAGCACAACTCTCGACTTTCTGATCACATTGTCAACCTTGTGAGTGCAGGACATTAAATGTCAGGGGGAGATAGGAATATCAATGATTGATGAGTTTGTTCCTGTATGTACTGTGAGATCTGTGTGATCTCGCCGCCACCCTGGGGGGTAAACCTTGTACCGCCAAAATGTCAACTTTTTCAGGAAATGAGCTAAAAGCAACAAAAGTTCTTTTGTTCTTTCCCAAAAAAGTTGATGTTTTGAAGAGAGGTTCTGATATGTGTTTTAAAGGGTTGTAGAATCTGCAAAGTTTCAAGTGCAAACCTTAAGGTGAAACTAAAACATTGCAAATGAGGGTCAACGTAGTCCTTCACAGGACCATAATACGTGTGTGCTTCCAGTATTTGTACAATAAGTTCATTTGTGCTCTGAAGCCGAGCCTTGAACAGAGTCCCCTCTTCACTGTCTCAAATATCCCATTTTTCTGCATAGATTAGCCTACAAATGTCTGAGCCAGGCGCTGTTTAAACAATGGCATTTCTAACACTGTTCCTATCACCTTGGAAACGCCATGGCAACCTGTGATCTGAGAGGGCACAGTGTGGCTCAATTAGCACCAGCCGTATCTCACCGCACTCTTCCGCCAGCCTAATATCTCCATATTCTGTCTCCTTTCATGCATTAAGTGACACAAATATGTGAAGTGTTGCATCACCTTTTTATATCCACTTCCTTATAGCTTTTCTCCCTTTTTTGTCACAGTGATAAATCCGTAAACATAGTCAGTTTAACAGTTGTGGAACATTAAGAGAGAGGATGGATATAAACGGCCATGTGTGGTACTGTATGTTCAGTCATTTTCATGCCTGTTTTTGGTCTTTTGGATATGAACTTGACCATAAATGATTTGCCGATTAAGTTCTGTTCCATCTCTAAGCCGTTCTAACACATGCCATGACCAAAGGAAGATTTCAAATGCTTTAAAGCCCTCACCCTTCTGAAATTTGAAGATTTACTGATCCAGGAATTGAATAAAAGCAAAATACCAAACAATTGAATGTGTCTCTGTGTGTTCTCCAGGTATCGTGTCCAAGTCTTTCGAGTGTCGTCTGAAGGGTCAGGGGGCTACGTTTGTGGAAGCAGAAGCCGTGGAGTCCCCTGTGCACATTAAGGGCTCATCTGAGATGTCCTGCCACGATGATTCTGTCCAGCAGGTCATCATTATCCAGGGCTACGGCGACGGGGAGGTGACGATCGACCAGGCCCTGGAAGAGTCGGCTGCCGCCACCCTGCAGACGCTGGCCATGGCCGGCCAGGTGGCAGAGGTGCTCCACATCACAGAAGACGGACAATTCATCGCCTCGGGCAGGGAAGTAGCATCCGCGGGTGCCCACCTGGCCGGAGGCGGCACCCAGTACGTGGTGCTGGAGTCGGGGGAGGCCAGGAAAGAGCTGCGGGCTGTGGCTAGAGGAGGGGTAGCGGTAGCAGCCGCAGGACAAAGTCACGTTGTTTCGGAGTCGTCCACAGCTCTGGACGCTCTGCTCAGCGCCGTCAGCGAAATGGGCCATCAGGAGGAGATGGAGGGGGAGACGACCGTCGTTCATGAGGTCCTGAACCCCGAGATAGCCGAGGCGGTGCGGAGCGTCAAACAGGAACAGGAGGAGATGCAGGTCATCCAGGAGAGCGGCCAGGGGGGCATGCAGGAGGTGCTGCAGCTCGCCGCATCCCAGATGATGAAGGAAGGTCTGCACCAGGTTATTGTCAACGATGAAGGAACGCACTACATCGTGACGGAGCTGGACAACTGCACCTTACAGGTGGAGGGAGGCGTGTATGGAGAGGCTGTGGCATGTGACGGGGAGGTGCAGCAGGCAGAGTCGCACGCTGGAGAGGAGATGGTGGTCTATCTGGATGGAACCCCTCATAATATAGTTCTGGAAGGGTAGAGGACAGAGGAATTCACTAAAAGACATACATCTCTTGTTTCATCTCAGTTTTCTTTGTTTAATTCTGTTAAAGCCTGATTTTTTTTAATATTCTGTGTTCTGTTTTTTACTCTCTTGTCTTGGGCGACGCTAAACTCAGGTTAAACATCATTTATTCAGAGGGACAGTGAAGGAAACAGGTTTTGGTGCTAAGTGAGTTAACTTGCAATCCTCACAACCACCAAGACTACATAAACCACTTGATTAATGCCGTGCAACTACAGGAAATGAATATATTTCCTCCTGAAATATTTTTTTGAAAATGCATCTAATATTCAGACAGTCATTACAAAGGAAAATATGTATTCTGCTTTTTGTTTTCTTTATGATACCTTTGTTTAAATATGATAAAGATGATTTTAGAATTTTGACTTTGACACAATGGTTTATTATTTTATTATTTTTTTTCTTTCCATCCTTTGTAGGGATTAGTATGTTACTAGTTATGAAATAATAACTTGATTGAGTTTGAAAAACTCTAAAACAGATCTCACAGATGATTTATATGTAATGAAATACAGTTGATAATTATACACT